>NC_045774.1:33925000-34550000 GCF_008692025.1 Phocoena sinus | reverse complement strand
CATATACACAATGGAATATTACTCAGCCTTAAAAAGAAATGAAATTGAGTTATTTGTAATGAGATGGATAGACCTAGAGTCTGTCATACAGAGTGAAGTAAGTCAGAAAGACAAAGACAAATACCGTATGCTAACACATATATATGGAATTTACGGGGAAAAAATGTCATGAAGAACCTAGGGATAAGACAGGAATAGAGGCGCAGACCTACTGGAGAACGGACTTGAGGATATGGGGAGGGGGAAGGGTGAGTTTTGACAGGGCGAGAGAGAGTCATGGACATATACACACTAACAAACGTAGTAAGGTAGATAGCTAGGGGGAAGCAGCCGCAAGGCACAGGGATTTTAGCTCGGGGCTTTGGGACAGCCTGGAGGGGTGGGGGGGGGGAGAGTGGGAGGGAGGGAGATGCAAGAGGGAAGACACATGGGAGCACATGTATATGTATGGCTGATTCACTTTGTTATAAATCAGAAACTAACACACCATTGTAAAGCAATTATACCCCAATAAAGATGTTAAAAAAATAAAAAATAAAAAAAATAAAATCACACTTATTTGAATCAAAATGAACGGTGTTTAAGAATTGTAGAGCTAGGACTAGATGGGTTCATAGACTCAGGTCATTTCTCAAGTTGAGGGAACAACTTGACACTGGTAGAATAGATACCATTAAGGACTTTCTGAGGGCTTTAAATTGACCATAGGGACCCTAATGCAAGCTAGATCCCAGTCTGTATTTCGGTACAATGGGTACGGTGGGGAAGAATTGTCTCAATAACTTAGGACAACTTTATTGCCAGAGAAAGCCTCTGGGCCAGGCTATCTAACTTCTGTTAAATTTTTATGTACCCAATTCCTGACCTATCTTCAGTACTTCTATACCAAATTCACTGAAGATGTGCTAGCCTATCTCATCCTACTTGATATATCAGCAGCATTTGACAGAGTACATTAGACTCTGCTAGAGTTACCTCACTTATTTCCTTCTTATCCTATAATTCTTCTCAACTTTTTTTCTGGTACTTCTCCTCTACATACCACCCACTCTCCCCCCCGCCCCACACACACCTTTTAATGTTTCTTCGTTCTCCTCCTTTCTCTGTCCACACTCACACCCACATGATCTTACACAGTCTCATGTTTTTAAGTACCATCTGTATGCTGATGACTCCCCAACATGTATCTCCAGCTAAATAATTCTCCTGCACTCCAGATACCTATTTAAGATCTCCACTTGGCTATCTAATAGACGTCTCAAAGTTAACATGCTTAAACTGAAATTCTGATCTTCTCAACCCAAACCTCATCTACCTGTTGCTCATTCTCCTTGTTTGGTGCAGAAATCTGAGACATCCATAGCTTCTCTCTCTTTTTTCCTAACACTCAACATCCATTACCTCAGAACTACTCTGATCTAAGCTACATTATTTCTTGTCTGGTTTATTGCAGTGGCTTCCTAAAGAGACTTCTTACAGTCAAATCTTTCTAGGGAAGCCAGACAGTCTTTTTAAATGTTAAATTGATCATATCTTTCTCCTGTTCATAGCCCCACAGTGGAAGTCCTTTTCACTTCAGTAAAAGTGGAAGCCCTTACTGAGGTCCTAGGTATCACGTTGATCTCATCTGCCACTGGGTTGCCTCATTCTAATTTACTGCTCCCTCCATGACCTCCTTGTTGTTAATCAGGTTTTCAAAAAGCCTGTTTCGGGCTTCCCTGGTGGCGCAGTGGTTGAGAGTCCACCTGCCGATACAGGGGACACGGGTACGTGCCCTGGTCCGGGAAGATCCTGCATGCCGTGGAGCGGCTGGGCCCGTGAGCCATGGCCGCTGAGCCTGCGCATCTGGAGCCTGTGCTCCGCAATGGGAGAGGCCACAACAGTGAGAGGCCTGCGTACCACAAAAAAAAAAAAAAAAAAAAATCTTCCAACAAACAAAAGTCAAGGACCAGATGGCTTCACAGGTGAATTCTATCAAACATTTAGAGACGAGCTAAGACTCATCCTTCTCAAACTCTTCTAAAAAATTGCAGAGGAAGGAATACTCCCAAACTCATTCTATGAAGCCACCATCGCCCTGATACCAAAACCAGACAAAGGTACTACAAAAAAAAGAAAATTACAGACCAATATCACTGATGAATATAGATGCAAAAATCCTCAACAAAATACTAGCAAACAGAATCCAACAACACATTAAAAGGATCATACACCATAATCAAGTGGGATTTATCCCAGGGATGCAAGGATTCTTCAAAATACATAAATCAATCAATGTGATAAACCATATTAACAAATTGAAGTATAAAAGCCATATGATCATCTCAATAGATGCAGAAAAAGCGTTTGACAAAATTCAACACCCATTTATGATAGAAACTCTCCAGAAGGTGGGCATAGAGGGAACCTACTCAACATAATGAAGGCCATATACGACAAACCCACAGCAAACATCATTCTCAATGGTGAAAAGCTGAAAGCATTTCCACTAAGATCAGGAATAAGAAGGATGTCCACTCTCACCACTATTATTCAACGTAGTTTTGGAAGTCCTAGCCACGGCAATCAGAGAAGAAAAAGAAATAAAAGGAATACAAATTGGAAAAGAAGAAGTAAAGCTGTCACTGTTTGCAGATGACATGATACTGTACACTGAGAATCCTAAAGATGCCACCAGAAAACTACTAGAGCTAATCAATGAATTTGGTAAAGTTGCCGGATACAAAATTAATGCACAGAAATCTCTTGCATCCCTATACACTAATGATGAAAAATCTGAAAGAGAAATTAAGGAAACACTCTCATTTACCATTGTAACAAAAAGAATAAAATACCGAGGAATAAACCTACCTAGGGAGACAAAAGACCTGTATGCAGAAAACTATAAGACACTGATGAAAGAAATTAAAGATGATACCAACAGATGGAGAGATATACCATGTTCTTGGATTGGAAGAATCAATATTGTGAAAATTACTATACTACCCAAAGCAATCTACAGATTCAATGCAATCCCTATCAAATTACCAATGGCATTTTTTATGCAACTAGAACAAAAATTCTTAAAATTTGTATGGAGACACAAAAGACCCCGAATAGCCACAGCAGTCTTGAGGGAAAAAAACAGAGCTGGAGGAATCAGACTCCCTGACTTCAGACTATACTACAAAGCTACAGTAATCTAGACAATATGGTACCGGCACAAAAACAGAAACATAGATCAATGGAACAAGATAGAAAGCCCAGAGATAAACCCACGCACCTATGGTCAACTAATATATGACAAAGGAGGCAAGGATATACAATGGAGAAAAGACAGTCTCTTCAATAAGTGTTTCTGGGAAAACTGGACAGCTACATGTAAAAGAATGGAATTAGAACACTCCCTAACACCATACACAAAAATTAACTCAAAATGGATTAGAGACCTAAATGTAAGACTGGACACTATAAAACTCTTAGAGGAAAACATAGGAAAAACACTCTTTGACATAAATCACAGCAAGATCTTTTTTGATCCACCTTCTAGAGTAATGGAAATAAAAACAAAAATAAACAAATGGGACCTAATGAAACTTAAAAGCTTTTGCACAGCAAAGGAAACCATAAACAAGGCGAAAAGATAACCCTCAGAATGGGAGAAAATATTTGCAAACGAATCAACAGACAAAGAACTAATCTCCAAAATATATAAACAGCTTATGCAGCTCAATATTAAAAAAAAAACAACCCAATCCAAAAGTGGGCAGAAAACCTAAATAGACATTTCTCCAAAGACATACAGATGGCCAAGAAGCACATGAAAAGCTGCTCAACATCACTAATTATTAGAGAAATGCAAATCAAAACTACAATGAGGTATCACCTCACACCAGTTCAAATGGGCATCATTAGAAAATCTACAAACAACAAATGCTGGAGAGGGTGTGGAGAAAAGGGAACCCTCTTGCACTGTTGGTGGGAATGTAAATTGATACAGCCACTATGGAGAACAGTATGGAGGTTCCTTAAAAACCTAAAAATAGAATTACTATATGATCCAGCAATCCCACTACTGGGCATATATCCTGAGAAAACCATAATTCAAAACCACACATGCACCCCAATGTTCACTGCAGCACTCTTTACAATAGCCAGGTCATGGAAGCAACCTAAATGCCCATCGACAGACGAATGGATAAAGAAGATGTAGTACATATATACAATGGAATATTACTCAGCCATAAAGAGGAATGAAATTGGGTCATTTGTTGAGACGTGGACGGATCTAGAGACTGTCATACAGAGTGAAGTAAGTCAGAAAGAGAAAAACAAATATCGTATATTAACACATATATGTGGAACCTAGAAAAGTGGTACAGATGAACTGGTCTACAGAGCAGAAATTGAGACACAGATGTAGAGGACAAACGAATGGACCCCAAGGGGGAAATGCTGCGGGGTGGTGGTGGTGGTGGTGTGATGAATTGGGCGATTGGGGTTGACATGTATACACTGATGTGTACAAAACTGATGACTAATAAGGACCTGCTGTATAAAAAAATAAATAAAATAAAATTTTCAGAAATTAAAAAAAAAATTACCTAGAATTTGGAAATGACATACTTAAGTTTTCAAACTGAAACAGGCTTAATTAATTTTTATGGCAAATTTCATTATATCTAAGTATGTGTCTAAAAGAAAGATAAATCAACATTTTTTGTTTTCTTATAAAGAAGAAGTTAATTATATAAAAATATTTTTTAAACATAAGAGGGGAGATAAAACATTACAATCTTTATCAGCTTTAGACTACCACTGCTTACATTTTGGTATATCCAGTGTGAGTGTGTGTGTGTGTGTTTGTGTATTATACATTTTTAAACAAGCATTTTTATCTTACAAGTAACCCTCCCTCCCACCACCAGAAATGAAAATGGTTATAGAAAATGAGCTAAATTAGAAAATTTCCCAAAAAAGTTATCTTGACTTCAAATTGATAAAGAGATAAGAAGACAGCAACTCGGAGCATGAGAGACATTCCTGATGGTGTTTATTACAAGTTTTTCAGTTTCAAACTAATCTAAAGTAAAAACAGTATATATTCATGCAACCTTAGTTTACACTTCCCAAATTTTCTTCCTGGGTAAACATGAATTGTTCTGGTTTGGGTATGTTTTCTGTTTTTCCAAAGGGAGCTCTTGTGAAAAAAATTTCCATTCCATCTTCTCTAAAAAGGTAGCATTGGTTTCTTCTCTCTGCTTCTGAGTCATTTCATTAAACATTGTCTTTCTGCCTATTCTTTCAGGGAAAGTCCCTGTACAGTTAGGGCTAATGTTAATCATAATGTGATGCTTTTCTGCATTTCCCACTGCAACAACTTTTTTAGCCAAGTGTGAATTTGGGGGACCCCACTAAAACTTATCTTTAAAGAGAAAATAAAGGTATACATTTAAGTTTGGTTAATGTTAGGCAATGCATGTTTCCTTGAAGAGCTAATACTCAATTCTGGAATACTCTTTGTCTCAACTCAGCATTCAAGTTGAATCCTTTGCAATTAGGCCTGAATTAGCAATACATGGTAGGAAATCTACCGAGACAATCTTATTCAAGTCTTGAAGCAAGATGGTTGTTTCTACTTATTTTTTTCTTAACAAATTTTGTAAATTCTAGCTTGCAGTTTTTCTCAATTTCTAGTTTCTCCTATACTATTATTATTAAACAATTCATGTATTTTTTGCAAAGTTTCACTTTCTAAGTTTGATTTTTTAATTTACTTTCCAAGACTATAGTTATTTTTCTCTAAAGTGCTTTCATAAATCTTGTCTCCAGCTCTCATTTATTCTGTGAATTGTTTTGTTTACATTTTTGCATCACATCATACACTTCATTATACAATGATTATTTGATGCACTAATAATTTCTGAACTTGCCTCATTCCAGACTTTTAAATTAAAATTTGCTTTATAGTTCATCTATTTGGTCTCAATTTTCTTTACAAATATTCTGTGAATTAATTTTTTTTCCATTTATTCAGTTTCATTTCAACTTAAGAGAAGCTATACAGTGAATTTCCATTTTGTTGGGTGGTCCTCCTCTGGTTCTACTTCTGTTTGTATTTATAAATAGATAAAGTTCCTTTTGGATCACTCTCCAACATTTGTAGCAGAAAAAAAAATCATCAGGACTTTCCTTGAACAGCCTTGCATTTGATATGGCTTTATTTGTAACACTACTCTTTTACATTTTCATTTAGTTTATAAAAGCTAAGAAAAGTGAAGAGCCATTTTCTTATACTGAATGATACAATTAACATGTTTTCTTCATTGATGTGTCAACTTGACTGGGCTGCTGTAGCCAGCTATTTAATCAAACACTGATCTAAGTGTTGCCATGAAGGTATTTTGTAGACTGTGGTTACCATCCAAATAACCTGACTTTAAGTAAAGGGTGTTATCCTCAATATGTGGATAAGCCTTATCCAATCAGCTGAAGGTCTAAAGAGCAAAAACAGAAGTTTCCCAGAGAAGAAGAAATTCTGCCTCAAGACTGCAACTTAAACTTCTGCCTGAGTTTCCAGCTTGTCAGCCTGTCCTGTAGATGTAGAACTTATTAGCCCCCATAATTACATTAGCCAAGACCTTAAAATTAATTAAATAACTAATTAATATATAATCATGTATAGACAATATAATATAATTATATATAATATCAATTTATATAATATTATATACTTTTTCTCTGGAGAACACTGAATGATCAAACGTTATTTATTGGTAGTTTAAGAATAAATAAATAAATAAAAATATATATGTATATACGTATATATACACACATATATAGTAAAAACTGTACTTTGCTTGCTGTTTGACGTTTTTATCAGCAGTAAGATTTCTGCCTAAAGGAAGAAAATGAAATGGAAGCTGGCTAGAGCATCCACGGGTTCTAAAGATCACGTTATGTCACAGTACTTTCAGGGAAACATTAGGAAAAACATCACTAATAAAAATTGAACCTGTTATATAAATATGTGATATCAACTTTGGTGCCAAAAAAGTGAATATTCATTCTCCTTAGCTATTAAGTTCATAAATATGTCATTGTAACAAATCAAATCTGGATATGGTGGGTGAGAAAACCTTCTTGATACCTAAATAGGAACTTTGTACTGTACAACATATATAGACAGAAGCAATTATTTTAGTTGCTTCATTCATTCATTCATGTATTTAATTTATTGAATAATGAACATTTACTTTATCTCAAGCACTGAGAAGATAAAAATAAATACATAAGAAATTGACTCAGATGCTTCCATAAATTACTAAAAATTATGTTGTGTTAAAAAGATTAAGTTTATAAATTACACTTATCACTTAGTAATATTAGCAACCAGTCCTTTCAGGGTTATACTAGGTCCAGGAAAAACTCTGGCCTAGGACAATTTAAGTAAGTAGTGAGGTTTATGGGTAAAATATGTTGCTTTTCAACTCTTTCTTCCCTCAAATTTGCCATAGGGTAAAAAGGAGAAAAAGAAAGAAAAAGTTTCAATGAATCTAAAAGATGTCTGCAATCCTTAAACTAGATAAAGATTGAACTCAGATGGAAGAACAGTCAATGATTCGGTAGAATAGAAAAAGGAAAGCCTATGTGCCTAAGGAGTTCGAGTCCAGTGAAAAGTCAGCCTTTTTTGCCCCACACAACTCCCCAAAAGTTTTTGAATTGGAGGCATAAAGCCCCTCTGAAGGTGGAGGAGAAGGTAGAGGACAAAACAAGGGATTATGTGAATGTTTGAAGCATGGTTAAACCCAGGTCTTCAGCTTTAATTTGGGGAAGACAGGTGACAACCCCTCCCACCTCTCTCTCTGCAGGAAACAGTATAGGGTCATAGAATCTGGAAAGTAGGCATAGGTGAGCAGCGGAGAAGCATGGAACTGAAAGCAAAGAAAGGAACTCTAAATCTATGGGGGAACAGTGAAAGCCTCAGCAACTTCTCCACTCAGTTACAAGAGTTTCATAACCCCCAGGAGGTATCAAGAAGATTCTTTTCAGATGAAATTGAACAAGTCCTGGAGGAAGGACTCACAGGATCTGAATTTGGGGAATTCTCCAATGAAAAAGCCAACAAAATGAAACCTAAAATTCATAAAACAAAGAGCTTGTATATCAATAGTGCCTCACTTGTAAATTAAATTAAAAATGTGTCTAACACGTAAATATGAACAAATGGGAAATAATCACCAAGAATTTGAGGAAAACATTTAACAAGAATGACAGACTAAAACTTTAAAAAAAGGCCAAAAGAGGCAGATAAAATGCAAGGAACAGTAGAAAACTTTAAGAAATAGTAGTATATTCTCAGAGAGATAAGATATTGAGTCCTTAAACAAGAACATGTTAACAGTTAAAAAATGATATAAGAAATAACTCTTAGGAAATTAAAAAATATGATAGCTGAAATTAAAAATTCATTAAAACAGTTGGAAATGTAGTTAAGAAATTTCCCCTGAAGGTAAACCAAAGACAGACATAAAATAAAGAAAAATAGTTCTACATTAGTATGGGAGCTTCAACATGAGATTAGAAGTTACAGAAGGACAGAAGAGAAAAAACAGTTGAAAGGCAATTATCAAAGAATTTATCCTAGAAATGAAGGACCTGAATTTCCAACCTGAAAACTTTCCTCACAATGAAAGAACAGACCTACCACAAAGCACATTACTGTGAAACTTCTGAATACCATGTAATCTCTCAAAGGCAATATTGGAAACAATAAGTTATTTGAGTCCAGAAATTGCTAGTAAACACAGATGCAAGTCAAAGAGTAACCACCAGGATGGTGTTAAGTCGAAGTCCCAGGACAACACTGTAATGGACTAAATGTTTGTGTCCCCTAATATTCATATGTTGAAACTCAGCTTCATAATGTGAGGGGGTCAGGAGGTGGCATCTTTGGGAGGTGATTAGAATTAGATGAGGTCATGAGGATGGAGCCCTCATCAATGAGATCAGAGACCTTATAAAAGTCACCAGAGGCTTTGCTTCCCCTCTCTGCTCTCTGTGTAAGGATACTGTAAGGATAAGGATACTGTAAGTCCGCAATCTGCAACCTGGAAGAGTTTCCTCACCAGAATTCCACAGTGCTGGCACCCTAATCTCAGACTTTCAGCCTCTAGAACTGTAAGAAATAAATTTCTGTTGCTTATAAGCCACCCAGTTTACTGTATTTTTATAATAGTATCCCAAGCTAAGACAAGCACCTATGTATTAGTTCTAGAGAGCCACAAATACAGACTGGAGCATGAGGTTGGAGGGTTCCAGGAGGAATACTTCAGGATAAAAAAAATAACAGAAGAGGTAGATCTCCTGACAGTTTGGGCTCTGGAAAATTGCAATGAATGGCTTTTTTTGTTTTCTTTTACAAAGATGTTGGAAAATACTTCAAGACTTAGGAAAGGATTGAAGAAAACTAAGAAATGAAATAGTAAGGTCATTATTACAGAAAAATAAAGCTATACAGAAATGAAATTATGGTCATTATCTACCACTTGATTCAGCAATGAACTGTCACAATAATGAAACTGCAAATGCTTAACCATAACTTATCATATACTGAGAGAATGGGAAAGGGAAGAGGAAGTAGGAATATAAGACCATTAAATCTTCATCACCACACATGGAAGTCAGTAGTTACTGTCTAAAACTGATCACTTGAAAAATAGCAGTATCCGTATATTATTGGAAATGTGAATGGAAATACAAGAAAGCAGGAGCGAAATATTTAAAGGAGTTACCTCAGAGTAGCAGAATGTGGGGGAAATTTGGGAATGGTCAAGGGCACAAGGTTTGTTGGAAACTTTGTCTTTTTACTACTATTTGACATTTTTGACTTTGATAAAAATGGAAATTATTTTTGAAAATACATGAGAGAAAGACAAAGTCTCAGAATAGTAAAAGATCAATGTATTTTTTTCTTCTATTCATTTGTCACCTATTATAAAATATTCAGATACTGCCTTTCTGATATCACCATTCTGCTCGTGTGATTTCAGCCCTCTGCTTATAAATGAATTATGTCATATACTTGAGCAGAAACTTTTTCCCAAATTTGAATGGCATTAAGTTTTTCTCCTAAAGCAAAACACAACTTTCCAACTCTTAAAATTTCCACAAGTAAAGAACTACTTATCAATCAATACACCAAAAAAATCAATACACCAATACACCATTAAAAAGTTTTAAAATCAAGATTTTTTTTGAAGCTGCTTTAAACGGCTGGCTCCATTTTTCATTTGCAAATATTATGCATTCCATTTGTTACACTAATATGAATTTTATCTTCCTGTTAAAGGCACAAACAGAGTTTGCTATGACTTATATGAAACCAGTAGTTAGAGGTCTTGGATGGTTATTTATACCTCTTTTCCAAAGAGAGTTTTTAAAAAATCATTAAATGTAGGGTAAGAGTTAGAGGGGGTTGGCCTGTGACCAAGAGTTCCCAGGAACAAATATTCCATTTAAACACTTTGTGCTACATTTCTTTTTTCTTTTCTTTTTTTTTTTTAACATCTTTATTGGGGTATAATTGCTTTACAATGGTGTGTTAGTTTCTGCTTTATAACAAAGTGAATCAGCTATACATATACATATGCTCCCATGTGTCTTCCCTCTTGAGTCTCCCTCACTCCCACTCTCCCCATCCCACCCCTCCAGGCTGTCCCAAAGCCCCGAGCTAAAATCCCTGTGCCTTGCGGCTGCTTCCCCCTAGCTATCTACCTTACTACGTTTGTTAGTGTGTATATGTCCATGACTCTCTCTCGCCCTGTCAAAACTCACCCTTCCCCCTCCCCTACATTTCTTTTTTATAAAGCCTAAATTTTCCCATTAGTAACATTAAAAACTAGTACTAGGAGTAGAATATCTTATATTTTCTCTATTTACTTGCTATGTTCTCTTTTCCACAAATCAATATTTCATAGCTTCCTATAGTTCTCAGTCTTTTCCATCTTGCTTTTCCCCCTTAGGTTTCTCTAAAATCTCCTACTCCTGACAGACCTATTCTTTTTCTAGTCACTTTAGAAAAGAAGGAATCAAGTCAAGAGGAGTTTGAACTGTGCCTGACACTCAAAGTCACTGGAAAACAACTTAGCAGGCAACATGCCCTTGACTTCAAGGCAAGTTCAAATCTTCAATATAAGAAAGAATCATGTAAAACAAGACCACAATTGATTAAAAAACAGTTTACATTTTATATTTAGAAGAAAAATGCCTATAACAACAATAATTTTTTAAATTTAACTTTTTGTGTTGGACACCCATCCTCTATTTTCAGGAAATATTCTGTAGTCAGTATACATGCAAAGCAGTCTCACACAGTATCTGTCCTGAAATTGCTATACAATGAGAACTAATGTTTAAAATAATCCTTAAGAAATTAAAGGTCCAAAATAATTAAAATCAAAATTCAATTTTAATATCATTAAAGAATGGAAATTGGACTAAAACATTTGGGGAAGGATTTTACTTCATCTAAAGGCTTTCTTCTGGGACCTTAGCTAACATGAAACCATATTTAAGTCCATCTAAACACTTCTGTTAATATCCCTTGCTCTTCTGTCAATGTTTATATGTAATAAACTGCACCACCATTCAACCAGCAGATCAAGCCAGAAGCCTGGGAATCAGGTTAACTTCTTTCCCCTTCCAATAGACCTTCAGATCTGGCTAGCTGTACTTCTGAAATACCCATTAAGAAGAGCTGTCCCTATCACTATTGTATTAACCCCCCAGTACTCTGCCACAGAACCAGTGGCCTCACTACAATTCTCCCACCTTGTTTCTCCAGCTGAAGAACCATTATTAATTTGCTCTTTGGACAAATGTTAACCCCTTAACATATATTTCAAGATCCTCCATGACTGATTCCACTACCCCATTGCATGTTTTGATATCTGTCTCAGCCTGCCTTCTCCTCTCTTGTCTCACACCAGGTGCACTGGAACCACAGTCTCTTGCTGACCTGCTTTCCTGCAAGCTGCGTCTGCTTCCTCCAATGTTGACCCCGCTCTCTCAGCCTGCCCATCTCCTATTCACCCTTCAGATCTTAGTTTAAATGTAATTTCCGCAGTGAAGGCCTTCGTGATCCCTAACCTAAATTCATTAAATGCTGTAACCATCTTGTTCATGTGCTTAGGTTCTGGGTTCGCCTTCATTTGCACCTGCATGATAGGAGATGCCAATGGTTTTAGAAAAATAACAAAATTTAAAATGAGAAAATGCTATCCATTTTTTAGGAAAACTCAGTTATCAATTTTGATTGTACATTTTGGGAAAACCGACAAAACACTAATGTGAGGTCTAAAGTTTGCTGCGACTTCAATATTTTGTCAACTTAAAAAAATAATCATGCTGTGGCCTCAATTTTTTGTGGTACAAAAAAAAATCACTACTTGAGTGGAATTCCTTACCTACACCTTTTGCTCAAATGAATTAATTGATTTCTGGTTAAATATATGTATGTAACAAAATTTAACATAGCTCTAAAACCTACTCAAAAGGCATGTCAAGTTTTCCACAATTGCATGTGACCAACAATATTAATGGGGGCAGAGATAAATAGAATTTGAGATATCCAAGGGGTACTCTTTGACCAAACATTTTTACATATTGCTTTTTTTCCCTCGGGTGTATTACATATAGTATCTTAATAGAACCTTATTTCATTCTCAAAACAACTCCAAGTCATAGACAAAAGGGATATCATCATCCCCTTTGTATAGATGCAGTTTACATGGCTCACCCAAAGCTACCACCTGTTAAGTTATTGACCAGAGTTAGAATCCAGGACTTTTTACTGCAAATACAGAACTCTTTGTTCCATACTTGTTATGCTTATGTGCCATAATCTTAAAAAGTCAAGGTGTTAATTTCTTTAGGATTACAATGCTCTCTCCAGCTATTCTTATTTTAAAATGCAAAAATCTTATGAAGATTACATATTAAAATACACTTATGTGGGAAGAGGGAAAGGGGGAGGATCAGGATAGGGGTATGGGATTAAGTTATACAAAGTACTATGTATAAGATAGATAAGCAACAAGGATATATTGTACAGCACAGGGAAATATAGCCATTTTTGTAATAATTCTAAAGGGAGTATAATGTATAAAAATATTGAATCACTATGCTGTACACCTGAAACTAATATAATATTGTAAAACAACTATATTTCAATAGAATCCTTTTAAACCCACACTTACGTGTGAATTAATTTGTCATATCATTTTCCCTTAAGTCAGAAGGACTCCAAGCTAATAGCAGGATTTATGACCAATGAGGGATGGCTGAAAAAAAAAAAGAAAAAAGGCTCTCACAAAAATAGGAGTAAGGGACACATAAAGAAACTTTATGTGTCTTACCTCTTTTATGACCACCTCCATACAAGAAAGCTTCTTTCTAGCCAATTAATTCTCTATTCTAAAAAGTAGCTCTTTTCTGATCCTATTTAACTGGCAGTGATAAAAATAAATATTTTAATCTGTCTGTACCTGACAATTACAGCATTTTACATTTGGATAGCACCACACAATTTAAAATATTTGCTTACATACATTACTGAATTTGAGTCTTCATGATTTGCTTATTTATAGATGAGAATCTGACTCTCAGTGGGCTTAATGGGCAAGTCAGGGACAGAGTTCCATTCTTTAGACTAAAGCTTTTCTCTTTCCCAAACCCCACAATCATGTTCATAAAGCATCATTCTCAGGGGATACTTACATTTCATCACACCTTGAATTTCATAAACAGGCTTGAGAATCACAGCACCATAAAAGCCTTTAGGGAATGGATTTGTTAAGTCCCACTTATTTGAAAAGTCTGTAAGTTTCACAGTTCGTGTTCTGTTCTTGGGGATCTTCCATTGGACAATTTCCTTTAGGGTATAAATATGTTCATCATCACATTCATAGAACTCTCCTTCTTGTGACAAAGGCAAAGTAAATGAGTGATTTTGATGATTCCTTAGCACACCACAGTTCACCATTATTTCTCCATTGATCTCTTCGACTGAGTTGAGCATGATTTGCTCACCTTGCTTTATGATGAGATTCTCTAGTTTTATATCCTTCTGATGATAGAAGCAAGGATGCCCCAGTCTACTCGGTCCAATATGGATGGTTCTTGTAATTTCTTCCATAGTGAGGTATGGAGTTTTATCAGCCACAATCTTAAAAAGACCTGAGAACAGAATTCTGTGAATTAGAAAGTTCTCATAAGAAAATCACAGCAAGAGAGCTATAAAACAAGTAAAACGTAGCATTTAAAAGTAATGTACCTTTTTCAAGATTAGAGATATTTGTTTCAATCTTGAATTCTTCTAGGTAAAATCTTAATGTATTTTCTGTAGGCTACTGGATTGTCAGATCCAGACAGGCCACATAGATGGAAAGGGGAAAATAGCGTGAGATAGAAAAGGCCCACTTCTTGGAAATGCAATCTGCATGAGATACTGGCTATCTCCCAACCACATGTGTGATCTTGGGCAGGGCATTTAATCTCTCAAGATCGCATTTTTAATTTTTAAAATGAAAGGATTGGATCAATATTTCCATATATATTCTCTGGAAACACCAAAATTAAAAGATATTCCAGAAGGAAACTGTTTCATGGTCAAGTTAACGATTACAAAGCTATTACCTGGAACTAGCCCATGGTGATGGTTGTAACACATTGTGAATGCACGTAATGACACTAAATTGTACACTTTAAAATGGTAAAGTTGATGTTATATGCATTTTACCACAATAAAAAATATCTACATATTTCCAAGTAATTTAAGATTTCTCAGAAACTTTAGATGCACTGTGACTCACAAGAGGGGAATATAACATGCAGAATTTCCCAAATTTCTTTCATTCTAAAACTCTTGGGGAAACATTCATAAATAAATTACAAAATAGTATGTCACGATATATTAGTGATCCACATAACTCTCCTTGAGAAATGCCAGGTTAGGTAGTTGTTCTGGATTGAATACTCTTGATTATATATCATTCATTCTTCTCATTACTTTTCTAATTTTGCCATGGTTTCACTATTTCAAATTTTTTCCTCTAATACTATTGGGATAGTCACTGACACAATGAATTTTTGTTCTTTAAGACACAGCTTTTTATGCTTGCATGTTTAAGTTTCATTCTTCTCTTTGAATTATTTTGCTTTTATTTTATAAGCACATGTGTTTTGTAGCACTTTCAGAAATTTATTTATTGAATAAATCTTAATAAATTCCAGAGAAAATAAGAACAAAGGAAAAATTAGGTAATTGCTTTGTTAACCTCAAAGTAAATTAAGACAATTATTATATAATAGCATACACTAAGAAGGCAGTATATAAAGAATCCTACTAGAATGATATAGCTTGTAAAAGTTATTTATTCATTTAGTCAAAAATACAGTCCAATTATATTTATCTATGTATCAAATTATTATTAACCAGGTTACAATGTCTTTTATGTGTATTTTGGGTTATAGTACAAAGATTTATGATGTTATTTTTTTAGTCGATCTTTGCTCAAATGAAAAAAAATACAGGATTTTGGTTACTTTTAAATATAAATGTCCTGAAAAAGTGGGTGATACAATCCTGGCAAAGGCTGAGGAAGGTAGCATGTGCAATCTGTCCTGAAAACCTTTATAAATCGAATAGTGTTCATTCCCTGCATGGTGTGCTTGAAGACAGTAAGGCAAAGAAACATTTACTTTGAAGGAACTTCTTATTTATTATGTCTTGTATCAGGGAAAATCCAATAAAATAGTACTCTCGAATCCTCCACAGTAACTGAATTTGTGTGTGTGTGTGTGCGCGTGCCCGTGTGCAAGTACATGCACATGTTTAATCTCATTTGTTTCCATGTGAAGATTTGTTTCTAAGAGTCCACAGTCATCATCAGGGTATAAAACATTCAGCAGTTTTTGTGAAATAAATTTAAGTAATAGCTACCTAGAATCTCATAAGCATAGAGAAACATGGTTTCATTTCTATCCTCGCTATATTGATGACATAAGTCACAGAAGAATTAAGTCAGCATCTTCTTTCCTGGGGAATTGGGTTCACCTAAGGTAATAACAGCCCCAAAATGTTATGAAGTAGAAAAAGCCTGAAACCCTAAGGGCCACTATTATTTCAAGTTAATCACACACTTCAGAGCTGTCTTGTTGGATGTCTCTATTGCAAGAAAAATCTAAGAAATCTGTGTGTTTTCCCTTAGGAGATGATTAAGGACACAGTTTAGCATGCTAAGTGGCAGAGTACAGGAAAAATATTTTATTAACATTTTCTTTATATGTTATTGCAGCAGTCCAAAGAGTCCCTTCTTACAAACAGCCACTCGATACCGTATAAACTAGGGCAAGTATATACAGCTATATATGTATACATACATATATATGTGAATGATGTCATATTGGAACTTTAATTTCAGAATAAACTATAGCACCATAGATATGATCAGCTTTAAATTCAACCAATTTTTTCTCCATCTTTTTCTCAGAGTGTAATAATAGTTTTATACAAGAGAAAATATAATTTATTTTTCAAAACACAAACAAAACATATTTCAGGAGCTGAGTGATCATTAGAGAGATAATAAAATAAGCCAATATGTAATCCTCACAATGTAAGTTAAAAAGCAGGAAGAAAATAGATTTCTATTTCCAAATTTGATTGTCACCTATTAAAATGGATATTCGTGTTATTTTTACCTAGGAGAAATTGTTCATAAGGAGTATGTTACTTGAGAAACAAAAATTATGAGGAAATGCAATTAGTTGATCTGTTGAAAAATAGTCATAAGTAAATTTATCTTTAAGATCTCGTCCCTGAATCTCAGGCTTTTGGGGAGTTTATATTTTTATCCAATTCTTAATGATCTGCAATCATTATTGTTAATAGTAACAATTGAAATTTGCTTAAAAAGTTGCAAGCTTGAATAATTTTCTTCATATGCATCATTTATATTCTTTCAAGAACAGTAAAACAAATATTATTACTGGGGGATATAAAAACGGTCATGATTTTCATAGTCATGGCTATGGAATCTCAAGCCAAACCTTTTAAATCCAAGTCTCATAATCTTACCTCCACATCAGGCCACCTCCCTGTCACACAAATGACTTGCAAGGACATTTCCTATGAGAACATGTTTATTCCAGTTCACAAGATATGTATGTGGGTCTCACAGGTTGGCCCTCCCTTTGCATTGGTCAGCCTTTCCAGACCCTCCAGTATGAGAAGAGCAAAAATAACTTCCTGGTTCAGAGTGAAGAATTTACACTCATCAGATTTTTTCCTACTTTTTTCTCTAACTCATCAATTCTCACCCAAATAGGGAGTAATTTAAAAAATTAAAATTTCCACCTGTGTATCACAATACTATTTATATACATAAGATCATTGTGTATGATGTTATGTGTGAAAGGAGTTCACAATCTTTTTTCTTTGTCTAATCTCTAGCTTGCTTTCAGTTCCAACCAAATATATTCCCTCTATCTCTGAGATAAGGAATCTTAGAGTGAATTTTATGTACTAATTCTCATCTTCCTCTCATATTATCAAAATTAGGATTGTTAAAATATTAGCAGCTTAGAATGTGCTGGAAATTTACATGTCTGATAGAATTCAATTTTCCAAATTACAATACGAGGTAGCTAGAAATAAAAAACAAACACTTCACAGATAACCACAGGAAAGCTTGAAGAGATACCATAAATTCTCTATCATCACACAGCTCATAAGATACAAGTAGGATTTTGTGTCTCTAAAGCTCAAGGGCTTAATCACATGGTTACATATTTAAGCCTTTCATTATTATTGTAAATCGTAAATTGTTTGTGCAGCCTTTCACCGTCCTTTTGGGTGCAGAAATTCTTAGAACTTTTTAAAACAAGCAACATAAGAAAGTGAACTTCACTGATATTTGACATTGATTGGCACTAGTCTCATCTCCTCATACATCAGATGGCCACGTGACTGGAGGTACAGGCACGCGGGAGGCCTGGGAACTGCACAAGCTGAAGGGGTTGACAGCTCTGTCCACAAGATCATGTTCTTTGAGTGTGCTGCAGACCACCTGGCCATATGTAAGTGGGTTTCCAGAATACATTATCACAGTTTTTAAATAAAGTAAATCTCACAAAATGGATAAATGCCTTCACACATCTCTTGCAAAGAAACCATGTATTGAAAATAAAACTAATATAAACACAAATGAACAAAAAAAAGGACAAAGTCTACATTTCTACTCTCACTCAATCTCTTCTTTAGCCATATTATGAAATAAAACAATGACACTCTCGTCTAATAAAATATGAAGAGTGGCTGAAACTTCTTTAACACTTTAAAGTTATCAACATGTGGATTCACATCCACTATCATCATAAAGAAATTTGCCTTTGAGATATAGATGAACAACACATCAAATATGCATGCATATATATGCATAGCTGCCATAATTTTAAATAAATACATATATATTTGAGATACTGCTCAAAAATTTCTAATGGACTGAGCTATGTGAAGGAGAACATTTAGAGACAAATCAGACTGCTACATATTTTTGATCATGTGTCTTGTCTCTCTGCCAATAAAGCAAAGTGTGTTTCACTTATTTTTGTGAGTGTATGCCTCTGCCTCTTTAAAATGGCAATTTGTCCTGCAATCAAGTTCCTAAGCATCCTCGTTATTTTATACTTGCCTATATAGGTTTCTCATTCCACATTTCCCTATTATTTTGTTACATTTCCAAGACAATTCTTAGGTCAGCACATCCTACAAAAACGATCTTCTTCAAGACTATCCCAAATCTGGTATTTTGACTAGAATCCTAGCTCAAGCATCTCTATGTAACTTCAGATTAAAACGAGATGCATGAAATACCCTATCAAAGCAAAAAACTCAAAATTCTTGAGCAAAGTAATGAAACATATAATAATAATAATGTCCAAACTGTGAGAAAATTCTCCAGATTTCTGAGATTACTGAAAATCATCAACTAATGAGTGATTCAAACAATCTTGACAGAAGTCTCCAAGAGCAGAAACAAGGAATGTGAGGAAAGTCAAATTCATAAGAAAATTTTGTGTAGTAATTTAATGGAGTATTTAGGAGGGGGAGAAGACATATCTAAGACGGTGACCAAGTTTGTTAAGTGTTAGATGCTAAGTGTGGCTGTAGAATTCCTACGTGTGAATGTCTTTACATGTATAATGAAATCAGAATGATCTATAATAGCTATTAACAATTTTTAATAGTTCTTTTACCTGGTGATAAAAAGAATAAATCGTAAAATCTTTTGATTCATTTTTACCTCAATGGTTCAACCACTGCATGAAAAAGACCTTTATTTTCCCAGTAAAGCCTTGAAAGGAGTGATATGCAATATCTAATACATTTGAGATATTTAACAAATAATTTACATTAATAATGTTAGACTTTGAAATCAAATGATATAATTTGATATCAATGCCTAAATCTCTGTTATAATCATGGCTTTACTATTAAAAGTGCCATACATCCTTGTTCATGTTAAAGCTTTCTCTCTCCTAAGCAGTGAGAACGAGTAATAGACCTAGGATGAGGCGAGAAGATGTCAGAAATTCTTCTTCTCATAAACCTTGGCAAGAGCACAGTTCTCTGGACTCTTACAGTTCTCCAGAGCACTGCCCCTTTTGTTAGGAGAAGACACATAGAGGTTTCAGGACTGGAAAGAACGCCCACAGACATTAGATCCCCCAAATCTCTCACGAGGCTTTATTAGGAGACCGTCAAAATATCACACATTTACTACTCCTGGCTCTTGCTGACTTCAGGCAATAGAATTTTCAGGCCCAGCAACACACTACTATCCCAATAGGAAAGTGAAGTGGTTAAAAGTATGAATTTTTGATTCAAACAACCTGGGTTTAAGTTTGGCCTCAGTCCTTTCCCCACTGTGTAAACTTGAGAACTTAAACTCTCAGGGTTATAATTTCCTTTTCTATAAAATGGAGAAAATTGTTTCACCTACCTCATAAAGTCATTGTGATGATTAAATGAGTCAATACATGTAACATGCTTAGATAGCACTTGACACAGAGCAAGCACTGAAAAAGCAAATTACAAGAAATAATAGCTATTCTTTCATACCATTTTCTTTCACTCTGGAATTCTAAGCCATTGTAGGATGTTTATAACATCAGAGAGATGAATACTTACAGGGCCAAAGAGGATCCAGTTTGGATCAAATTAGATGAGACAAAATATGTAGAATCCACAGTTCAGTATCTGACACAGGCTGAGCAAAAAGTGTTCCCAGCTACCATTACAGATTTTGCCAGAGTGTTTGATTATGGAAAAGAGCCTCAGGTGACCTCTTTAGGTGCACTGCCTTTGGGGAAATATTTCCAGGTGGCTTTGAGGAATTTGTCTGACTCCAGGCTTTGATAAATTGCTTAGAATTTGACCACCAAAATTTTATGCCCATAATAAGCAGATTATAGGGAGATGTAAGCACATTTTAAATGCAAATATTGTGCTGGTTGTAGTTATTCACAAGGTATACATTATACACAGTTGCTGAAGTTCCCTTGAACAAAAGAAGCAGCAAAATGCCAAGGCATTTTTGAAAATGTGTTTTATTCATGGCTCTGAAGGGTAGTTGAAGCCAACTGAGGGAGGAGTATACCCTCCCTCTATTTTAATGATCTTAATTTTGCTAATGGAATGTTAGTGGAAAGAGTTTGGGAGCCATGTGGTGCTGATTGCGTTGTTCAGTATTGATGTTGCTTGCAAATTAAATGTACCTAAGTAGCCACCTGTTTATGCTTATGATTATATAAAACCCCATATGTTTCCCTCTCTACAAATGGGAGGTAAATATTGAAAAAATTATTCTGGTGTGAAGGGTGAAAACAGCAGCAATTCTTCTATAACTGTCAACATATGCTGTGGTGTTTCCTTTAATGTTGTGCTTTGTCTGACATATTTGCTGATTTTTACCATGCAGTGTTTAAAAAAATCTGTTACCCATGGTTATGCAAAACAATTAAAAATCAGTTTACATTAAATTCAAATTAGGAAGAGAGGTAATTTTCCAACGTAACCATAAGTTTTAAATGGATTTCAGAGCTTAAGATTTAAATAGATTTTGATTTGCACAATAAAGAGAACCAAACTTTTTTTTTCCTAAATTCGCCAGCATATATAAAGGAACATTTTCTTCCTAAGCACATCCTTTTGATCCCATATTACTAGGCAACCAAAAAACTAACTCGACTAACATAAATTTGAAAATCCCACCTGAAATTGGCAATAACTCTTCAACTGGCAAGCCCACCATCATTTCCACTGGATTGGCTCTGGAAAACAGTTTGCTGGACCTCATACAGAAGATCTGACTGGGTATTTAGTCAGCAAGAGCTCAAGAGCAGTTTTTGAGATGTCTTGTTTGAGCATTGGGAGATCCGGCGCAGGTAACACCTTTGGAACTAGTTCAGACTATTCAGAGATATGCCCCGACTATAGCTTGCAGGAAAGATCAGAGAGCCTGGACTTGCTGTTGTTGATCACTTTAGACACTACAGATAAACAAATTGGAGCTTCATATGGTTAATATCTGATCAAGAGGGATTTAAATGTCAACTGTCTAGCAGCCTAGACGTGACAGTCTCTAACTTCCCAATAAAGTATCGCAAAAAGACACAGAATATGTTAGAAAGAGATGAAAATTTACCCCATCATCAAAAACTAAGCATAACAGATCAGCTGCCCCCAAAGGCCAGAAGAACTTATTTTCATAATAAGGAAGATAGAGCTGAAATGAGAACATTAGAGGCCTAACCATACTGGGTCTCATGAAACAAAGAAACCTCTCTAAAGTTTTTTAAAGATATTTAACAATCACTGAGTACCCTCTACAGCCCAAAGTTTGTAGTAAGCACTTAACAATTACCTCTTTTCATTTATTTAAATTCATGTTGCTAAAAAAAAAAAAAAAAAACCTGAGACAGAGACACTGAAAACCCTTAAACTGTATACTTAAAACAGCTGAATGTTATGCTATGTAAATTATAGCTCAATAAAGCTGTTAATTTAAAAAGTGGGAGTGAGGAAGGATGGACAGTTAAGTAATAGCTTGAAAAAAGCAGGTAGATGGGCCCTGTCATTAGTTCCTGGTGGGATGTAAATTGGCAGAATCTTTATTGAATGTGATTTGGCAATATGCATCAAAAGCTTTAAAAACATTTTTACTTTTGAAGTCATAATTTTATGTATATGAAATTATCATAATAATCAGAAATGCATGCAAAACTTCAGTTAAAAGGCTGTTCATTATAGCATAAATTGCAAAATGACCATGTTTGGAATGGATTTATTAATTATGGTATAAGCATATGATGGACTATTATATAGAAAATAAAAATTATGTTTTGAAGAATATTTAATGACATAGGCAAGTCCTCAGAAATAGACTTACTTCTCATTATATTAAAACATGTCTGTATGTGTGTAGGTGTACTACTGGAAAACAATAGAAGGAAACTAAATATTAATGCTAAACAGCTTTGGTGATGAGATTATAGGGAGCTATGCTCTCACCCCTGCATTTTCTTCCCTTTTCTAACTTTCTACAAGATAGATGTGGCATTGGTAAATTTGGGAAAAATCAATACATTTTATAACTTCAAAAAGTTGTGTTCCTTATGTCCATGCAAAAATCTACACATGGACGTTTATAGCAGCTTTATAGTTGCCAAAACTTAGAAGCAACTAAGATGTCGTTCAGTAGGTGAATGGATAAATAAACTGTGGTACATCCAGACAATGGAATATTATTCAACGCTAAAGAGAAATGAGCTAGAAAGCCATGAAAAGACATAGGGGAACTGTAAATGCATATTACTAAGCGAAAGAAGCCAATCTGAAAAGACTACATAGTCTATGATTCCAACTGTATGACATTCTGCAAAAGGCAAAACTATGGAAACAGTAAAAAGATCAGTGGTTGCCAGGGGTTGTGAGGGAGAGAGGATGAACAGACCGAACACATAGGATTGTTAGGGCAGTGAAAATACTCTGTATGATGCCATAATGGTGGATACATGTCATTTGTCTAAACCCATAGAACATACAACAACAAGAGTAAACTACAATGTAAACCAAGAACTTGAATGATTATGAGGTGTCAAGGTAAATTTGTCAGTTGTAAAAAGAGTACCACTCTGGTAGGGGATGTTAACAATGGAGGAGACTGTGCATATGTAGAGGTATGGGAAATCTCTGTACTTTATGCCAATTTTGTTGTGAAAGCCTAAAATTGCTCTAAAAAATAAATTCTACTGAAAAAAATCTTTTGTTCCAATGACAGAACCTCTAAATCTCTGATATGTAATTATGTATAAATACAGTAATGTGTTTTGCCAATGTCCACTTCAGGAAATGAAGACCGAGTAGACAATTTGTTTGGACAGTCTGGTTCCTCTCATGAGAGTTCCTCCATGGTGATACTGTTGAGGCAACACCATAAAGAGCTTTGAAGGAATTGTGCATGAAAGATAAGGAGATGGTAAGAGCAAAAAGTGATGAGATAGATTTTTAGAAGATGTGCACAAAATATTAATACTATGAGAACTTATAGAACAGTGCCAGTTGTAGAAAAGCCTATTTTAAAATGATATTTCTGACAGAATTCCGTTCTGATTCTCAAATGTACATGGGTGAGTGAAAAGAACATTTTGACCTAGAACTGCAGTCCATTTGTGTTCCAGATAATATATATTTTAGTTATCAAAAGACCAAAGACTTAGAAAAAAAATCTGATCATGTACTGAAGAGAAGAAAACATAGGCCAATAAAAAAATGGAACTAAAAATTAGTGTAAAAGTCTGATTTTTTTGTGCATTTAGATTACTTCACATTTTCTTGCATCGTATATGCAGAATACCCCTTTTTGTCTAGGAAAATATTTTGTATAATAAGCATAGATGAATCTATTTTGCTTAAGTGAGCACAGTGGGGAAGAGATGCCTTAAGAGAGGTTGACCAAGAAAACTTGGAAGAATGGTCCATGATTCCTTGAATAGAAAATTGTCCAAAAAGCAGGGAGCCCTATTTAGGGCTTTTCTGAATCATGTGTCATCATAACATCCAGATGGAAAAATAAGAACAAATTCTGCCCTGTAGCTTACTTCTTTTAACATAAGTCATTTAAAAAACAGAAGACAAAAAGTTATTTACTATAAAGCTATCAAATATATTTTAAATATTTTTATATAATTTTCCTATCAGGTCCCTTTATAAACAGATGTTATAGTTAAAAAATAGCTACAATCACAAAATGGCTAAATGTGAAAGATTTAGTCATTTCAACGGTACATGAAATATAATAAATCACCACTGAATAAAATATTACATGTTTTCGATTAAGTACATAGTTTCCCAAATGAAACACTGAGAAAACTCGTTCTGAATTTTAAGTGAATTATTATTAAATATATTTAATGTATGAATGTACATACATTATGTATGTATTAGGTGTTTTGGTATCCATGCATAAAGGAGCAAGTTTCATAAATGTTAATAATTTAACCTTAATCTATTTCTTGAAGAAATAATTATATTATTAACCCAATTTTGTCATTGGTTATTCTTACTACTTTCCTATATTTTTCACATTTATAATTAAAATGATTTTGGAAACAGTCTTACTGCTAAGGGATATAGATATGTTGGGAGATAATCCTCCACAGCATTTCTACATGCCTCAGAAACTGGAGGTAAAATATTTGTTTCCTGACCAGTATGGCAATGATAGGGAGTATCTCCTTCCTGAGAGGCATTTTAGGATACTAAAGTCTCCCTCCTCTCCTCCAAGGAGATTTTCTTACATCCCAAGGTAATAAAGACATGTTTTCTCCAAGGGCAAAGAATGGCAGATTGGCCATCAGCCTCTTATACTTTGGGGATTTCCTAAACTCAGTGTTCCTCCACTGTGCGTTGGGCACCCACCTGGCCTGTTCTATCTCACCCGTGGGAGATGGGGCTCAAGGGGAACCATTAAAGCATGATGCTCATGCTGTCTGCTGTACCATGAGGAATCAACTACTACATTCATATGGGCTTATTGTTTCATTACTGATCTAATTTATGAAGTGTGGCAAGTCGGCCTGGCAGCTGCAAGGCTACTTAAAGATGGCTTGACCTCTTGACAGATGAAGTCCATTTTTCCATTTATCTGGTAGAAATTAATTTATGTAGGAAGTAATGCCTAAAGTTTGTCTTTAAAGCATGACTCATATCCATTAAACATATGAAGGCAATTTTATAGTTAATAAATTTTCTAACATTCATTTAAAAATTCCTATGTCATGTTATTTAGGAGTAGCATTAATTTAGATTTTTTAACATTACAATGTTTACTGCATATAACAGGAAAGTTAGAAAGGATGTCACGTATCCAGGGGATTTGTGGATTCCCATTATAACACTGATGTTGGTTGACAAAAAGACCATCTCACTCTTTTCTATGATTAAGCAAGAAGTGCTTCAGAGCACAGACTCTGGAACAGTTTAGATCTGTATTGGTGCTCTCCACTACAGTACCACAGTTGGAGCATTGTATTGAGCATTTGAAATTTGGCTACTTGAAATTTGCATGGCCAGACTTGATATGTGCTGTAAGTGGAAAATACATGCTGGGTTTTAGACTTAACATGAAAAGAATATAAAATATCTCAATAATTTTTCTATTGATTAGATATTAAAAGGATAATATTTTAGATACATATTTTTACCTAAAATACATTATTAAAATTAATTCACTTTTTTCTTTTTTTTTTTTTACTTTTAAAAATATCTGTGCTAGGTAGCCTCTAAGATGGCTCTAATGATTCCTGTCCCTGTCACCTGGTTGTCACACCTTTGTGCAATCCCCTCCCAGATTGCACCAGCATGTGTCTGTCTGATCAAAAGAATATAGCAGAAGTGGTGGTATTTCACTTCTGAGATTAGGTTATAGACTATGGTTTCCATCTTGGGCTTGCTCTGATCACTCACTCAGGGGAAACCCTATGGAGTGGACCATGTGTCGAAGAAGTGAAGCTTCCTGGGATAGCCACATAAATAATGTTGGATGAATACACATTATATTTCTATTCAACAGTGCTAGTGTAGATTTAACATAACCACTTACTTAACTATGTGATCTTGGGCAAGTTACTTGACCTTTCTGTAACTCTGTTTTTTCATATGTAAAATGTGAATTCAATTAGTAACCTATGTATACATAAAAGTGTTTAGAACAGTTTTATATGCAAAAGTATTTAGAACGGTGTCCGGCACATCATCAGGATTCTCATTTGAGAGTGTGATGTGGTCAGGACTGTAGAGTAGTAGAGAATGTTCCATGTCTAAGCTCTACTATCACATTTCTTACACATTTTGTTGCCTCCAGCAACAAAATTCCTCCACAATAATAAAATTCATAAAATATGATCTAAAATTTCAAACAGAAAAATATCTTCAATCTAGCCTTGTAATTTTAATGGTGGTTTTATAGATGTAACCGCAACCTTCCTTGAACATATGGTTTAGAGATATTATGTAAACTTGCTGTTTAGAAATAAACTCCGTCCATCAGAAAAAAATGTATTGAAACTCTTTCAGGATATTTCTTATGTCTAAAGAGAAAGCATTTATTATTCATGCTTAATAACACTATATAGGAGGAACAAATATTTCCAAGAAGTAATCCAGAAATTTGGAACTTCATTATAACCCAAACATTACATGATTTACTGATCTATGTAGACAACGCAATCAACTACCAAATATCAGAATATATTTTTGCTGTGTTTGGCAAGAATGGCATGTTTCCTAGCTCATAAAAGGACTTAGCTATGAGGGCTGTCTTCTAAAATAACAAATTATGCTTCTAAAGCAGTATGTTTATTTCCATAAAGAACTGAAATGATTGCTTTTTATTTTAATATATTGAACATTTTTGAGATGACATAATAAAGATATATGGAAACATAACATTAATATAGGATACGCAACCAGTTATGTATATTGCAAGTTTAGTTTCCCACTCACATTTTAGTGAAAAATCACCTTCCAGCTTGTTCCCTTAAAGAGTCCTTGCCAGGGCTTCCCTGGTGGCGCAGTGGTTGAGAATCTGCCTGCGAATGCAGGGGACACGGGTTCGAGCCCTGGTCTGGGAAGATCCCGCATGCCGCGGAGCAACTGGGCCCGTGAGCCACAATTACTGAGCCTGCGCGTCTGGAGCCTGTGCTCCACAGAGAAGAGAGGCAACGATAGTGAGAGGCCCACGCACGGCGATGAAGAGTGGACCCCGCTTGCCACAACTAGAGAAAGCCCTCCCACAGAAACGAAGACCCAACACAGCCATAAATAAATTAATTAATTAAAAAAAAAAAAAAAATTGAATGCTGTTAAAAAAAAAAAAAAAAAAAATCATTAAAAAAAAAAAGAGTCCTTGCCAAATTAACAAAGCTTTTCTTTCTTAATTGTTGCTTGAGTTTTCATTTGCTGGAGCTGCATCTATAAAGCTATATTTACTGGTTGAAGGCTGGATATCTTTCTTCAGTAGAGCATCTTTATTTGCAAAGAAAGGGTACCCTAGGTACCCTTGACAAGGTTATGGTCATCTTCATCAAAACTTTTGAACTACCAATGAGAAATTAAGGATCTGTGTTCATATACTTTACTTCAATACAGAACAGTGGATGATGTCAGTGTAATAGTGGAATAAGGACCTTTGAAAATTGTCTCCTCCAAAAAGCAGTAGAGAAACTGGTTAAAAAAAAAAAAGTCAGGATTAATTTTTTCAGAATTCTGGAAATTAACCAAAGAATTGCAACAATCTGCAGAACATTTCTTAATGAAAAAGTAGCTGAATCTTGGTAAGAACAGCAAACTTTGTGGCATCTTAACTTGCTTGTATCCCCATTCTTCCAAACCCCTTCAACTCCACAGTAGCCTTGAAAACCAACAGCCCGCAATCATGGCAAAGCCAGCAGCCTAGCAGTCACAAGATGGAGGAGAAAGAAGTTGGAGTTCCTTCCAAGATCATTCTCAGAAAATTGTCATTATTTGATATGTCTGGTGACTTCCTGGAAGATTCTATTTGTAATGCTGTCTCTATTTGATCTATTTTGAGCTCAGTGAGTGGAAAATACTTGGCCTCAGAGCATTTGTCAAAAACAATGAGAGGCAATTATTTAATTTTTGTGGCTGCCTGCAGTGGTGTTTAACAGTTGGGGGGAAAAAATGGGCTAACCAAAAAGCCTAAAAGGAAAAGCTGAGGAATGAGATGTCTATAAGGACATTGAGAAGTTCCAACATATTCCTGGAAATCTAGAAGACCACATACATGTATATTACTGTGCACATGCCCAGAACTGTGTGCATGCTCAAGAAAGACCCGAGAAGTCTGTAAGCTCTCAAATCTGGTTGACTTTGAAGCGCTACATGAACAGGAAGTAAAAGCTAAGCAAGAGTTTTCAATTGCCTGGTTGAGTGTTGAAAGCATGCCTCCAAATGAACACAGAACCTCTTAACAAAGACTGGAGACTTCTTGGTTCCAGCTGTTTAAGGAAATATCTGTCCAGACATTCATTGCCCACCAAGCTAATTGAGCAGAGACTTCAATGACCACACATGACTAAGAATGCAGACTTTACAGATTTAGTTCAGAAAAGTCACTAAACAACCAGCAAAAACAAGCCCTGAGGAGGGAGGAGAATGCAACTCCCAGTTTTCAACAACAAACTGTGAGACAGGCAAAGGAACAAGAATGTCTGGCCCGTAAACAAGGGGAAAGAAAATCAATCAATAGAAACTGTTTCTGAGGAAGCCCAGACACTAGAATTCCTGGAGAAAGAATTTAAACAGCTATATTAAATACGTTTTAAGAACTAAAAGAAACTATGTTTACAAATGAAAAGGAAGTATGGAAATACTTAATAAAGTATTTTATTAAGTCTTAGCAAATAGAGAATATAAGTCAAATTTGAAAACAGGTCAATTGAGACTATCCATTGTAAGAAATTAAAAAGTATGAAGAGAAATAAACAAAGCCTCAAAGACCTATGAGACACCATCAAGCATATAATACACCCTCTTTTTTTTTTCTTTTTATTGGCCGCACCCCACCACTTGTGGGATCTTAATTTCCTGACCAGGGATCGAACCCACGGCCCCTGCATTGGGAGCGTGGAGTCTTAAACACTGCACCACCAGGGAAGTCCACCATTAAGCATATCAATATGTGAATAATGAATGCCTCAGAAGGAGAGGAGAGAGGAAAAAGTGTAGAAAAAATATTTCAGGAAATAATAGCAAAAACTTCCAAAATTTGATGAAAAACATTAATCTACACATTTAAGAATCTCAACATACTCCAGGTGGAATAAACTCAGAGATCCATGGCTAGACACATCATGATTAAACTGTTGAAAACCAACAGTTAGAGAATTTTGAAAAAGGAAGAGGAGAAAAGATTCATCATATACAAGCGTTTCTCATAAGATTAAAAGCTAATTTCTACTTAGAAATCACAGAGGACAGAAATCACTGGGATGACGTACCTAAAAGTGCTGAAAGAAAAGGACTATTAACCAAAAATTCTCTGTCCAGAAAAAAAAAATCCTTTAAAACTAAAGGAGAAATGAAGACATTTCCAGATAAACAAAAACTGAGAGAATTTATCACTACCAAACCTGCCATACAAGAAACACTAAAGGGGGTCCTTTAGGCTGAAATGAAAGGACACAAGTCAGTAACTCTATTCCATGTGAAGAAATAGAGTATCAATAAAAATAACTCTGAAAGTAAATTAAAAGAAAATTTAAATGTATGTTTTGTTTTCAATTTTTTTCTCATATGTTATTTTAAAAACAATTGCATAAAAAATAGTTACAAATCTGTGCTGATAGGCACACAATGTATAAAGATGTAATTTTTATAATAATAAAAATTTGAACCAAGGGGTAAGAAACAGAGCTATATGGGAGCCAAATTTTATATGCTATTGGAATTAAATTCATTAATCCAAACTAGATTGTTATAAATTAAGACGTTAATTGTAATCCCCAGGCTACCACTGATAAAATAACTAAATATATATATGGGTATTTCTTAAAAACCACCAGATTTCTGGTTTCTGGCATGGCATATAAGGAGTTTGGAAGTTGTCACTCTGTCCTAAAAAAAAAAGTGAAAAGCTGAACAAACTGAAAAATCAACAACTATTCTTAGATATATCAGAGAAGTGAGATCACAGGACAAACTACTGCCTCCAAAACTGGAGAGACAGACAGGCAAGTACAGAGAATCTCAATTTACCACAAAAGAAACTGCTACAAAAACCAATACCGGGGTAGACAAATCCGACCTGTAATTGATGAATTGCTAGAGGCTCAGAGTGGACAAGTCTGAGAGTAAAAAATTCCAGGGGAACTTAGTCATAGGGGGGCCCACAATTTTGTAAGTTTTACCACCAAAAACTTAACCAGACTCTCACAGTGAATATCAGAGAAAAATCCCCTCATGCTTCTGGTGGGGGGAAAGCAAAAGAAACCATTTTGAAATAAGCCAGAGCATTCTGTTCTTAATAAGACCTGCCCTCGAGAGAAACTATTGGTGTTTTATCAGGACTCACTGACCCAGAGGGATGAAAATACGCAACTAACACCCACCCTAGCCTTCCACTTAGGGAAAATACGCAACAAAAGCCCACTCTCACCTTTCCACTTGGGGAAAGGGAAATACCCAGCTTTAGCCTGCTCTGGTCTTCCACAGGGGAGAAGGGAAATACCCAACTCCAACCCACTCCAGCCATCCCATGCCACCTAAAGATGCAGAGAATGGGACTGAGAAGCATTTGTGAAGTTCACAATTCAGAGGCACAAGCTCACAAAAATACTATAACAATCATAGGACTAGAGAATGTTTCCGCTCCTACCACAGCTTACTGCCACATTACTAAAGGCCTATTCACTACAGCTCCTTTTAACCAGTACATGATGCCTAACCATCATGAAAAAAAGTATAAGGCATACTAAAAAAAGCAAAAAAAGACAACTGAAGAGACAAATCAAGCATAGAATCAGACACAGATATGGCAGCAATGTTGGAACAATCAGACCAGGAATTTAAAACAATTATGATTAATATGCTAAGGTTTCTAGTGGATAAAGTACAACTGGTGGGCAACGTAAGCAGAGAGACAGAAGCATAAGAGAAAATCTAAATGAAGTGCTAGAGATCAAAAACACTGTAATGGAAATGAAGAATGCCTTTGATGGGCTCATTAGTAGACTGGACATAGCTGAGGAAAGAATCTCTGAGCCTGAGGATATATCAATAGAACTTCCTAAAACAGAAAAGCAGTGAGGAAAAAAATATAAAACAAAATCACAGAACAGAATATACAAGTACTGTATGACAACAACAAAAGGTGTAACATATGCATAATGGAAATATCAGAAAGAAAAGAAAGAGAAGTAAGAACAGAAGCAATGGGCTTCCCTGGTGGCACTAATAATCCGCCTGCCAATGCAGGGGATATGGGTTTGAGCTCTGGTCCAGGAAGATTCCCCATGCCACAAAGCAACTAAGCCCGTGCGCCACAACTACTGAGCCTGTGCTCTAGAGCCCAAGAGCCACAACTACCGAGCCCACGTGCCACAACTACTGAAGCCCACATGCCACAACTACTGAAGCCCACGTGCCTAGAGTCCATGCTCCACAACAAGAGAAGCCACCGCAATGAGAAGCCGGCACCACAACAAAGAGTAGCCCCTGCTCTCCACAACTAGAGAAAGCCTGCACGCAGCAACGAAGACCCAACGCAGCCATAAATAAATAAATAATTACATAAATAAATACATAAATTTATTTTTAAAAAACAGAAGAAAAAATTGAAGAAATAATGATTGATAATTTCCCCCAAATTAATGTCAGGCACCAAACCACAGATCCAGGAAGCTCAGAGAACACTAAACAGGATTCTAAAAAAAAACTTCATAAGAACATCATATTCAAACTGCAGAAAATCAAAAGTAATGAAACAATCTTGAAAAAGGTCAGAGGAAAAAAATCTTACCTATCATACTTGTAGAAGAACAGAGGTAAGAATTGCATTTAACTACTCCTCAGAAACCATGCAAGCAAGAAGAGAGGAGGGTGAAATATTTAAAGCGTTGAGGAAAAAAAACCCCACCAACCAAGAAATCTGAATCCTAATATCCTTTAAAAGTGAAGGAGAATTATAGACTTTCTCAGAAAAACAACGACTGAGGGAATTTGTTCCAATAGACCTGCTTTGCAAGAAACGTTAAAAAAAGTTCTTCAGAGAGAAGAAAAATTATATGTCAGAAACTTGGAATTACATAAAGGGAAAGCAGCAGAAAAGGAATGAGTGAGGATAAAGTAAAAACTTTTATTTTCTTATTCTTAGTTAATCTTACAAATTTTGTTGCTTATAATAATAATATCAACAATGTATTCAATTATAATCTGAAAGGATCAATAAAATCTCCTAGAACTAATAAGTATAGCAAGGTTTCAAGATACAACGTTAATATACAAAAGTCAATCACTTTTATTTATACTAGCAATGAACAAGTGGAATTTGAAATTAAAGGCACAAAACCATTTACACTAGCACCAAAACAATGAAATAGGTATAAATCTGACAAAATATGTACAAGATCTATATGAGGAAGACTACAAAACTCTGATGAAAGAAATAAAAGAACTAAACAAATGGAGATATATTCTATCTTCATGAATAGGAATATATAATATTGTTTAGATGTCAGTTCTTCGCAGCTGCATCTATAGCTTTAATGCAATGCCGGTCAAAATCCCAGTAAGTTATTCCATGGATACTGACAAACTGATTCTGTGGTTTATATGGAGTGGCAAGAAACCTAGGATAGCAACATTAAAGGAGAACAAAGCCAGAGAACTGACAAGACTTACTATAAAGCTGCAGTAATCAACACAGTGTGGTACTGGTGAAAGAATAAACAAATCAGTGAAACAGAATGGATAGCCCAGAAATAAACCCATCTAAATATGGTCAACTGATCTTTGACAAAGGAGCAAAGGCAATACAATGGAGCAAAAATTGTATTTTCAACAAATGGTGCTAGAACAATTGGACATTCACATGTTAAAAAAAAAAAAAAAGAATCTAGACCCAGGTCTTAACAACCTTCACACAAATCAGCTCAGAATAGATCACAGAGTTAAGTGTAAAATGCAAAACTATAAAACTCTTAAAAGATAATGTAGCAGAAAATCTAGATGACCTTAGGTTTGATGATGAATTTTTAGACATGACACCACAGGCAAAATCTATGAGAAAAATACCTGGTGGCGCAGTGGTTGAGAGTCCGCCTGCCAATGTAGGGGACATGGGTTCGTGCCCCAGTCTGGGAAGATCCCACACATCACGGAGCGGCTGGGCCCATGAGCCATGGCCACTGAGACTGCACGTCCGGAGCCTGTGCTCCGCAACGGGAGAGGCCACAACAGTGAGAGGCCCATGTACCACAAAAAAAAAAAAAAAAGAGAGAAATAATTGATAAGCTGGATTTCATTTTTTAAAAATTGCTCAGTGAATAATATTGTCAAGAGAATGAGAAGACAAGCCACAGTCTGAGAGAAAATATTTGCAAAATATTTCCAAAGGACATACCTGATAAAGGACTTGTATCCAGAATACACAAAGATCTCTTAAAAGCCAACAATAATAAAACAAATAACCTTATTAGAAAGTGGGCAAAAGACATGAACAGATGCCTCACCAAAGAATGTGGCATGGCAAATAAGCGTATGAAAATATATTCAACATTATACGTCATTAAGGAATTGAAAATTAAAACAATAAGATACCATAATTGTATGCATATTAGAAGAGCCAAAATCCAAAACACTGACAGCATAAAATGCTGATGAAGATGCAAAGCACCAGGAATTCTCATTCATTGCTAGTAGGAATGCAAAATGATGCAGCCATTTTGGAAGACAGTTTGGCAGTTTCTTTAAACTAAACATATCCTTACCATATGGTCCAGCAATCATATTCCTTGGTATTTACCCAAATCAGTTGAAAATTAATATTCACACAAAAACCTGCATAATTTTATTCATAGTTGCATAGTTTTATTCATAATTGCCAAAACTTGAAAGCAACCAAGTTGTTCTTCAATAAGTGAATAGCAAAATGAACGGTGGTATATACAGACAATGAACTATTATTCAGTGCTAAAAAGATATGTTACACACCATGAAAAGACAGTGGTATTTTGATATTGAGGAAGCTGTACAAATTTGAGACAGGTAGTATAGTGTATGGGAAGTCTTTGTACCTTCAGCTCAAATTTGCTAACGAACCTAAAATAGCTCTAAAAAATAAAGATTTTTTTTTAAAATAAGGGAAATAAAATTGTACACTAGAAAATATCTATTTAACACAAAAGAAGGCAAAAATGGACAAATAGAGAAACACAAAAGACCTAAGACATATGGAAAACAAATAGCAAAATGGAAGATGTAAATCTTACACTATCAATAATTACACTAAATATAAATGGACTAAATAATTAAAAGGCAGAGGTTGGCAGAATGGATTAAAAAAAGAAAGCCCATCCAACTATATACTGTGTACAAGAGACTTACTTGTAGATTCATACTTCAGATTCAAAGACACAAGTTATTTGAAAGCAAAAAATAGAAGGTAGACCATGAACATAGTAACCAAAAGAGAACTGGAGTGACTACAGTAATATTAGAAAAAAAATAGATTTTAAAACAAAAATTGTTTAGAATATTATATAACGATAAAAGGGAAACTCCACCAAAAAAAGGTAACAATTATAAACACATATAAACCTTACATCAGAGTCCCCAAATACATGAAGCTAGAGCTGACAGAATTGAAAAGAAAAACAGACAATTCAACAATAACAGTTGGAAACCTCAATACTCCACTTTCTAAAAGGGATAGAACTAGACAAAAGATCCACAAGGACACAGAATACTTGAACAATCCTATAAACCAACAGACATCTGTAGAACACTCTATACTACAACAGCAGAATATATATTCTTATTAAGTGAACACAGAGCATTCTCCAGGATAGGCCATATGTTAAGCCATAAAAGTAGTCTCAAAAGACAAAGTATGTCTTCTGACCACAATAAAATAAAATTAGAAACCATTACCCCCCAAGAAATGGAAAATTCACAAATAAGGAAGGATGGTTTAAAAACATATTGGATTCTTTGAGTTTAAAATCTAACTGGGAGTCTATTGCTATATAGGATGGGGTAATGAGGAGTAATTAGAATTAAACAAGGAATAAGATTTCAGTTGAAAGGGAAAAAATATTGGAGCACTTGGAATAATCCTCTCCTCATACAGTTAAATTATTTTAATTTTCCAAACCTCAGCTCAAGAATAACATTCTCTGAAAAGCTTTCCCTGACTCCACCAATGATGATGACAAGGTTAATAATGGTAATACAAGCTGACACTTTTTTATAGCCCTTGTTATATGACAAGTATCACTCTAACCAATATAAATCTATTTCAATATTTAATCCTCCCAACAACACTAAGAGATAGTATTATTATTCCCATTTTACATGAGAAGAGGGTAAATAATTTGGCAAGGTTACCTAACTAAGAAGTGACAGAGTTGGGATTCAAATATAATGATTCCAAAATCCATGTTCTGAAGCATAACCAACTGGAGTTAGATCCATCTTATCAAGACTCTCACAGAACCCATGCATACTTCAGTTATACCATAAACTACATTACGCTGTAACAGCTTACTAGATTGTCCTCTTTCACTAATCATTCATTGATAAACAATTATTCAACCAACAGGAAATTATTGAGCACGTTCCCTGTGCCAGAAAATGTGCTTGTTCATAGAAATAAAGCCACATATGTCATATTTCATCTGTCAAAGAGTTTTAGTCTCAAGCAGAGTTCAGCAAACTATAGTTCACAGGCCAAATTCTGTTGGCCACCTGTTTTTGTAAATAAATTTTTATTGAACCACAACTGTGCTCATTGGTTTATGTAGTGCTCATTGGTTTATAAACCAATTGGTTTATATTGGTTTATCTGTAGCTTCTTTCATGTTACAACATCAGACTGGAGTAGTTGTTATAGAGACCATTTGGCAGGCAAAGTCTAAAATATTTACTATCTGGTACTTTACAGAAAAAGTCTGCCAACCCTGGTCTAAAGAATAAGACAAATAAGAAAATCATTAATTACTACCCAATAAGGTGCATGCTATGGTGCCCAAGATACTACGGGAACACAGAGATATCTAGATTAGATTATAGAGTCAGCAAAAGTTTTCTAGGAGACCTGATATCTGACCTAATTTTTGAAGGTTAATTAGTTAAAGAAGAGCAGCCAAACTTGTCAGTAAGGCCAGACAGTGAAGTTTAGCAGTGATCCAGGGAGCTAGGAATAAAGAGGGTAAATATGTTTAGGAAATATTAATTACTTCTACATAACTTATGAAAATATATCTTTAATTTCTTCATTCCCACTATCTGGCACAACTAATGGTGCATATAGTTAAACTCACTAAATATTTGTTATCAGAAAATATTAAGTCCTAAGTAAACAATGTTTACTGAAAAGGGGAGAAAATATTTGCCTTCTATTAGTCCCTAAAATCACTAAACTATAAGAATCCCGATTTTTTCACCCACTGCCTTAGAGTAAAAAAAAACAAAAACTACCACATTTTCATTGTTTTCAGTTGTAGAGACGTATATAACATTTAAGAATACAGTTTTACAAATGAGAAATGGTTGCAAAATGCTGTACCTGGAAAATTCATAGGCAGTTCAAATGGTTGTGGAGCCTCACAACCTTCAATGTGCTCACAAATTTCAGCTATGATCTTCTTAATTTGGAGGCCAGTAATTTTAATCACTTCTCCTGTTGACAAACAGCATTCATTTCCAAACATTTCATAAATAGAACCTGAAAAAAAACAAGAAAAACAGTTTTTTAAAAAAGAATTCAATAATGAAGAACAAATTAGGAGTCAAAAGTCTCATACGAAGTGTTTTTATTCAGTTCCTCTCAGATACCTGCTAAACAGGAATTTAATCAAGCTTGGCAAAATATACAGCATGTACCAGGAAAAATATTAGATTTTCACTTCATCCCCTGGGCAAAGTGTAAACAATCTTATTTTTGTTATTATTGTAAATTGAATTTATGGTCCTCAGCACCTTTAGCTCATATTTCCAAGGTCAAGCTACAACCATGTCTTCCCCTGCTGGGATTTATGATCTTTTTTTGGCTACGTCATAGAATTAAACTCACATGAGTCAACAATGATCTGAGTAAGTACTGCAAACAAGGTTGTAATACAATCTAACATCCAAAGACAGAGCATTTGTACACCAGGGCTTCATATTAAGAGCACCATATCTATTTATAAGACCTAGTTCTCTTCATCATCATGAATATAACATTTTGTCCATTTTATCTCTTGTTTTTGACAAGCTGGAAACAACTCTCAACATCTTTATGGCAATAGGGGGCAGACAAACCCAGATAAACCGAAAAGCTTCATTTTAGTTCAGGATTTTAGTCTCCTTCCTCAAAAACCTTTTATCATAGATGTCAAAGCTAAATTTTTCATCCATTTATTTCCCTTTTATATCTCCTGATGGAGGAACACTGAGCAGTGAAATAACCGAAATATTAGCAACAGGAAAGAGGAGAAGCAAAAGTTCTGGGTAATCTAGCCCCAGTAAAAAGGAAACAACCCCAAAACTACATCTCTGGGATATTATTGCTTTACAATAAAGCAGTAAACTAGAGGCTGATGTAAATAAACATTGCAGAACTGTGGGATATGAAACATATCAATTTTTCCTTGCTTCCAATATGATTTATACCCTCTTTACCACACTAAAATATAAATAATATGAGCACAAGATTTTAGGTTTGTTGGTTGGTTTTCTGAATTCTTCTGTTGAAACACCTCTTCACAGAATCATGCCTGATATGTAGCAAGTACCTGAAATATTTTTATAGCATTAATGGTTATCATAAAAGTTATTAAGCCCAGCATTCAATTTAGCTTTAAACAACTCTGTGGTTTTATCAGAGTCTCTACAGAGAGCAGGGGGCACACGCAAATTAAAACAATTTAAGGAGATTTTAATAAAGGGACAATTTACACACAGGCACAGACAGTTCTAGGCAACACAAGAACATAAATGTCCTGATCTCACTCTTTTTCCTCCATTGGATCATCTGCCAGGGCACCCCACTGCCCCAATTCAGCCAGAAGCCAGAGGACAATGGAGCTGCTGACTCCACAGAAGTCAGCCTCCCAGGCAGAGTGGAAATGAAAATTAGCACACCAACCTTACTGTCTATTATTTAATGAGGATCATTTTTGCAGACATGCTAGTATATGAGGTCTTTGTATACTTCTAAAGTCCCTCCTTTTCTCATACTATTGCCTTAACTACACATGCGTTCATACTTTTTATTAACTCCAATACATTGTGTTGTCAGCCATCTCAAATCCCTCATGGAAAAAACTGGTCTATTAAAAAATAATAATAAATCCACAGTGACATTTGCTTCCAGTGAACTCAGAATAATTATTTTCTATGATCCTCATTCGGAAATTAATCACATAGTAACATTTTACTTCTACAGTATTATCTCATCCTGTACTTAACCTTTTATGACTTTAGTTTCTGTTACTCCCAATTCAATTTTAAGCTTCATGAAAAAAAATATTGCGTTATATTATTGCATAACTACCAACACATCAACCTCCCTTCTTCATTCACTCAGCAAACTTTAATGAATACCTACTATGTGTCAGACATTGCAATTGGCAGTAGTACAAAATGTATAGGCCTTCCCCATAGAAGCACTGTTTTATTCAATTTTAAGCTTCATGAAAAAAAATATTGCGTTATATTATTGCATAACTACCAACACATCAACCTCCCTTCTTCATTCACTCAGCAAACTTTAATGAATACCTACTATGTGTCAGACATTGCAATTGGCAGTAGTACAAAATGTATATGCCTTCCCCATAGAAGCACTGTTTTGAAGGGAACAGACAGTAAGCAGACAATTGAAGCAGATTATGAGAAAGTTATAATATAGAAAATACAGGGCATTGTGGGAGTAAATTGGAGGCATTTAATTAAGCAATTATATGGGAAAGAGATTAGGGAAAGATGTGTGGAGGAGATGACAGCCGAGCTGAGTTTTAAAGGAAGCATCACAAAATGTTAGGACAGGCAGAGGATATAGTATTTGAAAAGGCAGTGAGATGCAAAAGAGTCTGATACATTCTGGAAACTTCACATAATTTGTTATGTCTCAAATATAAAGTAAGAAATGGGAACTGGTAAGAAAGGAGACTGGAGAAATAGAGGGAATCCGGATCGTGCAGTGTCTTTATAAAATTACCAATAAACAAAAAAGCCAATCAAAGTCTGAAGCAACCTCAGAGTCAGAGAATTTACATTTTCAGTTATCAGTGTCCAGGAACTAATGCCAATTTAATGAGAGGTCATATGTTTCTAGGCGCTTGCTATCCAAAGTGTGTCCTGCTGCATCACCTGGGAGCTTGTTAGGATCTCAGCCAGACCCTAGACCTGCTGAATCAGAACCTGCATTTTTAACAAGACCCCCAGATGATTCATAAGTACATTAAGGTTTGGAAAGCACTGGTCTAGACAACAAATGTATAACTGAAATAATCTCTGTTCTGAGATTGTTGCAAAACTTACCAAGAGAGAGAAGGACATGTCAGGTAGAGGACGCACTGAGCGTCATTGAGATGGAGGATGTTGTAAGTAAGGACAGGGAAAGGGAAGGATTTTAAACAGCAAAGTGAGATGGTAAGATTTTTCTGTGTCACACGAAATAGAACGTAACTGGACCTATCCTGTTTCAGTGGAAGTCTGTTTGGCTTAATTTCAACGCAACAAATGTCTAATTGCAGATGTAATGTATAGCAAACTGACTCACTTGGAATGCCATCTTTCTTTCAAAGGTTCCATTGGAATTCAAAATTAAAAGATGAGTTTATGTGAGATTACATATCAATTCACAGGGGACAGAAGCCAGAGAATTCTAAGAGAAAATTCTGTGAGTTTTAGTCACCACACAAAAGGCTTTTGACACCTCAGGTCTCTTTCTAATCATCCCTCTCGCTTTGAAAAAAGAAAACCACTTTTTTCAGTCATGTAAGGAAAAGAGCCTCATGGAAATGTTAATCTTTAACATTTATCTTTAATTCTTTGTGACTTCCAATTTTCTCTAAGCAAGAAAGCTATTAATTCATTTTAATAAAGAGAGAGGTCAGTGACACCCAACTCTAGAAAGTTATGTCCCTGATAGGTGACAAGAACATATAGCAAATCTCAAACCCCTGAAACTTGAAGAGTTCTTGTACGTCGTTATCATCATTATAGTGTCTCTTAAAATACATTTTTTTCAGTGAAAATATAAAATGGTTAATTTAAAAAACAGCCAACTTTCATAATCTCAGAACAAGCACATATAATATGCCTAATTGCCTTTTAAAAATTTGCTGAGATGTGTCTGAACTATGTGTTTGTGTAAATATAGATATAAAAATAGTTTTCATTTCACTTTTAACCACAAGACATGCATTTTGAATATGCAAATCTAGAATCTATTAAATCTTTACAGACTGATTCTTTCCAAGTCAGAGCATATGTGTTCAGGATGAGGCCAAACATCAGAGAAAGCTGAACAAAGCAGCCTGTTTTCAGTGATCAAACATTGCCCCTGAAGGCTGTAATGAAAGTCATGTGCCTCTGAAATCACCTTTTCTGAAATGCTACTTTGCTCAATAAAAATGACACATTAATATCCTTTTATGAGCCCATCCCTTATTTGACAATCCATATAAGCAATGCTGTGATCACATGGAAGAAACCAAAACAACTGGCTCCATAGATTTTCTTCCTTTTCCTCTACAAAATTGAAAATGTGTGGCAGTTGGGGAAGAAGAAACTTACATTGTCTAGAGGCTTTTTTCCCTTTACTCAACATATACTCATTTCCTCCATTCCCCACCCCACCATCTCCCAACCCCACCATACCAGCAACTCATCCCATCATCAGCCTGTCAAAGTTCAACCAATCCTAAAGATTCAGCTCATATTCATTGTCTTCTTTTTTTTTTTTTAACATCTTTATTGGGGTATAATTGCTTTACAATGGTGTGTTAGTTTCTGCTTTATAGCAAAGTGAATCAGTTATACATACACATATGTTCCCATATCTCTTCCCTCTTGCGTCTCCCTCCCTCCCACCCTCCCTATCCCACCCCTCCAGACGGTCACAAAGCACTGAGCTCATTGTCTTCTTGAAAGCCTTCCTTTATTCCCACTTAAGTAAGAATTAATTCTTTCCTCTGTGCTCCAATAGTACTTTGCATGTATCTCCATTATGGCCCCTATGTGATCATTATCACAGCCTGCTGTTAGGGTATTATTTTCTGACCATTGATATTATGTATACTTTAGAATTTATTATGATATTCTAAAGAAGAGACATCATCTTAACTATATTTATACCCCTCCTCACATACACACAGCTAATTGCACAGTTTTGTCAATTAGTGGGTCCTTAGTGAATGTTAAATTATAACTTAGCTTTACTGTAAAATGACAATAAATTATTGTGAATATAGTAGAAGTCCTTCTCCATTAACAGTTTAAATGGAGGCTTTGGCATGGGTTTGGCATGGGTTATATCTTCATTTGGTATAACTAATAACAAATGTACAAGCATATGTGAGATTAGCTGGTCACCTTGTGAATTCCCTAGACAAGGAATATTAAGGGCAGGTAATTCTATAATATGAATCTCTGCTTGTTAAATTTGCCATTTTTCGTTATGTTTACCATTTTTATATTGCTGGACTTGAGGATGAGGCTCATAAAATGATCTGAGATACGTTTGGAATTAGGAATTTACTCTGTAAAGTAGGATTGATATTGTATGACAGTGTCTATAGACTGGGCTTGCTGGTAGAGATTTATCCTTGCTCCTCATAAACAATTGTGATTATTCTTTATTATTATTACATGGCCAGTATTCCATAAAGAGACTATCTCCATCTCCTGTAAGGCAAAGTCATTCCCATGCACTACATGAAGAATAGATCTTAAAAATAGATGAACATGATATTTGAATGTAGTTTGCACATAAATAAGCATAAAACAGCAAGCTTGCAGCTTTACTAGGGATGGATTCTACCAGTTAGATACTGGGTATACCACTGAGAGGTATATCTGAATATTGATCGAAAGTGATCTTTCAAGGTCATAGAGACTCTCTTCCCTTCTGCCAAAATATCAATTTAAAGAGGGCCAAACAGTGGCACCAAGTATTAAGGAAAATGATGGCCAACACCAAGTAGAGCTAAGGTATAATCTCTCTTACTTCTAAGAATATGGGGGTTTTTAATGTGAATTTAGGGTTTAAGTGTTATCCTGGAAATCAAGTTTAGAGACAGAAATATGCTAGAAACTATAGTGAATATTGGTGAGTCTTATAAAATTTGAACATGGGGAAGCAATGAAAACCACAATGGGTGGAAAAGGGTGGAGCCTGAGAGTCAATAAAGCAGGTTAAAATCATAGTGAGCCCAAAAACCAGAAAATGTCCAACTTTTCAACTACTCTGAGTGAAATGTGAGGCATTTAGATGATTAAGTTTTAGTGGTTGAGGAAGAAAGATTAACAGTTTCCTTCACCAGCTAAAAATTTGATGTTTGTTTAATGGTGGAATCAATTTAATAGATTAAATAAAACTGTACTTAGAGGGTTTGTAAGTTGGTGTTACAATAGAAGTCATCATCACAGCTCTTTGTGTCAACAAGTGTCAGAACAAATGGATTTGAGATGTATGAAATGGATATCCCTCCTACATATCTATGAAACACTTCCTTATGATGATGGAACAAATCAGTGATTCTGCATCTCTGGACATTATTATTGGCCAAATACTCCCCACGTTTTACCCAGATTTTAATTCTCAAAATTACATCGTAAGTAATGTTATAATTTCTTATATGAACAATGTTGCATTGGGAGTTGGTTTATTGTTTTAGGAATGACTTGATTTCAAGTACATTTTTATACTTAAATATAAATACTTGCCTATGTTTTATATCCTAAATGTTAAATAAAGCTATCATAGACCTCTATAGCCATTTAAAATCATAAAATCAATGCACTGATTGAATTGTTTATACATGGGCTCCAATGAACTATAATGTGTTTATCCGATGCATACAAAATGAAGCTTCACTATATTACAAATTTTCCCTAAGTTCATTAGTATTGAATACTTCATTAACTATTCTGCTTATGAAATATGAATTTTGAAGTTATTTTATGTTCATTGACTTAAATAATTTTAAAAATGCTTGAATTTTATATGTCTATTTTTAATTTTATAATAATTCATTTGTATTGCATTTTGTTAAAGTACCAGTCCATAATGGATTGGGAAAAGAAAATAAATTGGACCTTTACTACAGATAGTTTGAGAAGCACTTCTCTAAATGGTTAAGTACAAATATGACCACAGTCAGTCAGTGCAGGGAAACAGGATGTAGCCTCAGGGAGTTAGAGAGTTAGAGTAAAATTTGAACATACTGGAAAAAGGAAAGTTATAGCCTAATACACAAAATCTTAGCATTATTAACTCATCTATCTCAATGTCACCAGCAGCCTGAGTGCCCTGACTAAAAGACACAGGAAGTTTAATCAACTTGACAGTAATAGTCGTAATTGCAAATTACTACATTGGCATTCTGATTTGTACATTATACTCTTCTGAGTTGTATGAGGCAGTGCTTGAACCTAATTGACCCCGGACACTTTGAACTGTTGGATCTACACAGTAAGAACCAAAGCCAGGAGCAGGTGAAATCCCCTAAGAGATGAATTTTGTGAGTTCTATCTAACTAACTTGCCAGGAATTCTCCATGAGAGAGATGGCAAATATCTATACTATATTCTACCATTCTCCCTTCCCATCAGTAATCATCCATGGCACATTTCCAGATGAATCCAGATGAGGCTGAATAATCCTCCTCAACATAAAGTTCCTGGTGACTATCCATCAATTGAAGATGGCAAGCCAGGCATAAATTATTCCAGCCCAGTCCTGTACTATGACTTTTCTTGCTTTCTTTAAGCCCCCTTGGGTGATATTTATTTTTAAAGTTTTTAATCTTCAGATTGGGCTAATTTACCCTCAAAGGCTTAGTAAAAGACATCTGGCAGAAGAATACAGGGTCCCTCGATCCATCATTTTTTTCCAGACAGCTGTCAGAATTGAGGCATAAAACATCTAACTTGATAATAATCACAACTTTATATAGCCCAATGGCAGCTGTAGGATTAGTTTCAATTTCATTTTATATTTCTAAGCCAAGTGCCATTAATTCTAATGATCTCTTGAATCACTGGTCTTAGTATCAGGAGCTTAAATACCAACACATCCTACTAACATATTAAAATGACTGAGTGTCTATACAATGTCTCTACCAACTGGTTGCCCAAACTATACCTGAACACTTTCACTGATGGAATTCCAATTATTTTAAGGTGACCCACTCTACTTTTGAGCAATTCTGTTAAAAAGCTCTACATTTTAAGTGTAATATGTGTTCTTATGGGATATACACACAATTAGAACAATTTTTACCCTTAGAATCATACAGAAAACAACTATTTAATTCTTATACATAGCAGCCTTAAAATGTGTGAAGATAGCCATCACCAGTTGTTCCTTATAACAAATCAATGTGTCAAACGATTGAAATATGTTCAGGGCCACTGCTTACAGCATAGGTTGCCCATTATAAAACTACCTGAAGCACAAGTTATAAGGATGTCAGTGGCATTCTGGAGTTGTGTGACAAGGTATCATGCCCCTCAAAAACACACATGCCCTTGACTGTTCCAGAAGAGGTTTGATAGTGCCTGTTGGGTACGTTCTAAGGTGGCTGCTTCAGCTCCTACCATCATGTTTGAAATTCAGCTAGTGAGAAAGAGAGATAAAGAGAAGGAAACATTCCTTTTGTTTCAGTGGCATGCAATAGAAATTTCACATGTCAAATACTACTATCACAACCCATTGGCCAAAACTTAATCAAGTGGCCACTTTATGCTTCAAGAGAGCTGTGCAGCATCGTTAGCCAGGCAGCTGCATTCACAGCTGAAAGCTTTATTACCACAGAAGATGGAGAGAACAAATATAGTTAGAGGGGCAGCTAACAGTCTCTGATCCAAAAGGTGAGGGAAAGGTATGTATATTTCAGGATTTAAATTGGGTTGCATGTGCCTATAAAACTTACATTGTCTTATGAAGAAAAAAATGTATATTTTTATTTGAAACACCAAAGACAGGAGGTCTGTTGCTGAGGTTGAGACTGCAGGATGAAATTTCAGGGTTGAACTTTATCTCCCTTAAGAGATACAACTGTTAAACACACACACACACACACACACACACACACACACACACACACACACACTTCTTCTCTCCATTCATTCCTAGGCATTTAATTAGGTAAAAATCAAAGATAAGAATGCCTTCTCTAGAGTCAGTTTCAAAACCAGGCTCTACATTTGATAAATGTGTGACTTCAGGCAATATCTTCTTCTATAAAATGGGGATAGTGCCTCAATTTCTTTATCTTTAAAATGAGGTGGTAATTTTACCTCTGATAGTTGCTTTGAGGATCAAAGTAGATAATCAATTTTTAAGTGCATAGCCCAGAATGTGGCATCTATTTAGGGTTCAGTAAATATTAGCCATTATTGGTGTCATTATTATTATTTCATATGATGTTGTTTAAGACCGAATAATTCAGTATAATGTTATACTATTGTAAACTGGTGTGATTTTCTTGGTTAAGATGAAAATAAAGGTCTTCTTATGGATAGGGATGGGGTCTTCCCTGAATAAAAAAATTGTTATTTTCTTTGTCATCCTAAGAAAGAGAAAATTACAGAAGTGAAAATAGAAACTTGAGAGATGGACTTGGGCTGGGAATAAAGATACATCAAAGGTCAATTTTTTCCCACCTTGTACCAACAAACCTTGGTATGCCACAAATGGGTTACAAGTATGCCAACATGTTGAAATCCGTCTTCCTTGAGGTGACCAACTAAGATAGGTCTGGGCTGACTAGTGGCTTTGGCTGGTGGCTCTGGCTGCAAGTTACCTTGTCTATTTACCCCACCCAAACAAATACAGTTGACCCTTGAACATCGCTGGGGTTTGGGGCGCCTACCTTCCAGGTAGTTGAAAACCTGCCTATACTGTACAGTCAGCCCTCTGTATCTGTGGTTCCACATTAATATAATCAACAAATTAATTGAATACATGCTATGTGCCAAGTGAAAAAACTATGGTAAGTACTGCTGATATAATAGTGACCAAATGATATGTAGTCTTAACCTTCACGAAATATTTAATACACTGAAATAAAAGGCATTAATCAAACAATCATACAAATATATGATTACAAAATGATAATTACTATGAAAGAAAACTGCATGTACTAGGAGAAAGGGCCTGGGTTTGGGTTCCATGAATAGTACATCTGTATTATATTTATTTATAAAACCATTCAACAAGTATTTATTGAGTGCTAGGCATACTAATCTCAAGTTTATAGTAAAGTCTTATTAAAAGGCTTCAACTGGGACTTCTGTTTCTGGAAAGATGAAGTAGACATACATTTTCCTTACCTCATGTATTCCAGACTTGAAGCTGAAGATACTAGCAACCTAGAAATGCCAATGGGTACAGACAAAAAAAATCTCCAATAAATTCTGTTCTCTCTAGCCAAAAATGCAGGAAAGGAACAGCCTAGTAAAACAGAAAACTTTTTGACAATAATCACTCTACTCAAGCCAAATACCACAGAAAAATGTTTGGTTCCACAACCATCTACACCAGGAAAGGCTGAGTAGAGTCATTAGAATCTCACCCACAATGAGTATAATAAGACACTCACCCACCCTTTGCTGAGGTGGTGCCAGAAAAGGCAGAGTTCAGAGATGGGACTTGTATCTTTGTGAGACAGTAATAAATTCCCATTTTCTGTCAGGGAAACCAAGTGAGGAGCCTGGACTTCCAACCCTACCGAGCAGTACTGAGGCACACTTTCTCCTCCCCTTGGGGTGATGTCAGAGGATGTCCAGTGAAAAATTAGGACTTTTACCACTAGCCAATGTAATAAGGCACCACCCCATCACAAGGTGTAACTGGAGGCCATGTGTGCAAGAGTAATAAGCACTATTATCCCTCCTATCAAGGGTGGTATCAGCGAAAGCCTAGTGAGGAGACAGTACTCCCACTCTGACCAGCAGTAAGAAGGACCCCTTCCTTTCTGAGTGTCAACAGAGGCTGAAAGGGGAAACTGGGCTTCTAACCCCATTATTATGGCAATAATGAGGCCATACACCTCACCCCCTGTTGGAGAAACAAAAAACAGAAACCAAACAGAAAACTAAATATATAATAGACTTAAGTCTTGACATATCAATAGTTACATTAAATGTAAATGATCTAAATACATCAATAAAAAGAGATCGATAGAGTGGATTAAAGAAAACATGACCCAAATATATGCTATCTACAGAAGACTCCTTTCAAATATAACAATATAGGCAGGTTGAAAGAAAATGGATGGAAAGAGATATATCACACAAAAATTTATCAAAGGAAAGCAGGAGTAGCTATATTAACATCAGATATAGTAAACTTCGGAGTGAAGAAAATTACTAGGGTCAGAGATAGATATTACATAATGATAAAAGGGTCAGTCTACCAAGAAAATACAGCAATCTTAAATATGTATATATCAAACAACAGAGCTTCAAAATATGCCAACTAAAACTGATATAACTGAAAGGAGAAATAGATAAATCCACAATTATAGCTGGAGACTGCAACATCCATCTCTCGACAACTGATAAAATATTAGATAGATTATCAGTAAGGATACAGAAGAACAAGGACACCTTCAAACAACAAGATCTAATCTACCTTTACAGAACACTATACCTAACACAGCAAATACACATTGTTTTCAAGTGCCCATCAGAACATATACTGAGATATCCTGTGCCATAAAACAAGTCTAAACAAACTTAAAGAACTGAATCATAGTATTCTTTGACCACAATGAATTAAACTAAAAATAAATAACAGAAAGATAATAAAAAATTCTCCAAACACTTGAAAACTAAATACCATACCTCCAAATAATCTGTGGACCAAAAGAAAATTGCAAAATCTCAAACCACAAATTTTCATAAGGATAAGGAAGTATTGAGGAGAAAATATATATTACTAAATGCTCATATTAAAAAAGAGCAAAATCTCAAATATTCTAAGCCTCTTCCTCAAGAACTTGGAAAGAAAAACATAAAAAAAGAGAAAATCAATGAAGCAAAAGATGATTCCTTGAAAAGATCAATAAAGTTGACAAACCGTTAGCAATTCTGAAAAAGAGAGAAGGTACAAATTACAAATAAGAGGACTAAAACAGAGAATATGACTACAGACCCTCCAGACATCAAAAAGGAAAAATGAGAATCCTACAAACAACTTAGCCTACAATTCAACAATTGAGGTGAAACAAACCAGTTCCTCAGAAAACCACAATATACCACAACTCACCTAAAATAAAATGAATAATTGGTTCAGTCCTATAACTATTAAGAGAATTGATTCATAGTTACAAAGTCCTAAAAAAGAAATCTCCAGCCCCTGGTTGTTTCACTAAAGAATTCTATAAAACTTATCAGGAAGTATTTTCACCAGTTCTACACAATCTCTTCCAGAAAGCAGAAGAGAGAATATGTACCAATTTATCTTATGAATCTAATACTACCATTATACCAAAACCAGACAGACATCACAAAAAAGAAAACTGCAGACCAATATCCCTCATCAATACAAACAAAAATAAAATCCTTCAAAAAATTTTAGCTAATAGAATCCAGCAACATATAAAAAATTATATATCATAACCAAGTGTGGTTAATCCCACAGATACAAGGTTGGTTCAATATTCAAAAAGCAATCAGTGTAATCCTCTATATTAATAGGCTAAAGACGAAAAAGCATATGACCAAATAAATTGATGTAGAAACAGCATTTGACAAAGTTAAACACACATTCAAAATAATAAAAAGAAATCTCTGTAAGAGCCAGTGTGAAAATGATGAAAAGACAACCTACAGATTAGGAGAAAAGATTTGCAAACCATGTATCTGATAGAGAATTTATATCTAGAATTTACAGAGAATTCTCAAAATCAAAGTAAAAAAATCAATCCAATTAGAAAATGGGCAAAAGACATGAACAATCATTTCACTGAGGAAGATATACAGATGGCAAATGAGCACATTGTTAGCCATTACTGAGCGCAAATTAAAACCACAATGAGAATCACTACATACCTATCAAAAATGGCTAAAAAATAGTGACAACAACAAATGCTGGCAAGGGTGCAGAGAAACTGAATTACTTGTACATTATTGAGGAGAATGTAAAATGGTAGAGCCACACAGAAACACAGTTTGGCAGCTTCCTAAAAAAAAATAACAACATGCAACTACCAGCATTTCACTCTTGGGCAATAATCCCAGAGAAATAAAAATTTATTTTCACACAAAAACTTGTCTACAAATGTTTATAGTAGCTTTATTCATAATAGCCCTGAACAGGAAACAGACCAAATATTCTTCAACGTGTGAATAGTTAAACAAATTGTAGTACATTCATACTATGAAATACCCCTCAGCAGTAAAAACGAATGAACTATTAATTCATTCAAAAATCTGGATGAATCTCCAGAGAATTATGCTGAGTGAAAAAGCCAATCCCAAAAGGTTACATACTGTATGATTCTCTTTATATAACACTTTTGAAATGGCAAAATTATTAAAATGCTGACTAGAATAATGGTTAAAAGGTGTTAAGGAGGAGATGGGGGAGGTGGGAAATGGATGTGGCTATAAAAGGGCAACATGAATCACAGGATGATAGAAAGGCTCTGTATCTTGACTGTATCAATGTCGATACCCTGGCTGTGATGTTGTACTCTATAGCTTCGTAAGATGTTACAACCAGGTGAAACTGGATGAAGGCTACATGGGATTTCTCTGTATTATTGCTTACAATTTCATGGGTCCACAATCATCTCAAAATAAAGGGTTTAATTTAAATATATGTGTGTGTGTGTGTGTGTGTGTGTGTACTATGTGTGTGCTGCAGTGCAACTTCTCATACCAGTGTCAGACTGAGAAAGCCTCAGGCAAATACAGGAACACATGCAGACAAAGGGAAGCAGTAGAAGGAGCCTGAAGAAAATGAATAACCCCCAAACTGCAGTAAGTCCTTAGGAGAGTCATGATAGCAGAAATAGAGGCAGTGGGTTATACTGATACTGGAAAAGATGTGAGCCTCTTCCTACCTTTGGGACTTCCAGAGGGACTCTAGAGCAGCACTGTCCATTAGAACTTTCTGCAAGGATGGACATATAATTTGAGCTGCCCAGCACTGCAGCCAACAGCCACATGGGGCTCATGAGCACTTGAAATGTAACTAATGTAACTGAGGAACCCATAAATTTGTTTACTTTAATTAATTTAAATTTAAATAGCCACATAATGGCTAGTGGCTACCATACTGAAAAGCATTTCCTTCTTCTACTAAAAGAAAAAAAAAGCTTATACGAGAGCCTAGGTTTTGCTATTGGTAAAGTGCTTCAGAGCTTGGGTAATTTGAGCATCCTTGTATCACCTTGATTGTCCTCTCATACTAATGATGTCAGCAACAAACAACTTAAAGTATAGTCTCTTACACATGTAGTAGGTGATGTATGATTATGGCCAAACGGGGTCGATGTGGAAGGCTGGTTATTAATATTCATGGGGCAGGCATTCCAGAAAGTAAAAATATCACTTTTCAGATTTAAACAAATTAATATGTATTAAATAATTATCTGACATCTAGTGTCTTTCCAAGATGATCTGATTACAAAATAAAAAGCCAGTGGTTGGAGAGAACTTAGAGCAGATTTGAACTGTAGGCAATATATTGCTATGGTTCCAAGTAAGTTCTCCTAAGAGCTTCTTGCAGAGTAACAAAAGACAGGAGAGGCAATGAGAAGTTACCAGGTGCCATGGGGTGTAAGTATGCAGTGAGGAGAGCCTGAATATAATGGCAGCTGCAAACACTGAAATGGCCCTTCACAAACTGGTTAAAGAAAAGCAGAAAAATGGGGCCAAAATGACTCCCAGACCACGATGCTGGGGCAACTAAGAGAAGGCTGGTGTACTAAAATGTGGAAAAACTGTGAAGGAAACACCATGCTCAGTTCCTGATATATTGTTTCTAACGTCAAATGGTCATCCTTAAGCAGAGATGGTCCTATCCAGTTCCTCTTAAACAACTGTTTGCCAGCAGGCTGCATCAGAATTAATTGGGGAAAATTTTAAAATACAGATTCTAGTAGGGCTTCCAAAAATTCTAAATCAGATTCTCCAGGGTAGAACCCAGGAATAGGTTTTCTTTTTTTAAAGTTCCCTAGTAGATACCAAAGTTCACTTAGGTTTGAGAAATACTGTTATAAATCATGAAATAAGTAAAAGAAAATCAGGACTACATATGTCAATCTGGGAAACGATACAAATTTGGGAGTTAGTTAGTTAAATCTTCAAGAATAAAAACAAAACAAAAGCAACTCTGGATAGATCTGCTCCCCTGAGAGTGAGAATAGAGTATCTGGGACACGTGCAAAGATAAATATTTAATGTTATTATCTGAAATACATCAGCATAGACAATGAAATACATATGTATGTGTTCAATACTTTTAACCTATAGCCCTGAGGAAGGGATGAGAAAAATGTTAATATTTGAAGTACACTAATCAGAAATATAAACCCAGGGTGACTAGTTAACACAAAAAAGATTAATCAGAAGTTCATACTCTTAAAACAACTATCACAAGTGTCACCTACATTTATCTCATATTAACATAGTTTTCTTAATTAGAATAATGAATACCAGTCTTAAGATTGCCTTATTGGTGAAAATGAGTGGTGTTTAAAATGTGTTGATTAGTTTCAAATGTAACACAGGAGCTCCTCTTCCCGCAAAGGGGTATAAGAATCTAGTGAGCCCAATATAGGCCCTGGGCTTCACAATCCTGGTTCAGCAGTTGATTCAAAGCAGTTTTGTCATCTAACTAGAAAGATAGCTGGAATACTGCTGCAGAAGTCTCTAATGAACCTTTCATGCAAGGTGCCGTCAGAGCATTTAAAAAGACAAATAGATGGGACTACATCAAGCTGACACACAGGTCACATAAGTGTTTTGATGCCTGCTTGCAAATAAACATCTTACATTTGACAAAATTTCATTGTATGAGACCACGTACTTCGAAGGATTGAAGGCTACCAAAATCTACCAGAAATAACCTAATAACGGTGAATGACAAAATCCATTCTGGTCAGTTTGCAACAAAAGTCATTTTCTCCAGAAAAGTTGGCATGACTTTTTTTTTATCAGTCACTCTTAATAAATAGGATGAAATTAATATTCACCATGGGTTTATTTCAATAAATAAGAGCTACTAAATTTTACTGAGCATTGAGCTTGTGTTTTTTTAAAACATGATGTTCCCTTGAATAATTCTGCTTTGTTTTTTAGAGAAAACTGACTTAGAGGACCAACCAGCATGAAGCCCAACAGTAAAAATACAATGCTGCAGGTCATTTGTCAGATGAATGACATCTATCAGTAGATAGTTTCACTGTCAAATTTTTAATGAGAACTTGCAAACGAATGGCTTATTGTTCCAAGTAAGAAGAGAACGTTCTTAACAGCAGAAGTTAAAATTTCCATTCTTACTTCCATCTTTAGTGGTTTAAAGCACTCATTTAAACTTTAAAGCACGTTGCAATAAGAAGTAGTTTGGGCTTCCCTGGTGGCGCAGTGGTTGAGGGTCCGCCTGCCGATGCAGGGGACGCGGGTTCGTGCCCCGGTCCGGGAGGATCCCACATGCCGCGGAACGGCTGGGCCAGTGAGCCATGGCCGCTGAGCCTGCGCGTCCGGAGCCTGTGCTCCGCAACGGGAGAGGCCACAACAGTGAGAGGCCTGCGTACCGCAAAAAAAAAAAAAAAAAAAAAAAAAAAAGAAGTAGTTTACTAAATGTCATCTTTAAAGAAGTCTTCTTCAACATAATGTTATTTCTATACCAAAAAAGTTTCATTAGGTATATTATCAGAAAATTCCGATGTTCTAATTAGTAGTTGACCAAAACTATATCATATATCAATCCAGGAGTGATCACACAACCCGTCAAGCACTTGTTAGTGTAGAGCACCACATGACACACCTTTGTAGCTGTTCTGTCTGACTTCATGAGGATTCTTGACTTCTTTGAGAGGGCTATGGTGACTTAATGAGCTTTGTTACTGCAAATTCAGCATACTGCCAGGTATTCAGCAGCCATTCAGTGAATTAGCTGAATAAATGGATATTCTTGGGGATTTATTTAATCACTTATTTATGTTTCCTTATAGTTAAGTATCATTAAGAAAGATAATCGTTGATCCTGTTATTTGAAAAAGAAAGTTTTGTTCTTCTTTTTATTAATAATCAGTGGATAGAATAATTGCACAAAGACTTTGTGGATAGGTCTCTGCCTCTATAAAATGAGGAGGTTAATTTTGTTGATCCAGAATGCTGTCTTATTCTAAAGAGTAGATTTACTAGAAATGTAGAAAAACACTTTTTTTTTTTAATGGACAAATTACGAGAGGGCAGGGTATAGAGAAAAGAAAAAGAAAATGGATCCTTGGGGCAGTCGGCTGCTTCTCCTGTCGCGGCTCTGATGCACTGGGAGAGACCAGACCGAGGCAGCCAGTGTGGGGACGTCAGCATAGCAATATCACAGCCCGTGGCTGACCTTCCAAGCTCGGAGCTGCCCCCTCCGCGTCCGATCCGACGCGTCTCACTAAGCTGGTCTTCCAGGATTTACAACCCTCCCTCTCCAGGCCGGTCCCGCCGTGGCGTATTTTCCTACCTGCCAACGGAAGCTGCACCTGCATTAACCTTCCTCGGGCGGCCATGATTTACACCCGACCCCAGAGCCCGCTCCCAGCCCGGTCACTAGGGTCACAGTCACCTCCTAATCCTGATTTTTTTAAAGCATGCAGTGCGTGTATAGTCGACCTGGAATTTTTTTAGGTGTCATCTCTATTATTATCTTCTTAATTATTTGTCCTTTCTTTGAGAGAAAAACTTGATAGCAGTGGATGTTATTTTATACGCTCCCCCCTCCCCACCGGCTTCTGTTTTACTACAGCACATAACTGGTACTCAAAGTACATTACTGTCAAAAAGCATCTGTAAACGTATCCAGTTGCATATGACTACAGTACAAAGGAGAATGGAAGGGAGGCAGGGAGGGAGGGAAGGAAAAGAGGAAGGTCCAGCCTGTGTCTGTTCTAAGACAAGTTCAAATTTTTATTATTGTCAAGTTCCTATTATCTCTCTGAACATGCTAAATCGTTGCTGAGTTTTTTTTTTAATTACTGGAATAAATACGTACACTATAATATATTTAAATAGGGATTTATTTAAATTAGTAACTATTCAAAGTCAGAGTGGTCTCTGATAATGAACACAATTCAAAACTCACATGATTTGATTTCACAAGTTCTGGGAAAAACTGTTTTAAATATGTTTTAGGTCTTTCCGGATGTCAATAAAGAAGTAACCAAAAAAAGTCCTTTGGTCTGTGGTTAGAATTCACACATCGTTTATGGGGCAGGTGTTCTTTCCTTAACTGACACAAGTGCTGAATCACTAAAACCAACCCTTCTAATCTAGAGTAAAACGGTTTAGACCTAATTATAACAATCAGAAAATCAGAAAGTTAATTTCATTACATAGATTAGTAGAAGCCGTCCCCATTTCCTAATAAATTATTTTTCTTTAAAATAACAAAATCTTCTCAAATAATGTCTTTCGCCATTTAAAAATATTATTTCACATGAAAAAGTTCTGTTTCATTTAAGTAAATTTCATCTAACAGCTTTGCTAAAATCTTAGTTTTAAAAAGGTGCAATCTTTCCAAATATTTATTAGAAGTAGAAAAAGTAGATGTCCCAATTAAAATGTAAAGTTTTCAAATTCAAGACTTTGAATACTGCATCAAAGATAGACATTTCTAAAAATAATTTTTTAGATTTTTTTTAACACCTTACTTGAAATTACCTTCTCTCCCGTTCTCAGTGCTTACTCACCAGTCATTTAGCAGGGCCTAACAAAATTTATTAGTATTATAGTATACAAAAGTATAAACTACTACATGTAAGGCAAAGTTTTTTCTTTTCCTTTAGTGTTTTTCAGTGTTAAATAATTGACTGATAATTTGTACCTATTCAAATGAATTTAGTAGTTAATAACCCTAACCAAAATGTCTATTTCACAGCAGTTGAAAATCTAGCAGCCAATAAAAAATACAAGTTTTACTTAATTTATTGCTTACTCACTTCTTTATACTTATAAGATGAAGGAAGTATATGAATAATCTATATTTATATGATTATATGTAAAAACATAGGCTAGCTCTCCATTTTTTAATATTTTTATTGCATAGTCAAGGTTGGTACTTAACAATTAAGTGAGAAAATTTTAAGTATGAACATTCTACAATAGATGTGAATGACATGTGCCATTGTACAAAAATGCCCACGGTTTGGAACATTTCCACTTAAGTAAACAACACAGAAATTTTGCTGGCAGTTATTTTCCTCCACAGCTTTTGAAAATAATACAACTGATATTATCTTATCTGAGCTTCTTTTGCTTGTTTTTAATGTACCTATTTTAGGGATTTTTCCTAAAATAAGGCCTGCTTCAGCTAAGTTTTAGGGAAAAATGTGTTCCATTCAAGTACAAACACAAAATTGCCCTAAACTTTAAAAATTCTTTTACATTTTTAAACTTCAAATATTTTTATTCTATTTTTAAAAATGTAATGTTCAGTTAGACTGAAAGGGTAATTCATTGATCTGTAGTGTATGGCCTAAAGGCAATCTAAGAGCCAAATTGTACAGCAGCTACAATTTGGCTCTTAGAAGTGTTAAGCCTTAGATAAAAAATGATTCCAAAGTTTTTATAGGAAAAAATTCAACATCATTTCAAATAAGATTATGCCTTAATGAATATAATTTTTGCATATTACCAAATCAACATTTTTTCAAATAAAACTGAACGTTTAGGTTTATCAAGTTCTATTCTGACAGTCATCTTAGTGTCCAACCATATACCACTGACATAAATAGAGCAAATTTATATTTATTTAATAAATCATATTATCAATTTCAAATATTGGGATATAATGTTTTACTTAATTTTAAAGCTTAGATATAAAAAGTATTCAACTTTCACTCTCTGTGAACTTAGGTCATCCAGAATCAAGAGCAGTTTTAAACCTGTGAAGCTCAACAGAATATGTTGTAAATATGTAGAAAATTTTACTGTAGAAATGTAATTCTTGTCTTTAATAAATCATGATAAATATAAGCTCATGTAGAGAAATACTGGTGCTCTGTTTTGAGTTAGCTGAAATTCTTTCTTAAGAATGTGACAGGCCATATTTCATTAGATTTTTACATAATTTTATTCCTCTTGAGTCTGTATGGACCAATATCAATATTGTGAATTCATATTAAAAAGTGAAAAAAGTTTTCTTTTGTCCTAATATTTAAAGCCTATGAAATATGAATAAATGCAAGTTGAATACAATGTTATAATTTTCAAATTTTCTCTGATTTTACTACCATATCCCTAGCTGATTAAATTAAGCTTGAAGAAAATTAAATTCAATTAGCCATAAAAGAATTATGTCGGAATTAAAATAGCACAATTTTTTGCCATATGAACTCTTATATATGCATCAAATTAATAAAAGTCATGTTCATATAATGCATAATTCACTATGTATCATTATTCAATATACTTATCTAACCGGTTTAATTTTTTAATGTCATATTTCAATACTTATCAAACTGCAATTGTAACCAGTAATCAGTAATAAGATATTAAAAGACAAAACAAATGTTTATTAATACAAGTTATTTCTTGTGTATGTTTATAACCCAACTGTATAGTCAAACAGTAAATAGTTATAAAATTTCTAAAAGCATTGATGGTTCTCTAAGGATAGGATTCACTATAGAATTTTGTAAACTCTTCAAGTAGGCGGAGCAAGAATAAACTTCACTATAAGTTTTATCCCTGGGGCAAATAGGCAAACAGGTGACTTGAAAATGTAAATAATAATAATGATTTCAGCAGATAACTCCAAGGATTAAATATCTTTATAAATACAATTTAAAAATTTAATAAGATTAAATATATATGTGTACTTGTACTAAATTTGTGTATAGATGAGAATATATAAAGTATTATTTAATTAAATTGTGTTAATGTGTTGTATTAGATATATTCACATATATTTATGTATAGACATATACATATATAAAATACATTTATACATTTATTACATATGCTTACACACCCAAATCTATACAAAGACACCTGGCCCATAATAATCCTTCAGTATTTAGAGCTATAATCATAATCACTAAGCTACCATAAACTATGTGCTGATAACAAACATTTATCTCTGACACTCTCTCATTCTAGTGCTCTGATTCATTTATTTTCATTGACAAACTAGCCCACTTTCTCCTGTTTCTCCTCCAACAGAGACTTTTTTTTTCTTTCTTTTTTTTTTTTTTTTGGCGTGACCAACTCCTCTTCTATCCATATTTTCCATGTTGGTGTTCTCTGAGATCCACATATTTCTTCTGACCTGACACATGGACTACAGGGCAATCCCTGAAACAAACTTCTTTCATGCACTTACTATTCTGTAATATTAAATCTGAGAATTTTACTATGCTTTTTACTTCAGACATACATTTTCGTGGGCTATTGTTCATCTGCATCTGAATGTCCTACAGGAGCTTCACACTCTTTGGAACGTAACTGAATCATGCCTCTATCTCCAAAACGACTGCTGCTCTTGTGGCAAGTCTTATAAGTAATATTTTTATCACCTACCACATTTACTTAGCCCAGAAACCTCCAGTCTGTCATCAACCCCTCCCTCTTGCTCACAGCTTCTCATAAACTGTCAAGTTCAGAATATTCTACCCAAAAAGACCACCGATCCTGTCTTTTCCCTTCTATTTGTAGCTGCTATTAGCTCCTGTTGTTTGTCTCATATCCATCTAGTAAATCTCTACAGGAATGGATGTCTAATCTACCATCTGAGATGATTTTTTTGCCTTAAACATTTCAGAAATTCTTTAGCTTTATCTATAATTTTCAAATTTACAATGAACATGATCTACTTTTTTACCATCAGGAAAACACATTATAAAAATAATATCCTTTTAAAGGTTCCTATTGATTACAGCATAAATTCAATACCCTTATTATAGTTCAGAAGCCACTTAAATTATGACCACAAATTATCTGATCACCTATTATTCCCTGAGCTGTTCTTGAACCATATTTCGAATTTCCAAACTTGTATAATGATCTAAACACTTTTCTCTCATTCTAAAATTTTCTTATTTGCCTGCTCAACTTCTATATAGGCTGCAGAAAAAAAAGTCACCACCTCTTGGTAAGTTTTTTGTGTGGTAAGCTGTTTGGGTGGTAAGTTCCCAGTGTTCTCAAAACAGTTTATATCTATTAAAGCACCTTTCACATTGTATCACAAATATTGATTTTTAAAAAATCTATCTTCCTTCACTGGCCTAAGGAGTCCTTAAGGGCAAGAATCAAACTCTATTCATTTTGTAGAAGGAAGGATAGAAGGAAGAAATGAATTGTAGATATACAAAGAATTGTAGATATACAATTTAAAGGAATAATTTCCATGATTTTAACATATTTTGGCAGGAAAAAGAAATATGATATTTACTATATTCAAAACACAATATTTAAAAATATTACCTCCTCCAAATCTTACTTTTCCCAAGAGGGAAGAACATTTTCATGGTATTTAAAAATTGCTATAAGAAGCACTTTTGAACATTATATTTATGGGCTTATTTAAGCAAAACTATGCTCTGACTTCTGCAAATGTACACGTGGTTTCATGAGTATTCTTTTTGATAAACAGAAGAAATGGCTAATGGAGTCTCTAGTCATAGTGAAGACAAGAGTTCTAGCATTGCTTTAGTTGTTTTTGCTAATGTAGACTGATATCTCCAAGTTGCCAATTCTTCTAAGAGTAAAACTCTTACAATATCCAAAAGGACCATATATGGTTCTCTACAATTTCCTCTCTAATATCATTTCTGTTCACTCTCCTCCTCCTTCCAGACTTACTGGTTTCTCACTTTTTCTGGAATATGCCAACACACTCTTACCATAACACTTTGCTAAAGATATTCTCTCAACTTGGAAAGCCATTTACCCAGATATCTGTTTGGTTAACTCCCTCACCTCTCTCAGCTAGAGAGAGCTTGCTGTACTTAAATCATCCCCTGCATGCTTTGTAACTGTGTAGAAAGTTGATTCATTCTTCTGTTACTTGGAATTAAGGCTTTTGAAAATTCTGGCTAACTCAAATGGATCTTAGATCTAAAGATAAGATAAAACTCTTGTAAAAAAAAAAAACTGTGCAGTAATGGGTTAACTATTACTTGGGGTGCTCAAACTCTGCACATTTCAAAGAAAGGACTAGCCCTTGCTTGCCTCCTGAGAGATAACATCTAAGCCCCTGGAATATCCTGTCAGAGAGAGTGTTTCTGTATATCTGGGATCTTGGGCCACACCAGATAGTTTATGGGAACAATGTGATCTATGGTGAATGCCTGTTTTTGTTCACTTGGGGTCCTGGATCATACCACTTAATCTCTAGAGGGCCTAGAGACCCAGTAGCTAAGGTCAGTCACACAAATCCTCAACGCCTATGTAACTGCTCCCATAAAAACACTGGACACAAAGGCACAGATGAGCTTCCCTAACTGGAAATACCTTGTCCTTGTTGTGACACATCATCCCTAGGAGAATTAAGCACTATCCGTGTATCTTCACCAGGAGAGGATAACTGACAGTTCGCGCCTGTTTTCTCATACACCTTGCCATATATGCCTTTTTCCTTTGCTGGCTTTAGTTTCTATTCGTTCCCTGTGATAAACCATAACTCTGAGTATAACAGGTTTTCTGAGTTCTGTATTTCTAGAAAATCAACAAGACTAGGAGTGATCTGGTAGGCCCCCAACGCAAAACAGGAGGAAATTTTTGTGACTTTGGGTTAGGTAACATGATAACAAAAGTATGAGCCCCCAAAAAATTGATAAATAGGCTTCTAAATTTAAAACCTTTTTGTTTCAAAAGATAACATTATGAAAGTGAAAAGACAAGCCACAGAAGGGAAGAAAATATTTTCGATTACATATCTGAAAATATTTGCAAATCAAATATCCAGAATACAGAAATAAGTCTTATAGCTCAATAACAAGAGGATAAAGATTGGCAAAAAATTTGAAGAGACATTTTATTTTAAAAAAGACAAATAAATTCCTAATAAGCCCAGGAAAAAATGTTCAACATCACTTGTCATTAAGGAAATGAAATTAAAACCACAATGAGATACCTTTGGCTATGATACAAAAGACAGTACCAAGTTTTGGTAAGGATTTGGAGAAATTGGAATCCAAATACGTTGTAAATGGGAACGTAAAATGGTACATTATTCATGTTATCTCCAAAAGGGAAATAATACAAATGAGCTTTAACTGGTGTTGGATAAACAAAATGTGGTATATCCATACATAAAATACTATTTAGCAACAAAAACACACCAGAATATTAATATATGCTCCAACATAGATGAACCTTAAAAACATTAAGCTAAGTAAAAGAAGTTAGTTTCAAACGACTACATACTGTGTGATTTATTTTATATGAAATGTCCAGGAAAGGCAAATTTATAGATAGAAAGCAGAGCAGTGGTTGCCTGGGGCTGGAAATGTAAGCGATAATGATTGGCAAATAGCTCAAGGGACTTCTTTGAGGTGATGGAAATAGTCTAAAACTGGTGGTGGTTGCACAACTCTATAAATTTACTAAAAATCATTGAATTGAACACCTATAATGGATGAATTTTATGGTTTAAAAAATTATACATCAATTAAGCTAAACACTATCTTCTTCTTATATAGTGTTTTGGTTAAAAAAAAATGAAGAATATAATAATGAAGATAGGGAATATAGCGAAGGAGGAACAGAAAATTTGCAGTATTAAACAGGGTGGTCAGGTAAGCCTCATAGAGAAAGGAGTTAGCCAAGTTGACATCTGGTTGAAGAGCTTGCCAACCCAAGGGAAGAGTGTGAGCAAAGCTTTAAGGCTGGAGCATATCCTCAAGTTTGAGGAACAGTGAGGAGGTCAGTGTGGCAAGAAGAAGATTAGCAAACAATAAACTCAGAGAAATAATGGGAGTAAGGAGAGAAAAATAAAAGGCCTTATTATCCATTGTAAGGTCCTTATTTTAAGAAAAAATGGGAGAGCCATAGGAGGTTCTTTAACAGAGGAAAGGCATAATCTGGCATACCACTTAAAAGCATGACTCTGGATGCTATGAGAATAGACTTCAGGAGTGAAAGAGAAGTAGGGAGACAAATTAGGTGGCTATTTTGATAATCCTGGCAATAAGTTATGATGATTTGAACCAAGGGGGAAGACGGAGGTTGCAGTGCGAGTGGTGATATTCTGGATAAAATTGGCATCAATTTTTCTCCTTTTAAAAGTTAATTCATACTTTTAAAAGAACTAGAAGATAATACATCAAAATGTTAATCATATTTCTCTCTATTTGATAAAGTTATTGAATATTTGTGCTTCTACTTTGTCTAACTTTCTAGCCATGTGCATGTATTATTTCTATAGAGAAAAGTAGAATTTTTTTCAATATCCAGTTTATTGAACAAGATCATAATGCAAACAAACGTTGTTTTTGCAAAAATTTTAAGTCAACACCAAACTGGTTACAGATATGAAGTAAATAGTAATAGATGGTAATGTTAGCAATATGCAGAATAGTCAAAGAAGCAACAGATATTTCCTGAATACAGAGCGGTGAACTCACCTTTCCATAAACATGCGGTAACATTATTACCAACTAACTTTCCTGGCATTATATGACTCTTTCCAGAATGTCTAATGTCTAATTTTTTTAACTGATAGTAAGTGCAGTTCCAGTCATAATAAATATAACTTATATCAGTAAGGAAATTTTGTTATGCTGAGATAACGAACAACCTCAAATTCTCAGAGATTTAAGTAACAAAGGTATATTTCTCATTTCATTACATGTCCAGTTCAAGTGGGTGAGGGAAGGGTCTCTAATAATTATAGTTACTTAGGGACCCAGACTGTTGAAGGCTCCATTTTGACATGATCTACCAGGATGAAATATGTTAAATCATGAACTAGTTCTTAAAGCATCAGTCCAAAATGATACACCTTATCTCTGCTCTCATTACATTGGCCAATGCAAGTCCTATGGCTACAAAAGTGTAGGGAAGTCCAATTCTATGATGTACTTGAAAGAAAGAGAAAAATCTATGATAATTATTTTTACAAGATGTGAGATAAGAGAAGAAAATGTTAGACCTTCAATTCATACTCATTTTTATATAAACAAAATTAACCTATACTAATATTTAATACAAAGGTTTTCTAAAATTTAATTTTAAACTCCATTAGTATTTAATGATAAAGAAATCTTAATTTATTCCTACATCAGATGGTCATATGACATGTATAGTCCACAATATATTGAGACAGATTGGGAATTCCAAAAGAATAAGAGTTAAAAGAATTGTCCTAATTCATTCATATACTTGCAATACTTCCATATAATGGATTTTACACGAGTCAAGTAAGGTTGTTTTAAGAATTATTATAATCTAATTTCAACTATCACAAAATAGACAATAACTTTGTAAGATGCCTACAAAGACATTTGAGAATTGCAGACCCTATCAAGAAGATGGCAGAATGACACTTCTATTCCTAGTACAAACTTGTCCTCAGCTACATACAACTGCTGTCTAAAGAAACTGCCAAAACCAGATTTATAAAGAAGGTTACTTCACATATGGATTGATGGCCACCAACATTAATGATAGATCTTCCCTAAGCATATATTTTATATGGTGTATACATGCTGTATACTGGACCTTTATAAGATATCTTTAAGAGCTATTATTTACAAGTACTGAAATAAATACATTAGAGCTATGTCTTTGAATCACTCTATCACGATATTAAATCAACATTTTTATAAATATTGAAGTATTCAGTAATGGAAATGTTTAATATTTTCAATAATGTTCAATAATAGTTAATATGTTATAACAAAGTTAACTTTTGTGAGAGAAAATGGGTTTTATTATTAATAAAAATTTAAGTTGTTTAAAATACTATTAATTTTATATTTATCCTCTTACAATTTCAATTAGTTTTTATGCCTTAGAATGACCATAAATATCAATAAAGAAACTGATATATTAAGGTTTATATTATAAACAAAAATAAATTATATATAATTTATTTTTTCCACCAAAACTCTCTCTCCCCAGATCTTCGTAACTTTGTCAAATGAACAAACCTAATCATTTAGGTCAAAGTGCTCTCATGCATCCTTTAGTCTACCCCTTCCTCACACCTCATATCAAATCCATTAGCAAGTCCTGACATTTCTACTTCCAAAGCATATCCTAAATTGGTCATTTCTCTTCCAGCTGAATGAAGGCACCATGATCTCTCTTCTGGATTATTACATGGTCCTAATGTGTCTCAACCCACTTTTGCCCCACTAACACCAGAGCAGCCAATGATTCTCCTAAAAAGGTGATCAGGTCCTGTCAATCTCTTGCTGCAAACTGGTCATTAGCGCTGATAAAATCTAAACTCCTTGAAATGCTCTTGCCCACTCCTTAAACCTCTTCTCATAAGATCTCCTCTCTGCTTTCTTCTGTATGTTCAACATACAGGGATATTTTTCTCTTCCTCAGACTAAGCCCCTTTTGGTCCCCAAATGTTTGTACTAGCTGTTCACTCTGTTTGAAATACTCATCTCCTGGATATTTTCTTGTCTGATTCCTTCTAAACATTCAGGTCTCTGCTACTAAATCAGCTCTTTAGAGTGGCCTTCCCTGATCATTTTATCTTAGAGGTCTCCACCTGCTTCCCCAGCCCCACTCTGTACTAAATTATGTGTTCCATGGCCTTTAAGGCCTACAAAATTTGTACATCCCCACGTCCTCAGCCTCATCTCTCACTACACTTCCCTTCAATTGCTCTGCTTTATCCTCACTGTCTCCTCTTTGTTTCTTAATTAGATGAAGAAATCTGTTATGTGGTTTGCACTTGCTCTGTCCTCAGCAGAAATGTTCTTCCAGAAATGTGCAAGGCTCATTAGCTCAGTTTCTTCTGGCCTCTGCTCAAATTTCATCTCATCAGAGATATCTGCCCTGATCACCCTATCAAAAGATCATCTCTTCCCTCTGCTTTGCTTTACTCTCTACTTATTTAGATCTTCATGGTACTTGTGTATATTTTAAACCTGTGGGTTGTTTGTCATTTTTTCCAGCCACTGGAACATAAGCTCCAATAGGGTAGTGGCTTACCCCATCCCCTCCATGATTCTAGCCTTTTGAATAATGCTTGGTAATGTGTTATTGTAATTTATATAAGCTAGTACATGCTGAGGCTCACTTGATGTTTGTCTATAAAACATGCTGCTATGATCATTGTAATACAATCATTTTTACTTTTTGTAATTATATTTTAAGTTAATTTCTAGAGGTCAGATGTTTATGTACATGTTATATGTGGATGCTTATTGCCCAGCTGAGACCTAAAAAGTCTGTAACCATTTACACACCCACCGCCTGTGTCTCCTCTCATTTCTGCACATTCACACCTACATTGGGTTTTGTGGATCTTTTTAATATCTGTGACCTAAGAAATGATTCAGTGATTTATTGCTTTATTTGTATTTTATTGTTAGTAAACTTGAAAATTCTTATATGATTCTGGCATGTAAGCTGCCTTTTATATCTTTCTCCCATTTAAAAACTTTATATTCATGTTTGTTTATTGTTATTTAATAAATTCCTTATACACTGAGGATATTTACATTCTATCTGCTATATATATTGTGAATATTTTCCCAGTTTGTAGTCTGTCTTTCATCCACATTTATACAATTTTTTTCAAGAAGGAAGTTTTCTATTTCATAAATTCGATGTTTTCATTTTTTAGAGTCCCTAGTTTAATATTCTTCTGTGGCTTCTTTGAGCATTTTTATTGTTAATATTTTAACTTTTAATATTTTTTCTCCATTTTAACTTATGTTGGGATATGCAGCAGTAGCAGAATTCAAATTAGTTTTACTTTTTAGAAATGGTTGATCAGTTTTCCTCATAATATGCCAATATTATGGCAATCACCATAATAATAGTTAAGATTTACTGCAAGATTTCTATTGGTCAGCCATTTTGCTAACTATTTTATATACAATAGCTCAATTGATCTTCACATCAAAAAGAAACTTCACATCAATTTTCAAGGTTATGATGAAGCTTTTTTTTTCTTAAGAGAGGGACAAAGCAAATGTTGAATGCTGTAAGTTGACCATGAAATCATCTCTCATGTGTAAACAGTCAGGAGGCCAAGTCCTGAATGTATAACACACAGATTTATGCCTTATCTCATGAGGTAGGGCAATCCAATAAGTGTCTGAGCAACATGCTATTGAGTGTATCATGCTGCCTATTATCATTGTTGTTGTAAACTGGGAGTATTCAATCCAGTACCACAGAACCTTACATGACTTCATGTCGCCTTCCTCAAGTTCCTTCAAACCTCCATTCCCCAAAAATCTCCTGTCATGGAGTCATCACCACAGCACGGGTGAAGCCGGTTCCACTGCCTGCACCAACACGAGAAGCATCAAGAGAAGGAAGAATATGTTTCCTTGCACTTAAAACAAGGGACACCAAAAAAATGGAAATAAATGCTTAGGAAAATATATTCCAAATGAAAACTGGAGTAGCAATATGATTATCAAACAAAATAGGACTTAATAAAAAGCTATATAGGGAAATGGATGATAATAATAGAGTTGAAGATATAACCCTCATAGCATAAGGACATGCAACAACTAAACCTCAAAAATATGATGGAACAAAAGATAGAAAGAAATGAGGAGTGAACTAGAAAAATGAATTGCTGAAGGACTATTTCACATAACCCTCTCAGAAAATAACAGGTAAAGCAGAAGAAAAATAAGCAGTGAGAGCAAGATCTGAACAAAACAATTAAAAACAAGCTATCTGGTATATAGACAGAGATAGTGTACTAAACAACAAAACATGCTTTTTGAGCTCACATGAAATATTTCCAAAATAGGACATGTTTCATGTCATAAAGGAAGCCTGAATCAATTTCAAAGGAACAATAATATAATACAGACTATTGTTCTCTAACAACGTACAATAGAATTAGTAATTAAAAGCAAAGAACAGCTAAAGGAAATTTTATATTATCAGTAAATAAAATAAATAGCCATTGGATTTAAAAGGAAAAAATGTTCTTAGAACTGAGTAAGAGTGAAAATACTACATGGCAAAATTTATGGGAAACAAAGAAATATTTAGAGAAAAATACAGGTTTAAGCACACTTATCAAGAAGCAAGAAACGTTTTTAAAATGACTGTGATTTAAACTAGGAAGCTAGAAAAGGAGCAAGAGAGCAAACAGGACGCAAGAAAATAATGAAGACTAAGTAAAAAATCAATGAGAGAAGCAAAACAACAGAGAATTTTAACAAAACCAAATTCTGATTTCCCTCCAAAAAATTCTATGTCCAGTAGTTCTTACAGAATTCTACCAAATTAAAGGAAGAGTTTAAAGCCCATTTCTTTTTTTGCAAATACCTCAGAAAATAGAAAACAACAAAATCTATGTAGCTCATTTTAGAAAGCTAGTGTTATCTTGAATCTAAAATAGTAGATGAGTCTATTAGCTCATTTCAATTACGATCAAATGTAAAAATCTTAAATATAATATCAAACTCCTACACTGTATTTCAAATGTATATATGTATAATATGAAAGGATCCTTCAATCTGAAAAGTCTTTAAAGGTAATCTACATTAGCAGACTGAAGACACCAAACCATGTTATTATCTTAGTCAATGATACAGTATTAAGTTCAATACCTATTTATTATGAAAATACCTAGAAAGCAAGGAATAGATAGGAACTTGCTTAATTTAGTGATAGTTAAACACCAGTTCTAGAGCATTACACTTAATGGAGGAATTTTAGACACATTTTCTTTATGATTCAGAATTCCCATTATTTAACACAGTACTGGAGGCCCTGGACTATACTATGAAGGTAAGAAAAAACGACAGTTGTAGAACATGGTAGGGAAGAGACACAACTTGATATTTTTCTAATGACATCAATATCTATTTAGGAAAACCAGAGAAATAAAAAAGATAAACTATGAGAATTAATGAAAGTTCATCAGTACTGCTAATAATATTCACCTGCATTTTTCCACTTCAGTGGTAACCAGTGAGAACAGAGGAAATATGGTATCTATCAATATAGCAATATAGTATGTGTACGTGTCTGCATTCTAGGAACTAGCTTAGAATACATAAGATCTCTATGGAGACATATTTTTTAAATTCTAATACATGATCCAAAAAATGAGCTTTTTGTTTGTTTGTTTGTTTTAATGAGAGATAAACTATGCTCATGGATGGGAAGACCTTACTGTTTAAAAAACTGAAGTCATAATTAAAAACATGTCTACTTTAGAAATCCCAGCTCAGAATGGCTTCATTTGGAATTCTACTAAATATTTAAATAAAAAGTGACATCTAATTTATATAATATCTTGAGAATGACAGAAAAAGACTTAACCCAAGAAATTCTATAATTTCAACATAACACAAAAACCTCAGTAGGATGTTATAAGAAATAAAATTTATAAGCCAATTTCATACCCTAAAAGAAATATAAAAGTTCTTTAAAACTAATAAACTAAATTCAGTGATATATCACCAAATTGATTTTATTCCACAAATAAATGGCTTAACATTCAAAAAACATCAGTGTAAAAAATCATATTATCACCACAAAAGTTATAGAAAAATATTTGATAAACATACATTCATGACTTTTTAAAAAACTGGTAAAAAACTAGAAACTTCTTTAAACTAAAACAAACATTATATTTAATGATAAATTATTAAAACTTTCTCTCTATGGTTGTGAGTGGGACAAGGAGGTCCTTTATCATTACTCTTATTCAATATTATACTAGAAGCACTAGCTAGTACTTCAACTGAAGGAAAATAAAGTACAATCATTGGAAAGAAGAAATAAGATTCAATCAATATACACAGAAAACTTAAATGTGTACATAACAAATCTAAAATAATCTAAAGATATATTCTTAGAATTCAACAAACACAACAAAGAAAAAATGAAAACGTCAAAAGATACCACTTATAATAGAATTTAAAAACTCAAATAACTGGGCTTCCCTGGTGGTGCAGTGGTTGAGAGTCCGCCTGCCAATGCAGGGGACACGGGCTCGTGCCCCGGTCCGGGAGGATCCCACATGCCGCAGAGCAGCTGGGCCCGTGAGCCATGGACGCTGAGCCTGCACGTCTGGAGCCTGTGCTCCGCAACGGGAGAGGCCACAACAGTGAGAGGCCCAAGTACCCCCCCCCAAAAAAAATAAATCAAATAACTAAGAATAAATCTGAAATAGAAATGTAAGAACTCCACAAATAAAAATTATAAAATGTTATTGACAGAAGTGAAAAGAGGTCTATTCATATAACTAGACAGATATACTAGGTTCTTGGATCAGAAGACTTCATTGAAAATGATGTGAATTCTCTCTAAACCAATGCACTGCTAATAACAAATGGGAGAACCAATTTTACAGTAGTAGTTCTCAAATTTGGCTGCATTTTTAATCATCAGGGAGATTTTTTAAAAGCCCAATACTTATCACTTACATAATTAAATATTTGTCTTTTGAGAAGACAGCCAGGCTCTGAAAGTTGCTAAGAAAGTAAATCTTAGACGTCCCCATCACAAGAAAAAAATTGTAATTACATGTGGTAACAAATGTTAACTAGACTTACTGTGGTGATCATTTTGCTATACATACAAATATTGAATCATTATTTTGTATACCTGAAACTAATACAATGCTATATCTAAATTAAATCTCAATTATTTTAAAAAGACTGATAATATCAAATGTTGTCAAAAATATGGGTTAATTCGAGCTCTCATATTCTGCTGGTAGGAATGTAAAGTGGTATAACTATTAGTACTTAGGAAACTTGTTTTCCATTACCTACCCAGGCTGAACATATACACACTGTGTGATGTGGCAATTCCTCTCATTTATACACCCAGTTGAATGCTATACACATGTGAACAAACATGTACAAGAATGTACATGACAACATTACTATTGACATCTCCAACTGGAAATAATCTAAATGTCCATTAGTAGTGGAATGGATAAATAAATTGTGATATATTCATCCAACGGAATATTATACACACTGGAATAAATAAACTAATAGAAGAGCATGGATTAATCTTACAAAGATAATGTTGAACAGATATGCCAAACATAAAAAGATACATATTATAATTTTCCATTAATATAAAGTTCATAAATGGTAATGGTTACTCTTGGGGAGGAATGTGGATAATGATTGAGAAAGGGTATAAGACAGAACTTCCAGAATACTTGTAATTTTCTATTTCTTGACCATGATGGTGGTTACATGAATGTACTTAATTTGTGAAAATTCATCAAGGTGTATGCTTCTTTCTCTTAATTGAGGTATAACATAATAGTAAAGTATTAAAAGATGAAGATAGTCTGAACACATGGAGAGTCTATGTTCTTTTGTAAGACTTAGTGTAAGACTCAATTCTTCCCAAGTTAATCTATAAAATCAATATAATCCAATACAAATTTCAGTTGGATTTTTAAAGTAATCAGTTGATTTATTTAAAGACATGTTTGAAAGGCCTATGAATAGCTACATCAACTTAGAATAAAGGAGTAAAAACAAAAGATTGGTTTATACATGAACTATTATTCTAGAGCCATAGTTACAAAAAGAATGCTTCAACACAATTGAGAAAATACAAACTAATGACATAGAAGAGATATTTCAGAGACAGACCAACTGAGATGTGAGCATAATTTTAAGACAGCAACACAAATCAAAGGGGAAAGGATAACTAGCTTAGTAAATGGTGCTGGGAAATTGTGGTTACTATACGGAAAAAAGCTAAAATTGGATTCCTCTCCCCTTCATGGCATAGTTTAAAAATTAAATGTGAAATATAAAACTGTAAAGTTGATATAAAATAACATAGGAAAATATCTTTGTAAACCGAACATGAAGAAGAACTTTCTTATGAGAAACCTCAAAAGCACAAAAAAATGAGACAATAAAATGACTTGGGGCCAGCTTAAGAACAAAGATACATTTCATGATATTATATATATGGAAAAATATGGTCTGATTCAAAATAATCAATTTACAAATGAATTAAACAAAACCGTCTATATAAAACTGAAGGCTGCCTGCACCAATTCATTGCCTACAGGTGTGTGTATGTGTGCTTTTGTGTGTGTGTGTGTGTGTGTGTGTGTGAACTGGGTCTGACATTTGTCAAGCTTTGTTTTATTTCATAACATAATACCTAAAAAATTATTTTGTCTATAAAAGGGAAAGATTTGCCTACCAAAAATTCTTCATCTTCCCAGTAGTTTGTCTGTATTTAACTCTACTACTGCCTCAATTCTATGACTCTGGGAACCAAAAATGCATATTTGCCCAGAAAATGACTCTGTCTTACATGTATTCAAACCACTGCTTAAATATTCTACGGTATGTGTTGTATGTGTTGTAGGTCTTAATGCTCTTTTACTGAATTAATACAGTAAGTTACACCAAAGCACACTAACTTATTCAATAATCTTAGCTGAATTCTGACTTTAGAACTCTGCCATAGATTCTTTAAAAATTATCTTGTAATTAGTAAACATTAACTTCTATACCTTCAAATAAGAATGCCACTATTTAAGAAATTGGAAGTTAGGCCACTGCAGAGTGAGAGAAGCGCTGATACAAGCAACTTTTAGAAGTGGTTAAGAGTCTGGTGAATTTTTCTTTCTAAATGCTGTGCTTTTAATAGTTGCTTTTTTTAAACCGTATTTTATATTCTAGAAACATAGATATGGAAAACTTAACTTTTCACTCGAGTTACAACCAATTTCAAAGAAAAGGCAGAAATAATTCATCATTCGTGTTGAACTATTTGAAGGCCAAGAAGCTTCACTCAATTCCTAGTCCCTACCCACCCCCCAGAGTCCTATCTCATTTCTCCCTTCTCCAATACTATTGGGTCTCGACCATTCCTCAATTACTTTCTCTGATGACCACCTTTCCTCTAACAGAATTCATATATTCTGTTAAAATTTTCCACTAAAATTCCCCAGAGCATATACCTTATGAGCACTTTCTCGCCAGAGATTGGAAGGTGCTTACCTTCAAAATAGAAGCCTGACTGGACTTCTAGGACCCTGGGGAGGGTCCTGAGGTCAAGGGAGTGGATGAATTCTTCCAGCGACAATGCCATTGCTTTGGCTTGGGTCTTGCGCAGACCTGGTACTTACAGAAGCTTTTGGCTTCTGGGTGTCACTTGTCTGCAACTGTAGTCTCACTTCATCATTCCTTTCTCAGGCAGGAATGTCACACTGGAGCCCGACTTGGGTGGAGTAGCTCTGTGTGGGGAGGGCAGTGAGGAGGCAGGGGACAAAAGGTGTTACAGCTCTTTTTAGTTCTCATTGTGGCTTCATTTCCTTCTGACATTGAAGTAGAACAGGATGGGGGTGTGGTGAGCATATCTGAACAGACACTGCCAAAAAAGCGAGAATTGACAAGTAGCTCTCTTTGTCTGTCTCTGGTCCAGGTGTGCATCTCAAGCAGGGGCTAGGATGTTTGAGGTCACAGTTGCTTGTGGTTTGTCAACCAGGCAAGAACAGGAATTCAGGACTAAAGTCTAATCTTAAAAAGGGCACCATATTAATTCTTTATCTCTTCACTTCACTTCTAAAGTTTGGCTCTGTGCTTTATTTGCATACTCTCAGGGCTTTTATATTAAATTTGGTTACGAAAGTGCTTTGTGTCAGCTCTTTTCAGAAATCTGATACTCTGAAGAGAGGGGATTGAAACCACTTTTATTCTTCCACATTAAAACTGAATATTAAAGGAGAGTGGGGGAGGAGTGCACTATGCAAAGTGATACAGTAAATTAATATTAATTTTCTAATCGTCGCACTACAGTGAAAGTATCTAAATCCGTTATTAGGAAACCTGAATTTTCTGGGTTTAGCTCTGCTTTTGACTTACAGGTGATATCAGCCTTGTCTTCTCTGTCCCTCATTTGTCTCATTTATTTAATGGAGAAAAAGTTAGAGTCAAATAAGTTGTATCATTTCTTCCAAGGCCAAAATTCTACAATTCTGATCATGAGGTCCAAATTTGCAGTGGGGAGGGGTGAGGATGACCAAAGTCAAAGGCAGAAAGAAAAGCCTCATAAAAATAAATCTCCTAAAAATCTTCCACTCTCTAGTCTTTGTATTTAAATAAGACAATATTTTAGAGCTAGAGTATACAGTTCAAGGTGATATTTTTAAAGTCTCTTTAAGGGTGACTAAAAGAACACTGGTTGGTATAAATACAGTGAAAGAAGCTAAGAAGCTGCACATTCTCCTTATAAATTGGACTCCAGGCTCCCTGTCTAGAAACTGTTTTAGCCTTAGGCTGCAAAGAGCATACATAGCCAGGTAGAGAGGGTCAGGGCACATCCCAGCTCCACCTTCACGTAAATATCTAAGAAAATAAACAGCACTGCCTTATTTTGATATAGAGCTTATAAAACTCTTTCAGCTCTTAAAATCATATTTGATACTTGCAATAATCTGCCTGGCTTCATTTCTTTCTTTACAAAACTAAAATTTATAAGGCCACATCAACAGTTTTTTCACCAGTAGCTTCTACTTCCTCATTTGCAACTGTTTTGCTCAAAAACCTCCTAAACTTGATCAGTCTGCCTTCTGCAACCCTTCTCCCAAGCTTAGGCCCTTCAATCGACTACAAAAATTGTTTACAGCCTAACTGTATCTCACATGGTTCAATATATGAAAAGAGCTGCTATGGACTGCTCCTTAAAAATCGTACATCTGTTAGAACTGGTACCACAGCAAATTTCATTTGATATCTAAACCAAACTGGACTTCACTTGATTTTTAAAATATTTTCCCACATCAACTTTCTACCTTACTAGTCAAAGAAGCTATTTCAAAATATTACCAATCTTTTACAATTGTCTTTGCTACTCCTGCTTTTGCTCTTTCAACAAATGATCTTCCCTTTCTGTTCCATTCTGCTTCTTTCTTTCTCTCAATCTTAGTTAACGACACTACAATTCTCTCACTTTCTCAAGCCGGAAGGCTGCATCAGGGGAGATGCTATAGCCAGCCTCCAAACCCCTCAAGCACTATAGGTGGCAATAATCAATAACACTCACTTTGTTCTTGCTCTGTATCTCCACTATTACTACTTTAGTTCGGATCATAATCACTCTGACACTGTAGGCAAAGAAATCCTGACATGAACAGCCAAGATGAATTTGACAAATAAGAATAATAAGAGAGTCCCTGAACAACCAAATAGTAAAATCAATTATTAAAGTTTAATAACTGAAACAGCAGATTACCGGTGTAATAATAGTCTGATCAATGAGAATTCAGAAATAAAGCAAAGCGCTGCCAACTAAAGACGGTCCCTCACCACCCAGTTTTACAAGAACTGAGTCATTAGCCACTGCAGTTGCTGGTCTTCAACACATCCTGAAAGGAGTTCAGCACAGAGATCAGGAATGAGGCAGTCAGTGCTGCAGGAAAACTGGCAGAACAGGCCTTCAGATAGTTAGATATTCTCAGGAGAAAATTTTAAGAACTCATTTTCTTGCATCTTCCCATTCATAGAAGAGTACTAAAATCATTAACTGAAATATCTGTTCCTCATGACTAGCAGCAATCTTCCACTGAGCTGTGTGCTTGATTGCATGTATGCCTTCTCCAGAATTACATATATGCTAACCTCCCACCCCACCCCTTCTGAGAAGTTCCTCAGAGCTATCTGAGAGGTTGTCTCCTGGGCTATAGTCCTCAATAAGTCCTCAAATAAAACTGAAACTCACAGCTCTCATGTTTTGCATTTTTATTTCGATCAACAGTATAAGTAATAATTTACTATATGAAAAAGATGAAATTTCAAAGCACTAGGGAAAAATATTTCATCCAACAAATAGTGGTTAAATAATTTTTAAAATAAGTTTCCCAAAATTCTATGCAACAAAATTAAATTTATTTCAATTGAAAAATTAAATATAAGTAAAAATAAACCAAAGGAAAAAATAGAAAAATATCTGGAGAAGTAAGGAAAGAACTATTTCTTAGCATCAATGGAAGTCTTAAGGGAAAAGACTAATAAATTTGACAACAGACATATGAAATATTTCTATAAATTAAAAATGAGCTTTAACAAAATAGAAAAAATACTTTAAATAAAAAGTTAATGTCCTGGATCTACAAAGATCACTTATTATTTACACAAAATAAAAATATTTAAGGACTTCTGCTTCTGGCTATGAGCTTGGATTTGACCAACTCTTCCACCAAGGACAACTTGAGAAGTGGATAACTTTTTTAAACCAGTTTTAAAGAACAAGAGAGCCATCAGGGCAGTCAGGACTTGAGAGTCAAGACCTTGAAAGGCAAGGAAACACAAGGTGAGGGGATTCCAATATTCTACACTTCTTTTCCCCTCAAGGCATTTGTGGATTAGTAGTTGGCACCAAGAGAGAAGCTGAGAAGCAAAGCAAAATGTGGTAGTAAAAAGATTGGTTCAAGATGGTGGAAGAGAAGGACGTGTGCTCACTCCCTCTTGCGAGAGCACTGGAATCACAACTAACTGCTGAACAATCATCAACAGGAAGACACTGGAACTCACCAAAAAAGATACCCCACATCCAAAGACAGGGGAAGCGGCAATGAGATGGTAGGAGGGGCGCAATCACAATAAAATCAAATCCCATAACTACTGGGTGGGTGACTCACAGACTGGAGAACAATTATACCACAGAAGTCTACCCACTGGAGTGAAGGTTCTGAGCCCCACATCAGGCTTCCCAACCTGGGGGTCAGACAACAGGAGGAGGAATTCCCAGAAAATCAGACTTTGAAGGCTAGCGGGATTTGATTGCAGGACTTCGACAGGACTGGGGGAAACAGAGAACCCACTCTGGAAGGGCACACACAAAGTAGTGTGTGCACCAAGACCCAGGAGGAAGGAGCAATGACTCCATAGGAGACTGAACCAGACCTACCTGCTACTGTTGGAGGGTCTCCTGCAGAGGAGGGGGGTGGCTGTGGCTCACCACGGGGACAAGGACACTGGCAGCAGAAGTTCTGGGAAGTACTCCTTGGCGTGAGCCCTCCCAGAGTACGCCATTAGCCCTACCAAAGAGCCTGAGCCTCCAGGGCTGGGTTGCCTCAGGCCAACCAACCAACAGGGAGGGACCTCAGCCCCACCCATCAGCAGACAAGCAGATTAAAGTTTTACTGAGCTCTGCCCACCAGAGCAACACCCAGATCTACCCACCACTAGTCCCTCCCATCAGGAAGCTTGCACAAGTCTCTTAGATAGCCTCATCCACCAGAGGGAAGACAGCAGAAGCAAGAAGAACTCCAATCCTGCAGGCTGTGGAATGAAAATCACATTCACAGAAAGATAGACAAAAGGAAAAGGCACAAGACTATGTACTGTGATGAAGGAACAAGATAAAACCCCAGAAAAACAACTAAATGAAGTGGAGATAGGCAAACTTCCAGAAAAAGAATTCAGAATAATGATAGTGAAGATGATCCAGGACCTCGGAAAAAGAATGGATGTAAAGATCAAGAAGATGCAAGAAATGGTTAACAAAGACATAGAAGAATTAAAGAGCAAACACCTAGAAGAATTAAAGAACAAACAAACAGAGATGAACAAAACAATAACTGAAATGGAAAACACACTACAAGGAATCAATAGCAGAATAACTGAAGCAGAAGAACGGATAAGTGAACTGGAAGACAGAATGGTGGAAATCACTGCCATGGAACAGAATAAAGAAAAAAGAATGAAAAGAAATGAAGATAATCTCAACCTCTGGGACATTAAACCCACCAACATTTGCATTATAGGGGTACCAGAAGGAGAAGAGAGAGAGAAAGGACCTGAGAAAACACTGGAAGAGATTAGAGTCAAAAACTCCCTTAACAAGGGAAAGGAAATTGCCACCCAAGTCCAGGAAGCACAGACAGTCCCAGGCAGGATAAACCCAAGGAGAAACACACCGAGACCCATAGCAATCAAATTGACAAAAACTAAAGGCAGAGAAAAATTATTAAAAGCAGCAAGGGAAAAATGACAAATTACCTACAAGGGAACTCCCAGAAGGTTAACAGATGATTTCTCAGCAGAAACTCTACAAGCCAGAAGGCAGTGGCACAATATACTTAAAGTGATGAAAGGGAAGAACCTACAACCAAGATAACTCTACCTGGCAAGGATCTCCTTCAGATTTGATGGAGAAATCAAAAGCTCTACAGACAAGCAAAAGCTAAGAAAATTCAGCACCACCAAACCAGCTCTACAACAAATGCTACAGGAACTTCTCTAAGTGGGAACCACACAAGAAGAAAAGGAACTACAAAAATAAACCCAAAACAATTAAGAAAATGGTAATAGGAACATACATATCGTTAATTATCTTAAATATGAATGGATTAAATGCTCCAACCAAAAGACACAGGCTCACTGAATGGATACAAAAACAAGACCCATATATATGCTGTCTACAAGAGACCCACTTCAGACCTAGGGACACATACAGACTAAAAGTGAGGGGAGGAAAAAGATTTTCCATGAAAATGGAAATCAAAAGAAACCTGGAGTAGCAATACTCATATCAGATAAAATAGACTTTAAAATAAAGAATGTTACAAGATACAAGGAAGGAAACTATATAATGACCAAGGGATCAATTCAAGAAGAAGATATAACAATTATAAATATATATGCAGCCAACATATGAGCACTTCAATACATAAGGCAAATGCGAACAGCTGTAAAAGAGGTAATCGACGGCAAAACAATAATAGTGGGTGACTTTAACACCTCACTTACACCAGTGGACAGATCACCCAGACAGAAAATTAATAAGGAAACACAAGCTTTAAATGACACAATAGATCAGATAGCTTTAATTGATATTTATAGGACATTCCATCCAAAAACAGCAGATTACACTTCTTTCTCAAGTGCACGTGAAACGTTCTCCAGGATAGATCACATCTTGGGTCACAAATCAAGCCTTGGTAAATTTAAGAAAACTGAAATCATATCAAGCATCTTTCCCAACCACAACAGTTTCAGATTAGAAATAAATTACAGGGAAAAAAACGTAAAAAACACAAACACATGGAGGTTAAACAATACGTTACTGAATAACCAATAGATCACTGAAGAAATCAAAGAGGAATTCAAAAAATACCTAGAGACAAATGACAATGAAAACACAATGATCCAAAACCTATGGGATGCAGCAAACACAGTTCTAAGAGGGAAGTTTATAGCAATACAGTCCTACCTCAAGAAACAAGAAAAATCTCAAATAAACAATCTAACCTTACACCTAAAGGAACTAGAGAAAGAAAAAAAAGCAAAACCCAAAGTTAGTAGAAGGGAAGAAATCATAAAGATCAGAGCAGAAATAAATGAAATAGAAACAAAGAAAACAATAGCAAAGATCAATAAAACTAAACGCTGTTTCTTTGAGAAGATAAACAAAATTGATAAACCATTTGTCAGACTCATCAAGAAAAAGAGGGAGAGGACTCAAATTAATAAAATTAGAAATGAAAAAGGAGAAGTTTCAAGAGACACCACAGAAATACAAAGCATCATAAGAGACTACTACAAGCAACTCTATGCCAATAAAATGGACAGCCTGGAAGAAATGGACAAATTCTTAGAAAATCACAACCTTCTGAGACTGAATCAGGAAGAAATAGAAAACATGAACAGACCAATCACAAGTAATGAAATTGAAACTGTGATTAAAAATCTTCCAACAAACAAAGTACAGGATCAGATGGCTTCACAGGTGAATTCTATCAAACATTTAGAGAAGCGCTAACACCCATCCTTCTCAAACTCTTCCAAAAAACTGCAGAGGAAGGAACACACCCAAACTCATTCTATGAGGCCACCATCACCCTGATACCAAAACCAAACAAAGATACTACAAAAAAAGAAAATTACAGACCAATATCACTGATGAATATAGATGCAAAAATCCTCAACAAAATACTAGCAAACAGAATCCAGTAACACATTAAAAGGATCATACACTATGATCAATTGGGATTTATCCCAGGAATGCAAGGATTCTTCAATATATGCAAATCAATCAATGTGATACACCATATTAACAAACTGAAGAATAAAAATCATATGATCATCTCAGTAGATGCAGAAAAAGCTTCTGATAAAATTCACACCCATTTATGATAAAAACTCTCCAGAAAGTGGGCATAGAGGGAATCTATCTCAACATAATAAAGGCCATATATGACAAACCCACAGCAAACATCATTCTCAATGGTGAAAAACTGAAAGCATTTCCTCTCAGATCAGGAAAAAGACAAGGATGTCCACTCTCGCCACTATTATTCAACATAGTTTTGGAAGTCCTAGCCACAGCAATCAGAGAAGAAAAAGAAATAAAAGGAATACAAATTGGAAAAGAAGAAGTAAAACTGTCACTGTTTGCAGATGACATGATACTATATACAGAGAATCCTAAAGATGCCACCAGAAAACTACTAGAGCTAATCAATGAATTCAGTAAAGTTGCCGGATAGAAAGTAAATGCACAGAAATCTCTTGTATTTCTATACACTAGCAACGAAAGATCAGAAACAGAAATTAAGGAAACAATCCCATTCACCACTGCAACAGAAAGAATAAAATACCTAGGAATAAACCTACCTAAGGAGGTAAAAGGCCTGTACTCAGAAAATTATAAGACACTGATGAAAGGATCAAAGATGGCACAAACAGATGGAAAGATATACCATGTTCTAGGATTGGAAAAATCAATACTGTGAAAATGACTATACTACCCAAATCAATCTACAGATTCAATGCAATCCCTATCAAATTCCCAATGACATTTTTTACAGAATTAGAACAAAAATCTTTAAATTTGTATGGAGACACAAAAGACCCTGAATAGCCAAAGCAGTCTTGAGGGAAAAAAACAGAGCTGGAGGAATCAGACTCTCTGACTTCACACTATACTACAAAGCTATAGTAATCAAGACAATATGAACACTGATACAAAAACAGAAATACAGATACATGGAACAGGATAGAAAGCCCAGAGTTAAACCTACTCACCTATGGTCAACTAATCTATGACAAAGGAGGCAAGGATATACAATGGAGAAAAGACAGTCTCTTCAATAAATGGTGCTGGGAAAACTGGACAGCTACATGTAAAAGAATGAAATCAGAACACTCCCTAACACCATACACAAAAATAAACTCAAAATGGATTCAAGACCTAAATGTAAGACCAGACACTATAAAACTCTTAGAGGAAAACATAGGAAGAACATTCTATGACATAAATCACAGCAAGATCCTTTTTGACCACCTCTTAGAGTAATGAAAATAAAAACAATAATAAACAAATAGGACCTAATGAAACTTAAAAGCTTTTGCATAGCAAAGGAAACTATAAACAAGACGAAAAGACAACCCTCAGAATGAGAGAAAATATTTGCAAGAGAATCAACGGTCAAAGAATTAGTCTTCAAAATATATAAACAGCTCATGCAGCTCCATGTTAAAAAAACAAACAACCCAATCCAAGAATGGGCAGAAGACCTAAATAGACATTTCTCCAAAGAAGACATACAGATGGCCAAGAGGCACATGAAAAGCTGCTCAACATCACTAATTATTAGAGAAATACAAATCAAACTACAATGAGATATCACCTCATACCAGTTAGAACGGACATCGTCAGAAAATCTACAAACAACAAATGCTGGAGAGGGTGTGGGGAAAGGGAACCCTCTTGCACTGTTGGTGGGAATGTAAACTGATACAGCCACTATAGAGAAGAGTAAAAAACTAAAAATAGAATTACCATATGATCCAGCAATCCCACTACTGGGCATATACCCAGAGAAAACCATAATTCAAAAAGGCATATGAACCCCAATGTTCATTGCAGCACTGTTTACAATAGCCAGGTCATGGAAGCAACCTAAATGTCCATCGACAGAAGAATGGATGAAGATGTGGTACATATATACAATGGAATATTACTCAGCCATAAAAAGGAAGGAAATTGGGTCGTTTGTAGAGACTTGGATGGATCTAGAGACTGTCATACAGAGTGAAGTAAGTCAGAAAGAGAAAAACAAATATCATATATTAACGCATATATGTGAAATCTAGGAAAATGGTACAGATGAACTGGTTTGCAAGGCAGAAATAGACTCACAGATGTAGAGAACAAATATATGGAGGGTGGGGTGGTGGTGGGATGAATTGGGAGATTCGGATTGACATATATACACTAATATGTATAAAATAGGTAACTAATAAGAACCTGCTGTATAAATAAATTAATTTAATTTAAAAAATAAAAATAAAGTGATTATTGCTAGGTATGTCAAAAAAAAGGGGGGGTCTGGTAAAGGAGGAAAGAAGCCAAGTTTAGTCTTTAGCAGTTGCACATAGCAAGGGAGACAAAAATTGGAATTTGGGGCTAGCAAGGCAGGCAGGGAAACTCAGAGGAATGAGTTGTTCAGCACATTTCCCCTTCAGGGTTTGGTCCTTTCAAAAGCAGCACAGGGTTCACTGTATGAGACAGCAGCTAGAAACTTTCTTCTGTAAGAAGTTGAACTATCCAGCAGTGCTTGTCAGAGTCTCACAGAGCTGGGAAGACAGGGCCTGCAGGAAGGGGCTCTAGTAAATGCCCTGTGTCTTCAGCAGGGGCCCCAGAAGACTGCTCCCTAAAAGAGAGAGTTGACTATGAATAAAATAGGCCTCACAAAAATCGAAGCCCAGACTAAACTGAGATCAATCCCTGATTGGATTAAGGTAATCTGCACATTTTAGCTGCCAGATAAAAGCTTCCTTAGGAGAAAAATAATGCGAACTCCAGAACTTCTAAATTTTTTGAAGATAACATCTAAGATAAGGAAGGAAGGAAGGAAGGAAGGAAGGGAGAAAGGGAGAAAGGGAGAATGGGAGAAAGGAAGAAAGAAAGAAAAGAGAGAATAAGCATGTCAGATGACAGGACAAAGAAAAAAAGAAGAGGCCATTAAAACAAACCCATCGGGGTCTCAGATATAGGAATTACTGCATGTGCAATTTTAAATAATTTTTATTAATATGATCAAAACTATAAGACAAGAAGGAGGAATTTCAGAAGAGAACCGCCATTCATAAAAACTATTCAATGAATATTCTAGAGTTGAAAAACACAATAATTGAAATTAACAATTCAATAGTGAAAAAAAAAGAATTCAATAGTGATTTAACAGCAATGTGGACATGTATTAGTAAGAGAAGATTGGTGAACTGGAAATAAGGGGAGTAGAAAATATCTACACTCTATCTACAAAGAGATAAAAATTAAGGGACCATTAAGAATAGGATATAAGGGATATTTCCACCATATTAAAAAGGTCTTTAAGTGCATGTAAATTGAGTCATAACATGAAAGGAGAAAGAGAATAGAGGGAGAAGCAGTATTTCAAGAAATAGTGGTTGGAGAGTCTCCTAAGCTGAAAAAGACATCGATCTTTAGACTGAAGAATTGCCAAGAATACCAAAGAGGATAAATACAAAGAAAAACACACCAGGGAACAACATACTAAAACTTTTAAAAACCAAAGTCAAAGAGAATTTCTTAAATGCAATATAAGGGGAAAACATCATCACCTTCAAAGAATTAACAGTAAGACTATAGCTGACTTATTTACAAAAACCAATAAAGCCAGAATACGTGGAATAGCATCATTAAAATGCTGAGAGAAAATGACTACCAATTTAAAATCCTACATCCAGAGAAGATGATCTACAAAAGTTAAAGCAAAACAGAGACATTTTCAGACAAAAACTAAAAAAATTTGTCTTCAGTAGACCTGCACTAAAACAAATTCTAAAGGGTGTTTTTCAGGCAAAATGAAAATAATCTCAGACTGAAAGTCAAAAATGCAAGAAGGAATGAAGAGGGTAAATACATGGGTTAACTAAATATTGACTGTACAAAACAATAATTTTAATGGTTTAAAATTTTTTTAATATATACAAACTAGTTATAGTTCGTGTGTATATTGTAACATATAACAATAATGCAAAAGAAAGAACTAGTAAATTAGTTTAAATATGCAAGTTTCTAGGCTTCTAGAGGAGTTGTGAAAGTAACTGTTAGCATTGGACTGAAATAAGGATGCATGTTATAATTTCTAGGAAAACCACTAAAATATAGTAAATGGAATAATAAAACTATTTTTTGATTAATCCAGAAAAAAAGGCAAGGAAGGAAAGAAAAATGACCCTAAAATAGTTGGCAAATAATAAGGTGGTAGAAATAAACTCAAATATATTCTTTGTTGAATTAATTTAAATGAAATTAATATACAAATAAATATTAAATTAACAGTGAGTAATAAACTAATATTGGCAAATTGCATTTTGAAAATATATGTTGCTTTAAAAAGATATACTTTAATTGTAAGTACACAGAAAAGTCTAAAGGTAAAGGGATGGGAAAATCTATACCAAGAAAATATTAAGCAAAAGAAAGCTCAGGAAACTACATCAATGTCAGATAAAGTAGATTTAAAGACAAAAAAGCATTATTAGACAGAAAAGGTACTTAATGAAAAACTGATCAACTCACAAGGAAGATGTCAGGTCTAAATCTGTAATGCACCCAATAACATAGTTTCAAAGTATCTAAAGAAAAATTAACCAAATTAAGACAAAGAATCCCCCTTCACAGTAAGAAACATTTATATATATATTCAATAGCTGATGGAACCACCAAATATTTAACTCATGAAATCCACATTGCTGAGGGTGCAGAATATAGTCACTCACATATAATGAAAACTGATGTGATCTATCTTGAAATCCATTTGATCTAGTAACTTATATTTAAAATAATTTGACCTAGTATAATCAGATACGCAAAAATTTATATCATTCATTGAAGTGCTTATTCTTTTTAACGGCCAAAAAAGGCAAAAGAAAACTTAAAGTACAAGAATGGGGAAGTATTATTATCCACATGACTACACTATGCTGCCACTAAAAAAAACTTCAAAGAAAAAACTGTTATGAGAAAATACTAACAATATAATGCTAAAAATTGAGGATAGAGGAGAAGCAGCATAAAAAAAACAGAGCAGGTAACAAATTTTATATTCTAATGTGTGTGAGTGTGTATTTTTAAAAGAAAAAATTTTAAAGATTAAAAGTCAATGAACTACTAAGGTTTTTTTCTCTTGAACAAATAAAGATTACTTTCTTTTTAAATTCTGTGGTTTCTAGCACCATTTTTGCACTGTTTTCACCCAAGCCACCTATTACCCTGTTCCTCTTTATTATATCCTGCAGACATTTTTTATTCCTTATCTTACCTTCATATTCACAATTATGGCCTTTTCCTTGAAATACCCTTTTTTTGGCTTTCCTCATTTTTCATTCTATTTTTCTACCTGCCACTTCTTGGTCTTTTTCACAGCCTCCTTTCTGTCTGCTTTTTAAATATTGTGGTGTTTTCACTCACAACATTTTTCTTGGGTATTCAAATGCAAATTTTATCTTAAAAGTAATGTAAAAGGTAATATAAAGCACCGGAAGGTCTGAGTTCAAGAAAACAAGGCTGTTGCATCTCCAGCTTTTTCAAATTTTTCAAGAAAAATTTAAGATGGTGTTTTTCTTGCTAACTCACCTTTATATGTTTGCAACTAATACTCATTTTTAAAAATGATGGCCACATTATTACTTTTATGTGGAATTACCTGATCTCTACTAAATGTGTGTAACTTATTCTCAGAAAAGGGAATGCTAGCCAAAAATAAATAGATCAAAGCGTTTTCCATTATCATCTTTGATCCTTTGATCTGAACTGGTATGGTGATGGCTTCTAAATCTGTCTCTCTGGTCTCATACTCTTTTCTGAGATCCAGATCTACATAAAACCTTTTGGATATTTTTCAAACCTTAAATTCAACATGCCCCAAATTGAATGTTTCATTCCTCTTGCTGTCCCCACTCCCAACCTCCCCACCCCCCATACACACACAAACACCACCCTCCATCCAACTTTCCAAGCCAGAATCCTGGGTCTTATTAGTGACACTTCCCTCTCTGCTGTCTGCTCTACCAAATGATCACTGAAGGAATCCAGGTCTACTGCTGGGACATTTCTCAAGTCTTCTACCTCTCCCCAAGCCTATTGTGCCTATGTAATGAAGGCCACCACCATCTCCTGCCAATATTAGGGTAAAAGCTCTTAGACTATCACATTTTTAGAGCCTCCTTCCTCACTGTTAAGCCTGAGTAACCATTCTAAAGTATGAATCTCACCAAGTCATTCCCCTTATTAAAACTGTTCAGCATTTTATTCTTCAGTGGTTATTATCCGAAGTCTCTCCCTTGCAATAAATAAATTACAAGTGACAGGAACTCAACTCAAACAGTCTGCTCCACAGGACTTGTGGCCAAATTGACCACTTTATAGATGAAGCATCCTGTGCATGAAATTTGGTCCTTTCTTTTAGGAAAAGAGGGAACAAATACTTGTGACTGAAAGGTTTTGTTCTCAAGTAAGCCTCATCAAATATCTAATGGCATTTCTCTCAGATAGATGCATTTCATATCATTCCAATAATTCAAACATGCTTCTAAAGTTCCTGTTGAAAAACATCTATTTCTGTTGAGAAAACTCTCTGAGCTTGCTCCTCAATGCTTTTACTAAAGAACAGAGATGGACCTGCCCATCAACACACCTCAAACGAGATACTAGAGTTATAGTTAGTGTTGTCATTGCCAATGATTTCTGCCCTAAGAAAAGTAATGCTGGAAAAAAAGAAAAATAAAGAAAAAAATAAAGAAAAGCTAAGAACAGGCTTTGCATAAAATGTCCATTCCTCTGCTAATCTCTCTGTAGCTACTTTGTTAAAATGTGAGAACTACCCAAACACTAAAAAAACAAACCAACAAAAAGGAACAAAACCCCCTCACTGCATAAACTACAAAGCAGGGATTTAATACCAGTATTTTAATATCTGAATATGACACACTATTCCTTTGGGTGAAGACTCAATCTTAGAGATTATTTTGACTGATACATAAATCTCTTCACTTTCTAAAACTTTCTCTTCATTGTTTTATTCTGAAAAATCAAAAATTTGGCCTTGCCTAGAAAAGAGGAATCACGCCCTGATTTTTGCTTAAAATGTGGAATTTATTGGTTCAAGTCATTGATGAGTTAAGAAGCAATTCTAGCTACAGGATGGCTGCTTCTGGAGAGCTACACAATATTATCAGGGCATCAGGCTCAGCTTTCTTCTGCATGGGTTGCATTTCAGGTTGTGTTGACCCCTGGCAACTCAAGATCTACATCTTCATAGATCCAAGTGCAATGGAAAGAAACTACAGTCATCCCTCAGTATCAGCACAGGATTGGTTCCAAAAGCCCCCACTGCCATACCCAAATCAGATGCTCAAGTCCCTTATATAAAATGGCACAGTACAATGAACACAGTTAGCCCTCCATATCTGCAGGTTTCCCATTCACAGATTCAACCAACTATGGACGAAAAACCTGTGGATTTGGAGGACTAAGTGTACTTTCTTTTTATACCAGGAAAAGTCCCAGGATAAGCTCTGATTGATTCAACTTGTATTACATGTCTATCTCTAAACCAACTACTAGGACTTAGGAAATGGAATACACTAGTTGCCCAGATCAAGTTCATGTGCTCTACCCCAGATTTTATTAGGCAGTTGCCCCGGCTAAGTCACAAAAAACAGAGTTGGGAGAGAACTCTCAAAGGAAAAGCAGTGTGATATTACCCCAAATAGGAGAAATCGGTGTTCGATGGGCAAAATCATAGTATGTCTACCAAAAGTGTTCCCAGTGCCATAAATGGCTCCCTGTTTCCAGTACTTTGATTACCTTGCTTTTCCATCTCCAAGTGGAGACGTAATTGTGTACATTTTTAATTCAGAGAAATGAGTACAAATTATTTTAATAATCTAGAATGAAAATTAAAATCTGCTATAAAACAACCTATTTATCTTGTCAAAACCCACATGGGCATCTTTAAAACTGCACATCTTTAAAAGGATTGCTAATTAAAATCTTTCACCTTCCCCAGTGACTCTCTGTGTAAGTATCTCATAACCTTCATCATGGCCCCACTTTCAAAGCAGCTTATGCCTCCTAGCATTTTTATTCTCTTTTTGGATAAAGCTCAAGGCAGGGCTCATATTTCTTCCCAAGTAGGTTTATCATTCTGGTCATCCTGTTTTCTACCCTAATGCTTAATGCTTGTTCTTTCAGCAAACATCTGTTGACCCTTCCTCTGTGCCTTTGGTTATACAAGGCACTGAGAATATAAGTAAGCCCTTAGATAGGTTACATTTTAGCAGACGATGCACACAAATTAAGATCACAATCCAGTGTATAAAGCTGTATAAAGTTCTCCGTAGAGATGAGGAGCCTACGTTATGGGAACACACAGGAGGGACACCAGACCCAAGAGACGTGAGGAGTTAAGACTGGGTTTCCCTAAGGAGAATGTTCCTCAGGTTAAGCCGCAGTTAGGTAGCTAAACCTGCTCACCTTGCGGAGGCTTTATTCAAATGGATGGATTTCTTTGCACGGAGTTCTGCCTGTTGCCAGACAGTGCAGAGCCGGAGCAGCAGTCGAAATATGAATCTTGGGGAGAGGAATGATGTGGATGTTGGCATCATCATATGAATTCGTCGCTGGCATTTCTCCTTGCCATAGTTCTCAACCCCTCTCCTCAGAACCATAATGACTAATCAAAAAATAAAACCCCTTCACTAATAAAAGAGACTGCATGTTTTCTATCCAAATGGTGCAAGTTCTGTGATATAACTCTAACGTTTTCTTCTGACGATATAACGTTATTTAAAAACTTAACTGCAACATGCTTGCAGAAAGGATATTCCCATTTTTAACAGTTCTTTTCTCTTTTTCACAAATTTCTTATATCTGAAGGATAATCGAGGATGTCACGTTTCAGTGTGGTAATATCTTACAGTCTCTGAGAAACAATTCAGTCCTAAGCATTAATAAAAATAAAGTTTAAAAATATTTAAAATAAGTTACAATACAAATTAAACACTGATAGGTTGCCAACCTCTTTAAAAAGTCAGGACTTTTCTTTCTGAATTTGGACCTAAAAATAAAAGATTGTATTAAATATAAATTCATTATAAAAATAAAATATATTATCAAAATAAAATACATGTTAAATGTAAATTATTTAGCTTGGTAAATTTAACTTAGGTTATGTATTTCTTTAACCCAAGTCAGTTTTTTGAGTAACAGACCTTTCTCTTCCCCTGAAATTATTCTTTATAAACAACTCCTTTTTGTACCTGGTACTACTGGATTAAGGCTGGGTGGTAACAGGTGACCAAAACTCTGTAATATCAATAGCAAATTGATTATGGGGAAAGTGATAGAGATAGCAATAAAAACATACAAACATAAAATAACAACACCCACTAAAAATATATTATTACTTTTTGCATATATATATATGCTAAAGAGAGAATGACCCAGGATTCCTATTTCCTAAAGTATTTAAATAACTGAAGAACCTAATTTTCTCCCTTGGCAGATAAGCAATACAGACTGAGATCATTATGCTTCTCAAAGTTCTTCTATTTTACAAAGTTAGCACATGATATACAATTTGACTGAAATAATTTTCAAAGTTGGAAAAGTTACAGATTTTTGTGACAAGAAAACCCAGGGCAGGAACTAATGAAAAGAAGGTAATTTGTTGAGAAACTACGTTCCCTTACCCCACCCCCGTCAAGTAAAAATCTCAAAGAAAGGGACTGAAAAGGTAGCAACTGGAGAGGTTTACAGATCCACTTTGTACAAAAAGAATGACTTTCAGAAAGAGAAAGACAAATACCGTATGCTAACACATATATATGAAATTTAAGAAAAAAAAAGGTCATAAAGAACCTAGGGGCAAGATGGGAATAAAGATGCAGACCTACTAGAGGACGGACTTGAGGATATGGGGAGGGGGAAGGGTGAGCTGTGACAAAGCGAGAGAGAGGCATGGACATATATACGCTACCAAACGTAAGGTAGATAGCTAGTGGGAAGCAGCCGCATAGCACAGGGATATCAGCTCAGTGCTTTGTGACCACCTGGAGGGGTGGGATAGGGAGGGTGGGAGGGAGGGAGACGCAAGAGGGAAGAGATATGGGAACATATGTATATGTATAACTGATTCACTTTGTTATAAAGCAGAAACTAACACACCATTGTAAAGCAATTATACCCCAATAAAGATGTTAAAAAAAAAAAAGAATGACTAGATTTCATTACTTTCTAGTGCATCCAATTTCTTTAAGAAAAATTTTTTCTGTTTATGTGGAATAGCTAAGAATAAATGAAGTAAAAGGCTTGTTACAGATGATGATTCTTCACAAAAATTTATAATCATAGTTCAAATTACCTTCTCAGTGACTATGTTTTCCAATTAAACTCTGAGAGCACTGTAACCGGCCTCATTATTTTGAGAGCTTATTGTTTTAGGATATGTATTTATTTCATTCTTTATTTTCAAGAGTTTGTTATCAGGGAAGAAAATTCTTAACATCATAAACAGTAACAACCACATTATGTGAGTATTTGTTTTCTGATGGTATGTATTCAAAAGTAAGTTAATATTTTTAATCTATTTCCTGCAACACTATTCCCAAAATAAAACTGTCTGAATAGAATAAGGTGTGGGGAGCCAGTTCCTACTATCACCATGCTGCAAAGAAGATCATTAGAGGACTTCACATTTAAAATGGAGCTTATAAAGTAGAGCAACAATCATTTTTTGTACTTAATTAATTTTGGAATAGGTTGTAGATTTACAGAAAAGTTGCAAAGTTAGTACAGAGATTTGCTGTAACCTCCACACCATTTCCCCCGTTGCTAACATTTTACATTGCTGTGGTGCTTCTGTCACAAGTTAGAAACCAATATTGAGATTAACTAAACTCTGTACTTAATTAGAATTTTATTAAATCTTTACTAACGTCCTTTTTGTGCTCTAGAATCCCATCCAAGATACCTATTCACATTTAGTTGCCATGATTCCCTAGGCTCCTTAAGCTGTGACAGTTTCTCCAACTTTCCTTGTTTTTGATGACCTTGCAATTTGAGGAGTACTGGTCAGGTATTGTGTAGAATGCCTCTCAATTTGGGTTTGTCTGATGTTTTTCTCATGGTTAGACTGAGGTTATGGGCTTGGGCAGAAAGACCACAGAGATGAAATCTATTCTCATTTCATCATATCAAGGATTTATGCTGCTAATATGACTTGTCACTGATGATGATAACTTTAATCATCTAAGGTAGTGTGTTTACCAGGTTTCTCCAAAGTCAATTTACATTTCCCTTCCTTTCATACTATTCTCTTTGGAAGCAAGTAATTAACATAGTCTACCCTTAAGGGGTGGGAATTTGCATTCCAGCTCCTTGAGGGGGGAGTAGCTACATAAATAATTTGTAATTCTGCTGAATGAGAGATTTATAAAATGTCTTCTTCATTTATTTATTAATTCAATCATGTATTTACATCAGTATGGATTCATGGATATTTATTTTATACTTTGGATTATACTCTAATACCAGTTTGTTTTATAAACTTTGTAGCTCAAATTGTTCCAGCTTTGACCATCGTAAACGTACATACCTATAAATATTTCTATATGCATTTGTCTGTATCTACATAAAGCTAGACATGAATTCAACATGGATGTCTCCAACTCCAAACCCGTACTTCTAGTTTATTCTAGCCTTCTCCCTTTGCTCATTTGTAACCTTCCACTCCAAACAGGAGAAATCTGCCTCCCACTATCTGCCATTCAATTACTTACTTGTTCAATCCCAGTATACATGTACAAAGATTTCAGATACGTTAACCCATGCCCAGAACCACTTATTCTTCCAGGAACATGCAGCTAATCCAGTAGAAAAAAGATCATTATTGTGTGCTTTTCTCAGCAGTCTGGCTGGGTTATTCATCCATCCCCGAACAGCCTCAGCAGCCAGGAGACTGAAATGCTCTGACTGGCCAGGTTAGGTCTGAAGCCCATTCGGACACTGAACACAAAAACACCTCGATGAAGAGTGAAGTAGGAAGTGATTCCTCCCTTGAAGAAAGGCAAAGAGATGCTGGGTGAGAAAGAAATAATAATGTCTCCTACACTCATCTTTTAAGGTTCAGCTCTAATTCCTTTAGCTCTATGAAGCCTTTTCTGATCTTTCAACCATTTTCAAAATCCTCTCTTCTTTCACAGAAGTCTCATTAGCCAAACATCTCTTATTAAGTGGCCTTTTGTGTACTTTTTTCTGTTTCTAGATCGTAAATTCCTAAGGGGAGTATTTGTGTCTAATTCAGCTGCATGTGCTTCATAGTTCCAAGCACTGTGCTAAAAAATATTTTCTAAAGGAAGAAATGAACAGCTTTCACATATTTGTATTTAACTGAATTATCTGAAACTGAAGCAGGTTAAGTTCTACTTCACCCTCCTCTTCTTTTCCTCAAGATGACAGAGTGAGCTCAAGACCAGACCTGGTCACAGGCCAATGCTAGGGCGTTTGTCTCAAGCAGAGACTCTCAGTTGAGGCAGGACTATAAATCCAGGCTTTGAATCTCCAATGCATTATTTAATCTGTCTTTGAAGCAAATATCAACCACATTAAGAGGCTAAATATTTTTTTTCTGAATAAGATTTTATAGCTCACACCTTAGAATTCAGTCACATGTACCATATTCCTGGACTACCAGTATTGAATCGGTGGTGACAATCAAGGACTGCGTGTGTCTTAGGACCTAATCTCGAGAAAATATTTTTCTCAAATCCCTTACTGAATAGTGGAGAAATGGTAGATGCTAAGTCTTATACTATTATTCCTATAAGGGCATATCTGTGAAGATACTAAGAAAAAATTATATTCCTTTTTTTTTTTTTTTTGGTTACTTTGGAAATCCCTATGGCATGAATCCCTTATGCTATATATCATTTCACATAACAATAGAATTTTAAAAGTGAAAGGATCCTTTTCTACAGTAGAGTCAGGACATAGCTGTATAACCTCTACAAAGTTCAATTTTGTTTGAAATAATTCAGTATTACAGATAAAATTCCAAGTACAATATTTTATAAATGTACATGGATTGGTTATCAGAAGAAGTGACTTGAAACACAACTTGACTTTATTTTACAATTACCAGTGAACCCAAAGAACTGCTAATTGTTGGTGCTGAACCATTTTTAGAATCAACTCTGTATTATTTGTTTCCAGCTTTATTGAAGTATGATCGAGAAATAAAAATTTAAGGTGTACAAAACGCTTGATAAATGCATACACCGTGAAATGATTACCATAGTCGTTAATTAACACAATCACAAACATATCCATCATCTCAAATAGTTACCTTTTTAAATTTTTTTTGTGGTGAGAACACTTGAAATCTACAAATTTCAAGTATACAATACACAAATATAGTCAGCATTCTGTACATTAGGCCTCCAGAACTTACTCATCTTATAAGGGAAAGTTTGCACCATTTGATCAATATGCCCCTTTTCCCCCGACCCCCCAATTTCTGGTAACCATCATTCTATTCTCTATTATAATGAGTTCAAGTTTTCTTTTTCTTTATTCCACATGTAACTGAGATTATGTGATATTTTTATTTCTGTATCTGGCTTATTTTACTTAAAATAATGTCCTCCAGCTTCATCCATGTTATCGCTAATGGCAGGATTTCCTTCTTTTTTTAAGGCTGAATCATATTCCACCCACCATATATATCACATTTTCTTTATCTTTATCTGCATCCACTAATACACACTTACATTGTTTCCATATCTTGTCTACTGTGAATAATGAGTGGAAGTACAGATATCTCTTCAAGATCCTGTTTTCATTTCCTCTGGCTATATATGCAGAGTTGAGATTGCTGGACCATGTGGTAGTTCTATTTTTAATTTTTTGAGGAACCTCTATATTATTTTCCATAATGTGCCAATTTCCATTTCCACCAACAATATACAGGGTTCCCTTTTCTCCACATCCTCAGCAGGACTTGTTATCTTTTGACTTTTTGATAGTAGTTGTCCTAACAGGTTTGAGGTGATATCTCATTGTGGTCTTGATTTGCATTTTCTGGTGATTAGCAATGCTGAGTATATATGTTCATTTACTTACTGGCCATTTGTATGTCTTCTCAGGAAAAATGACTATTTAGGTCCTTTGCCCATTTTTTAGTTGGGTTGTTTGGTTTTGCTTTAGTTATGAGTTGTCTGAGTTTCTTATATATTTTGGATATCAACCCTTATCCAATAGACAGTTTGCAAATATTTTCTCCCATTCTGTAGGTTCCATTTTCATTTTTGTTGATGGTTTCCTTTGGTATGTGGAAACGTTTTAGTTTAACATACTCCCACCTGTTTATTTTTTGCTTATGTTTTTGGTATCAGATCCAAAAAAAAATCATTGTCAAGACCAATATCAAGGAGCTTTTTCCCTATGTTTTCTTCTAGGAATTTTACGGTTTTAGGCCTTATGTTTTAATCTTTAATTCATTTTGAGTTTGAGGGTTTTTTGTAAGTGTCCAATTTAATTTTTTTGCATGTGGCCATCCACTTTTCCCAATACCATTTATTGAAGAGACTAACCTTTTCCCATTGTGCATTCTTGGCTCCTCTGTCAAAAATTAGTTGACTGTATATGTGTGGGTTAATTTCTGGGTTCTCTATTCTGTTGCATTGTTCTGTGCCTGTTTTTCTATAAAAAGTACTATACTGTTTTGATTACTATGCCTTTGTAATGTCATTTGAAATCAGGAGGTGTAATGTCTCCAGCTTTGCTCTTCTTGCTCAAGATTGCTTTTGCTACTTGGGTTGTTTTGTAGTTCCACACAAATTTTAATATTGTTTTTACTATTTCTGTAAAAAATGTCATTGGAATTTTTATGGGGATTGCACTGAATTTGTAGACTGCATTGGGTAGAATGGACATTTTAACAATATTAATTCTTCTAATCCATGAAGATATCTTTTCATTTACATGTGTCTTTGATTTCTTTCATCAATGTTTTATAGTATTCAGTGTACACGTCTTTCAATTCCTTGGTTAATTTTTTTCCCTCAACATTCTATTCTCAACTCTATATTATTTTAATTTTACATATATTGAAGTCCCAATATAACAGTACATTACTGATGGATCCATCTTTTGCCCTATTTATAGAAAATGTACTTTTAGAAGAACCACAGAAAAACCTTTTAAAGCTTTTGTTGGGGTGTTGAATGGGGCTTAGTATTCCTCCCCTTTAGGAACAAACAAAACTGAAAGCAAACATAGGAAGCAAAGTGATGATGGCAGTATGTTATCTATTTGTTGTTTGTTTGGTACAGCTGGGGTAGAGAACAGATCGGCTAAATTAGAGTCTCCAACTACCTTCCTCCAAGTCCAGAGTTTGGAATTGACAGTTGAGAGAGTTTAAGTTCCAGATTCTAAACTTTAGAAAATTCACAACCTCCTTCACAAGCCATACTTTCTGGCTTATCTCTAGAAAACAGGTCTTGGGCTCTGACCTGGTTGTGCTTACTAATTAAAGCAGGGCAAAGAAAGATAAAGTAGCCCACCTGGGGGCAGGGGAGAAAGAGAGAGAGAGAGAGAGAAAGAAAGAGTGAACCACACATGAACCTTTATGCCAATCTTACCAGAAAAGGATTTTTTCCTGTGGGAGAAGCAAGTAAGGAAGATGAATGGGCAAACTTTTTTCCAGCATTTAAGTTCCTATTTTTATGGAAATGGGCAGAGTCAGAAAATTAGCTTTATATTTGTTTAATTTAAAAATTATTTCATATTTTGAAACCTAGAGAAAGTGTTAGAAAGAATTTCTATTTTTTTAACATTACAATCAAATTCTTTTATTGGAAAAAAAAATAAACCTAGGGAAAGAGTTAGAAGGATGACCAAAGTTAGAACCATATCCTCTCTGTGGAAAACTTAAATGTTGAGAAAAATAAGATAAAGAGAGCAAGAAAAATAAAATGAATGAAGTTCATTCATTTCGGTGGTTAACAACACTAAGACAAGACAGTTAATTACTCCCTGCTGCACTGTTAGATCCTAAATCTGATAATTCCACCTTCTAGTAGTCAGTGAGCTCTCTAATATGCTTAAAATAAATTTCCTTTTCACTTAAACCAGATTCAATTTCTGTTGCTTGCAGCCAAGGACCTTAAATAACATACTACCAGGCAATTGTTTCAGATTGCCCCAAAGCACAAGATAGAGACCATTAAGTTGTTGGACCAGTCAAAACATCTAGGCTCAGGTTCACTGATAAGAAATTGAGACTCTCCGGCCAGAACTAGAATCCAAGAGTTTGATTCTGTAAAATCACTGGGTTTGAAATCTAGTCCATAAAGTCCAGGAAATAGAAATAGACAGAAGTAAATGACCAAAAAAATTTTAAAGAGTTTTATTTCTAAAGAAAACAAAGCCTGACAAATGACAAAGTACTGGATTACTCAAACTCTAAAATAATCCGAAATCTCACAAACTATAAAATAAGGTTTACAAAAGTGCGATGGTCTCCAAATCCTCCCAAAGCTATCTGAGATGTGGTCTGGAAGTCAGTCAAGAGAGCAGAATGGAGTTGGTCCTCCAGTTATACTTTGGGACTGCAACACACAGTAGCTGCTTCTGGTACCAACCTCTGTGTCATCTAGAGTCCTTTGGTTGCAAGTAACACTTATGAATGCTAATTAAAGCAATATGGAGGAATGTATTAGAGGAATAATGTACACAGAATTGACAGGATGCTAAAAGCAAGACAGGAACCAGGGCAGAAGAATCTGGAATGTATGAGCATTCTACCTAGTCTTTCACATTAGTCCCCCAGATCGGCAGTTCTAAGTGCTTCCTTGTGCCAAAGCTCCTCAGGATGATCATCGTTTAACATCCTTTTGATCTATCTGCCAAGCCCTTGCTCTTGGAATGATTAGCTGGGGTGCCTCCCAGCCATAACTGTATTGTATGATCACTTTCTGGACCATAGTTGATTGAGGAGGGAACAACATCTGTCCTCAAGGGATGAGACAAGCTGGGCCAATCAGATTGTTTGCCCCAGAATTTTAGATTTTGGACTAAAGGCATGCTGGAAATTGGGAATTAAGTGTCTTTAAAGATAGAACTTTTGCAGAACTAGCCACAAACTCCTGCTTCTGAGATCTGCCTTTCCTGGTTTCCACATTTCAAAGGCCTAATGGTTTTTAACATTTCCTTGGATTATATGGGGTATCATAATATGCTTCTAATACATTTCTCCTTTCTGCTGAAGTTAGCATGACTCACCTTATCTCATTAATATCTGAGAGAACCTTGACCACTAGGCTGTTAAAGTTCTCACTCCAAAGTTCAGTGGTGGTTGTTAAGAATCATGCATGACTTGACTAAACTTAGAAGTCATTCTCTATTGGCCATTTTCTTAGACAGACCTTAATGGCAGTATAGACAGTGTCTTATCATTAAATCCAAACTGGCGCTTAAGACTCCAAAGGACAGACTCCCACCATTAACAGTAAATGAATAAAGCCATAACACATTCCCTATGATTAGCATTTTAATCCTAAAGAAAGAGAAGGATTATCAACCTGACTGCTGGTAATGGCAATCCTTTTTGTTAAAGAAATTCTTATCTAAACTGTGTCTGGCTACTTGAATTGGCTACTTGAAGGAAGAAAACCCTGAGACTATATATATATAAAACACTTGTGATAACTATGGCCCTCAAAAGTCTTATGTAGAAGGTACTATTCTGCAAAGAGCTGTACATTTGATCACAGAGGCTGATGCTAAGAATTACTATCTACATAAGGGCACTGGAGCAGCCCAGGTCTTCTCCTCTCCTGAAGGGAAGAAGGGTGCCATGAAAGGCCCCTCCCCCTCATGCCCACACACCAGCAAAGGAGACCAACGTAAATATAAACCTTGTAAAGGTAAATATAAACCTTGAGTCTTCAGAATGCTCAATTTGTGAACCTGGTATGCCTACAAAGGGGTGTGGAGCTCTAAAATCTTGATGTGGTTAAACTCAGGTTGGACCAGATTCAGTATTTCCTGCTGTGTTAGCTGAAAGTAACAGCAACCAATTCTAGTTAGATTAATCTGAAGAGTAAAATTATTATAAGCTTTCAGAATTGTTTAATGGCAAGCTTGCAGCTGGGGATCAGGTAAAAACTGGAACCACAAATCAAAAAGCCACCTGGAACTTAAAGTGTTCCCTCTCCATCTTTCATTTTTATTTTCTCTGCATGTCACAAAAGAGTCTAAGTAACCCTCTCATGTTCACTCAGCTAGTTTGTAGTAGAGGTGGAAGTGAAATCCAAATCTTTTGACTTCTGGTTTTGAGCAATTTTCTACTTCACTTTACTCTCTGTTTTGAGAGCAACTATAATCAGCTATGCAAATCTAATGTCTTCCATGTTTTACAATTGGTAAATTGCACTGAATGAATACATATCAAATGAGGTTGAATAGTTTCATGAAGGTCCACATATTTCCTTCCTCCTTCCTGTCTGCCTCTTTTCCAACACAGTGTAGTAGGTGGTACCATTGACCATGAAGTCATTTAGTTCCTGTACTGCACCTCACCAGGCAGACCCTAAGCAAGTCATTTAAACTCTGCAAGTCTTGGCTTTCTCATCTTTAAAACTCTGTATCACTCACAGAGTATTGCCATAAGAGTGAAATGACATATCACACACACCCACAGTACACCAAGCACATGGTGAACCTTTTGATGGTTCTAGAACTATTAGTATCTCCATTCCCATGTCAGCTCTCCAAACAGCTCTGCCATCTCATCTCCAGTTCTAAACACAAACACCATGGCCTTGAGCATTCTCCAAGTAGGGGTATTTATATTGATGAAAACAATCTTTTCGTGTTTTTATGGAGGGAGAAGTGAGGTGAACAGATGAATTGACACTCATTTGTGACCTATCCCACGTGTCAAAGTCTGGTTTCCCAAAGAGAACGGCCAGTACTTCTGGGCAGCTGTCAAACCTCCTTGATTTACACAAATGCAGTAACACCTGCTGAATTAACCTGTGGCATCCGTCAAAACCCACCTCTGCCAAAAACAAATCTTTCTCCTCCTGGCATGCTGAATAAGAGACAGAGAGGCATTAAACATTTACTGAGACACTTCAAGATAGTCTCGGGTAACAGGAAGTGTTGTGAGACTTACTTGGCATACTTTAAATACATATAAGACAGCGGGAGACACACAAGGAATGTTCCTGAGGTTTTTTCTTTCAATCAGCTTCCTCTGTGGCTTTTACACTATAATTTATTTTTAAAGAGGCATCATAGTTTTCTGGGTGCCATAATAAAATCTAAAATAAATGTTTTCACCCAGATAAGCACTATTAAAAGGAAAGGATACTGAATTCATTTAAATACATTTGCAAAAGACTGATTTTCCCAAGGGAGGGAACACATCCTATTTCTTTAATTAGTTTTGCCTATCAACTGACAATTTCCTACAGAAAAGAAGCAAAACAGCCTGCCTTTCCTGACAGCAAAGAGCTATAATGCTAGAATGAAAACAGACTTGTCACTTTCCTTATCTGTTCTAATGCCTGAGTTACTAGGAGTCAGAAATGAAATAACCCCCACTCTAGTGAACACAGTTGCTAAGAATATATTAAACTGAAAGTTAAATTCAAAGTCAACTTCTTCTAGTTTTTGAAGATCAGTGTATGCAGCCTTAACTCTAAGCAACAGGCATGATGAGTTTTACAAAATTAGAGAAAATATAGTCATATTTTCTTCATTTTTCCAATACTTTTCTACTCTTTTCTAAAGCCCAGCACCTGCCACCATGGCTGCTAACAGCAGGGTATCTGGGTGATACATAAACACCTGATTAAGCCCTCCACAACCCTTGCACTAAGCCTAGGTCACCAGCCCCAAATCTTTCAGTCTTAGCACAGTTCCTCTTTGGACGCTGTGGTTTCTTCCTTGTCACTGAACTTGGTTCAGGTCTTCATGAACTGCTCCTCTGCCAAAAGCAATGATTTCTCTTGAAGAGTGGTGATCGTTATACAACATTGTGAAGGTATTCAATGGACAGCATTATGAAATGTGCACTTAAAATTGATTAAAAATGGTAAATGTTACATTGTGTATATTTTACTGCAAAAAAAGTAATTATCTCTAACTTTTATTTCTAGGCAGCAGAGGGGGCTTGCTTCCCAGAGGGTCCTGGCCTTTTTTTTTCCAACAGGTCCACCATCTCTATACTTTTGCATGCCAAAGGCAAAGGCTTTTTGTCCTAATCACAGGTATACAAAATAAAACTGTGACTTTATACCCTTTCCCTTCTCCTTCAAAAGATGGAATGTAATTTCCCCTTGAATGTATAGGGGCTCTCGAAACCAGCTGAATATGGGAGGTACCATGCTGTATAAATTGTGAGGATAGATGCCTAAAGGCATTTCACCTTCTTTCTTGCTTGCTCAAACTCTCATGCTGGTTCCCTCGCCTACCACATAGGCAGTCCAACTACCCTGAAGCCACCATGCTGTAAGGAAGCCCAAACCAACCCACATAGGGAGACCAATAAAGAAGCCCTAAGACCACAGGAAGACAGAGGGATGCAGCTCTCACCTTCTCCGGCTTCAGTCACTGACTGCAGCTGCATGTGGCTCTGAATCAGAACTACACACTCAAGCCCTTCCCAAATTTACCACAGCAGGGAATAAAATTATTGTTGCTGACCCATAAGTTGTAATGCAGCAATAGAGAACTAGAACAGAATTTAATACCCAAAAGTGAGTACCATAATAAAAACCAAAAATATGTGACACTGGATTTGAGACCAGGCAGAAGCTGGAAGAGCCTTGAAGAGACTTATTTAGGAAAGCCTAAAAGGCCTGGAGAAAATTTTAGTAAGGTTTTAAAAGACCTCAAGGAAGCTGTCTGTGGAAGCTTGAAGGAAAGTAAGGAAAATATTATTAGAAGGTTAAGGAAAGGAGATCCTTTTATATAGTGACAGAAAATTGAACAAAGCTGTCATCTGAAGTAACATGGAAAACAGAAAATGTACCTGATGAACTTGGTAATCTAACTAAGGAAACTTCCAGGCCGCACGTTGAGAGCGCTGCCTGGTTTCTCTGAGCTGCCTATGGTAAAATGAGAGAAGAGATGAACTGAAAAACAATTATTTAGGTTTTGAATTGGATTTGAAGAGTATGCAAAGGCCCTCAAAACAGTCCTTTCAGCTATCAAAAGCCTCTCAAAATAAGGAGGGGTCCCAAGCCAAAGATCAAATCCAAAATGTGACTACGGAGTATCAGAAAAACATAAGGCAGGGCCTCTTGGCACCTTTTGGACAGACAAAAAGGCTGAAAAATACCTTAAGGGCATGCCTTTCAGTTAAACAAAAGGATTTCTGTGAACCTTAAGAGCACTGTCCCTCATCAACCTCACAGGTAAACTGAAGGTAGAAAAGGGCTAACCTTGAAGAGATCTGTGGGTGTGGCTTTTGCCCAATGAAATAAATCAGAGTTAATACACCGGAAGCCTATAATGTTTTAAAAGAATTGTTCTTGAGAATATTGAAAATTAAAAGAGTGCTTTGGACTTTTAATTTCCAAAGACCAAAAGCAGGATGAGAAAACTAATCAAGTGCAAATACAGGCTCCAGGCTCATCTTGTATATTTCCTGCCCCAATCCTACAATCAGTCATTTCTCCAAGGAGTCCTAGTTCCTTTTATTGCAGGATGGTACTAGAAGCCAAGATCTGAGTACTAGGTGTACTCATTGCCTCTGAGATGTCATTGTTTCTAGGCTTATTCAGATGACAGGGCAAAGAAATATGTCTATGTGTATAGAATCCTTCATGTACATGCATATTTATAAATATTTCTTTATATATCTGTATTTCTATTAAGCTAAACATGAGTTCATAGTGATGTCTTCAATGCTAATCTATTACTGCATGGATCATTCTGGCTTCCTCCCCTTGCTTATTTCTAACCTCCCACACCAACAGTGAGAGACTGGTTTTTACAACCACCATCCATTTAGTGTTTTCCCATGGGGGTACGGGATATAATTCTGACACTGCTATACATGTATACTGGTATTGAATTCATTAAGTAAATGGACGACTAATTTTAGGACTGGGGCAGGAACTATACAGGATGAGCCTGGAGTATTTCGTTGTGCCAGAAAGGAAGTACTCAAACACAACAGAACACAAACACACACACACACACACACGCGCGCGCGCGCGCGCACACACACACACACACACACACACACACACACACACACTGATAGGGTATTTCAAAGGGACACAGAAACCAAATGAAAGAATCTCAATGGCCAAATCTAGAAATGATTTGAAAAAGAACATCGGATTATAACCCAAAGTTAAAAAATAAATATTCATGAGTCCATACTGATATGAACAAATGTTTGAATAAATAAATAAATGAAGGAAAAGACAAATATCTTATTCAGAACAACTGCAAATAATTTATGTAGATATATTCCCCCCTCCCCCAGGAGGTAGAGCATAATTCCCCAAGCTTTGTGTCGTGTTTATAATGACCTCCTTCCAAAAAGTACACTTTGGAAAGGGGGAAAAGTTAACTCTACAGTTGAGAAACCTAACACTACCTTAACTAGATAATCAAAGTCAACAGTGATGTCATGTGATCACACGTACCCTTGATATGATGAAATACTAATAGCACTTCACCTCTAGAGTTTTCTTCCCCAAACCTATAGCTCTAGTCTAACAATGAGAAGAACATCAGACAAACCACAATTGAGGGACATTCTACAAGATATCTGACCAATACCCCTCAAAACTGTCAAGGTCATTAGAAACGGGGTAAGTCTGAGAAACTGTCACAGCTAAGAGGAGCCTATGAAGATGTCACAAGTAAATGTAATACAGTATCCTTGATGGGATTCTGGCACAGTAAAATAACATTAGGAAACTAATAAAATCTGAATAATTTCTACAGTTTAGTTAATAATTGTGTATCAATATTGATTTGTTAATTGTGACAAATGTACATAAGATGCAAGATGTTAATAACGGGAAATTGGACATACATGACAATTTTCTGTATGATCTTTATGATTTTTCTGTAAATCTAAAACTATTCTAAAATAAAAAGTTTATTTAAAAGAAAAGGGGGGGTTTCCCTGGTGGCGCAGTGGTTGAGAGTCTGCCTGCCGATGCAGGGAACACGGGTTCGTGCCCCTAAAAAATGAGTATCCTGGGTCTCAGGTGTGAGAGAAGAATGACAGGACTGAGAGAAGGAAGAAGCATAGAAAGAACTAAGTTCTTTGTGAAGCTGGGCTTTTATCTTCTAAGAACCCAGATTCTGATATCATATTTATGTGAGTAACTACACATTTTTATTTTTAACTGAAAGAATGATTCACCTTCCACAGTTGAAGAAAGATCTGGTGTTGTGGGTTGTAATATGGGAAAGAAAAGGATATTAAAAGAAACAAACAAACAAAAAAAACCATGCTGGGCAGAATCTAAAAACAACCTGAGGTAGCAAACGAAGTTTGGTGGGGACCAGTGGGAAGAACAAAGTTGATAGAGTATTCAGGAAGGGATTTTTAAGATGTGGTGTGTTAGAAGTCTAATTGGATATAAAAGGTGGTGTCACCTCAGTCAAGAATCCCTGTGTTACCTGTGATCCTCAGAGGATTATTCTTGTCTGGATGGCTGGAAGCCCCTACCGTCTGCAGGGCAAAGCGGGTGATATACCTGGCAGTCGCTTTGAGATTTTGTATATTTCTGAGCAGGGGACACAGAGGCCCAGTTCATGAGTGAATGTCTCAGAAGACTCCCAAGAAAGAGTCTGGGCATCTTTGGTTAACTGGGTGGTTCACCTAGTTACTGTCCAAGGTCAAGGATGCCACATCCACATCATCAATTACATGGGTAATTAAGAATTGCATTTAGATTAGAAACCCAGATACCTGTAACTGAGGAGACGCAAAATCAACAAAATAGAAATATAATGAGATCAGAAATAAAAAGCAGAATGTGGTAACCAAGTAAAGCCCATGACCCCAGCAGTGGAGGTACAGTGAAGCAGAGGGGAGATTGTAATTTTTGTTCAGGGGTTATTAAGAAGAAACACCTAAAAACAAATCACTGCAAAGAGGATTTATTATCTGTTTTCTTCTGGTTATTACTCACTCTCTAGAAGCCCCTGAAGGTCGTATCTACATCATTTCCCACAGGGTTTTAATGGGGTGGATATGGAGGTGAAATTTTGGTCCCCAAATTTGACAACCTAGGAATGGAAGGGATTCTAGAGACAAACTTTCATTTTATTTCCTTTCTCAGAAAACCCCATGTCTCATTTCATAAATTAAAAACTTGGCATGATATATTTAATTGTAATTTCTTCCTCGGCCCATGTAAAGTTCAATCTGAAACAATTTCAGAGTGTTTCATTTTAATGACTGAAATGTGTATTCAATTCCTATAAAAATCCAAAGCTCCATTCCGAATGCAGTTGACATTCTCTAGCACATCATTTAAATTTCTTCTAGTAATTTTCTGCCTTCTGTGAGACAGTGATATTACGTTGCCTCAAGGCATTTTGCATATTTTGTTGATTTTAACATTTAAAGTCCTGGTGGTTTTTACTCTCTCATTATGTCCCTGTTCATGTCCCATATTTTTCTCTACTCTTCTCTAAGAAGCAGTGAGGAAGTTGAAATAATTTGTGCAAGTTTAAACAGCAATTTCTCAGAGATGGGGACAGAAGAAGGTTTGAGATAGAAGCAGCAATGAACATATCAAGAGTCAAGGAAGTTTGTTCTGGTTATGATGGCTATGAAATAACTGAATTCTTCTACCTACCATGTGGAAGTCTTCAAAATAAAATGGAACCTGAGGTCTAGAATGACTTTCAGCATTTAGGGAATGAAAAAAATTATAAAACCACTACATTATTTGAAATTTCTTAGGCAAAAGAACAGGAGAGACATGGCGGAAAACGGTAGAGTACTCCAAGTCTCTGACTTTTCAAAAGTAAACTCTTAAGTGGAGAAGAAACACTTGAATGAAAATTGGAGAGAAGAATAAGCCAATCTGATCAAAAGACAATGCCAAGAGCCATTATGCCTATTAAAAATTTCCAAATACCTCCATTCCAATGTATTAGTATGAAAAGGAAGAACCTGTGTCATATCTAACATATGTATATATTGTATCTTGTACCTATATATTTTCCATTGTAATATCTAGAACATGTCACATGTTCCCAGGTACTTGTAAACTTTAGTAGTATTCTTTGTAAATATTTTTATTTTTAATCTTTACCCCTCATTTCTTCTCATCCATTTGTTTTCTTTGGCTTAGATCTTTTTCATTTATCCATCCATTAATCCACCTATCTAACACTTACTGAGAAACTCCAGCGTGGTAGATTAAAGATGGCCACACATTCTTTGACACTTTTCAAATTGAGATCTGGTGAGGTGGCGGGGGCTGTCTATTTTCCTTCCTTTTGAATCTAGATGGGCTCTGCAAAAGCTCTGACCAATTAGAATAATTGACTGGGCAGAATTAATGTTGTTCCTTTTTTGAGCCAGGCCTTAAAAAACTGGTAGCTTCTACTTCTTATTTTCTGAAATGCCTGTCCTGGGGGGAAGTCAGTCACCTTGTGAGAAGGTTAATGCCCCTGAGTATCACTGTATGAGGAAGCCCAGGCTAACCACACACAGAGGCCATGTGGGAGAGATGGCCGACGGGCCCTAGTGACAGACACGTGAGTGAGGAAGCTTTTTGATGACTCCAGCCACAGGCCACCTGACTGCAACCACATGAATGACCCTAAGAAACAACCAACCACTGAGTCTGTCAACACCCAGAAAAAAGATACATTGTTATTTTAAGCAACTAAGTTTTGGAATGGGTTATCATGTAGCAATAGATAACCAGAACAGCCATATCCAATGTAGAATGCTGGGAGGCTACAGGGAAAAGTAAAACAAGAATCTCTTTCTCAAGGAAAAAGTAGAAAAGTTTTAATTAACATCATGAGAAGTAGTTTAAAAGTGACTAATTCTACAGGAACATAGAGGAATAAAGGATTAATTATAGCTAGGGTCAGGTTTTGTAAATGTTCATTGCTGAAGTAAAAGAGAGGTGATTGAACTGTGTGAATTATTTATTTTCTCTGAGACGCAGTTTCCTTATTTATAAATCTTGTAAGGATTAAGTAGATTAATCATGTAAAATGCTTAAAATATGGTCTGGCTCATAGTAAATGATCAATATATGTCAGCTGCTGTTATTATTTTATTATTATCATCATCATCAACAACAGCAGCAGTAGCAGTGACAAGCATCTCCATCCCAAGATGTAACTGAAAAGACCAATAACTCTGCCAAGTTAGTTCTGCAGGCCCTTGGTGGTAAAGGAGTCCATAGTTATGCTTCTGCCTCTCACACTCATGTTCTTTTGAGCATCTTTGATCCTCAACAGCCATCAAATATTTGTATTGCTCTAGTTACACTAGTCTGTCTAAAATCATTGTTTCTAAATGATGTATAGAGGAAAGACACTATGGCATAATGTTTAATCCTGTTTTGCACATAAACTGGCTGTGTGACTTTCTGTGCTTCATATGTCTTATCCTTAAAACAAAAAAAATTGTTTATCTACCCCAAGAGGTTGTAGTGAGGATGAAATGGGTTAATATATACATGTGGAGTCCTTAGCACATAGTGTTGAATAAATGTTTTGTTGTTATTATTATTATTACTATTACCGCCACTGGCAAGTGAAAATAATACAGTCCCCACTATATGCTAGCCATTTTTATATATCACTAATGAGCCATTCAACAACATCTGACCATAATTGTTACCATTTCTATGAGAAAACTGAGGTTCAGAGACAAATTATTTTCCCACTGTCACCTAGCAAGATACTGATAAAATCACACTTTAATCCACATCTAGTTGATTCCAAATCTCTTTCCTCTTCTACTATGTCATTCCTTCTTGAAAAAATTATAATATTTATCATAAACAGAAATTAACACACATTCTCACTTTGTTAAGGTTGCCAGATTTAGCAAGTAAAAATAAAAAATATTCATTGTTTACCTGAAATTCAAATTTAACTGGGTGACATAATTATCTGACAATCCAGTGTCTTTATATATTTTGTATATAGCTGTTAAACCTGAAACATTTTTTCTTTTTTGCTAACCCTTGAAAATCAGAGATCTAGCCTTTTGACACTTGTGTCTTAATTTGTTAGATGAAGTTTAGTTGAGGGAAGGAACACATTTTTGTATTAGATATATCCTACCCTTAGACCTAGAGATTATTACCCAAACAGATAGAAAGTGCTCCTTGGAGAAAGGGACTTTGTCTAACTCGAGTTTGGGTCTCCCAACACTATATATAACATATATGGGCTCTCAAAAAAATGTCCATGGAATCAAAACAGCAGTCAAGGGTTCTTAGGATTCCTTCAGAGGGAAGACGTGTGCAGTCAGAAAATGTTTAACAAATGGTGTGCACAGCAAACATGAAGCAGCAGGAACTTTGTGTAGCTGTTTGGCAAGTTAGAAATTGATAATAATCTTTCTTCTAATACAACCAGAAGAAACTTCAAATCCACTTATCCAAGCCTTAGAGGTAAATATTGTGACTACTCCCTTATTCATCATGAAGCTCTAAACAGACAGACTTGACCGAAACTAGCATATCTGGAATATTATATACTATGGCCAAAGTCTGATTCAAAGTTGTATTATAGGAAAGTTTCTTCACCATCATCATCACGATCATCATCATCATCGTCATCGTCATCGTCATCATTATCACGTTATACCTATTTGCACACTGCATCATCTTCAGGATTACATTCAGTGAGAAAATCATAAAACTAAGGAAACCTTTTGGAGAGAGAAAGGGAAGGCCTGACTAAGGTTTAGTTACAGGGAAGGACAATGGAGGACCTAAAATAAAACTACCACAAGAGACAGAAGCAGTGGATTGGAATAGAGGAAAAGGAGAAAATAAAATGTTTGATCTCTGAGCTGAAAAAACTGGAAGGAGATCTGATGCAGAGTAGACTGACACTCTGGGGAAGTGAATGCATCTCAAAAACTGTAGCCCTGACAGCCCTGGCCAGTTTTTGCATGGAGATCTCTTGACACAGTATCTCCGGAGGAGTGGGGTTTATCCCCTCTGCCCAGGCCAGGAATCTGCACTAGCAGCCATCAGCATGGCAAGAAGAGTGGAGTAATCCAACTACATCTCTGTGGACTTGACCATCAATGATGATACTTAGTTACTGTGGACAATTCTTCTGTTTTACGTGATCTTGTGTAATTTACTTAACATCTCTGTGCCTCTATTTTCTCACCTGTGAAATGAAGTTAATAAGAGTACCTATTATTATTATTATTTTTTTTTGTGGTATGTGGGCCTCTCACTGTTGTGGCCTCTCCCGTTGCGGAGCACAGGCTCCGGACGCGCAGGCTCAGCAGCCATGGCTCACGGGCCCAGCCACTCCGCGGCATGTGGGATCTTCCCGGACCGGGGCACGAACCCGTGTCCCCTGCATCGGCAGGCGGACTCTCAACCACTGTGCCACCAGGGAAGCCCCAATAGTACCTATTATTAACTACATGTCTGTTATATATGCTAAGCTTAAAAGCAATGTAATAAATTCTTACTGTTAATATTACCTATTTTTCACTGTAAACACCGTATTATCAGTGACAACACTTTATTGTAACAAAAGAAGCTGTAGCTTTGGGAATCCAAAACAGTTTTGGCTTTGAACTTCTCTGACACTACACTGAGGGAACGAGAGGGCGCTTCCCTCTGTGAAGGCCTATCTACCTTGGACAACAGGAGAAAGCACTCAAGCCTTCCAGTCCACCCCTATAATTCTCAGGCCTACAGGTCCACCAGCGTGCCAGAAGTACCATAAAAAACCAATAACATGGTGGGTGCAGACCATTCTCCAATCTCAGGGCATACACTGGGGGCCAGTAACAGCTCTGAGATCTCAGACTGAACAGCACTGGCAAACCTGGCCAATGCTAAACACACAAGATTCTTGAACATGGAAGGGGAAGAGGGAGCCTCTGACAAGGGCAGGCATCTGTTTGACCTTTATGCTTTGGTCACCACCTCAAAGTAAGATAATCTTCACCCAATTAGGTGCAGAAAATACAGACATACCTCGGAGATACTGTGGGTTCAGTTCCAGACTACCACAATAAAGCAAATGTCACAATAAAGGGAATCACACCAATTGTTGGGTTTCCCAGTGTATATAAGAGTCACGTTTACACTATGCTGTAGTCTGTTAAGTGTGCAGTAGCATTACACCTAAAAACAGTGTACATGCCTTAATTAAAAATGCTAACCATCACCTGAGCCTCCAGCAGGCTGTAAACTTTTTGCTGGTGGAGGGTCTTGCCTCGATGTCTATGGCTGCTGACAGATCAGGGTGGTGGCTGCTGAGGGCTGGGATGGCTGCGGTAATTTCTTAAAATAAGACACCAGTGAAGTTTGCCATATCTATGGACTCTTCCTCTCATGAACAGTTTCTCTGTAGCATGCAATGCCATTTGATAACATCTGACCCATAATAAAACTTTCAAAACTGGAGTCACTCCTCTCATACCCTGCTGCTGCTCTATTAAGTAAGTTTATGAAATATTACAAATCCTTTGTTGCCATTTCAACAATCTTCACAGCACCTTCACCAGGAGTAGATTCCATCTCAAGAAACCACTTTCTTTGTTCATCCATAAAAAGCAATTCTTCATCCATTCAAGTTTTATCATGAGATTGCAAGCAACTCAATTGCATCTTCAGGTTCCACTTCTAATTCCAATTCTCTTGCTATTTCCACTTCATCTGAGGTTATTTCCTCCAGTGAAGTCTTGAACCCCTCCAAGTCACTCATGAGGGTTAGATCAACTTCTTCCCAACTCCTGTTATTGCTGATATTTTGACCTTTTCCCATGAATCACGGATTTTCTTAATGACATCTAGAAGGGTGAATTCTTCCCAGAAGGTTTTTAATTTACTTTACCCCAGTCCATCAGAGTAATTACTATCTATGGCAGCTATAGTCTTATGAAATATATTGTTAAATCATGAGACTTGAAAATCAAAATCACTCCTTAATCCGTGGGCTGTAGAATGGATATTGTGTTAGCGGGCATGAAAACATTATTCTCATTACACACCTTCATCAGAGCTCTTGGGTGACCAGGTGCATCATCAATGAGCAGTAACATTTTGGAAGGAATCTCTCCTCTGAGCAATAGGTCTCCACAGTGGGTTTCAAATATGTAGTAAATCATGAGGTAAGCAGATGTGCTGTCATCCAGGCTTTGTTGTTCCATTTATAGAGCACAGGCAGAGTAGACTGAGCATAATTCTGAAGGGCCCTAGGATTTTTCAGAATGGTAAGTGAGCACTGGGTTCAATTTAAAGTCCCCAGGTGCATTAGGCCCTAACAAGGGAGTCAGTCTGTCCTTTGATGCTTTTAGGCCAGGAATTACTGTCTCCTCTCTAGCTATAAAAACCCTAGATGGCATCTTCTTCCAATATAAGGCTGTTTTCGCTACATTGAAAATCTGTTATTTGGTGTAGCCATTCACACAGTAAAGCATGCTTTAAATTTTTAGCAACTTAAATATGGTTGGGGTTAGAAGTTTGATAACAGCATCATGTAATATTTGCTCTTTTAAAAAAATCACGGAACAATTCTCTACCCTTTGAGTAGACCTTGGTTAAATTGCAAGTAATTTATTTGGAAAAATAAAAAACCAAAAGAACAAAAATAATTCTATATTTATCTTTCGACATTTTCTTCCTCCTGATGATTTATCTTAGTTTTGTTTTGATGACTCGCCACTTCTTTGAGTGTTGTGACCTTAAGGCAACTACTTTACTGTTTTTTGCTTTTTTGTTTTTAGAAAAATCCAATCTCTTGGTTAAAGTACATTCACAGTGGATTATTTTCTTCTTTTCCCCATCAGTTCTCAATACAAATGCAGTACATTTCATAAAATGACAGCACACACTGCTCTTTTCAACACTTTCAGAAATACATTTAGTGGTGTTTGTGGATGACAAAATGATGTCAATGCATTTATCCGTCTGCCTTTCTACTGAACTGTAGATCAATGCAGGGCATTTGATGTATACCATGTATTATAAGTGCTGTCCTCAACACTTCTGAAAATGGGTTATACCAAAAGCTTTAAGCATGAATTCACGACACTCTATTTAGAATTGGAAATCCACAAATTTCAGACTAGCTTATTCTATATTGATTCTCCTGTGGAAGAGATATAATGTTTAGAGACTACGTTGGCCAGAATTTTCTCTCTTAAAAAACAAGCAAACGAATCAAATAGCAAAAATCATTTTTTGTTTCAGAGAAACCCTTACAAGTGTTCCTAAGAACAAATAAATAAGACTCATCAAATAGGACTTCTATTTCTACTTCTGTTTATGACGTGTGATATATACATGCATGTATATGTATATATACATACATATAGACATGTGTCTATATGTATGTCTATATGTATGTATGTATATACCACACACACACATACAATTTTGAAGGTGCTGGAGAACTGCTAAAGCACAGAACTTGAGGAGCCAGGTCCTACAGCCACCACATAAGCAGTCCAACCGCCCTGAGGCCAGCATGCTGTAAGAAGCCCAAACTAGACCACATGCAGAATCCATATGGAGGTACTCAAGACTACATGAAGAGAGAGGCCCCAAGATTACATGAAGAGCCAGTGCCCAGCTGTTGCAGCTTCCACTGTTCTTGCTTCACATCACTGACTGCAACTTCATGCAATACCCTGAGTTGAACCTTTTCAAATTTTTTACCCACAGAAACTGTGAGAGATAACAAAATGATGATTGTTGTTTCAAGCCACAAAAAGAAAAAAAAAAAAAAGGAGATGGAAAACATACTTCCTTCAGGGAATCTGCCAATTTCTGGAACACAGTGAGAGACCAAGGTTCTGGAAAATGGGTCTAGTCAGGGGGTAACTGAACAGAGGCAGAGAACCCACAGAGAACTTCTGAAAATATCAAGGTGCTGAAGAGACAGAACTCGGAGTTCAAGACTGCCATGCAGCCAATATTCAAAACTAACAGGTAGGTTTTACATTTTATCAGCTGCTGCTTTCACATAACATGCACAAAAATGGCTAAATGGAAAAAGACTGATCATAGCAAGTATTGGTGAGCATGTGGAGTGACTCAAACTCTCATATGTTTAAAGTGTTACAGACACTTGCACGTCTATTTGGCATTCAATACCTACTAGTGACAAACGTGTATATTCCACTCCTAGATATAAACTTGGATATACACTTAGCAGAAACAACTACATATGTTCATGAAAAGGCATGTACACTAGTGCATAGCAGCACTCTCCTTAATAAAGTAAAAAAGGAAACAATTCAAAGGTTCATCACAGCAGAATGAATGAATAAATGATCTTACATTCATACAATGAAATGCTATGCAATAATGAGAGTGAATGAACTTCTACATGTAATAGCACAGTTTAATCTTACAAACATTATGTTGATTGAAATAAAGCCAAACACAAAAGAATTCCTTCTTTATGATTTCATTTATATAAAGCTCAAAAATAGGCAAAACTAATCTATACTGTGAGAAGTTAGGATAATGATTACCTTGGAAAGCATAGTGACTGGAAGTGGTCATTAGTGGGGTTCTGGGATGCTGCCAATGTTCTATTTCTTGATCAGGTTGCTGGTTATATGGGTATTTTCTCTTGGTGAAAATTTATTGAGCTGTACACTTATGATTTGTGCATATCTCTAATAAGCTATATGTCAATAATTATTCTTTTAAAAATAAGATCTTGCTCCTATACTTTCATTGGTTTTCATTCTGGGAACCCTCCAGGTTTTCAGTGAAGAGCTATGAACTATCCCATCCTGGCTCTGGCAGGTGGAGGAAAAGTCATCATTTTGAAATACATCTGGAGCATTCTCTATAACAAAGGCCTGCTCTCCAGGGAAAAAGACTCTACCAGCAACTTACCCTAGGTAGAAGGAAGGGTCTTCCCCCAACTCCAGCTCCCTCTAGCCTTCCTGTCTCACCTAAGGGGGAAATGGAGAAAGCAAAGAAACACTTATGAAAGTCAAAACCCAGGGACACAGGCCCACTAAATGACTGACTTTTTTTTTTTTTTTTTTTTTTTTTGCGATACGCAGGCCTCTCACTGTTGTGGCCTCTCCCGTTGTGGAGCACATGCTCCAGATGCGCAGGCTCAACGGCCATGGCTCATGGGCCTAGCCGCTCCGCGGCATGTGAGATCTTCCTGGACCAGGGCACGAACCCTCGTCCCCTGCATCGGCAGGCAGACTCTCAACCACTGTGCCACGAGGGAAGCCCATGACTGACTTTTAATCATAAGATTATAGATCACTTTTCCACCCACACACCCTACTACCACGCCAACAGGACTCCAGTATAATAACAATAGATAACACTGAAAGAGCTGCAAGGTGCAGACTTTGTCTAAGGAGGAATTCTTAGGGAAGCTTCCAAAAACAGGGAGACAAAAACAAGTACACTCCAGGAATCTGAAGCCAGTGGCACCTACGGCTAGAGCAAACATTAAACACAGCCCAACTTCTAGCCAGATTAACATAGAACCTCACACTAAGGGCCTGTTTATAATTCCTATTACCTCATGCCTGACCTTAAACAAAAAAAAAAATCACAAGACAAGCTAAAAGGCAAGAAAAAGGAAGATTTCCAGGCTAGACCAATATATATTTTTAATATACAGTATAAACTCTCTCCTGAACAACTGAATTAATCTACTCAATTCAAGGTAATTTTTTCTTCATTGGGCAAAAGGCTTAGTTATCTGTTTGAGCTATAAATAGTATCAAACTTTTGGAGATTGTAATACTGAATTTAATTAACACATTTTCCGCTAACATGCTGAATAACATTCTTTACCTCAGATCTCTGTTCAAATGCCACCTCATCCGTGAGTCCTTACATCACTTAAAATAGCAGCACTTCTTCCCACTCCTGATCCGCTCCCCGTTTATTTTTCTTCATAGCACTAATCTTTCTCTGACACATTATAAATCTTATTCGATTGTTTATTATTTCCCTCCCCCCGCTATAACATAAGCTTCACGACGGCTGATTTGTTCATTACCTCTCCCCAAAGTTCCTATGGCAGTTAAGTGGTAAATATATGTTAAGTAAATGAATAAATATACACTCCATCAACATTTATTTATAGTGAAATAAAGATACCAGGTTATACGATGGTGGCTCACACTGACTGAATTCTTACCGTGTACTCAGAACTGTGCTTGGGACGGCCCACGTGCCGTCAGGCGCAGGGTCTGTGCGTCAGGCACGCGGTGGCTCCAGTGGCCCGGGGTGGGTGCAGGATGTCAGACCTGTACAAGGTCATGCTTCTGAAGGACCAGCACTGCATCCTGATCCTGGGTCTGGACAATGCCGTGAGGACTACTGTCCGGGAGCGGTCAAAAACCCGGTTTCATAAGAACTCCAAGGGGAGGAGTCTGTCCAAAATCACCACCACCGTGGGTCTAAACATCGGCACTGTGGATGTTGGAAAGGCTCGCCTCCTGCTGTGCGGCTTAGCGGGGTGGGGGGGGGGGGGCGCAGGAAGAGCTGCAGTCTTTGTGGTACAAGGACCAAGCAGAGGGCCACGGCGTCCTCTATGTCATGGGCTCCACGGAGGAGAGACTGTCCGAGTACAAGCGTTGGAGAAGATGGTCACGAGCGAGGCGCTGGGCGGCGTCCCCATCCTGGTGCTGGCCAGCAAGCAGGACGTTGAGACTTGCCTCGGGATCCGTGACATCCAAACTGCGTTCAGCGACTGCACCTCCAAGATCGGGAGGGCGTGACAGCCTGACCCAGGCCTGCTCGGCCCTCACAGGCAAGGGGCTGCGCGAGAGCGTCGGTGAAGTGCGTCGTGCGGAACGTGCGCCGGCCGCCGGGCGGCAGGACGTCACGCAAGCGGAGCCGCGCCCTCTGGCGCCCACCGCTCATCCCCAGAGCCGCACGAGCTCCTACCCGGCCCGCGCCACCCATCCTGGGGCCTGGGGTTGCTTTGCCTTTTGGTTTTTCCGTTTGCTTTGTTTAAAAAAAAAAAAAAAAGTGTGTTAAACAGCTATAGCTTTTACATGGATTACCTTATTTAATTTCACAACAACTATGTAGGTACTATTATCTTATCCCTTTTGCAAATGAGAAAGCCAAAGAACAAAGAGCTAAATTATCCACCGTACCCCAGAGATAAATTGAATTTTTTTTTTATCTTTTAGAATTTTGTCTAAATTACCAACCTTATACGTCACAAATTATAGGAACCCACTCAGCCTAAAGAAGGGCCAATATACACAACTCTGAGGGACTTTTTTGAAGGTATGTCAAACAATCCTGCCATCATCAGACCATCACCCACATCCAGAGAAGACCAGAAGTTTGGAAAGGGTTTCTTGGAAGTAAAAATTGTTGTCTTTTCAGATAGTCATTACTAGGTTGAAGAAAAGGGCTGTGGCTTTTCCCATCTTCCTTTCTTCTTTCTACATCCCTCTTCTCCTCAAGAGCTGGGCTGCCCAAGAGAAGAATCCAGAGATGCTCATCTCACTCCCATATTTGCTAAGCGTCAGAAACTCATAGACCCTCCCAAGCTCACTGCACCAAGCTGGGGTGCAGTGAGAGAATTCTCAGTAGCTTAACCTGTGTCCTCTGGAGTTTGGGAGCATACACAGACATAGAATCATATATCTACCTCGTATCTGGATAATGCTGAAGTTCAGTGAAGCAGCCCCTTAATACAGGGCCTGAAGGTAGGGAGCCATAAACAGTCACAACTCCCAACAGTTTGCCATGACAGAGCCAGGATGAATCTATGTTGAAGGTCCCCATTTATGAAGGTGGATGGCTGGTACAGTGGAAGCTCAAAAGTTAGAGACTGTGGAATAAACCCACCAGGTGTAGGGTCTGAGTTGGGCATGACAGGATGTCAGCCAGAGAGGACATCGTCGATATCATTAAACCATGCAGTGCAGAAATCCCCACAACTCCGCCAAAGAATGAAATGCAGCACAAGCTGGCATTTGGATGTCTGTCCCAGAGCAGGCAACCTATCAACAGTAGCCAAGAGAAAATAAAACTGCAGGACTGGGCTCCCCTGGTGGCGCAGTGGTTGGGAGTCCGCCTGCCGATGCAGGAGCCGCGGGTTCGTGCCCCGATCCAGGAGGATCCCACGTGCCGCGGAGCGGCTGGGCCCGTGGGCCATGGCTGCTGGGCCTGCGCGTCCGGAGCCTGTGCTCCGCAACGGGAGGGGCCACGGCAGTGAGAGGCCCGCGTACCGCAAAAAAAAAAAAAAAAAAAAATTGCAGGACCAAAGAAGTAAAAAGTAAATTAAAAGCTTACACTTTGGTTCTAATCTCTCTTCTCCTTCACCGTGCTGCTTCGGATTTCTTTCATGTCAGGTAAGAGGGAGGAGGAATAAATGAATAGGTCCTCCACTAATTCAAGACGACAAGCCCCAGGTCAGTGTGAGTTAGGATAGGGAAGGGAGTTGCTTTTAAAAACTGGATTAAGTTGTAAGTCATGTTGTAGTCTGATGTGGAACTTATAACACATGAACTCCTTTTAATTGAAAGTTCTCAGGAAGCTATGACACCTGTCTGCCCTTCTTCATCAAGGCATGAAGACTAGATCAAACCAAACAGGTTGAAAGCAATAGTGAAGAAAAATTAAACTTTCCTGCTTGTACCCTACCAAGATTGGATTATTCTGTAAACATGTTACAATGATAGCACTCGTACTTTATCTAGCCTTAATATATCCAAAAATAAATAATTAAAAAGGAATATCACATAATCCTCATGATCTCTAAAAACACTGAAATATGGCAAAATCTGGACTAAGAATCCATTTCCTATTTTGGTACCAAGGGTCTAGATTTGTAGTGTCAGTCCTGGCATAAATGGGTTATTTTTGACACAGATTCCACAGTTAATCTCAGTGAACCAGTTTGCATCTGCCCCAACAGCAATATGCGGAATCCGAAATATGCAGTAAAGACTAACATGACACAATAGAGAAGACACAGTGTATCTAATCTGCTAAGATACCATAAGATTATCAGGATTATGTATGAAGGGATAGCAAAACACCTACTTAGACAACAAAATAATAACCACAATCATTGATTGAGTGATGTCAGTCACCATACAAAGTACTTTTCTTAGCTCCTTTAATCCTATCAACCCATGAGGCAGGTTCATTACCTTTCCCATATATTTAAATGTGAGGAAACTGAGGCGTAGGGAAACTTAAAAACTTGTTTGTCATCCAGCTATTAGGTGGCAGATAGGACTTGAAACCAAACATTTAGGATGCAGTCTATGCCTCCTCTAATTTTTATGTAAAAGAGATGTCTCAAGTGGCAAAATGGAAATACTTAAAATTCTTTAAAAGTGGTTATGAAATTATAAGAGAGTTCCCCTGTGTTTCTTTAAGAACCAGAACTCCTAGTGTCAGAGGTATCAGTTTTGAAAAATTTCCTCTGCCCAAAGTTGATTAGAGCATTATTATAAAATCCTCAGTGCTTGTCTTTTCTGGGTCTTCAAACCCGGTATGGTGGGCAGGGATTTCTTCAAAGTCAAATTTAGCTGGAGGGGAAATATAAATCATTAAAGGTGGACTGGCCCCAAAGGCTTAGTGCTTCTGTTCTTTTATCTTTCCACTTCTTGTAATACAAATATTATAAGATTACAAATTTCTGCATGTTTTCCTTTTTTTAAAAGCCTAAATATATATTGATTTCATATCTTGATTATTACTTTAGTAACTTTTAGTAACTTTAGTAACTATTTTCACGCTTTTGATTATTACTCCAGTTGAAATAAATGTTAAGGGCTCAAAACTAATGCATTCATTCTCTTAGCTACTAGGAGTGTTGCTGCCAATGGCTCTCAGCTGAGTTCATCTCTAGAAGCATCCTTGGTTGAAAGAAATAGCCTTAGTCAATATTAAAACACTTCCTTGAGGGCTGCTTGAATTTAATGAGTAGTCAAAGTTGTGGTAAAAATTTCTTGGTCCTCCTGACTCAACTGAGACAATTCTGAAGGGCTATCCCAGTTTCAGAAACCTCCATAGGATCAGGTGAGGCCTCTGTTACAAATAATCACAGTTCAGTTTCATCCTCTGCCCTATTTTGCCTTCCTCATCCCTCATTTGTGTTGTTCGCCAGTAAAAGCACTCCCCAATAAACCTGCATGCAGATGCTAGAGTCTTAGAATCTATTTACTGTGGAATTTAACCTGAGAGATTTGGTACTAGGAGTATACCTAGGAAGCAAACTCAGAAATGTGATTTTGGATCCAGATCCACTGCTGGCTATGTGGCAATAAGGACCCTATCATTTGCAGTGCAATTCTTCGAATATTTACCAATGGTGAACTGGAATGAGATACTGGTGAAATAGTGCAGACTGCCATGTCACCCATTACCATTGCACCAACACTCTTCTCTCATCGAGTAGCAATAGCTAAGTGAGAAGTGACCATGTAAAATTGGAGGAGGAAAGGCCAAGCTAAATTCATAAATTGGTTGACTCAGCCTATGGGTATAGGCTGAAAATAGACAGCTATTTCACTACAGTCCCACTTAGTGGTGGCCCTGAAAGACAGTGGCTAGAGAAAATTATAGCACTCAGTAAAGCTTTGGGCAGTGCTCCTGGTCATTGACTTTGTATGGAAAGAGAAATAGTCATGTATGAATATACATTGATTCATGGACAGTGACGAATGGCTTGGCTATTTGTTTGGGGCCCTGATATGAGAAAAATTAGAAGACTGCAGGTAAAGATATTTGGGAGAGATGTATTGGCTATATTTATCAAGGGGGATACAGAGTATGAAGATCCTTGTATTGTATATTAATACCAGAGAATATCCACCACAACCAAGTGGACAGAATTCAACAGCTAATTGATGCTTACACAGCCTATGTCCTTAGCCACTGGCAAATGTCCAATCTGACAGCAACTGAGACCAATACTGAGCCTCCAATATGGTACAATCCCTTGAGGAGGTGAACCAGTCATCTGGTGGCAAGTTGAGTACATTGGATTCCTTCTACACTGCAAAAACCAGTGATTTACTGACTGGAACAAACAATTATTCTGAGTACGGGTTACCTTTATTGCTTTCAGGACCTCAACCAGTATCACTATACAAAGATTTACAGAGTTTTGATTTACCAACATGGGATCCCTCAAAACAACAAACAAAACCAGAGGAAACATTTTAAAGAAAAAGTGGTCCAGTCATGAACACATGGTCATGGGTTCCATTGGTCCTGTTACATTCTGTGTTACCCGGAAACTACCAGCTTGGTGGGGTGATGGAATGTGCAGATGAGGCACCAGCTTGGATAATGGGGCACCATCCTTCATGATATGACACATCCCCAAAATCAACATCCTTTATGTTGTGCTGGGTCCCCAATATATAAACACCTGGACACAGGAACCAAGGGGTGCAAGTAAGAGTGTCTCTAATGATAATCAATCTCAGGGATCTACTTGGAGTTTTGCTTCCTAGAGCTTTAACTCTAGATTCCATGGCTCTAGATATTCTGGTTTCCAGACAGAGAACCATTCCGCCAGAGGACACAGTAAGAGTCCCACCAAAATTTAAGTCAAAATTGACCCCTGGACACTTCAAACTTCTTGTACCCAGAGTTCAGCAGGCAAGCAATGGTGGCACCATCATGGCAGGTATAATTGATCCTGATATTCATAGGGAGGCAAGGCTGCTGGTTCATAATTGGGACAGGGAAGAATTCATTTGGCATCCAAGTGGTCCACTGGGGCATCTATTGGTTCTCTTATGTTCATTATTGACAGTAAATAGTCAAGTACAGCAGTTATTGCTTGGGAAATGCACAGGACTAGGGGCTCTCATCCCTCATGGATAAGAGTCTGCATCACTCAACCACATAAGCCATCAAGACCAGCAGAGAGCTAGTCAATGGTGAGGTAAATCTAGAATGAGTAGTAAAGGAGGGAGATGATGTATATCCCTGAACTTAGCTGCAGCAGTGGGGTCTTCAGTTTGTGCTGTTAACTGTTCTCTTGCATGTTTTCCTGGTAACAGAGGCCAACCAGAATCCTGGAAGAGCTGATTTCAGATAGGATAAATTCATTATGTGAAGTAAATGGATACAAGAGACACACAGGGGTAAACTGTAATAAATGCTGCGGCGTACCTCCCAGATCCCTCCTCGGAGCCTATGTGCCCATTCCCCAGTTGTCAGAAGTGTTGACTATTGACAGCTCTTAGCTGAACGCTTCTCTGAGAATTACCCTTGGTTTGTGGAAACTTCCTCATCCAAGGTTACGTCCCTTCCCTCTGGGTAGCCTGGTGCCAGTGACTGGTTGATGCAGGGGTACAAAACCTAACCTCTTTGCCTCAGTCGGGGCAACCTGCAACTCTGAAGGGCCATCCCAGCTCTGTTGTAACTGCATCATGGTTAAACTTTTCCCTCTGCTCAATCCTGCTTTCTTCACCCCTCTCGTATGCTGTTCTCCAATAAACTGCTTGCGTGCATGTCTCTCAAGACCTGCGTGTCAAATTTCAATTAGCATCCTTTTCTTGCCTTCTTCATGAGATAAGATTGCCAGTGCTGGATACTGAAGACACAGCCTAGGAGATGTGGCAGTTACTCATCTAATATTAAAAAGTGCCATAACCTATTTCCTTTGAAACCCCCGCAGCGGCTCTTGTTAATATGAAACAATGTAAAGTCTTTACCAAAGCCACCAATTTCCTGTATCTTTAAGCCTCGTCTCATTTCAAGAACCACAAAAACACTATCATTAACAAAAGCCAGCAGTATTTCTCAACCTAAATTCAAATTGGATATTTCAGTTTGTTTACTACAAAAACCACCCCCAGAAGTGTCGTTATGGTTGTCTGAATAATGTTTCATTGACGACAAAATAAAATCAAAACCCTTGCAATGGTAGGTTCTCCACTTTGTCTTTAAATTAATCTCCACTATACTCTGCTCCAGCTACACTGGCTGATATACAATTCACTAAGATGTCTTGCGCCATTGTTGGAGTGCCCTCCTCTCTCACCACTCTCCCACCTGCTAGTGAATCCCATCTCTCATGTCATCTCTTTCATAAAGTTTTCATGACCAACAGAGGTCATGAAAATGTTTCCCATAGTTCATGGGAGAAAGACACTAATCCTTAACACAGCCTAGAAGCTTCTGCATTATATGGCCTTTCTCTCTCTCTCTGTCCAGCTTTCTCTTGCATGTTGCTCTCGAAGTTTCAGTCCTACTGGCATTTTTCTCTTTATAGCACCATATTCTTCGTTCTAAAGTGTTATTTGCATACCAGCCCTCATTCCTATAACACTTCCTCTGGCCTGAAAGTTCCAGTCCTTTGCCTGGTTAACTCTTATTCTTTCAGATCTAAGATCAATCTTCACTTCCTCAGGGAAACTTTACCTGATTTCTCAGAATAGGTAAGAATTCCTTTATCGTATGCTCTCACAGAACACATAATTCCAGTTATGGCAGCAGCTATGTGCTAGTTACTCTCTTTCCCTCAGTGATTCAGTACTTTTCTTATTGGCTCAGAAAGGTTTGGGTAGAAGATCAGAAATACTTAATGTAGGTACTTCCAGGAAGAAGGAATTAAATATGGGAATGCAAAGCCCACACAAGTCTTTGGAAGGGTGGGAAGAGTGAAGCCTAGGGGAAAATGCCATTCAAATTCAGGCTACGATAAAGTACAGGAGTCCCTTGTGATTTCTGCTGGAACTTTGTGGCTAATTCACAAGAGGAAGCCTAGAAGCTGCTAGTGACACCTCCTATCAGCTGTTTGCCAAAGCTCATGATGTTTCCGAACACCTCATAGGAGAAAACTACCTTCTGCTTCTTTTCTTCCTTCTAAATCTCCTGTGAGAACCTCTCATTAGTGGGATCTAGTCTACTAGGAATTTTGGGCAACATAGTTTCCAGGCTTCCAGATCAGAGCCAACAAATTTTTTCTGTAACGGGCCAGTTGGTGAATATTTTAGGCTTTGTCAATGTAGTGTGAAAAGTAAGTACAGAGAGACACTGAAATTTGAATCTCAGATAGTGTTTGCATGTTATAAACTCTTATTTTTCTTTTGATTTTTTTTCCCCCAACCATTTACTTTTTTTTTTTTTTTTTTTTTTTGGTACGCGGGCCTCTCACTGCTGTGGCCTCTCCCGTTGCGGAGCACAGGCTCGGGACGCGCAGGCTCAGCGGCCATGGCTCACGGGCCCAGCTGCTCTGCGGCATGTGGGATCCTCCCGGACCGGGGCACGAACCCGTGTCCCCTGCATCGGCAGGAGGACTCTCAACCACTGCACCATCAGGGAAGCCCCCATTTACATTTTTAAAAACGATTCTCAGCTTTGAGCATTACAAAACAGGTGGCAGGCTGAATTTGGGCCACAGACAGTTGCTTGCCAACCCTTGTCCTAGACCCTGCAAAACAAGAAAGCTGGAAATGGTGCTGACATGTCAACAATCTGGCCACTGACTAATAAGACCACAATGATTTTAGGAACTCAACAAGGCCAGAAGAGTTAGGCAAGAGAAAGTGAAGAGTAGGAGCAGATGTCGGTGGAGTCTGAGCCATCACTCCTGAAACTTACCTGTGGCTTCTTGACCTGCTCAGGCTCAGTCTTACACATACATACATACCAATCACATTTCATAAGGGAATGAATGCTGTTGCACACATCCAACTTCATAATGTCTTCAGCTGATGGTAGACATTCTTTTTTTTTTTTTTTTTTGCGGTTCGCGGGCCTCTCACCGCTGTGGCCTCTCCCGTTGCGGAGCACAGGCTCCGCACGCGCAGGCTCAGTGGCCATGGCTCACGGGCCCAGCCGCTCCGCAGCATGTGGGATCTTCCCAGACCGGGTCACGAACCCGTGTCCCCTGCATCGGCAGGCGGACTCTCAACCACTGCGCCCCCAGGGGAGCCCCGATGGTAGACATTCTTATAGTCCATTCTTAGAGTCACGTGGTGTTCTACACCATATTGGGCTGTTCCTTTTCTATTAGAGCCTAGTAGTAAACACAAAGCAGCTTTGCCACTGGAAAATAGTGGTTGGCAGAAGAGGAAATAGGCTTCCTTCCAAAACCTCAGGGATCTGCTTTGTGGTGTTACTATTGCTGGCACATACTTCATCCCTTCCTGCCATACATTTTTCAAGTACCACTCAGTCTTCTGGGTCATAGGCCTAAGTGGCAGGTCACCTTGTGTAAAAGCTTGGACCTGCTGCAGACCCTCTCTTGCTCCACATATCTCTTGCAACAGGAAGCCTTACAAGTTACCTTGTAGATGGATCAGAGCAGTATGCCCAAATATAATGCCTTAGATAAGCTAAGTCCTAGGGCTCTTTCCACTGTGGGCTGTGCAAAGTGAGGCAACTTGTCTCTCATCTAAGAGGGAATGTCTTGATATTTTTATACCATTGTCCTACTAGAAACTTCATAACATCAGAGGTCTGTGAACTTTCACATGGTTGCCTCCCTTCCTCAGCTACGCTTTTTCTTCCTAAGGCATCTGGTTATTAGTTTCTTCCTGATGTCCCAACATGATATCCTGTTCCATGTCAAGGTAATCAAGGTCCCCCCAGACCAGAATATCAGCTGTTCAAAGCCATGGTCTGTGACAATGATGAAAAGAGCTTATACCAGAATGTAAATCAATGCACTGCTCCCTCATCGAAAAAGTCTGGCTAAGAAAAAATTGTCAGCTGAAGAGAACAGTGTACTTAGTGCCATAGTTCACATTCTGGAGCAAGCTCCCTAATTCATTGGGAACATGTAAGAAACATGGACCAGAAACCAGATCACAAATGACACTTGGTGAGGATCACTGCTCTAGTCTAGACTATAATATGACAAAGATCAGACATTGCTTTGATAAAAGACAGCAAAGGTGTACTGCTGAACCCCTGGGCAAAGGTGAGATGTTGCAGGTTATACTTGCTGATGGAAACTAAAGGAAAGACATTTGCTAGTTCAGTAGGCACATATCACATGCCAGAGGCAGATTTGTTTTAATAAAGATACCAGCTATTGTTTGCCTCATATTACCAAGGTCCCATTTCCACTTGGTGAAGAGTTCATCCACGCACTCATCAAATGTATAAATGACCTAATTCTGTAATCCAATTTGATGGACTGTGTCTTAGGGCAACTTCTGGAACCAGTTAGTGTATCAGTCAAGACTTGGACAAGAAATAGATGGTGTAGTCAAAGAGTAAATTGAAAGATTTTAAAAAAAGACTCTTTACAAGTTTTAGCAAGTTTAGGGGACCAACAAAGATTGGTAAAGCACCCAAGAAGTAGCAAGGGATGAAAGTCATTATCAGCTTGAGACCCGAAGGATGAAGCAGTGTTACTAGAATTTGGAGAGCTGAAGTCAGAGGTGAAATGTTGCCCTCCAAAAGGTTGGTAGAGGGCAGCCACTACAAAAAATGTGGACCAGCAGGGGGAAAGCACCACCACACTGTCCTCCTGCCACCTGGTCTCCCATTGGTGCCTGGCCTTGGCCAAACCCAGCACTAAGTCAGAGAGCAAGGGAGTATCAGTGATGCTGTCCTAAGAGGTCAGCTTCCCAGGACACACAGCCAGGTAGACAAGGGCAGAGGATGACTCTTAAAAGATCAGTAGAGAAAACTATGCACTCTTGAAAGGCAAATAGAGAATAACATACATTCCTCCATGAGAGAAAATTTTGATAAAATAGGTTATATGTCTACAATCAAATACCATATAGAAATTTTAAAAATTGAACTAGCATTCCAAAGTAAGTAAATCTCAAGAATATAACAAGTGAAAAACAGGAAGCAGCAGCAGGATACCCACACTATAACATTTATATAATATTTAAAATCCAATAAACCATATTTTATGGATATATAAATATGTAAAAAAGGATAGTCTAGCAGTAACCACTGCAGATACAGTTCTGTACACATCACTGTTATGGGATGACTATGTCTGAAAATATCTTCATTCCCCCCTTTCACTTGCATAGTTTGGCTGGGTGTGTTAATTATCTATTGCTGTGTGTTGTGGCTTGAACTGTGTCTTCCAAAAAGACACGTTGAAGTCCTAACCTCCAGTACCTGAGAATATGAACTTATTTGGAAATAGGGTCACTGCAAATGCAATTAGTTAAGTTAAAATGAGGTCGTACTGTAGTAAGGGGAGCCCTTAATCCAACATGACCGGTTTCAGAAGAGAAGAGACACAGGAGGAAATACCATGTGAAGATGTGGGTAGAGATTAGAGTAATGCAGCTGCAAGACAAGGGGTGTTAAGGATTGCTGATAACCCACCAGAAGCTAGAATATGCAGGGAAGGATTCTCCCCTATAGATGTCAGAGAGCATATGGCCAGGCCTACACTTCATTTTCAGACTTCCAACCTCCGGTACTGAGACAATATGTTTCTGTTGTTTTAAGCCACCTGGTTTGTGGTAATTTGTTACAACAGCCTTAAGAATCTAATACAATCTCAGGATTCTTACCCAGAGTAAGTAACATGTTTCTCGACTTCGAGTCTCTATTAGGTATAGGTGGGTGATGCCATCTTTCAGTCAAGGGCAGGCTGTTCTTCTCCTGCCCTGATACAGTTCAGGCTCCAATATGCAGACACAGTGTGGTCCAAGAGCCCACAGTCAGCCCTGTGACTTCAGTTTGGGGCTAGCCCATCTTCCCTGACACCCGCAGGTTACACAGTTTCAGCCCCTACTCGCTGCTGTTGCGTTCTATATGCTTCTTAGGAAAGCCTCTCCATTTCTGATTGATGAGATTTTCATTTCCAGTTTTCATAGTAGCCTCTGCGCTTATATGTTTATATGTTGCTGTCATTTATGTGTTTGGACTGGAATGGAGGAAGATTTTGCTTATATTCCATCAGTGATATTGAACTGGATGAATTGCCATAGTCTCCTTAGACCCAGATTTATTTTCTGTTTCTCATGGTCCAGAGTCAAATTACTCACTAAACAGCTCATTGAACTCATGAATACTACGTATGAAGTGCCAAAGTACTTAGGGGAATGAGCTACCTAGTGTACTCAAAGGAAAATCCTGGAGAGTTCCCAGGAGCAGATGCCTGTGGGCTTCATTTATTTGTCTGCTTTTTTTTTTAAGAATCAGAGACACTCTATGATGTTGTGAGGAAAACAGAAGGAAAACGAGGCTTAAATTCTAGATCTGGCTTAAATTACACCTAATAAACATTTATTGAAATCTGCCATGTGTAATACAATGCGTTAAGCCATGGATTTTACACTGTGAGGGTGGAGAGAATGGAGGACAAAGATGAATAATATATCCAAACTCTTGGCTCTGGTTTACTAAGCCCACATGCCGTGGACCACTCTTGCTGACCTCACATTGTACTACTCTGCTCAGTGGGCGCCAGCCTCACTGGCCACTTTCTCTTCCCTGTACACATCCAGCTTCTTCCTATTTTGGGGTCTTGGATTGAAAGGATTCTTTCCCTTATTATCTGCAGCTAGCCAGGTCACTTGAAACATCGTCCAATTTTTTCACATATGTAGGGTCACTCACCCACCACCACAGATAAGATACCAAATGGTTCCATTACCACAAGGATCCTTTATGCTGCCCTTTTATAACCACACTCACCTCCCATTCACCCACCACACCCACATTCCTAATTTTTGGTAACAAGTAATATATTCTCCATTTCTAAAATTCTGTCATTTCAAAATGTTATGTAAGTGGAATCATATAGCGTATACCTTATTGGGATTGGCTTTTTAGCATATACCCTACTGGGATTGGCTTTTTTCACTTATTATAATTCCCTGGAGATTCTTTCAAGTTGTTGCCTGTATCAGTAGTTTTTTTTTATTGCTGAGTAGTGCTTCATAGTAGGGATGTACCACAGTTTGTTTAGCCACTTACCTGGTATAGGCTTTCTGGGCTGTTTCCAGTTTTGGGTTATTACAAATAAAGCTGCTATGAATATTCATGTGTGAACATTAAGTTTTCATTCTTCTGGGATAAATGCCTAGGAGCATAATTTCTGGGTTGTATGTTATTGCATGTTCAGTTTTATAAGAATCTGTCATGCTCTTCCAGAATGGCTCTGCCATTCTATCAGCTATATATGCCTGGTCCAGTTTCCCCACAACCTCACTAACTTTTGGTGTTTGATGCTGCCACTAAGGTTTGTCTTAGCCATTCTGATGCATGTGCAGTGACACTTATTATGATACCCATTTTCCCAGTGGCTACCAATGTTGAACATCTTTCCAATAAGCTTGTTATCTGTATATCCTCTTCAGTGAGATGTCTGTTCATGTCTTTGGCACATTTTAAAATTGTGGTTTTTTTTACTGTTGAGTTTTGAGAGTTCTTTATATATTCTAGATGCTGGTCCTTTTACTGGATATATAATTTGTAAATATTTTCTTCTAATCGTGGCCTTCATCCTCTTCACATGGGTTTTCACAGAGCAAACTATTTAATTGTGATGAGGCCCAAATTATCAACTTTTAGTTATAGGAATCATGTTATGGGGGCTAAGTCTAAGAACTCTGCTTCGTCCTAAATCCAGAAAATCTTCTATTTTTTTCTAAAACCAATACTGCCCTCTTCCGATTAATATAGCAATATAGATGCCTCAGTATTGGATGGAATGATTCCCTCCCCCACACATTTTTATTCTTTGTCAAGATTATTTAGCTATTTTAGCTATGCCTTTCCATATGTGTTTTAGAATAAGCTTATCTATATCTAAAAAAACTTTTTTAGAAAATTTTTTATAGAAACTACATTAAACCTATAGATCAATTGAAAAGAACTGACATTTTTACTATGTTGAATCTTCCAATCCCTGAACAAATGTATCTCTCCATTTGTCTAGGTATACTTTGATTCCTTTTATCAGAATTTTGTAATTTTCAGATGTAAATCCTGTACATGTTTTGATAAGTGTATATCTATGTATTTCATTTTCTTAGGAGCAATTATAAATGGTATTGTTATTCAGTTTCATAACTTTTATTTTTAATGTATAAGAATGCAATTGACATTCTTGTGTTGATCTTGTATCCTGTGAATTAACTCACTTATTTGTTCTAGGATTTTCGTAGGTTCTTTGGGATTTTCTACATAATCATGCCATCTGTAAACAGGAAAAGTTTTATTTTATATTTCAAATTTGTATGGCTTTTGTTTCTTTTTCTTGCCTTATTGCAAGCTAGAAATTCCAGTACTGTGTTGAATAAAATAGTGATATTTTATTTGCCTTGTTCTCAGGATTAGGGAGAAAGCATTCAGTCTTACACTATTTTTTATGAAGTTAGCTGTAAATATTTTTTAGATGTTATCAAGTTGAGGAAGTTCCCTTCTAGAGTTTTTATCATGCATGAGTGTTGGATTTTATCAAATGGTTTTTCAAATTAATATAATCACATGCTTTTTTTCCTTTAGCTTGTTGATATATGATGCATAACATTGATTGATTTTCAAATGTTGAACCAGCCTTGCATACATGGAAATCATCCCACTTGGTTATGTGCATTTTTTACTTTATTGGATTCAGTTTGCTAATATTTTTTTGAAAATTTTTATGTAAAATTCATGATATATTTGTTTATAATTTTATTGTTTTTGTACTGTCTTTGTTGAGTATGGTATGTTCGCACTTAAATCGGCCTTTTTATTATTATTGTTTTTCTCTGGTTCTTATTCCAGTTTTGCTTTCCTTAATTTCCTGTGTGTTGTGTAAACATGTTTTAAGATTTTATCTTCATTCATATATAGTGTTTTTGAGTGTCTCTCTTGTTGTAGTTTTCTCAGTGGTTTCTCTGGGCATTACAGTATAAATATATGACATTATAATCTAGTGGTATCATTATTTTACCACTTACAGTAAAGTCTGGAAACCTTACTTCTATTTAGATCCCTTTTTCTTTCCTACTTAAAAATATTACTTTCTTGAATGTCGGATGGTATTGTAATTTTTGGTTCAATAATCAAATATAATTTATAAAACACATACATGGGGAAAGGGATATTCTATTGTATATACCCATAATTCTGCTCTTTCCACTGTTCTTCCTTTCTGATGCTTGAAATTTCCTTTTTTTTTATTATTTCTTTTTTTGTTTGAAGAATTTCCTTTAGCCATTCTCTTAGGAAGGTCTAACGACAAAGGTAACGAAGACCAATGGTGGGCAAAACTTAAAATATTTATTATCTGACCCTTTACTGATAGACATATGACTCCTCTAGGTTTTAATTTCTTAAACTTAACAATAAGGGCATTGGATTTGATAATCTCTAATATCCCTGCAACATCCATGATTTCATGTGGATTTCTTATGTGAAGGTATTTTTTTCCTCAATGACCACATTTGAGCACTCAGGCAATACAGAACTTAACACTGGAAAGCAAGTAATTAACAAATACTATCATTCCAAGAATATAACATGAAGGTGAAGAGAAATCCAGTCTGCTGACTGTGCGCCAGGTAATTAGATTTATGGAACTGGAGTTCAGGTTCCCACTGTGGGCTGGCAAGAGCCCAAAATGTTTTGCACCTGCCAGGTAAGTCAGCATGTACCATCACAATCTGGAGTGTGGTGCTTCCACAGATGCTTTACTGCACTTGTGCTAAAACAGTTCAGGCTATCCCATGGCTCACAGAACAAGGGCTCCCCTTTTGAGCTCTCAGTACTATTATCTCCAGAAGAATTATTTTCTAGTCATCATTTTGGGGGTGCTTATTAGGTGAAATGTGTGAATTACTTTCTGAAATATGCTCTTCTGAATTTAGTCCAGGTAGGAGGAAGCGGGGACATCGACCTTGTTTTTCTTCATCTTAAGGGTTAAGATTCAACTACATATATTTTTAAAACAGAAAAATATGTGAGAAAATACGGTAAATAGGAAACCAAGAACAAGTATGAAAAACAGTTATGATAGCTATTCAGAGACAACTAAAACTCATGTTTCTCTAAAACACATTTTTAGAAAGTCAGAACAGTAAAACAACAATTATTCTACAATGGAGGTCACAAACTTAGACAACCAGATGCAGCCTTCTGACAGGTTTTGTTTTTTACAGAGTTGGGCCAGAGGTATATTTTTGTTTTTGAATTTAACTGGTTGCTAGTATTCAAAATTTTTAGGAGTTCACATAAAAGTTTAGATTTCCACATCCTCTTGAGAGATGAGACACTGTTGGACCATATTCTCATGTGGCAAACACTGCTGGGAGATGAGGAGCGTTCTCTTTGGGCATCACTTGTGCTTTCGGGTCCAAGTGGGAGTCGGCCTCCCCACATCGTTGCCTCTTGTCCCCATGTCAAACAACAGTTGTCATTTATCATCAGTTTCATGCTATTGTGTTTCTTGTAGTAGAGCTGAAGACGGCAGAATATCTACTATCCATATTTCAGTCAAAAGTAGGAAAAAGCCAGGGTTCCCTGGTGGCGTAGTGGTTGAGAGTCTGCCTGCCGATGCAAGGGACACGGGTTCCTGCCCAGGTCCGGGAAGATCCCACATGCCGTGGAGCGGCTGGGCCCATGAGCCATGGCCGCTGAGCCTGTGCTCTGCGGCAGGGGAGGCCACAACAGTGGGAGGCCTGCATACCGCAAAAAAAAAAAAAAAAAAAGTAGGAAAAAGCCAAATGGACCAAAAGGAATATGTGTTTTAGTAAAAATGGGAAGCAGATATATTTTTGTTGAGATGAAAAATACCCCTACTAGAAATCCATACACTGAAGATGTCTGTTGTAATAATACAACCTGAATGACCATTCTGAAATATACCTGGCCTAATTCTCTCACTCACAATACCCGCCGGCTCCGCAGGCATCTCCTCTTTCTCAACAAATAACAAGTGGATGCCATGACGATCTTGTTTTCTCTACTTTTCCAGTTGGATTTTATCTCTTAGACCGTGCAACAAAGTAGGAACACATGGCCTTTGTCTGTCTGTACATTCAAACATCTATTTAAGGAAATAACTCATTGGTGATTCAATTTAGATATTTTTATTCTTATTCTATATCTACATAGATTGCATCTAAGTACTGAGGGTTTGTATTTTTGTCTTAAATGCTATATTTCCTCTGTCTGAATTAAGACTGATAAAACTGATAAGACTGATAAGACTAATAAGGCTAAGTTGAAATGAACACAACTACATCAGAATAAATCAGCACACAATTTTCTGGGTTAGATTTCAGGTATCGTAGCTCCTTTTCTACAACTGGCAAGTGCATCACGAGAGATAGTATCTGTCATAAAATCTCCCTACCATTCCCCCCCACCCCCAAGCAGATCTGAACATTAAAGAAAGAGCTTTCAGATATTCAATAGGGACTTTATGTTTGCTTCAACAGTTTAGAAACCCCTTCCAGTGGTTTCTTTTGGGATTTGATAACAACACTGTCTCTCTGGTGTTTGTTATCTTCCAGGTTAGCATTTCAATTCACTTTGGAGGAAGCTGGAAGTTCGGAAGTGTTATATATCTACCACATTTCCATTGATTTTTGGACAATTTATATTCCAGAAGCCACTGATAGCTTACTTAAAGCAGATCCCAAGACAGAGCTTTTCTTTTTAGTTTCACAGAGAGAATTTTCTAATACTCTGCAGACCGCTTGAATAGACCAGAGCTGTGAACAAATTCAGATAATATCTCTCCCACTCCAAGCCTCCCTAAGCTGCGGGGAGACTTTATGAAATAATATGCCGGGAACATTTTTTACGGACACCATTTTCTGGCAACAGAGCAGATTTGAGAGGGAGCAGCTGTTGATGTCTGATCTCCAGGCTTATTACATGAGGACCTGGAACCCAAGAGATCGTGAGGTGAATACTGAATGAGCACATCAGTAGAGAGATAAACACGTCTCCTCTCCCTACTGGTCCAGTCTGAAATATCTTCTTTTTTGTTTATCTCTCAATGTCAGAGATCATTTGGCTGCAACACATTCATGCAAAATCCTTCCCTTTCTTCAAAGACTAAATATTAGAAAAAGGCTAGGCAGCACAGACAAGAAGGTTAACACTTATTTTCAAGATTGGTTAAAACTCGAATCCCCAGTTGCTGTGTGTCTCTGCCCACCCACTTCCAACACTTCCCTTGTGATAATACAGAGGAAGGGGATCTATAAAATTCCATGTCATGACAGCCATTTAAGGAATAAATGACATAGAGATAGGAGGCCTTTAATTGTGAAAAGCAGAGCACATTTTAAGAGTTCTACCAAGACATCTCCTGCCTAAAGGGACACAGCTGAGTGGGACATGGCCATGCATGGGACTACTCCACAACGGTATAAAGTATGAATTTTTGAATAAGAGTATTAAGAAAAACAGATTTAGCATCCCACCCTTCTCCCCCAGTACAGTTGTCTCCAGATGCACTGGCCTCTGTGGTGGTACCTGAACAAAGCAAGCATGATATTTTTATTTTCTGTTAGAGAGAAAGAGGACTCTTTTTGTCCTTTGCTTGAATTTTGGAGGCCACACGGACCTCTGAGTTTTGCGGTCAGCGGTATTCATGGTGATTTTGGTTACGTGTGGGTTTAATCCTGTGAACAGAAATGAAATCAGGGTCATGCTGCAAAGCAGAATCCTTCAATTAACATCATGAACATTACTGGGTAATGCAATTTTGAGTGAGTTTGTGGATTTTTTGTTAAATGCATCCGTGTTTAAATGAAAATTAGTCTTCCTAGGAAACGATAAGTTCTCTTATCTAAATTCTTAATAATGAAAGTCACAAATGTTCTAATAATGTACACAGCAAGTGGAAGTTTGAAGATACCCATAAAGATAATACTTTATGAGAAAATCAAAGGAACAACAAGAACGAAGTGCCAAATTTCCCTTGCCAGGCTATCAGGAAAGCAGGTGTTTACTGGAAGAGAGTGAGCTGCTAAATCAGACTCAGATTTAAATCTGTTGACAAATCATTTACCTTCTCAGCTTCAATTTTATCATTGGTAAAATAAGGATGACAATTACTATCTGTCAAGTTTGTTATAAGGAAGAAATAAGGAAATGTATATAAAGGGATAGTAACATATAAATATAGTAACTCAAAAAAAAAAAAAAATCAATGTCAATCCCCTGGCCTTTTTTTCTTTCCACTCATTTGGAGTTTTTGAAATTCAATTTAAAGAAAAAAAGTGAAAGAAATTACTGCTTGGACATCAGTTTTTTGTTTTGGCTGTGCCACACAGCATGTAGGATCTTAGTTCCCCCACCAGGGATTGAACCCACACCCCCTGCAGGGGAAGCGTGGAGTCTTAACCACTGGACCGCCAGGGAAGTCCCAAGTTTTACTTTTAATACATTTTATGTGGTCTACTTGTATCAATGAGAATAAGGTATTTATTTGGGAGTGAAGGTATGAAAATTAAGGGGAGAAAATGATGTGCAAACAATAACTGTTGTAATTATAAAAATTTTATTTCACTCTTACTTTAATTAAATCTTCATAAGCACCATGTCATGAACTGGCAATCTAGAAAGAGGATACTGGAATGCTTTAGTCAATAACAAACTGCAAGCTGATGATATGAAGTTACAGCTACACGGAGCATGTGTACAAGACCACATTTAGAAAGGTTCACTTGAGAATCCCACGATGATGCACAAAACAGGATTCTGGCATCGATTTGTTCACACTTCCTACGCTCAGAACCCAAAGAAACACTGGTTCACCTTGACAGTTTACAGTTTGCTAACACTTGACCTTGAAAGCATAAAAGTTGCCATCTTGATTTCTTGACCAGTGCTTGGTCATAGGCTGAAAAGACCAATTCCTTTAAAATTTAAATTCTGCTTAAAGGTTATGTTCAACATTATGCAAGTCATCAGCAAGGCCTTTGAATGTGTGCAGTTCTCATATATGATCACCAAACCATTACTGACCTAAGGAAATTGTGGAAAATTATATTTTCAGCAAAATGCTTAAATTTGGTCCTACATTAAAAGACCCAATTGCCAAGGTGTTTTACATAAATTTAATTCACAAGCATGTACACAAGAGATTCACTATAAAGAACATTGCTTCCTGGTTTATGAATAAAAAGTTTATCCTCTACTTACACTAAACATACAAAAAATAATCTACAAAAATTGTTTACAGTTGATTTTAGTGAAAGAAAAAGCTTTCTTCAGAAAAAAAAAATGATTGTGTGGTGGTAGTAGTTTAGCCATCAAAAAAGGAATGTAAGTAACCAATAAATATAATGTGCTTTCTCCATATAGACATATTTACACTTGAGTCTTTGGCTTATGTTGTTTTCTAAAAAGAACTTTAAATGATCCAGCCATCATTGCACATTAAAGGAAAATAAGCCAGTTATATATATTTATATATTTATATAGAGATCTGCTACACTTGAAACATATTAAAAAATGAATTTTCCTATGAATTTGCACAGTTTTTCTTTCTTCTTCCTTGAAAGATTTAACATCTTTTATCTAAAAAAGGGAGAAAAATGCCACATAGAAAGTATTAATTCATGCAACACGTGGTGGCTGCTCTACCAAAGCAGGAGAGAAAAGGCTGCATGTTCACTGGACAAACACTGAGAAGTTCTCATTTGAATCTGCTTCTTATTAAATAAAATTTATGTGGCACGAAATGTTGATGCTTTCATACAGTAATAGAAACTGAGTCCTTTTTATTAAGATACACAACTTCATAAGAAAAATACTTTTACCTCTCAAATGTAAAAGCCTCCCACCCCCCACATTAAAATCTATCTGCACAGGTGTGACACGTACAACAGCTGCTGGCTCAACAGATGAATGGGCTCTGCTTGGATGCACTTTGAAGTCTCCCCCCAACTAAGATGACTCCAGGTACTCCAAAGCTACGTCGTAGCAGAAACGGTACTGCTCCTGAAAGATGTTAAAACAAAAGGGTGGAGCAAAGTTAAGAAAAAGGAGAAGAATGGAGAATAAGAGTTATCAAATGAATACTTGCATTCAATTTAGATTTTTCAAGAATTACAGATTTTTTTTCTATATACAAGTTTAGCATCTAGGCATGCATATTTTACATTTGAGTCTAATGATTGCTGTTTAAGAAAAAGGAACTTGATGTAAAAAGATATGTTGTCTTTGCCTCATATTTTATATCAAATTACAAAAATCTTCAGTATTAGCTGATTATAATAGTAATACCTGATCAGTACAGAAAAATTTTCAAGTATAGAAAAAGATAATCAGAAAAAGTTTCTATAAATCTGTTATCAGAAACAACTGTTTAAAATACTACCTTAGTGTTAATTCAGTCCATTTTTATGCATGGCTGAAATAATAATTACTTTAGAATAAATATTAATTGCTTATCTATGTTTGGGGATATAACTTTATATTTTATTTTCTGTTGTTTAGCATTGTTATGTATCCTTTTCTTATGTTATTTAACACCTCTGTTAATACTTCATAAAAGTCTAATATGTGGATTGACTGTAATATTGCATTTATTTTTTATTTACTATAAATAATCCTAGAGTGAACATGCAAATATTTTTCTCCTCACTTCAGATATTTTCCTTAGTGTTATTTTAAAAAGCCAGTCATTTCAGACTGCCACTCAACAAGTCCAAATTCTTAATTTCTTCTTCCAATTTTATTGAGATATAATTGACATACAGCACTGTATGTTTAAGGTGTACGGCATAACGATTTGACTTACATACGTGAACATCCAAATTCTCAATTTTTTTTTTTTTTTTTTTGCGGTATGCGGGCCTCTCACTGCTGTGGCCTCTCCCGTTGCGGAGCACAGGTTCCGGACTCGCAGGCCCAGCGGCCACGGCTCACGGGCCCAGCCGCTCCGCGGCATGCGGGATCCTCCCGGACTGGGGCACGAACCCGTGTGCCCTGCATCGGCAGGCGGACTCTCAACCACTGCACCACCAGGGAAGCTCCAAATTCTTAATTTTTGACACAGTTTTTGGTCTATCAGAGAATTTAAGTAAATTTTTCAAAAATGGTTAGTGGTCCTTAAATTTTTTTGAGCTTACTTTTACCAGAAAAATTTATTTCTTCTGCCTTTATTTAAGACAACTTGGTTAACAAAAATTTTTGAGTTAAAACTGCCTTTCCCCTCAGTCCATCTGTGTGTCGCTCCATTATGAAGAATTCAGAAAAATTCAGACTGCATTACAAATTATTACTTGCAATATGTATTAAAATCTTCCCGATTCAGTCCAAGTGGGTAAAATTCAGGCTGAATTAGAGAACAATCTAAAACACATATTATTTCTAAAGAGAACTTCCAGGTGTCTCCAGCAATAAATGAGGGAAATAAAAACTTTCCCCAACAGGTCTTTATCAATCCTACCCTAATTATCAAGTAGCTGTGATTTAAATTAGCCTACCACTGTGGCAAGTGCATCTCAAGAACCAAAAAGTGCTTGGGAACTGTTACATCTCTTTGATCAGTCTCTAGCAATTTGGTTTACTCTCTAAATTTTCTTACCAAACTCGTCAGTTCAATTCAACAGCACACTGAACTAATCATTAACCTTGATTACAACACAAATTGGGTGTTTAGTCAGGATTCATGGGACATGAATGTAAAGGTAAATAGTAACTCTTAAGAAGGTTCTAGAATGGCAGAGTTTAATCATAGACTTTTTTTTTTTTTTAAGGAACAGTGAGAAATCAGAGTTAAACTTGGAAGTATGATTTGAACGCTGCGGCCAGAAGTGATCTTATTGATGATTTTGGAAGACTTGATCTGAGAGATAGAGGCAGAGTTTACATTAAAAACTCTTCAGACAGCAGAGAGTTTAAAGACCTAACCATTACCTGCCCATTTTGTAAAAAGACCTCAGAGTTCTACCTCAAAATTCCCTCAAATCTATACCCCCCTTCCTCCAGCTCCATTGCCAACACCCCAGTCAAAGCCAATATCATCTTATTGGGACAACAGCAATACCTAAGTTATAAGCTGGAGTAGAGGGGCTTTGAGGACTTGTAGAAGGGGAAGAAGTCTGTGACCGTTCTTCAAAGTGAAACGGTATAAATGTAACTCTTCAGATTTTGTCTCAGGAAGCAGTGCACCTCTTGTGTGAACAATCCATGAGCAGGAAGTGGTGAAAATACTTTAAAGGTTTATTGAATTGCTCACTTTTGTTATCTGATCATCTTGATAAATGTAGGGCAAGCAACAATGATGTCTTGGTTTTCCTGGTTTACTTTTCTGTAAGCATAAACTACACAGCTGCCCCTGACCTTATCCTGCCATGCACATATGTGTAACCCACAGCCATCACTTTAGAAGTCGAATGTGCTAGAGAAGTTTAACTTTCTTCCTCTGCATACAGCTTCAACCAGACGAGCTCCTACATACACCTACCTCCCTGCTCTTATTTTGTAATCTGTGTTGTGATTTAGTGAGCCCTGGCTAATTCAAATAACATCACATGAACTCCGTTCTAAAATTGGTCAAGCTGAAAACTGTCAAAGGCGATAGTTTAAAAAATTATAATTTGACCAGCAATGAAGAATTATAGATAATGACTAAAATAAATTTCATTTGCCCTTTAAAAACTCTGCGTGTCTAAAGTGCTAGATGCAGGGCTTCCCTGGTGGCACGGTGGTTGAGAATCTGCCTGCCAATGAAGGGGACACGGGTTTGATCCCTGGCCCGGGAGGATCCCATATGCCGTGGAGCAACTAAGCCCATGCACCACAACGACTGAGCCTGTGCTCTAGAGCCTGCGAGCCACAACTACTGAGCCCGCATGCTGCAGCTACAAAAGCCCGCATGCCTAGAATCTGTGCTCCGCAACAAGAGAAACCATCGCAATGAGAAGCCCACGCACTGTGATGAAGAATAGCTCCCACTTGAGGCAACTAGAGAAAGCCCGTGCGCAGCAACAAAGACCCAACACAGCCAAAAATAAATTAAAAAAACAAAGAAACAAACAAAAAAAACTGATATAAAAAGTGCTAGATGCAACCTATGAGTATATCCCTCAAAATGTTTTACCAGTTAATATTGTTTGAGAAATAAAAATAAACAAGAATAAAACCTAGATAGCAGGATTTTCTTATTATAGAACCATTTAACAAATTTTACTGTAGCAAATATTTATTGCTCAAAAGAAACGAACAAAAATCCTACACATTTCCCAAGTTAAATGAAAGTAGTTTTCTTCATCATTAGCAGCTTAGGCAATATGTGATTACGTTTATGTGGGTAAAGAGGGATACTTGGCAGTTCATCAATTAGGCAGGAAAGTCCCCACAAAGACACATTTATACATATGATTCACTATGCGTGTATCAAGTCAAATCAACAAGTAGGTATATGATTGACTAATCTCTACCCTCCCTTCTGCGTACAAGACTGTGACTCACCGGGGCTTCCACCATGTTTGGCTTGCTGTTCCTTAGCGTCTTGACCGCATGGAACACATCGACAACATTTTGCCGTTTCACCATTTCAACAACGATGCCTATAGCACAGAACATGCCACTTCGCCCACCACCATTTCTAAAAGCAAAGAAAGCAAAGGCATTTTAGATCGAAGCTTTTGGTGACCACAGGTCACACAATCATGTTTGGGAAAAGAAAACATTATCTTTTAAATTTTTTCCCTTTGTGTTTTAATTTTGCTTCACATGTGTGCATGTATGTGTAGAGAGCAGAAAGGAAAGATACTTGAGGATGACATTAACTTAGTAGCTTATACTTAGGGACATGTTACAGGCATAGGTGGCTGCAACCTAGATACTTTGAGATTTTGATAGATTTGTACACAGTGTAAATCAGAAAAGTTATTCAGAGTAGTGTTCAAAAGAGTTTAAACTATATAATAACTATACGATAATCAATTTAGAAAATACAAAAGTTGAAGTTAGTAGTGAATTATAGAATCAAGAAACAGGAAGATTGTTTCAAAAGAATGTCTAGTCAAGGTCTGTAATATGGGAGTCGGTTACTCTTTAACATAGACGTGAAGGCTAATAAGGAAATGAGCACCAAGGCCCCCCCACATGGCCAAGCCAAGCCGCCGCACTCACAGGCAGTGGATGATCGTTCGGCCCTCCCCGTCCTCGCATTCCTCCTGCCATTTTTCCACCTGCAGTATCAGCTTCAAAAATGACCGTTTGGAGCCAGGCACTTCTCGATGAGAAGCCCACCCTAGATACTGAAACTGCTGTACCATCAGATAACCTTCCTGTGGCTGCAGAGGGAAAAGTATTTTTATGTAAATAAGTTGGGGCTAGAATTTTTACTAAAAAGTAAAAGGTTCATATCAATTTACACCATGACATAAATGACACTGACAATGGATTGAATCTAGCTGATGCAAGTCCAAAATATGTACATACCAGTGCAGAAACATTCTAAGTTACATGAGAATTATCAGTTATACAAAATTCTCCCTCATGCTCCATATCCAATAATCAATTCCTATGTTTATACTTCGTAAATAACTTTCAAATTCACCTCCTCTTTATTGCCACTGACATCATTGCACTCTCAATCACAAATCATAATAATCACTTCTTAGTTGATCTCCCTGAAGAAACTTCGATCTCCTTTCAAACCATTCTTACCGAAGGCATCATGATTATTTTTAAATGCAAATATGATCTTGTCACTTCCTGATTTAATGGCTTCCAAATGATCTTAGCATAAAACCCAAATTTGCTGCCATGGCTTAAAAATACCTATATGATAAGGCTCCACCTCTTTCTCTAACTTCACTTTATTCGAACAACCTATTCAAGTTCTAGACACATTGGCCTTCTCTTAATCTATTTATCAAGTCATTTCTTGCCTTGAGAACTTTGCACATACTCTCCCCTTCGCCTTGAACATCTCCTTCTTGCTTGCTTTTCTCAGTCCCAAACAGAGTGATCAACTTGTCTTGGGTTCGCCTTGGACTTGTCTGGTTTTTGCACTAAAATTCATGTGTTCTAGGAAACCTCCCTGTCCTGTGTAAACCAAAGTAGCTGGATGTCCCATGCCCAAAGAGCTCCTACACATTTTTTCAAATTTTGACTTAAATATCACTAACTCAAAGAAGTCTTCTCTGATCACCCAGCTATGTCAGATCACCCAAATCCTCTGTATTTTGTACTTTTTCTCTGTAAAATTTCATTTATTTGTAAATGATTATAGAAGTTGTTTAATGTTTGTCTTCCCTGATAAAATACAAATTCTTTAAGGACAAGAAAATCTTTTTCCCTTAAAATCTCTACCCCTAGAACCTAGCAAAATACTCTCCAAAGAACAGTACTGTTGAATAAATGCATCAAGACCGTAAACCTTCATATGAAAATGTAAGGAAGAATTTGTAATGCACAAGTGAGCCATATCATAAGGCATCAGATCTGAAGCTTCACATGGCAAGGGCTCATGCATCTTTTGGTAGGACAAGGAACTATCTAGTATAACACCCAACCTCTAGTTGGCGCATACTAAATATTTGGTGAGGTGAATGATATTAAATAATGAGAATGGGAACAGGAAGAAAAATCACGCACTAATAAGGACCAGAATACCAAATACAGAGGACGATAAATATGCTGACCAAAAAAAAATGTAACGCAAATTTCAGTTCCTGTTCCTAGAATATTTGTCATATAAACATATTTGAAACATGTATGTTTCAAATAAACATATAAAGCTCAATTAACAGACAGGTCTTACTTTCTTAGTTTAGCAGCTACAGTTTCTCAGCTAAAATATTACTAGAACCATAATGTAACAGATGTGCAGACATAATGAGATTCCTTTAAATTAACATCTAAGATATGCATGAATATTATGACATGATTGAAGTTATCCTCTTTTTCTCCACTGAAATGAGCAATAGAATTGGATATGAATTTCTTCTCTACTTATACACATATAGACATTAAGCAGAAACACATATAGCCATTTTGATGTGAGAAACACTGAAACATGACAATTCTAATCACACACTTAAAACAAGACATATACATAGAACTGCTGCTCTAAAAGAGAGTAACCTAGCTCTTTAAAAAGACCATAATTCCATGGAAGTTACTACTGTTTTCTTTTCAAATTCTGCTTGCTATGTGGTTACATAATATAAACAGCTTTTATTAGTACTTTTTGGTTTTTTGAAGGAGAGACCCCACACAATTTGTCACTGAAGGCAAAACACATGAAGCGTCAAGGAAAGAAAGACTTCTGAAGGACACGGTTCCTACTTAGCTGCTGGGAAAAGGCACAGTGGTAGCAGCACTGGATCTAGCTATAGATTTGGGCAAAGCCAGATGCTGGGACATTTAGAAAGATGAAATCGTAGATGAGCTGTAGGAGCAGAATCAGTGATGGCTGTGATTTATCTTTTCCTTCATGCCTGGGGCCCTCTCTTATAAGCAGAACTGGAATAGTGACATGGAACCCTTCTATAATGGCTAGTCCGACATATCACTTCCTCCTGTCATCAGTATTATATTCTTATTTTTCAATTGCATGCCTCTTCTGGGTTGGACTATCAATGCTAATAAAACATGCAGTCAACCTCGAGATAAGTCTACTTATACTCAGGGGCCAGGCACAGACAATCAAACTCACTTGAACCTAGGAATCTGAATTTAGATTTCCATATAGAATACAATAGGCTAGTAACTGACCAGGAAACCTAGCTTCCAGCATTTCTGCTTTCCTGTTTTTAGAATGCATTTTTATTCTAGTGCTAAGGCATAAGATGAGTACTAGCTTTGGGAATGATTATATAATGCTTATTAGCTTATTAATTTTACTCTCTTTTGTCTGAATGGAAATATACCCCATCATGATTATGGTCAGCTGGTTCTGGATCAGCTCAGTTAAAATCATTAATGACTTACTCTTGTTAGATTGCATATCCTAAAAATCCGGTTTATCACATCACAGTCCATTGAACAAGACATACATTCCACTTGGATAGGGCCATATCGTAGCATCCCTTCTTCTGGCCAGTACTGAGGGCAGCCCTAGACGACGAATGTTTTGGAAAAAAAAAAAAAAAAATGAGCATTATTTTTTCTAAATAGGGTAGTATAAAGCAGATTTTACCATTTTATTACTACCTTATTAAGTTGTGCGTAAGTACACAAAAGCAACCTATAACCATTAACCTGGGACAAGTCGACTTCATTTAACATCACAATGGAGGTACAGCCATAATCATACACTAATCTCCAGAAGTCTTTCACAGTGTTTGGCAGAGGGTACTGTGTGACGATGAAAGCAGCTGGTTGCCTGTAGCTCTGTGAAAAAACAAGGGAGATGGGGGAACATAAGAACTTCAAATGAATAATTAGTTGTACAAACAGATTCAGCACACTTCAGTGTAGGGCCAGTAAGACACAACAGCTTCATATGGAGATGGAGCCAGCCTGCTGCTTAAGCCATGGAATAACAGATTTGGACCACTGCAGTATACTGCAACTAGTAATCAGTCAATCTGTTGTATGACTTTGATGCCTCAGCAGTAATTGAAGCCAAGAATTTGTTTTATTTTGTTGATAAAAGTAAATATAGTACAAATACCAAAAGAAAAAAAAAAAAAAGAAAAGAAAACATCTTGAGGCTAACATCCTTCGTGAGGTACCTGTTGGGCTGTTTCAGTCTTCCAAAGTCTACGAGGTTAAAGGCATAAAATTCCCTGGCATGTGTGTGTGTCTCCGTGTATCTATCTATGTCTATCTGCTATCAGCTGTGAATGGAACTGTTTGGCTCTCCTCTACTCCAAATAAGAAAAACCACATGTGCCTCAAACTCGTGTGCTTTCACATTATATCGACATTATCAACACATCTTGTAGGCAATCCACTTTCCATAGTTTTCTGGGCATTTCTAATGTATATCAATGATCAGAATGATGGTTTCAATCATTTAAGATTTTTCAAGTGCCAAAGAGTAAAACCAATGCATTTCCTGGGCCCACATAAGAGGGAATGTCTCCTTGTTTACCAAATGCCCCTTGACTGGGACACAGAGCATTATCTCTTTCCAGAAGGAGAGGATAGGCTCATCTGGCCAATCTGTCATTCTACAGACTAATGATCTGCACTAAAAATGAAATATATATTTCTATGAACTAAACTAATGATTTGTAAAAATATAACTAGACAGTTGCCTGAGATGGATTTCTTTAATGCTGATAAAAATTGTCAGTGATCTCCTAACTCATTTGTATCATACTACTCTTTAAGTCCTTCAAGTGTCTTAAACCAGTGTAGAAATTGACCTTTAAACTTCATAGATCCTATCACCATTTGGGAAATGCTGCTAACCATAGCGTTTCACTCCATGGAAGACTTCAGGATAAATCTGAGGAGATAGTAATTCACCGGCTGCTTCTACTTGACCTTAAGACCTTACAAAGTCACACCACAGTTGGGGTGAGTACCCTCCTAAAGAGGGTATGAAAGCTCATGGGAAAGGATCAGAAGAAAGAAGTAAGCTTCCCTTCCAATTAAACGTCTGCTCCATGGGAAAGTAAGTCAAAGAAGGCTAAAAGCCTTTTATTCCTTTTTTGAGTCACAGGGGAGGGGAGGTTCCTTCCTCTCTAAGTGCAAGAGCACATCTAAGGCTTTGAAATCACAGGATCCTTGGCCTTACCTCCTAATTCTTCACAGGCATGGCACAGGGTATATGACCCTTACGATGGGGGTAGAGGGCAAAGGAAAGTGGGGAGTGTTGACCAGTGAGCCCACTCTTATTAGCCAAACCGAACCGAAATTTCTGAAGCCCTAACCACACTACTAAATCCACAGGGCAGTTTCAACTACAAAATATATCTGTGTTGAATCACAGGGAATTAAACAGAGAATAAGAACAGGCAGAATACAAGCTTCAGTCTTCATATTGACTAGAAAACAATCTGAAAATGAGGAAAAAATTTGAAAGAAATGCTAAAGACAAAAAATGCCTCATCAATATTCTTTCCTAATATTTTCTTTTTCCCTTTTTCACACGGCCTTTTTTCATCCAAATCCAAACTGGCTCAGAAACAAAAAGTTCTGTGTGTTTTCTCTGTATTTAGTATGTTTGCCTTTCCAGACAATTAAAGTTGGAAGAAAAAGTACAATGAGGATCCAATGTGATTTCAGGGGATATGAGTAATGACTAGGCAAGACTCTGGTCACAGCAGGAGTGGTATCTTTCTACTTGAGCTTGCCTTTAAACTATTCTGCGCTGTAGAATAAAAAAGATCAAAGCAACTGGGTGAAAGTTAGAATTGGAATGTGGGCTTTTCTAAGTCTTACTATCAGAAGCTAATTTTGGAAACACAATAGGCGCAATTACTTAGAAAGCTTCATTATTAGTCACCAAGGAGTGAACCCTGACTTCTGATTTCTCCTTACTACAGTTCCATAGCCTAAAGGGCAAAAACTAGAGATGCTTATGAATGAAGGTGATAAACTAAAAGGATTCTGAACTTGAAACCCTTCTTACTTCTTCCCAAGGTAAGCAAAACAAGGTGGCCAAAGAGTAATTTAAAATTCTCTTTCTGTATTGTTCTGTCTATGGGACGCTAACACGCTGAGTACATGCTCTACCGTCTACAGTGTGAAGATTGGGGTGGGGTAAGAGAGTTCCTTCATTATGATCGATGTGTTAACATGATATCTTCCATGCCTCCCTTAGTTATTTATATCTAGTCTCTATTAATTAATAGCCAATGCAACAAGTTAGCTATAAATTACTGGAACACTAAATGTCAGAGATAAAAATTTCCAGACTAACACAATTTCAGTAGAATATGGCATCCTGTGTTTTTAAAACTTCGAAATAGATAAGCATGATTCTCTTTCCTGAAAATAATTAGGATAAAAACTATCACCTGTAGATATTTCTTGTACAGAAATTTTATAATAATTGACAACCAAGTGCCAAACTTACAGTCAAATCTAAAATTTATAGTGCCTAAGAATCATTGTAAGGGAAATTCAAAATCATTCTCCAAAAAAATGCGTATTTCAATGAAAGTTTCCAATTTTCCTTTTTAGGCCATTTAAATTTTCTTGAAAAGAGAACTAGCCAGTGTTCATCAATTTTGCAGCTTTTCATGACACTTTACACTAACAAAGAGAGCAGTCTCTTACGTCCATAAGAGCAGCATTGATGTAGTTACTACTCTCCCCATCAATTGTAATTAAAAAAGGCAGACATCTGTCAGGTGGCAGCATGTCCATGAAACGGTTCTTGTCATGGTTCCTTGGCAGGCAAGCTATACTGCAGTCCTCAGCTTGTAGTCGAGGGGTGACTGAATTCAAGGTCTGAAAAGAAAAGGGAACCCAGGTTAAAAGACAGTGACCCATTTAATAGCATAACACTGATCTATCAAGCATTTAGGAGGCCAAGTAGAAAGTGAAGGATTTGTGCAAGCCAATGGCATTTGCCACGATGACACGCTGATAGACTTTGTAGTTAAGGCTAATGAAGCCAGAGAAGTGACAAAGAAACAATACACACATTGTACAATGGGCCTCTTCTTAAAAGGGAAAGGGATGCTAAACAACACAGCAACCTGCAAAATGTATTGCCTAACCAAAGAAAATGCAATCAAAGTGGCCCATGATGATGACCCATCATAAAGTTATCATTTGTAATAACATTTTAATGTGCCATGTTTGAAGACATGCTATTGCATGTTGGAAAGAGCACTGGGCAAAGAATCAAAGTATTAGGTTTCTAGAGTTATTCTTGACTTCACAGTCACATAGCTTTAGGGGTGTTTTAAGGGCAATGAAAACATTGGGGATTATTGAGAGACGATATTTAGCACAAACTCTAGCTATTATTATTAATGTTCTTGATCTCACGTTGTGAGTAACACAGAAGGTTAAAACCCGTAAGACTGCATTTGGAAAAAGGTTTTAAACACACCCAGATTACCACTAAATTTGACTTTTATGATACCTTTTCCCACACTTTTCCCTGAGTCTGAACTCATCTGCCCTTCAAGATACAGCAGATATGAGCTCATTAACACAAAAGTGACTCCATAATACGTATAATGAAAGAGACAGGTATTATATTATACTTAAAATAGGGTCAAAGGTTATAAATTTGACTTGAAAGATGTTTCTTAGAAGAATTAAGACTGCCCAGAATAAATTGTAATAAGTTGTTCATAAAAGAGGCTGTAGAAATAGTTAATACCTGGAATTCATCTTTGAGATGTGAAGAGTTTGTCTGGGAGTCTATTCTAATCATATCAAAATATGCAGCTTTAAATTCACAGACAGGTATGGCAGTTTCTCCACATAAGCAGGCTTCTAAAATGGCATCATGAATAAAAATGTACTGTTCCTATCAAAAGAAAGAAAAATTTCATAATATTTAATATAAATGTTCTTTCATCAAAGAAGTTTTTCTATATGACTTGATGAACTAATATCGATTCTATGTGAAAAACACCTAGTATTTAGTTTGATAAATATTGGAAAGCAAACAACAAAAAAAGGCCACTAGAGGTTAATCAGCAATCAACACACCTCTGTCTGGACCATATTGATACGACGAGATCTTAAGGCTTTGACACAGTTGTAGATGTCAACAACACCCTCTCTTTCAGCCATGTCCAGCATGATGTCAATCACAATGTAACAACCAGTTCGTCCAGCACCAGCACTGAAAAATAAACAGATTTAAAGAACTGCAGGAAGCATGTCTATGAAAATGGAAAGATCCTTCTGATTTTCAAATAAGTGGAATCAAACTGATTTAACAAAGTATAAGACATAATTTGTACTTACTGTGTAAATGCTTATTAATGAACAAATAACTTCATGTAGAGTATCTACTTTGGTGTAAACTGAGGATTGGAACAAATGAAAAGATACAAGCTTTGCAAATCAAACTGTGTTTTGAAAATAAGGTATATATGTCACTCAAGTTCCATAGCTCTCTTACAGTCTTCACTTTACATAAATTTCAAGCTCGTAGAATTGATCAAGGGGTGGATTCGTGCTTTAAACTTTCACCTGAGACTGAGAGACTCACACTCACGTGGTTGTGGGCACTCGGGCAAAATGCAGGAATGCTGTCTTAGTCAGACAGACTCTTGTCAAGGCAAAAGAACATTGATTCCAAAACCTTTAAATGGAAAATCTGAGGAGTCACAATTCAGGGGAAGTGTTAATAGTGAGGGTGGGGAAGAAAATGGCGGTTATCAATGGGGAGGAGACCAACAGTAGAAAGAATATTTGAATGGTGATACAAAGAGAAAATGAAAACGAATTGTGAGGTATGAAATATAATTCTTAACAGGTCACAAAGATGCCACTATCTTACTGTATTTAATTCAGTAGTTGAATCATAATTCACTGTTGATTATTTTACCCACTGGAAATATTTCTACAAATATTTCTCCTATCATATATAGAAGTCAATGGAGCAAACAAGATACAGTTGGGATTTTTACAGGAAATTCACTTTGTAGTTAGCTTCCTCTTTTCCATAAATTCAGATACCCAAGTGTAAGTAGAAAATGACACTTCTGCTTCAAGAGAGTATCTGAGAATCTTGGAGCACTTCTGAAGCAAGCCATTCATAGGAAAGTAAACCTCTATGATAAGTCAGGACACCCCATAATTGAAAACCCATTTATCTCATTTTCTAAATGCATAGATAGACTATTAACATTATTTCTTTGTTGTCCAGATTTGGTCATTTCTCTTAAACTTACTGTTATTTAAGAAATTTAAGTAAAAGGTATTGTGGCTATCTCTATTTCTTTTTTTTGCCTACCATCTTCTCAATCACTGTTCCCAGGGTTTGAGACAAGAAAGTAATTGAAGAGTATATCAGATTTCTTGAGGAGGATTGAACAGATTTTTTTTTGCAAGGTACACAGTATCTGATCCTAATGGGACGCCTTACTTTTATTGTATTCTTTGTGCTTTATTTTCCCCCTTTTATACATGGTCATGTAAATACTGAATAGTCTGGATTTTCAGAAAGAAAAAAAATGCTTAAGCACAACCTATTATGTAGCTTGGAAGGGACAGTATTTGAGAATAGTGTGCCACATTTAGGAAAAGCTTCCAGATTCAGTACATATTTTTCTGTTCATATCTCAAAATGAGGCCATGTAATTTGCTTTTAGTGTCTCTGAATGCTTGTTTTAAGAGAAGTTTCTAATCAGAAGAACGTCTGGATAATCAGATTTTTCTGGCGTATATTTGCTGGATTTTACTGATGTAGTCCTCAAGGTTCTCTGATGGATGGCTTTTAAAAAAGAAAATTGTGAAGTAGCTGTTTTACAGCACAAATTCTTGCAATTTAAACCATTTAATAACTTTGTATGCCTCAAATTTCGTTTTTTTTTATTCTTAGAAGCTTTATTCATACTAACCAAAAATTGGCACCAAAGCCAATATTCATCAACAGGAAAATGGATAAACAAATTGCGATCTATGTCATAAAATAGAATATTATTTAGCAGTAAAAGGAAATAAACTACTGATAAAAGCAACACACTGGATGAATCTCGAAAACATTAAGTTGATCAAAAGAAGTCAGACGCAAAGAAGACATAAGTATGATTCTATATATGTGAAGTTCAAGGCCTGGCAAAGCAAATCTGTGGTGATAGAAATCAGAATAATGGTTGCCTCTGTGTGGGAAGGACAATAAACTGGAAAGGGTATGAGAAAACTTTTAGCAATGATGGAATTATTATCTTCCCCCGCCCCCGCTCCACACACTGTATTTTATTTTTACCAAATTTAGTTTTAAAAGCTGGGATTCTATTGGGAATTTACTAGATAGGCAAGAAATCTCTATCTTTACCTACCATTCCAAAATATAATATGGGATTTGCAAAAGTGATTTAAAAAAACAAACAAACCACAACACGCACACAGATGTTGCCACTAAAAGGCAGAGAGTTTCTACACTCGCAATTATAGACAGTACTACACACATTATGATGAATATATTTATTTCTGAAGTTTCTATTTTATATCTTCCTTAGAGTTAACTGTTATTTTAGTACTGTTTTACCTTATCTGTAATACATGAAAGCTGAAACCTTGTAAGCCAGCGGTCCCCAACCTTTTTGGCACCAGAGACCGGTTTTGTGGAAAACAATTTTTCCACAGCCCCCGGGGGGGTGGGTAGGGGAATGGTTCAGGCAGTAACGCCAGCGCTCGGGAGCACTGGGGAGTGGGAGATGAAGCTTCGCTCACTTTCTCTCTCTCTCTCTCTCTCTCTCCTCTCTCTCTCTCTCTCTCTCTCTCCCCTCACCTCTTTGCCCTACTGGCCCAGGGGGGTGGGGACGCCTGTTGTCAGTATGCATTAGTTTTTGTGCTTACAAGCCTTGTCTGGATATTTTTAAAAAGCTGACTGCACACAGTCAATGCCATTTGGACTACCACTTACCTGCAATGCACAACGATGGGGCCAGCGCTGGGAGGGTTGGAGAACTTGACCCGCCGGATAAAGGAAAGAAGGCCTGTAGCATGGTAGGGTACTCCATGGTCAGGCCAGCCGGTGAAATGGAACTGTTTAACTTCACGCATCTCACTGTAGCCCCTCTGTGCAAACATGTAAAGAAGTGCTTTCAAAAGGACCAAAATAGAGCCATTAAAGACAACCACGAGTACTAGACCTGACAATGAAAAAAATCAGAAATTTACCAAAGACCATGCTTTTTCTGAAAAAGGATGCTGACATGGCCTAGGAGCTTACCTTAATTGTCAGACAACTGCCAAAGAAAGAAAATTAGAAGTCTTGCTCAGTTCTATAAGTCTGGGTAAATTGTATTTACCTTGACAGTCTGTTCCTTACTTGGAATGACAACACATAAAATGATTAGGGGAAAAGGAAGAAATGGGAAGTTAAAATGCTGCCCTATTGACCCAATGCACTGAGTTCTCAAGTGGTGTATAAAAGCAACTTTCTACTTCTCACCTCACAAAGAGATTTTGATGCCTTGCTTATCCATGTTGAAAATAGTTTTGATGTATAGCATGTAGGGATTTTCCAGAACAGTACTACTCTAGATTGGTTTGTAAAAATATACAGACAGCTAAACTGTTCTTTGGGCAGACTATTTTTCTAAACTCTGTGAAAGAATTCAGCACACAGAGGATTATTTATGGCAACAAAAATACAAAATGAAAGAAGCAAAGCATCCATTGTCCTGTCTCTCTCCTGTTGGGTTAATTTAAGAGAACCCTTTCAATACACATTTCAAAGCTCTTCCCTTCCTTTTTGTTAAAAGAAGCCTGTACATTGTAGTAGCAGTGCTTGGAGAATATAGATGAAATGCTGCATAATTTATTTTTAAGAATCCACATTTGTAGCCCCCCAAACCCCACTATGATCCATATATTTCCAACTCTACTGTGAGATCTGTGAATCTCAGTTTCACTTGTTCCTCAGAAAAGGTGGGAAAATTGCATGAAATAAATGAACTAAATTGAGAAAGTTTATCTTTAGATTCCATCTTTTTTTTTTTTTGCGGTACACGGGCCTCTCACTGTTGTGGCCTCTCCCATTGCAGAGCACAGGCTCCGGACGCTCAGGCTCAGCGGCCATGGCTCACGGGCCCAGCCACACCGCGGCATGTGGGATCCTTCCGGACCGGGGCACGAACCCGTGTCCCCTGCAACGGCAGGCAGACTCTCAACCACTGCGCCACCAGGGAAGCCCTAGATTCCATCTTAAACAGACTAATACCACCCAAACCTTGGAAGCCAGTGATCGTATCTTACAATTCTTTTTCTTTCCCGTTCCTAGTACAATACCATACACAAAGCAGGGTTCAACAAATAAGTATAATAGTGACAATGATAAACATCACCATGGAATTGTGTAAATAAAATCACTTTCTTAACTACTTTTCAAGTCAGCTCCACTGAGGAAGGCCATACATTATTCAAAGATCTGACTTTAGACAATCACTTCATCTCCTCTGCATTGATCCTTTTGCTGGAGTTGCTGTATGGACCTCGCTCTTTTTAGAAAATTTTAGTATCTGGCAATGCATGTTCCCTTATTGTTCATTTTACTTAAATATTCCTGAGTAATTTTCAAATATGTGATGTTAAAAAAAAAAAATCACTCTTTTTCAGTGTTTTTTCTAAATAACAAGAAAATAAAATAAAAATAAAACCCCAATAATGTTACAATGTTAACAATGTTAGCAAGTCTCCTTATTTTTCTAATATAATTAGAGAATGCCTATAAATGTCTTTTAAATAAAATTAAGTGCATTACAATATCTATTAATAAAATCACATGGTTTTGCTCCTGTAATGCACTAAAATAATGAAATATCCTGCTAGATTTCCTACCACAGTTGTAAAATCCTTGTATTCTTAAAAAACAATCATGAAAGATCATGTTGCGATCTTTTCTTAATTCACTGCTGGATTCAAATTTTCAGCATGTTCTTGAATGAAGTTGGTCTCTAATGTATGTGTGTGTACATACTTGAGAAAGGGAGAGAGAGACTGAAAAAGAGAGAGAGACAGAGAGAAGAGCTTGAGAGAGTCCTATTTCTATGTGGTTCTGTTATCACAGTTATGCTAGCTTTTAAAATACATTTAGTTGGTTTTAATGATTTTCTATGGTCTAAATAGTTTGATTAACTTAGGCATTAGCTATTCATTAGTTATTCTTTAAAGGTTAAAGAAACCTCAATTATGAAACCATAATACAATTTTAATGGCAAATTTTAGCACTCATTCTATTTTCTTTTACTATCTGTTCAGATTCCTAACTCTCTTTGAGTCAAATTTTGGAAATTATTATTTCCTAGAATATTAGTGTACCTAGACTAAAATCTGCCTCCAAGTTCACACGTACTATTTTTTATAATTTTCCTAATAGCACTGTAACTGTAGTTATACACCTTTTGTGTTATCTAATGTTGCATATTTTGTTTTGATCGTTCTTCATTTGGAATTGACAAGTGGTTTAGTTACTTTATTCCTCTTTTCAAGGAAATAGCTCTTTGATTAAATTTATTCTTTTTTGTTTGTGTTTTGGTTTTATATTTAACTTTTCCTTTGTTTTATTGACTTTTTTTCTGATTTTCTAATTTTATGAATTTTCACAAGATTTTAGACTGCCTTTCAAAATAGAAATCATTTTTGAGTATATATTTTTCTCATAAGATAACTTGTGGAAAATTTTGACATGAAATTGTCAAAATCTGAAATAAATTACAATATAATTTTAGTTTTAAGGCTATAGTTCAAAGATTATTCAAAAGAGGCTTTGGTGATTTCTGAGCCTAATTTGGGGGATCATTGGTCAGTGATTTGTTTTTAGTTTCCATTGGATTTTGGAAACGTCTTGAATTTTCATTATATATTCAGATTTCCTTTATAACTAAGTACATGATTGAGTTGTTATAAAACTTTAATGAACTTACAAGAAGAATGTATACTCCAAATTCTCTCTTTCCATATAATGGGATCTAGCTATTCATTAAATCATGCTTGATGGTTCTTTTCTTGAAATCTCCTACATTTTGCTTATTTTTTCTACTTGATTTGTCTAAGAAATTTTCATACATACTTTATAGTTGTGATCATCATAATTATGTTGTTCTGTATGATGGTACTTTCCATTTAATATTTCCCCTAATTATTTTTTATGATGGTAAAATTACTTATAAATATCATTTGTAAAGAGTGGTATTTCCAGATCATAGATGTATAATTTAACTATCTATTGTGGACAGTTATGGTTATCTATAATTTTATATGACTATATATGAGTCATTGTATTTTTAATAAATTTTTTAGGACAGATTCATAGAAGGTAAGTTTCTTGGTCAAAGGACATCAATATTTTAAAGTTCTGTAGATACACTGCTTTACTGATTTACAGAGGGTTTATGTCAATTTAAGTACAATCAGCTACATATGAAAATATCTGTCTCACCATATCCTTAAAATCAATGAGGATTATAATTCTTTTTTAAAAAGGTCTGGCTGATTTGAAAGTACAAAATGGTATAGCATGAGGTTAAACATTTTCAATAGGCAGCTTAGCAGCTGCTTTTTTTTGGGGGGGATTCTATTGTTTCCTTTCTATTTATATTAACACTATGAATTAAGAATATTAAATAATCACAGATTTGTTTTGTTGCGTGTACATATTTTAATTAAAAATTTTTTGATACAGATAATTTTACACTTTTGTGTGGCCAAATTTATTAAACTTTTCTGCAACAATGTATGTTATTGCTCCTACGTCTTACTTCAGTCTACTTACACTGCCCACTCTGCTTCAGTCTTTCTGATCCTGTTAAAAAAAAGTCAGATCATGTTACTCCTGGGCTTAAACCCTCCAATGGCTGGCTACTTTTACCTTTAATACAAACTAAAATCATCATAGTAGCTCATAAGGGCTCACTTATCTGGCTCTGTTATTTCTCTGACTTTATCTCATATTTCTTTCCCCTTCACTTACCTATCTCTGAATACCCTAGACTCCTGGCTGTTTCTCATGGTGACAGGAATATCATGCCTTTAGGTCTCTGAAATGACTCTTCCCTCCATCAGGAATATTCTGCCTGGGACAACTTCCCTGGGATATAATCCTTCCCTGGGATATATAATAGTTGTATCACTCACTCCCTCATTTCCTTCAAGCCTTTACTTATGTTACTTTCTCAACAACTCCTTTCCTGAACATTCTGTTAAAACTGTAGGCCATTCCTTCCTCTACCTCAGCAATTTTCCCTACTTCCATTCCCAACATTATTTTTCCCCATGGTACTTTTCAAAATATATGGTGTATTTGTTTATTTGTTAATTTTTAATGTCTTTCTCCCCTCAACAGACTATAAGCTCCACAAGAGCAGGGATTTAATATGTGTCCCAAGATTTAGAAACATGCCCGGCACATGTTATGCTCTCAAATAAATATCTGTGGAATGAATGAATGAATAGATTTGATAGCATCATCAAGACAAATCTTAACATGGATTTTAAGAAAAAAAAAAAAAGTTTCAATATACATATTTTAGTAGAACTTTAGGGTACTTACCCTTTCCAGGGTGAATGTCCTGACTACATATTCAGCAAGTGGTTCCATTTCTACACAAGTTACTTTGAAGTCACCATAAACTTCAGTATCATCAGGCCAATACTTATAGCACTTAACCTAAACAACAAAAAGTATATATAGGTGAACCTGAGTATATAATACCCATTAACCAAGATGATTTAACTTCAGTGATAACTCTTCAGGTTACAATTAAAAGACAGTGTAAAAATCTACAAATGAGATAAAATAATCTGTTACACAATAAATAGAAAGATTTTGTGCAATTTCATAAAAACATACAAGCCTGATAATGCAATTAGATTCTAGTATAAAATCAACACTTATTTTATTTATTAAATAAGAAATAATTTCTCAGCAATCAAAGACTCACGTAGGAGCACTCACTTGTAATGGTATGCCTAAGAATTTTTTTTCAAACAATTGAATGATATTCTATTTTAAGTGTGTTATGTTTTGCTATTCAACTTACAGTCATATTCTGTGACACACAGATTTTTTTGTGCCTCTTACCCGGCCAACTTCAACTAAATTTGTAACCATCACAATGCAGGCAGACTGCTCTTGCCAGATCATTCTCCAGAAATCATATACTGTTTCATGAACTGGGCCTATAAAAAATTAATTTGAATATTATGTTATCAGAGAAATTTTGTAGTTATTAAGAAGTTTAGACAAGATAAAAAGCAATATAAACTAAATGACCCAAAGAAGAAAAATTAAAGGTGTAACACAAAATGTCACTGAAAGTACTTAAATTCAGTTCATATCTAAATTCACACTAAAGGCAAAAACATAGGCATGTACAAGTTTGTTTGTTTCAGTTTGCCTTCTATGTTTTCAAATTCAGAAGAAGAAATCATTAGTTTTTAGGGTACTTATATCTGTCTCTAAGTTACTTTAATGCATCTTCATGTACATGTCAAAATAGGAAGTCTTACACCACCATCAACCAAACAGCACATATTACCAATTAAATATACACACATCATTTATAGACAGTGCATGTTTAGGGGTTAATGAAGAACTATCATACATATAAGGACACATTCTAATCTTACAGTATCATCTCTGAACTGCAAAAGCAGCTACTGGGCTCTACTCTACCCTATACCATGAAACCAGAATATTATTCACCATGGATGATCTTTCTAACTTTAAAGAGTTTATAATTAAACTCAATTACACCAAAGATATGTGAAAAGCACTTAGAAAATGACCTCTGTCAAAAGAGCAAATTAACTTTTGTTTTACTTTCCTCTTTTATAAAATAAGATGTGCAGGTTTCTCTTCCGATGGTCAGTGGTCAGTTTGGGGAGATAACTAGAGTAGTTTTGGTGTTACTGTTAGTATACTTTTATTTCCCAGTGTGCCACTATAACAAGATTTCTTTACTGTCTTCTTATTTTCCACGAAGAATGAACTCGACTAAGTTCCCTTTAGCCCTTTGTTTTGTCTTAGTCTTGACTTTAAAACAATTGTTGCAAGACAGTCCAGTATTTCATTATAGGCAGTGTTGGTCTTGGGTACTATTACGTGCCAGGCCAACAGACTCTGTTGCAAGAAAATAGGTACCTTACACAAGATGAGATCTAACTTGCTTTCATCAAAAAATAAGTAATTTCTCTGCCCATCCCTGTTGACTAGTGCTCTGGGACATCAGGATACTAAGAACCAAATCTCAAAACTACCAGCAGCTTCGCGTTTACTTTTAATTAAAAAAATAAATCAAGGTTTAATTTATATACATTTTAAACAGAGAAAACAATTTGTATTATACAAATGAATAAAAAGCAGTGTTAAGCAGAAAATCTGATCTTTTTTTTTCAGTTAATTCAGATAAAATTACAAAAAAAAATCACATGGATGATTTAAGCAAGTTTGGTTACTCTATTACATTTAAAAAGGCAAAGTTTTACCTTGAGTTGCAATGTAGTGGCTTGGTCTCTGGTAGCCCTAAAATAGGAGCACAAATTGGTCATCATTTTATATCAGCGTCAGAAATAAGTGAATGAAGGCATAAAAAGATGAAGACAACCACCTGTTAAGATTAAGTTACAGTAAAAAGTCCAGAAATGAGTAGTGAACTCATAGTTCACTTCTCAAACCTAGGTTATCTGAAAGGTAAAAATAAAGCAAAAATTAAATATTTTAAGGGCTCTGATTAAAATATATGTTACATAATTGAGTTTTGTTTGCTAGGAAATAACTTCATAGATTTTGTTTGGTTTCACTAAAATGTTTATGCCTTCATGTTAATCTTTAGTCATTCATTCCTGGCAAAATTGTGTTCAAAAATATTAATTCTTATTTTGTCATCCAAAAGTACAACACACTGCATTACAAATAGACAACGACATATTAGAACCATAAAAAAATAACAGAACATTCCAATGTTAGAGCTGGACAACGCATGCGTGCATCAAGTCAAAGTCCTGCTGAGATTTTTTAGAGAATATTTCTGTTCTATAATATGTTCAGGAATCTGCCAAAACTATTTTGTGTGTGCTGATAATATTAATTTACACACACATAATTATAGGTACACACATATATAGGGAAAGAAATCTTTTAAAAAATGCATCTTATCCTGAACAAAAGGTTTAGTATTTTTTTCTTTCTTTTTTTAGTGTGCCTTTAGTTCTATGTGGTTAAGCACTTAATATTGTTTCAATAAAGAAATTATTCCAGATAAGGGATAAGTTGTTAGCTGCTTTCAACTGGTTTGAATTCCAAAAGACCGTGAATAGCAAAAATGTTAATGGTATAATAAGGTTAAGCTTTGACTTTGTTGTGTCTTGAGCAAAGGGCTTTAGTAAAAGCCTGAGTTAGCAGACCATCTGGTCCTAACCAAAATATCCATAAGACATTTGGTCCATGTCAAGGTTCTTGATATTTACAGGATCCCTTGGTTGTGTCCATAAGACACTTAGTCTATGCTGAAAGGTCCTTAAAATCTGGTTCTATCTAAAATGTACATGAGCTTACTAGGTCCATATGCCAAATGGTTTTGGATGGCACCAAATATCAAGGACTTTTGGCGTGGACCAAATGTCTCCATGGACATTTTGGATAGGACCAAATGTCCTGCCAGGGTCTTGGCAGAAAACCAAGGTTAAACTAAATAGGTAAGAACAAGTACAAATTTGTCAGAGAACTGCTGATATATTTATTCTAGAGAGTAGACTGTTAAGTTTAGTGTTCCATGTTGAGATGTCTGATAAATTTGAAATATTGAATGAGAGTAAAATGATGAGCAGAAATTTAACCAATATACTCAGAGACTATACTTAATAAAATTCATTCATCAAATATATAAATAATGACAATTCACAAAATAACAGTAAAACATGAGCTTAATAAATGTGATAAAATTATTTCCTATTTACAGAAATTAGAAAAAGTTGGGTCCTCATTTTCATATCTTTTATATATCTAAAAATGTATCATATATGCTGCAATACTTGATATTTCTACCTTTTGCCTTACAATTAATGCATATTTAGAATTAATTAATTTCAGCACACCTAGGTTTGGATTATTTTTTTTAAAAAATAGCTTAAGTTTAATGAGTGCTTAATATGTGCTAGGCATTGTGCTAAATGCTCAACATGAATTACTTCATTTAATTCTCACAACAAAATGATGAGGTTAGTGGTATTATTATTACCCCCACTGTAAAGATGAGGAAACTGAGGCACAGAGAGATGAATCAACATTCTCACAATTTCCAGTGTGATTTTGAACCAGGAAGTATGAACAGAGCCTGTCCTTCTTATATGTAATGTAATATATTGCCTCCTTAATATTTTATTTTATTTGATAATTACTTTCCATTAAATAAAGAATTTACATGTAGATATGTTTGTAACCAAAACTGAACAGCAGAATGTATGATCAAAACAAACTTTCATTTGTATGATTCAATATATATGTGTGATATGTGTATTTTACAAATGCAGTTTAGTAATTATTTTGCCTAAGGATTTTCAATACTTTACAAACCAATACCACACACCACAAAATAGTCTCCCTACCCATTTTTAACATCAGAAGTCAAATGTAAGAAAGTAAAATTTCAGAAACACTAATACACATCATACTATCCAGCTTCTCACATGTTTGGGGAAGGGTAAGGAATAAAAACCAGAAACAGAAACCATCAACAAATAAAACTCGAGTACATAATAAATTGTCAAAAGCTAAAAATGGTCCTGTTTTTCTAAACATAGAAAAGGGAAAGAGGTAAAGTAGATCTTTACACATGTAAAGGAGTTACAAAAAAATGAACATAGGTACACCGTATGAGGCTAATTAGGGGAAGCATGCAGAGATAGCTAGTAGTGAGCATTAGTAGTAACTGTAATTGAGCAGTTAACATCAAATATTTATGATAGGGTGCTGTTATTTACATATAGTGGTACTTACATCCCTGTACAGCCAAATCTACAGCCCAAACCAAAGTCAGGTGTGAAAGAAAGCACAACAACGTCAGTAAGTACTAGGACGTAGAACAAGGAAAAGTGTACAGTTCGTTCTTTATTTTAAAAAGCTAGCAATCACTTTATAGGTAATAACAAGCAAAAAGATTTACATATATAAGCCAACAAGTTGGGCATACTGAAGGATAAAAATACTTACATCTATATAGTTGGCATTAATGTAATCTGAAGAAGGATCATCCTCAACAGGTTGCAAAATTACTCTGGAGTGATCATCTAAATTTTTTAAAGGATAAAATAAAAGCTATTAAGTGTTCCCCCTGTTCTGAGACAATGACCCTAGTAGAGACTTAAAATAATTCGGTGGTTAACAACTGATTATCCATAATATACTTTCAAATTTCCTTGGATACCAGTCGTTTGAAGAAATGCAAGAACTTTAATGAGCTCATTACTTATTACAATGATAATATTCTGTTAATAAAGCTTCAATGACTAGCATTTATAGTCAGGAAGCTTTTACGGGGCATGATAATGTCTGATAAATTATCATTTGAGTCATAAATTTTTCTAAAGAACTGAACTTGCCTTAACTCCTAATTTTGCTTGTTAGGCATGATTCTATATGGGTGGGATCTTTTCTCCCCGTACTTTACAGAAAATGAGCCATAGAACTAGGGAGTGAATTTCGAACCCCTGCTCTCAACTTATTTTGTGAGAGTCAAGGTTAAATTCTGATGTATTCAAAAGACAGTGTAAAATAATTTAAATTGAGAATGAAGTGGTCTAAGTAAATCAGCAGTTAGTTACAAGCTAAGCTATCTGTTACTTTTCTTACTGCCCCTTTGGTTTCATATGATAATCAATTTATTTATCTCATGAATACACTGTAAAACTTCATCAGGAGGAAGTCCCTTATGATAAGTAACATGGAACACCTGGGGTTCAGGCACTGGCTCCAAGAAAGGAAATATGGTATATGGAAAGAATAACACTCCCACCTTGAATATGTTTGGTGGAAGAGTTATAGCAATTTATCACTGAAAAAATCCTTCGTATTTGTTATTCTAATATTTTCAGCTGTTAATGACACCCCCATATATTTATGTACAAACATAAAATCAAGCGGCACGTTATCTCCACAGGGTGAAGAGTCTGAGTCAATTAATTAATGAGGATGATGACAATTTCTGAATCCCTGCCAATAGCCAATGCTGTTCTAATATTAAATAGATTATTTTATGAAAAGATGTGTCACCCTCTGGGATTTTTTTAAAGTTTAAAACCATATAAGGAGGAATTGCAAATTACTCTTTATCTTCTACACACAGTATTTACATTCACCAAGAATTGTAAGAGAACTTACATGCTATAATGTTTCCATATCGGTTTTTTGCTCTATTTTGATCTTTTTTAGCTACATCCCAAGATGCTGACTGTCCTTCAAAGAAGCTCTAGAAAAAAAAAAAAACCAAAATTAACAAGCACACTGAATTTAATTCCTTTTCTTGAATCAGGTCTGTTTGTTCTGAAGACCAAAATAGTAAAAGCCATCTTCTCTGGGAGGAAGGGAGTACTACAGCAGTAAACAAGTTCAATTTTCAGACCTCAAAGCTTGTTTGCTGGACTGCTACTTGCTCATCTTGGATTGGACTGAGTTCAAATTAAGGACAAGAAACAACTTTAGGGGGCAAAAAAGGACTTTGAAAGTATTTCAAATTTAAGATCACTATAACTTTGTGAGATGGAACTAGAGGAAGCATCAAAAACTTCAAAACTACTTTTAATGAGCAACTTTCAAAAGTATGCTTCCTTTAGCATTTCTAACAGGAAAAAGAAAACCTGTTTTCTCCCATAATTATTCACTAAATCGTGTGCAATACATCACATTTCAGTTTCTTTGAAGATCGTGGAAAGGACTGAGTCTCTACAAGAGACCATATGGAAATTAAAAAGAGCCACTATCTCCAAGAATCTTGGAACAGATGAAATTGTTGATTGGTTTAATTACCATATGCAGCAATTTAAAATATGGGTATAGATTTCTTTTTGCAGAAAAACTTAAACTTTGCTCAACACAGGAAATGGGGTCTTCAAAGAGTCAAACTTTGAAGCGAGGTACACAGGAATATACATGTAATGAACAACAACAACAAAAGACAAACAAAAAACACCCCAGCTCTGGCAGAATATTGTAATTCCTTGCACTATTTTGTTAACACAGCATAGTGTTTCCTGCATATATCTAAAATCAACATTCAAAATTCAAAAATAATTTTACTCATTCCTAAACTATGGTATAACAAGTAATCTTAAATTAAAGGTAATGTTTAGAAGGTTCCTTACATAGTTAGATGTATTTTAGGTGGTCTTTCAAAGTAAAGTACTGTTTGTTCTCTTTTACTTTACGTATGTGTGTACAGTGGTGGAGGAACTTTCTTGTACACCCCAGACTGATATTTCTCAGTAATTGAAAAGTGTCCGAGGAACTGTTTCTTTTTTGCTATACTATGTTTATTGGGATGTTTAGTTTAAATCACTTCTTTTGTAGTATAATCTTGGTATTTTGGTTTGAGTAGCAAGGGGCAATAAGGATGAAAGAAGAATTTCCCATGTCCTTTTTTGGGCTCCTTTTTGTTGTCTGGATTTTCCGTGCTCTGCTTTTCTTCCCAGCCCCCCTCAACCTATAATCCTCAAAACAAAACTCAGAGTGACAAGTAGTACATTTAGGGCACAAAGCTAGATCTTATTTCTCAACAGAGGGTCAACAAGCAAAGAGGCAGAAAAGCATCCACTGCTTAGGTCTTTCAAATAGCAGAACCTGCAATGATACAATGGGACTCAAGGTATCTTGCTATGGATTTTTGAGCGGGGGAAATATAAAGTCTAACAAAGTGGTTTTTAAGTAACAGTCAAATAAATTATGGGATCCAATCTTTTATTATTCCTTAAAATGAATTTTGACCCAGATATATCCCCAGGAAGTACCCTTTTCTTTCAATCCATCTACCCCCCTCTCCTCATATGTACACTTGATTGTACATTTACAGAGAAAGGATTAGACAGTCTACAGAGTATTCCACTGCTTGCTATGTTAAAGCTGTTACATGGTGCTGGGTATCATGGTTAGAAATGAAATTCAATACAGTATTGAAACTTTCACCTCATATTCCTCTTTGAACCCGTAGCTGTCTGATGTCTTCATGAGATTAATGTGCTGCAGTAAGTCGGCTACCCTGATAGCTGGGTGCAGCTGTCCCGTCTGGTAAGGGGATTCTGTCCCCTCACACAGGTAGCGAGGTACATCTAGAAGACGACTGGATTCTGCTGTAGCACTGTGGTTCTCATCTGCCATTTTTCAGATTCCAGAAGATTAAAAAAAAGACAAAGTTACCTTATTTAATATATATCTATGCAAATAGGATTTTAAGATCTTATGATCTTTCTGATAGTAGAAAGAAGGGAAAGAAATATAGTATAGACCTAGGGCAGCACCCCTATAAAGACAAAGCCTTTTACTTCAGCTCAAGGTAGGAGGTCAGGGTATATTATGTGTCTATCAGTAAGACAACACATGCTGTGAGATGTAGAGAGAGACACCTGATCCACTTTTAAAAACTATAAGTGGGAGATTTTGCTGAGTTCTGACTTTTTCTTGTACCTGCAGTCAGAGCAGCATAGAGTAGGACCAGAAGATCAAGTTGCCAATTGGAGAGTGTTTTCATTGTTGATTAAATTGAACAAATTCTTTCCCACCCATATCCCAACCTCCCTCTAGGCAACCCATCCCCACAGGGCTGCTCTTCTTGCCCTGTGGCCGTACTATGCCCTTCCACCTCTGGCTTTTTACCACGATACACTCCCAGACTGGGAAACATGAACATTCTACAGAATCAGCCCCTGGGCCCACTACGTCTGCTAGCCAGGTTACATGTGCATTTATACTTGATCTCCATTCCCTTGGTTTATTATTATTGTTGTGTTTTTATTGCTGATACATTTTGACTTTTCTGGCTACTGTATAAAAGAAATGGGGGTATGTCTCTTGGGCAAAATATTTAGGTACTTCCTCTGGAATTCTTCCTCGGCCCATCGAGGCTGAGCTACAAAGCACCTGCTTTGTGTTCCCATGGCCTCCTGTTCTCCAACATTCATTTCACTTACAGTGTATTTTAATCATTTACTTACTGATCTATTTTCCTCACTAAACTCTCAATACTTAGCATGTAGAGACAAGAGTCATATTTTTCTCTTTATTCTTAGTGCCTGGTGCAAAGCAGTCACTCAATACATATTTCAATGACTCAGTTAGTTAAAAATCCATTAAATCCCTCACGACCCACACTTAAGTATAGGCCCCATCTCAACTGTGTTGTTAGCTTAAAATGAAAAGAAACTCTTAAGTCTCTGTCACAAGAAGGAAGAAAAGAACAAGAACATTTTACCTCTGAAAAATAAATATTATTTTAATGACCACAGTACTAATCATTACAACGAGAAGAAGCATGCTTATAGCTATCACATTTAAACTTACCATGTTAAAAACAAAAACAAATGTTTTAAGGGGTGTTACTTTAGAAAACATTACACTGCCATACTCATTAACAGAGGAGAAAATACACTCTTAGGGGAACTTTTGTTTTAATGATAATGCATACTGTAGAGAACGATATTTAGTTAACAGTTAAACATATTTCAAGTGCTGGTACATTTGCCTGTTCTATCACCAACTCTACAAATAGGATATGGCAAAAAATGAATTGTTGTCCCCATGATAAACATTTTTTCTTCCTGGAGAAGGAAAAAAAAAAAAAAGAACCCCACAATCAGATTTGTATGCTTCTATAATTTAGCTTGATTGCATTTACTTTACTTCTCTTATTAGGATGAATGCATTTTTTTCTTTTTGAATTTACTTCTAAAACTCTACATTGAACTAAAAAAACAAAACTCTGCTGGATTCTGTTGTGACCTAAAAACACCCAAATGAATTAATGCTCTTTACTCTGGTTTCCCACTCCTCTACACACAAACATTTGCTAGCAAACATGATTTATGAGAGTTTCCTGTTTTTTCTATGAGACAACACTCAATTGATCTGTCTTTGCTAAAATATTGTAATCAATACACTGACATAAAGAATATATACATCTCCCCAGTAAAATTAAATTCAGAAGCCACCGATTTGGGCACTACCACAGAATATAAAGCTTAGGATGAGAAGTAAAGAGAATAATGTCAGGGAGGCAAAACGCAATGACCCAAGCTGGAATAAGGTAATCAGTGCTCTGTGAAGCAGCCCCAGAGCACACGTTGTACCTGCTGGAGCAGTGGAATATTTACATTTGTAAAAGGCTCAGTGAGAAAAACAGAATTCACCCATATTCCAAATCTTACATGATTATCAACATGAAGTAGACAGTGCCTTTGGTTTTGCATTAAGCTTTAATACATTAGTACAATGAGCAGTATTTTTTAAAATAATCACACATGAATTATTAATCTCTATACATTTCTACCTCATTAAATTACCTAATAATGTGACTAGAAGTAAGAGTACATGTACTAATCATTATCCTTATCACACATTTAAGAATAACTTCAAATATTTCCTTGATGGAAAGGTTTCCTAGAGTTCTTTGCAATACACTTACCAGTTATAGGGACTTTAACCCAATGAAGCAGTAGAACACAAAAAACAAAAATATGAATCAATACAAAAATTTCTAACTTCTTTTTAAATCAGTAAGCAGATATTAATATCAAGCAATATTTGAAGTGACTTCAAAAATTGCTTTATAAATACAAAATCAGCTGGATGCAAAACAAATGTAAACACAGTGATTCTAAGAATGATGAAAAAATGCAACAAATCATTTCTAAATCTGGTATGATTAAAGAGCTTTTTAGCTTTTAAGAAGAAACATAAAAAAAAATCAGCTTGACCTTCAAAGTGAAATAAAATGCACAATGACTGTTTAAATGAACAGATTTTATAATTCTATTGTGTTAACTCTAGCCTTCCTTAAACAAAAATATCCTCTTTCATGGGGAAAATTGTTACAATAGTCTTTTAAACTTTATACATTATCTCCTTTTCTCTTCACTAAGCTCTGAGGAAAAGGTATGGTAAGAAATATTATATTATTTTACAGATGGAGAAGCAAAGACAAAGGTATTTTCATGAGTTCATACTGTGAGTCCACAAGAGGACTGAGACTTAGACCCAATTCTACATGTCCTTGAATATTACTGTAATGAAATTTTAACAGTGAGGTAACTATCTTTTTCTTTGAGTTTTTAATAACTTAATTGAATTTAACTTATTAGTTTGATGCTGACAGCATTCTACAGCTCTCAACAGAAGATGACATTTTCAGAGGCATTTGATGCCTCCCAAAGATCATGATTCCTGGCTCCTTCCTACATGATCAGACCATCCCTTGGGGCAAATTCCCCAGCTCACTTCCCTGCCATTTACTGGTGTGGACATCAAAGGGAGAGTGCAATCAGAGACAGATTCTTTTAGAATATATCTTTATATTATAAAATTATAATTTTTAATAATTCTTTTAGTGAAAAAGAGGTATATTTTGCTTAACTGAGTTAGTTGTATTGTTCCAACATATTTTTAAAATATAATTAAACATTGAATACATGGATAATAAAAACATGCATAAGCTAATGTTTTGTGTTCAAAGAAATTTAAATATAAAACATGAGAACTGGGAACTTTTAAGATACACTTATCTGGCAATTTTTACATTTCTCTGGTTGAAGCTTAAATATTAGAAGCAGGGGGGTCAAACTGATAAGACAACTTGCGAACATATGAGCAAGCTGGTCATGAATCATTGGTGTATAATTAGTCAAGGAATAGAGTACAAATTGAAATGAAACTCATTCTATTCTTAAATATACAGTTGGATTAAACATTATTTTAATTTTAGAGCTGAAAAGGTCTTATTCATCACTAGCAATATCAGTTGTCTTGGATGTTATATAGTGGGAAATCTTGGCTTATTCTAAATTTTTTGAAAGATAATGCTTACGTAAGATGCACATAGAATGCGAAACTCCATATCAATATTGTAGCAACTTTACCTGCATTTATATATCCTTAACAAAGACAAAAACTAAAGCAAATGCACACATTCCTAATGTTTACTTGGAAATGTGTTCTTTAGTTGCTATAAAATTAGGAGGATCTAGAAAAGCCCTTTAAATCCGGTAGATTTTTATATATAAACTAATTATTCAGGTAGCACTGGCCCCTGAAATGTGTGCATTTGGGTTCATTCTACTTACTTGCATGTATAAACATTAGGTATATATTGGGGCCCCTTGTACTTTCACTCCAAATCTAACAGAACCAAGAATGAAAGAATATGTTGTTTTTAAAAAAGCATACCTTACTAATTCGAAATGCACTAGATCTAATTGTGTTGACCACAGCTGCTCTCTTTGATAAAACCAGGACTATATTTTCGAAATCGAACTGCTTCCTGTGCTGTAAATAATTACTGTGTGGACAAAGCTATAACCCATGCAAGGAAGGGTGATCCATGCAAAAAAAGATGACAAAGAATTAGGGCCTCACCTAACACAGCAGTCGGCACAAGTGGATCATTGGGCACTGTGGGAAAACAAAGCTCATGAAGGAACATATTGCCCTAAAGTTGTATTTTATGCTCTTTTTTTCCTTTAAAATAGATTTATCATTTCTTAAGAAATATATCTATTAAACTTTCTTTGATTACTATAACCTGCAAAGGTAAAATTCTCTTTTTCAAAGCTTGGGTTATTTCAAAATACCAGGAAAGGTGCATCTATAATTATATTTCAGTAGTCAGTTCAATTTTAAAAGCCAAGAAGATTCAGCATGACATTATAAAGATTATAAAATTAGGGGGGAAAAACATGTATTTTAGATTTATCAAGTGTGAGGTACTTAGAGAAGTAATTATCTTATATTCATTCCAAATAAACATTTTTAGTTAACTTTGGGAAATAGATTTAATCCTTTCTCCAAGTTCATAAGTGTACATTTATAGTTATACTGCTAAATTCAAGCCTCCTAATAAGGTACACAGTCAGTAGATAGAAAAGCTTTGGAAACAAAAATCCTTTCAAATCCTTAACTGATTAATTTTTAAAGCAAGTGGTTAGAGAGATGATACATCTATATTTTTAACAAAACTTACTTTCAACAATAATAAGATTTTATGTTTTTCTCTATCATTTATCTTATAGTGAAATGAAAATAAAATAGATCAGAAAAGCTCTATCATTATTAAAACTAAATCCAAAATGACTCATTACAACATTTCTAACTAATAATTTGGTGTAGATATATATCAGGGAAAATGATGGCCAATAATTACTAAAAGTTTTCACCAAGCTGAACATTTCAGAAAAAAACCCCTTTCTGAAAAGCCATAAATGCATACAACCTACAAATACTTTATTGTCTCAATCTTACCATTCCGTATGTTTATAATCTGTACAGAAAATAATACTTCTATTGTTTACTTCTTTCCTTATACATGTGTTTCCCAAACTGAGGTAAACATACCTCTGGGATCTGTGACAAAATGCCTCTGTGTACACAAGGCCAAGGATAAACAAAATTTGCCTTCTTCAAATACCAATTTTACTTGGGGATTTGAAGAGACAGGTAATTTAACTTAAAGTAACAAAATAAAAACAGTGCTATAGAACAAGATATAAAAATCATAGAAAATTTGAAGATAATAATATTGATTGTGAAGCAGTAAACTACTTCAGAGGAAATATTTTAAAAGACAGTATTTTAAAAGATCTGCCTTCATAGATCAACATGAGGAATCCTTAACATGGATGGGTGAATGGATGGATTTCACCGTTCCCTGCCAATCCCTCAATTCAAGTAAACTTTTGGACTTCACACCAGATACTTAAGAGTATGTAGATTCCTCTTTCCCCTGGTTAACTTTTTATTACTGAAATTCTCCAGGAGTCTATAGAATAATTAAATAGAATAACTTTCCCATGCCAATAACTCCCAGAAAGAATTATGATATTTCTTATCTCAAAAGGAACTTTATCTTACACAAAGGAAGACTCAAATGGCAAAACAATTATAAATAAATTCTGACATGAACTAATTTTATGTAGGCAATCAAGTATATTTTAACCTAAAGCAATAACATAAGATTTGGTGAGTGGTATATGGATATGTCTTATAACACAGTAATAAAATTCATACAGTTTGAAGTTAAACTAAATCCAATATCAAGACTGAAAATAAGCCTTCTGATAAACTCCATAATATTCTATATCACTTCTTCTCTTTCCAGCTATTTTTCCCATCTCTCTTTCTTATTTCCCCTCACTATTCAAAAGGTAATGTGTTGAATTCAGAGAGACATTAAAGAACTTTAAAAATCTTTGATTAAAATTTTGATGAACAACTTACATCTTGGACTAAAATTATGTTGGTCCATGAAGGTGATGGAAAGAGGGTCTTCTGCATGCAGAGTGCTCTGATCAGCATAACTGCGATCCATAGCATTCACCATGTGCGTCATCTCCTGCCGGGTGTTCCCCAGAGCATCTTTGCGTTTTTTAGCAAGCTTGCTGCCAAGACAAATACCAAAGGGAAACCTTAGCGTGAGGCTTGAAGGAGAGTTGACACCAGCAGTAAATAGTTCAGGGAAGCCCGAGGATAAGAATACAGATTTGGTTTAGAAACTCTAAAAACATGTCATAATTTCAGGAATTAAGTTTGACATCCAAACGATATTTGTTGATTGCTATAAAATTGTTTTGTCATATGGATATTTCATCATTCAAGCTGTCAACCCAAATGTCTCATCACTTCTTGTATTTTATCATTAAAATATATTATCATAGAGCATGACTATACTTTATTAGAACAGTAAGTAAATACTTCCTTAGTAGAGTTGCTCAAGGAAAACTTAAGCTAATGCTAAATTTTGGTTTTCCTCCTGGGTGATTAACACGCTTGAGCAACTTTTAGAAGTTCTTCTGGGGGAAGAACATGACTACTTTTTCAAGTATATTTTACTATAGTCATCCAACTAAAATAGATAAAGAAATCCCATTCTTCACTCTTTGTTCTATTGTTCAGTAAAAATGCAACATGTAGAATTAACATATGTAGCAATATATTTATAACATTAATCCAAACCTAACCCAGAAATTTGTAGAATCAACCGCAGCTAGATATAATGCAAATACTCAGGAATATATGGGAAAATTATATACTTTATAAGGAAAGTACTTTAAGAAAAGTTTGGAAAATGCTATGCAGAGGTATTATGCAAATGATCATAATACTGGATGACAAACATGGTCAAATCCTAAAAATGTGTTTCAGAACCCCATGGCAGAGTACCAACTACAGAATGGCCTTACGAATGCAGCAAGGCAAATGACACAGGGGATTTGGAAATTAGCAGAGTTAGACTTTTGAGCTACTCAAACACTGGTATCTTTATCTTACATAACACGGATGTGAAATACATTCTGGTTCTTTGTGAATGTTACACATGAAACATGCAATTAAAAACCTATTACAGGCACATAAAACATTTATCTCACATTAATAAGGTACTCTAAAAAGAAATAAAGAGACTCTAAATGCCTGTAGTGGCCAGATTATGTTTCTAAGTTTATGGCAGCAGCTTATAGTGCTTTGGAAGTATTTTTTAGTTGTTTTAAGAGTAACATTTCTCAGCTGGATTATTAGCTAGGATAAATTCTTCTGATTCTCATGAGTATCCATACTAGAGTAAATATACTACAAATACCTAAAAAAAAAAAAAAAAAAACTCACTTAGTAGTTGTGTTTATGTCCAAAGGCTTTTCCTTTAGAAAATTAATCTGATGATTTGAGAGCTACTCATGTGTAAGATATTTTTCTTTGAGAATTATAGTACTTGGCTTCAGGTGTACATACCCAACAATACCCAATATACTGACATAGCAGATCTGATACCTAAGTAAGATAGTCATAAACTAGGCTTTAGGGATGGAAATGGCATTAACTTTTTTAGAAATAATAATGATAAGTATTATCAATAAGAAAACAATGACAAAACTGTAACAAGAACTACCATCACCATCACGACCACTACACCGTCACAACCACTGTCACCACCACCATCACTACCACTACACCATCACAACCACTGTCACCACCACCGTCACTTAGTAGCAATATTTGCTCTATTCACTGAAAGATCTCTTGTCTCTTTTTTCTAGGTTAGGAGGCAAAAACCCTGTAAAACCCTTACAGGTTTCACACAGGGAATATAAATAGTGCTGCTGCCAGTGATGAGACACCACGTAGTAGGGTGGGGACTGCAGAGAACTGGAGAGCAGTTTAGGGGGCAACTTGCCTAAGTGAATATTGGCATTTGAACCCAGAGCTGAGTTTCTCATTTTAAAATTATTTTTAAAGAGAAGTCATGACTCTGAATATTTATGTTAAATTTCCTTATTCTTTAAAGTGGTTCTATTTTTTGAAAGAGTGTGTGGGGCAAATTACACATCAGCAGGTCATATGTTAGTCTATAGGCTTCACTTTCCAAACTTACCTCTAGGACATTTCCAAACTTACCTATAGGATATTTGTTCTTTGACCTACAATGTTTTTCTACCTCTAGTATCTGGTTAACTTCCATTCTGTCTTGCGTCATCAGGGAGACTTCTCTGACTGAACCCAATACAACCTGTCTCAGGTTAGGTTTGCCTGGTAGGTATTTTTATAGCAACATGTTTTCTGCCTATAATAACACTCACCACATTATTATTGTGAGTATCCTTTTAATTGTTTTCCCCACTGTATGTTCCATGAAGGGAAGAACCATCTGTATATCCCTAGCACTTAGAGCAGTGTCTGGCATATAGCAAACACTCAATAAATACTTGTTGAATAGATGAATTAGGTCTGGTATATGCTTGGCGCTTGTCATTTGTTAACTCAATTAATTCTCAGATCAATGAACTGAAAAAGCCATGAGAATTCTAATTGTATAGATGAGCTCACTCAGGCTCAGACAAGTTAAATAACTTGCCCAAGGTTATTAATCTAATAAGCAGTAAAGAATGACCTGGTTCCAAGGCCTAAGCCCTTATACTATATCCAGTTACTCACTTTTTTATTAAATTGCCACATTACCAAGCGTACTGTAATATGAAGCATCCATTGCTCTAGGAGTTAAACATTAGTTATTATAAATTTGAGAATAATATGAATGCACACATGTTTTGCCATTTTAAAGTTAAAAAAAATAGTTTAAGAAATAACTTCCAATCTTTGTTTCTTGGATAAGAAGAAAGGATGAATTCATTCCTCAAAAAATTTGAGAGATTGAAGTGGATAAAAATAAGACAACTTGAAGTTTGGATTAAAAATAATGTAAAAAATTTGAAGATAGATAGTTCAAGGCAAGTGGAAAAGATGTTTAAATTTTGAGGCTTTACTTTAAAACATAAAAATTTAAACATATTTTGTGATTGAGGAAAAATAAGAAGAATGAACTTGTCAAATGTATGACAGGTAAAAGTTTTCATGGCACTGAAGGACTTTTTAGTTTCACAAACCTTTGTTAATCGACAAATTATGGGTGAATATATATAACCTTTGTTAATATCTGCCAACTGTACACTATCACCTTGGTTCTTATACCTTAATCCTCACAACAACCCTGTGAGGTAGGCTTTAATTCAGGTTATTACAAAAGAAATAAAAATCAGCATTAGAGTTAAGTGTTTTGATCAAGAACTGACAGTTTACTATGATGATGCCAATGAATTTTAGTTCAAAGATCACACCTGGTTTTCTTTTAAGTTTTACTCTATTTTATTTCTAGTTTTATTTTAAAAATGTCTAATTCATAGTAGCTTTACTACATCTATTTAAGCAGCTTTTAAAAATATGTCTGTGGCATTTTTTTCTAATTATGATTGATAATGCCAGTAACCCTAAGTATTACAATGACAGTATCAAAACCTACTACGTAGTCTAGAATATAGAAATGCTACCTATCAACTAGAAAGGCAATCTCATTCTAACATTATAGATAAATGGATGGCTAATGGTAAGCTTATTGATGTTCTCATAATTAAACATTTATTGATTCCTGCATGTTTGATGCTTTGTCTCTCTCTGAACAACCTGCATATATAATGTACACTTCAGGACAGTTAAGCTAATCATTTTGCAACTCCTTGAGTTTGACAGATGTGCAAATGACTTTCATTATCAAAACAGCCAACAGCATAAACTTCTGCAGGTGGATATATGGGTGGGCTATAAAGAGGAAAAGTGCTCCATCATTGTATGAAATGGTACATTTAATTACCTTTGGCTTCATCAAACATGATTTAACAAGGATATTATAATTCATCAAAATAAGCTAGGAGTACTGCTAGTTTACACCTGCTTATTTTAGCAGATTTTAAGAAACCAAATGTTTATAATATTTAAAATGTTGGCACAATTCCATTATATTCATTGAGACTCTTACCAAAATTTTTAGTAAAGCTAGCTTAAATTTACCTAGTGAAATACTATTGTGGGATATATGCCCCAAAAGTACTTAATCACGATCCTTAAGTCTCAAAATTTTGTGGATCAAATACTGATCAAGCAAAGACCAAGAAAACTTTGTTGTATCATTCCTTTGGACTGGATGAATACCCTGGAATTTAAGGTAATAAACTGAAAATGATTAGTGAAATAGAGTGGACAATACTCGCCTTCGTCATCCAAAGTAGCATTTCATACCTAAGCATAGGAAGAGCTAAAACTTTGGAGGACAAAAGGAGATATGTGACACCTAGGTGTGTTTTGTGTAGGTTGACAGGTTTTCTTTTTCTTTTTTTGGTCTTGATTTTACAAAATCATTTTCCTATTTAAGTCAAAATAAACAAACTCAGAATTTCTTCTCTAAAAAGAATTTTTTATTTCTTTGTCACTGCAACATTATGCTTTTAGCAGCCCAAAAGGTGTTCTGAAGTTATAACCCATCCTGGATTCCTGGAAATGTGGAGAGAGATGTTATCACAGTAAGACCTGACCTGATTCACATTCTGTGAAGGTATTTTGAATGTTCTTCTATGAATACATCACTTGGCTCATTTTGTCAAACATAAGTGTTATGTAAAGATAGGTATTAGTGAATTACAAACCCTATCTCTACTTTACCAGATAGTGAGACATCACATTGATAAGGTACAGGTTTGACTTAAGTAAATAAATGATGCTTTAGGCTGTAGACTATGGCTACTTATGGAAAATTGTAAATAAAAATTAAAAGTAGCTGAACATACAGAAATACAATATCCCTTTTTAAAAAGATTAACAAAATAGGTTAATAGGTAAATTTTATAGTTTTAGAGTCCAGGAAAACATATTTTTTGAAATGTCACCAAAATTGCAAACATTCTGTTTTTTGGTTTGGGTTTTATTTATTCATTTTTTTGAAAAGGGATACTGCATCTTTAACACATGTAAAGTCATATATCACCCATTTTCTACTTACAGGTAGTAGGAGTAAGAATAGTAGCTCCTCCTGGCAAGCAAATCACAGACAGTGGAAAAAGAGAAGCAATGGTGAATGAAAAGCGTGACTCTGTCACATTCAATAAAGCAGAAAAATGTGCGTTAAAAAATAAAATAAAATAAAATTCATGTTTTTTTGGTTTGTATTTCAGTTTGCTCATGCATTGGTTAGATATCTTTTGCCATGCAATTAAACAGATACGCAATAGAAAATAAAATATAAAATACATAATTTGGAAAAAATAACATGCTGACTTTTTTATAGCCAAAAAAATTGAAAAATTAAATGGATTGTGTATTTTCAACATGCAGTTAAGCGTAATATCATCCATTACCATCTAAATGTCATGACAGATGGAACAGCTGTGTATAGAACTTCTACACTAAATTGACTATTTTTTTTAGATACAAAACATAAAGATCTATTAGTTTAATACAAAATATATGCAGAATGACACCTAAGTTTCTATAAATAAGTCATTATATCTTATTAATACACAGGTACATACATATATTATGTGAATATACATATGCACCATACACTATATACGCACAAAGATATTTCTACAGTAGATGTATGTGACCATGATATCACACACAAACATTTACTGTACTGAAGCATAATTTCAAATTTATGTTTGGAATTATTAATGTATTCATGCTGCAAATTTAAAATAATACATAACCAATGAAAAAATGGCATACATTTGGAAATAATTCAACAGTGATTAAATTAAAATGACATTGCGTTTTGAAAGATGCAATATCCCTTTTCTTAGCCTAAAAACTTACTTTATATATACCCTTAGCTGTAGAATTTTACTAAATTAAATTCCAAACCATTTCTTTACACAACAACCAAAAATACACAGATTTTTTTTTTTCAACATGAGAAATATACCTACATATACTATTCCCAGTGAGGGATAAAGTCTTGAGAAACTTAACAATTTCCCACAAAAATAAAGATCCTAAGGGGCTAAAATAATTTGCTTTTCCATTATTTTTATTATAAATTTGTGTATTAGTATATAACGTAGGGAAACTACATTATATACTAAAATTGTTAACTTTGATACTAACCAATACTGTTATGTATCTATGCTTTTGTGTATGTATAATAAACATATTTGTGATTGTCATACACAATATATGTGTGACACACTACATACAACTAAAAGTCATTACAAAGTTTCTTAGGTAAGTAAGGGATTCTTAGTTATATTACACACTAGAAGGTAATATATCTAAACATGTAACTTCATCTATCTATAAAATTGCAACTTCTCTAGTCCTAGAGGTAGTGATGAGGAAGAGAAACAAAAGCCCTAGCATACTTTCTAGTAGAAGACAATCAATTAAAGCATAATTATGAAAACTCAAACATTAAACATTTTAATAGAAAGGCTCATTTATCCAACCATTTAAAATATGAACCAGAAAAAGAATTTGATGCATTAGGCAATTTTAGAGAGCTGTCAGAGCATTTTACCCACACAAAAAGAATCATGCTTAGAGATTGTTTTGGTGTACTTTAGAAAATTTATGTTTCAATTTTTTGGTTATTTTTAAAACAGATGGCCACAGATAAGAAAGGCTACAATAATAAGTGTTTTCAAATAATTAACCAATAAAATCAGTAAGTTTAACCCAATTCTAACTGAGTGAAGACATAACCAGAGGCCATTTTTATGTTTTCATATCCAATCTGAAGTGGCTGAGATAATTTTAACTCTAAAGCAAAGTTTAATTAACTCTCTAAACTGTTTAGTTTAACTCTCCAAATATAAATTTAAGCTAAATAGAAACATAAGATCTGAAAGTTATATTCAAAGATTTTATTGATCTTGATTGGCAAATTTGTGTTAGTAAAATACTTAAATCTTCCTGTCTCAAATATGATGTATTTTCCAACCACAGAGGTAGACAACAGCAAAAAGAGAAAGCACTATTGGGGAAAGCACGTATGTAGCTAATTTAACACAAAACACTACGATGCATACCTAATGTTTCTAATGCAGATGTGTCTTCTCCAACATATATATCTCCAGGGGATAATTGTAAAGAGGCAATACATTAAAATAAACTCTCATGGAATCATTAAACATGTAGTATGAGTCTTATCTATAGTATTAATGATTTATTTTGAGTACAAAATAACAATCAAAATAGTACATTATATGATTTAATATAATGTAAGCAACATCTTTTATTATATTCAATATAGTTAATGAATGACAAACACTTCTATACACCAAGGTATTTTAGGACTATACTCTGTACAGATTTGTTTTTAAATCCTTCCAAATTTTAATATTATTTAAAACATACAATTGGAAAGATTGGAGAGTTGTATTAATTTCTAAAACAATGCCTTACAGATAATGACACTTTATGGAATAGGAAAAAGCTCAAGTTATAAAAACTGTATTCTTTGAAATGTTTTCTGGTAGAAGTATACCTTAATCTCCCAAATAGAATTCAATTTAAATTCCTGTAGGTCTTAATATCTTCATATAATTCCAGAAGATGGCGATATTGGTTGATATAGTATAAAAGACTAATGCTCAATTTTAAAAAATTGACTCTTCATATTAAAGTGCTGAAATATTTAGTCAGTGAATATTAATATACAATTTTGTAAAATAATGCCCATATTCTTCTTATCTTATTTGTAGCCAACATTTAGAAAAACAGAGTAAGAGTACAAAATAATTCATAGACCATAACCCAAATATCATAATAAACTCTTATTTTGCCATTCGCAATACATGATGCTTCAAAACATAAGATACGTTAATAACTCAAGCGTTTGAGGAATTTAAATTCATACATTAATTTCAAGGTTAAATTGACAAAAAGTATATTTTATATCCAAAATTAAACTGCAAATAACCAATAAGAATTTATTTACAAAGCATAAGAAACAGACCCAGATGCTGGCAACATCATTAAAATTCAATTCTTGTTGTGTGTTCTAATTTAAAAGCACTCAGGGAAACAAAAAAGTGCTTCAAAACTAGTGACAGTGACATATGGTAAGTGGGTGGGACAGAACAAAATCAGGTCTTACCTCTTTTTTACAATTAATATGACAACTAGGAGCAGAAGGACGAACACCAAAATCCCAGCACTAATTCCTGCTATTTTCACCACTCTGTCTGTCTGCTTGGCTGGGTCTGGAATCACTTCTGGTTCTTCTGTTGCTGCTGCTAAATGAATCAAAAATATAAGTTACTGAAAGCAGCTAATTATCACAGAAAGGAAAATTATTCCCAGCTAAAGCTTACCACAAAAAGACAACTTATTTTATTTGAATAAAGACAATCTGAAAATATAAATATGGTAGCATGCTAAACTCCAGCATGAGAGACTTATGGTAAAGAGAAACTTTTGAAGAGAGATTTTGTTAACATAAAAAAATAAAAACTTAGAAATAGCTATCAAAGGGAACTATTTTTCTCCAAGTATCCTTAAAAGTAAGAACAGAGGAGTTTTAGCAAATAGTACAGTGGAAAGAGACAGGGTCAAATTTAGAGATTCATTCTTTATCACTTCATTCAATAATCCTTCTCCACTAAAATGCAAGGTGTTGTGCTTGGGCCTTTGTCTGGGACACAAAGGGTTAGGTTAAATAAATGCCTAGTCTAAGTGCTGGAGGTGTGAGTTTATGATATGGTAAAAAAGATTTGAAATAAACAGTTTGGAGGAAGACAAGAATAAGCAAAGGAAAACAGATTCATTAAGGAATATTTCACATTCTCTTAACAAATAAAAGCCAGGTAATAAACTTGGGAAACAGAAGTCTGAGAAGAGCTTCACTTTCTTTCTTTCTCAAAGCCACCACCATCCTCCACATACATACACAATTAATATTATAAATCCTACTCAATTTACAATCTCCAGTAACCCTTGGAAGACATCTTTCTTTACCTCATTTGTCTTGAAAACTGGCAAGGAAAGCATTATTATCTTCATTTTACAGATTAAAAAACCTGAGGCTTAGAGATATAGGACAGATTAGAAATTGCTCAAGAACAGAGACAAAAATCTAACATATCTTCTATCTTCTAAAGCAGCATATCTCAGTGTTTCCAGATCCATGGCCCCTCTTGCTAAGAATCTGTGTGACGGAGGACAGGTGATTCTTAGAATTGGGCACATTTGGGAAACTCTTAAAGCAGCCATCAGTGTCAAGAGATGATGGCTGAATGAACAAACAAAAGGATCCCTAAATCCAACCTCAGACCTTCCTAATGGATAATTCCCTTTTAAAATTACCCATTTTTCTACATTCCAATCCTTTCTTCTTTAGCTTCTCTCTCTTGGCTTCTTTACCCCCAAACCTCTGCTTTCACCTCCAGTTCTGCACATTTAAATATCCACTTCAGTTTTCCAACCAGCCACAGTTTCCTCCCAAAGGGGATGGACACAAGGTCGTTAACTTTTAATTTTTCCAAGTAGGAAATTAAAAAGAACTAATATATCTAATATCAGTGTCATTTCATAAAATGGTGCTTTAAAGGTAAACCAGTAGGAAACATAGTTTGAAGAAAAGTGTTAGAACACAGTTAACTTTGGAAAATAATTCACTATAACTGTCTTAATGTATCTATTTCAATTGGATAGGATAAAATCCCCATGGACCAGTATTTGGTACCCATTATTCTCAAGAAAGAAAAACAAGCCTTCAGTTTGTTTTTTCTGGTAAGCAAGGGAGTTTTCCTTTCTGACTTGACACTTTCCATTATATCCAGGCTTCAGGGAATTTCCAATCTCAAATAGAGGTAGTTCAGTGCTTACCACATTTCAAACTACATATTATGTTTCAATTCATCAAAACATGCATTAAATATAATGGAGATCTCTTCTTTCCCAAGAGCAACTTTAGAAATACATACGTATATCAGTGTGTGTGTATGTATAAATGTATGTGTGTATTTATGTATGTATACATATATATTCAATAAAAACAGGGGGAGTATATTTCAAAGTTGGATAAAAAGCTAAAAAGAATATATTTATTGTTTGTAATTCTCAAATTGGATTGGTTTGACACAGTTACTGCTTGAAATAGGGAGACAATGTTTGCTGTAGAAATCTCTTGAAAAAACTTCAGGGCATGCAACGAATCATTATTCACTATTTAAAGCTTATGCTCATAAGTTTCTGTGCTACATGTGGCTTTCAAAGGGTAATGATAATGATCCCTTTGTGATTTTCTGACTTAACTCACAGAATTAAACTTTCTGAAAGTCTTTGTAAGATTATTTCTTGTTCAGTGAGGTTAAAAAAAAAAAAAATATATATATATATATATATATATATATATTTTTTTTTTTTTTCAGTACGTGGGCCTCTCACTGTTGTGGCCTCTCCTGTTGCGGAGCACAGGCTCCGGACGCGCAGGCTCAGCGGCCATGGCTCACGGGCCCAGCCGCTCTGCGGCCATGTGGGATCTTCCTGGACCGGGGCACGAACCCGTGTCCCCTGCATCGGCAGGCGGACTCTCAACCACTGCACCACCAGGGAAACCCGGGAAATATATTTTTAATATAACATTTTAATTCAATTAAACACATGCTATTATGGAATAACTTTACAAACATATTATGCTGTAAGTAGCGTATGTTATATTTCATAAGAATCTTCAGAACTGCTAAGCTCCACCAGAAGCAGACAACCCTCACAATATACACAGGTGCAAAATGGACTATCATCACGAAGTACGAACATCCAGCCTTAATACTAACTGTGATTAATTATTATATAACAAAAGTGACATGTAGGTGATGGCTAAACAATTTCAAATACAGAAGATGAAGAATTTTTTTAAAGTCTCACTAAATAATATAGATTTGCTAATAAATTAATCTAAACATATTTCCAGAAAAGAAAAGCCAAATCTAAAAGTAAACTTCTGACCAAGGATACTGATAACCTTGCAGGTGTATTCAAGGTGCAAAGTACTGAAACATTTATAATCTATTATGTAAAACAGTGTTACTACTTCAAAGTCATAGAATATATGTACTTGTAAAACAATGGACTTCAATTAATATTTACCAAGTGGTTAAGAAAGAAAAAAACACCAAGTTCATTCATTTGAGTTGGGTAAGATTGCTTGTTTGTCATGATTACAACTCTTGTGCAAAAGAGTTGTTCGTCAATGCTTCAAATCATTATAAATCTTGAGCATTGAAGGCTAATCAAATTCTCCAGGAACGTATGATTTGGTGGTTGTTTTCCCCTGATTGTGAATCCTCCTCAAAGTCTTTAGCTATGACTTATTATTACTATTACTAACAGCATTTTTATTAAATGTCTGTATAAATTTATTACATTAGATACCTTAATCACATGTATTTCTCCCACTTCTTGCCCTGCTAAACCAAGGAACATAAATATCCTATTTAAAATCATTCAACCTTAGAAGATTCATTAATGGAAACACAAGCAGTAGCCCCTAAGTGAGCATTTTCTATTTTCTTCAAAGAGAGCAAAAAGCTATTATAGTGACTGCACCCCTGAACCCCGTTTATAATTTATGCACGTACACAAAGGCAATGTGGAGCACCTTTTCCAGAAATGCTTTCCTTTGCCATAAATCTTTACTTTTTTTATCTGCCAAAGAATATTCAAAGAGTTCCCAGTGTTCTGAAGCCTAGAGCAGCATGATTTTTTGGACAGTGGGAAAAAAACTAAGGCAGTATTTTACTTTTATGGAGCAAATTTATGAGATGCATTTTTTTGGCAAAAATAGTTAAAGCAACTTTATAAATTGTGTCCTTGCTCCCACTACTTAAAAGGAATTTACCTAAAACATTTAGGTAAAAAATACACAAATACCTAAAAATACATAAATTTAATTAAAAATTAAAATTACATAATAGCTGCAATCATACAAATGCAATGCATCTTCATGATGGATATGAGAGATAGAAGCCTCTAAGTACAATATATTAGGTGATCTCACAGCGGCTTTAGAGACACCATCGTCCTGCAAATTCTGCATATTCTCCAGGTATTTCACTAATGCTTTCTTTCCTCTTCAGTTATAATTCTGAAAAATTGTTCACACTGACTTTCCAATCATTACTTAAAATCCTATAATCAGGCTTATGTCTCCCAATGCCACCAACCCACCATCACCACCATCTCTAATGACTTACTGGTTACTGAGTTCAATGTACAACTTTTCTTATTTCATGCAACCTCTTGATAGCATCTGACATTGCTATCCACTCTCTCTTTGAAACACTCCTTTCCTAGGGCTTCCATTACTTGGCCATCTCCCAGTTTTCCTATGACTCTAGCTTTTCCTTTCCAGATCTCCTTTGTGAGTCCCTCCCTTTGTTTCCCTTAAAACTGGGTGCTGCTTTGAGTTCCTCAGCGACAACTTGAACCTCTTGATATAGTTTTCCGTACTTTCTGGCTTGATAATTTCATCCACTTCTGTCAGTTCAGTTGCCATCCATGCTGGTCACTCTCAAATCAATACACAGTAGTCCCCCCTTAACCAGTTTCACCTTCCATAGTTCCAGTTGCCTGTGGTAAACTGTGGTCCAAAAATATTAAATGGAAAATTCCAGAAATAAACACTTCATAAGTTTTAACTTGCATACTGTTCTGAGTAGCATGATGAAATCTTGCACCATCCCAATCCTTCCCACCCAGGATCCCCAACCATCACGTCATCTGCTCCTGACATCCAACCATCAACTTCATCATGGCTCCATGATTCAGGATCACCTGAAGCAGATGATCCTACTTCTGATACATTGTTAGAAGGTCAATAGTAGTAGCCTAACACTAGGACACAATGCTTATGTCATTTACCTCACTTCATCTCATCAGGTGGGCATTTTATCGTCTCACATCACTGAAAGAAGAAGGGTACATACAATAAGATATTTTGAGAGAGAGAGAGATGCCGTATTCACATATTTCTAACTAAGGCCTCCAACCTGAACTGCTGACCCATATAGTCATCTGATTCTTGTTACATGTCTGCACCTCAACGTAGGAAAGTCACCTTCAACACACTATATCCAAATCTGAACTCATAATCTTACCCTCAAACCGGTTCTTTCCCTAGTGTGTCACCTTTCAGAAAATGACACAACTTTCTACATAGTGTTCAAAGCCAGAAACCTGAGCATCATTCTTGAATCCTCCTCTCCTTATCTCTAGGATTAACATATCATCCAAACTGGAATGCTTTTGAAAGTAAAGGGGGATACTCTTAATAATTATGACAGGACAAAAGGCAAAAACTAGAATTGTCCTGGGCAAACTGGCAGGTATAATCACTTGACTTTTTTTTCCTCATACAATTAGTTGCAAAGTACTACTACTTCCTAAATATCTCCTGTCTCTACTTTTTCCATCCCCACTGCTACTGCCTTAACTCCGGTCAACATCATCCTTCACCCAAATTACAGCTGCCACCGGTCTTATCTCCCTGACTGCATTCTCTAAGCCTAGTCCACATCAAAACCAACATTGCAGCACATAGTCTTTCTAAGACTGTACCATGTCACTCCACTAATTAGAACCCTCCAACGGCTTCCCACAGCCGTTAAAATAAAGTTCATTAAAGCAGGGGCCATGCTTATTTTGCTTACCATTGTATTTCCAGTAGGACCTGGAAAGGAGCAACAGTACACAGTATTGGTTGCATAAATGAGAGAATAAAACTAAACCTGCCTATGGTTGATTGTAATGGCATAAAGAAAATCAGTTGTCTTTTTAAAAAAACACAAGGATATATTTGACCAGACATATATCTTGTTTTTCTGGGTGTTGGCATAAGACGAACTTGGTACATACATTTCTAAATTGTCTCTAGAAATTTCGACCCCTTCTGCTAGCCATTCTTTCACAAGGCTAACCTTTTCTACCGTCTGCCACATCTACCACCAAACCCAAGTGCAGGGAAATTCCAGCATCATGCGAAGTACAGGAGATTTGATATCAGCAAGACTCTATTTTAATTCTTAGCTCCTTCTCTTACTTGCTGTGTGGCAATAGCAAGTTAGCATCTCTTAGAGTTAATATCTCATCAGAAAGTAAAAATAATAACAGTGCCTATGTTATATAGCTTTTAGAAATAGTACGTGACATAATGACGGGAAATATTTTTTATAAACTGAAACACTCGTAGTGGAAAGCAGAAGTAGATGCTGCTGCCCTGGGTAGAGATGGCCTAGATGTTAGCCCTTTGGGCCTATCATATAAAAACTAAAAATTATGAATAGGGGAACTGACATTACTGAAAAAGTTTTAAAAAAATCTTAGCAGTCTATTGTATAAATATATAATGATGAGTTTTGTAAAGTGCATGTTATTAATTAAATAGTCTGCCACAGTGGATGTCTAAGCCTTAAGGGCATCTTGAAACATGCATTATTTAACTCAGGGATTCTTTGAAGTCACTTGCTTCATCATGTCATATGATCTTATGAAACTTGTCTTAGATTATTGAATAAAACACAGGGTCTGTCAGAGTTTTATATTGGTGAAAAGGGAAAACAGCTATATGTCACACATTTTCTTTAAATAATTAACTAGAATATAATTTTTGTTCTTGTTTAATAAAAATATGGGTATTATCTGAAAATTTCTGATGTGGAAAATAACAGTGCAGAAGTCTATGGAGGCTTTAAACAACTATGAAATTAAAGTATAGATTAATATTACAAATATTTAAACTTAATTTCACACTGCTTAAGGCAACTTTTTGTAGTCTTAGATTCTCTGAATTTGTTTTTAAAGCCATAGTTCAAAATGTTATATAAAATCCTGAAGAAATAATAGAAATACTTTTTGAAAAAGCAAAAGAAATAGGTATCACATTTCAGGAATGTACTTAAAAGTCAAAAACCATGTAAAATATTATTTTTTATTTCACAGTAATTTAATGAAGGGCAAATATTTAATTTTACATATGGATTTTCCATTAAGCTTCCCATTTCAACTTATTTAATTGGGTAAAGTAGAGACTTACTGTGTTCTCTTACTTCTTAAACACAGTGGAGTCTGTCTACCAAGTTACCTCTGAAATCTGTCCTTAATTCTCCATTCCATCTTCTCACTGCCTCAGATCAAGACCCAGTCATCCTGCTTTCTCACTAAGCCTTTCTGCTTCCCATGTAGGGCTCCTCAGATTTATCTTCTATATTGCCACCAAAATGAGTTTTCTAAGATGCAAATGTGATTAAATGACTCCTTTAACTGCTTTCCATTCAAGAGGAATGGCAAATGTTCTTGGTATGGCATATAAGGCCTTTCAATACGAGGCTCTAATCAACCTTTTCAATCTCATCTACTGACAATTACTTTAGGGCAGGGGCCCCCAACCCACCCGGGCTGCCCAGCAGGAGGTGATCTGCGGGCAAGGGAGTGAAGCTTCAACTGCAGCTCCCCATTGCTTGCATTACCTCTTAAACCAACCCCTCACCCCACCCCATCCGTGGAAAAATTGTATTCCACGAAACCAGTCCCTGGTGCCACAAAGGTTGGGAACCACTGCTTTAGGGTATCTTACAACCCGAATCAGTTAAAAGCATCAGCCATTCCCCAAATACTGAAATACTCCTCGATCTATTCCAGGGTTTGGCAAACTGTGCTCCCTTGGATTGCATCCAGCAGATTTTGACTGCAACTATTATTATGATTGCAAATATTCCACCTTACAAGGTAATGCCAAATGGTTACTGATTTAACATACCCATAGCAGTGTATGTAAACTCTGTTTAAATTACATCTTAAAACTTTGTATTATCAGACTTTTGTAATTTTTGCCAATTTAGTGCTAGAAAATGATATCTAATATGCATTTGATTACTAAAATCATCTTTGAGATACTTGTTTGAAATATTTATACGTACTTCTTTTCTGAAATGCTTGGTGTACAACTTTAACCCATTTTTTCCATTTGGGTTTCATCTTTTTCTTATCTGTTTATAGTAATACTTTATGTGTGAACACTAATCCATTTTCAGTTATAAGTGTTGCAAATACCTTCTAGTGGGTGACATTTCTTTCACTTTAAATATAGTATCTTGATGAATAGCAGTCCTTAATTTTAGTGAAGTCAAATATATTAACCATTTATTTGAATTTGTAAAAATAATCTCTTCTTTTTTCTCTAAAAGTTTTAAAACTGTATATTACATATTTAACCCTGGCTCTATCTGGAATTGCTCTCTGAGTATAGTATACAGTAGGAAGGTATTTCAGGTCCCTCCACCTGACATAAATATCCAGTTATCTGTGGACAAGTTTTCAATTGATCCAATGATCTACAAAACCACTTTTGTCCTATATCCAAATTATATAAACGGAGGAATTCAGTTTCCAGATTTTCCATTATTTCCCAAGAGGCAATATTCTGTACTGACATAACACTGTTTTAAGTACTATAGCTCCATAGTATGTTATAATATATGATGGGCATGTTTCCATGCCTAGTCCTTTTCCTCTGAAGTATCTTTACTGGTCTTTATGTTTTGCTACGGGTAACTTCTTCAGATTAAGGTCCAGCTGATAAATGATCCCTTCACTTCTGTTAAAGCTGCTGTCAAAGTAGTCCAGCCACAGCAAAAAGCTTATTTTTCAATTCGAACAATTGTGCTTCTCTTCCTAAAAGTTCCATTTGGTTCTTTGCAAATGGTTCTTTGTTTAGTAACTCTTGATAGTATCTTGCTAATCTTTATGATTTGCACTTTTGTTTCTTTATATATTTTGTACACAGCCTTTAGCTCTTTTGTATTCTGTACTTGACAACCCTAATCCCTGCAGTCCTCTGGGAATTAAGATCTGTTTTTTCTGCTATATCCCTCACAGTGAATTACTTTCATGAATGCTTGGGGACCTCTGATTGTGAGTTAATTGCTTTATGTTAGTCTGTGAGAATCCTGCAGACCTAAATTGATCATGCTTTCATCTAAAAAAGAGAACTTGCATCAGCTTCTGCCAGTAACCATGAGGTGACATAGGGCTCAGACCATCTCTGCACCCCTCAAAAGTACCAGCTCTATATTTTTGTTATAACAAAACAATTGATCTGGGTTTCAGTCCCCGCTCTGCCACTCACTAGCTGGGTAATCTTGAGTAAGTTATTTAACCACGGCATTCCTAAGTTTTCTTATCAGTAAAATAGAAATGATAAAAATATCTAGGTTCTAGGTCGATGGAAAGATGACATGTGCTAAAATACATAAAGTCCTTAGGACAATACTTGGTACATAAGGTGTCAGTAAGTGTAATAATTAAATAAAACATAATTAAATTCAGATGAAACTCTTTTACCAAATCTAGATTTTTGAACCATAGCTAATACGTGTTCAAATAAATAGCATCAAATGGAGAGAAGTCTAATTTCTAAAAGTACAGAGTTATTAACATCACTCTTTACCACATCCCATATTTGTCGAATACCTCAGGGGTACAAAAGACTGTATTAGGCTAAAAACCAGAAAGATGAACAAATGCTCTTCCTTTAGAGAGTATATAATCTAGAAGCAAAATGATAAGTACTTAAATAATTGTACTTATTAGCAGAATATGCCAAGTACTAAAAAGAGGAAAAACCAGGGGTCCTGAATAGGGGCATAGAACTGTATCTGGTTTGCTGACATCCTAAAACATTTCTTAGAATTATTCAACATCAAAGCCCAACTCTGATTTTTAGATAAGGAAAAAACTCAGAAGAGGTGAATGGCTTTTTCATGGTCACAGTATTAGTTATTGACACAATTAAAAATATAGTTCATGCTTCCTGACTCCTATTTAGCACTTTCACTTGGGAGAAATGTGATTAGCCACCTATTTTAGGAATATTTTTTGCCACTACGAACTCAAAGAGAGAGCGAGAGTGAGAGAAAGAGATCAGAGAGGTATCAACTTCAATCACTACCTAAACATAAGAAAGGAGTAAAGTTGGAGAGATAAAAGTACAAATAAATTGGCAGTCAAACCAAATCCTTTCTAGAAAAAATCAGTCATGAGTAGATAGATGGATGAATGGAATCTTAAATCCGTGAAGAAGGTATGGTTTTCCTTCCTTTCATTAATAAATGAATTAACTGTTGTCCCTGGCATGTACCTGGCACAGTTCTAAGCTCTGAAGATTCACCACTGAACAAGACAGAGAATATCTCTGCTCTCATGCAATCTACATCCCTGTGTTGTGAAGCAGATGAGACGCAAGTAAATAAGCATCATCTGATAGTGAGAAGTTCTACACTGAGAATTAAAATAGGGGATGAGGCAGAAGACCATGGTGACCTCTTTAGATTCAAAGGTGAGGGACGATCTCTCTGAACAAAACCTGGAGGTAGATAGTGTGGCTTTTTACTGACAAAAGGAAGAGTGTACCATATCAGTAGCAAAATGTTTTGAATACCTTTTCTCTGTACTAGGTATTAAAGGGGGTTCAGAGATTATAGAGCTGTCTACCTGATTTTAAAAAAATGTTATTTTTTTAAACCTCAAGTAATACAACGAATGTGATCAACGAATAACAGTAGAGTGAATTAAAATTAACTTGGGGAAGTAAAAAAAATAAGAAGACCAATAATATAATGCTATGACCCTGGGGAATAATGAGCTGGCCAACATTTATGCCAAAGGTACAGGAAGTGGAAAGGAAAGTGTAAATGATAAGGAACTACACTTTCCACATACTAATTATTATGTGTAGGACACCCAAGTAGTAGTGGCCTATTAAGAATAAAGTAGATTGAGCTGAAGATTACTGAGAAATAAGTCAAAACAAACAACGCTGGATCACATATACACACAAAGTGTTTATAAAATTAGGCTACAGAACAACTAAACCTGAACCTTAAAGTGAAATGTTTATAAAGTGATAATGTAGATATCTGGTGTTGTTGGGGGAAAAAAGCTTCATGATAATGTCAGTGATATTTTTTTCTCCTATAAACTACAAGATCAGGAAAGTCTCTTCTTCAGGGACAAATCTGGAATATTAAAATCCAGGCACTGCATTTAATTAAAAGGCAAATGCACTTGACATTTTTGTTGGCACAGAACTCAGAATGCTAGATCTGGGCCAGTCATCCCAATATGTCATTTAGAGCACAAACAGGAAGCACACACATACACACACACACTTGAATGTAATATAATTTGAAATAATAAAGAAACAGAAACCAAAGAAAACCTTTATTAGCGCTCAAATGTGGATGTGATAAGGATGTGATGTAATCTAAAATAAATATGACCTACCTTTAACCTATTTCCATTTTCGTTATTTGTAAAATGGGGTTAAGATTAGCTGCTTTGGGGCTGCTTTTAGTTATGAATCCCACTTTCATTTTCAGCAGGTCATTTTCCACCAAGGCTTGGAAAATTCATTAATCTGGCATATCTCAGGAGAGCATGCAACATGGTTTAAATCATATTAATAGAGGTTGCAGTGCAATTTTCACAGGTGTTTATTTACTAAATTATAGCCTGCCTTAATATTGTACAGAGGAGCCAGATTAAAAAGTGATTTTATTTGAGTTCCAGCTTTTCTAAGATAATTTAGTATAAAGTCTAAATGATTAATAAATGTTTTAGAACTTGAGATTGGTTTTAATCCTAAAATATCTTTTGGCTGTGAGTGAACAGTTAGGAGCCACATTTTTAAATGGTTCTTGATGGTCTAAAGTTATCTAAGCCCTGGCTATATTTCACAATTTCTACTTCTCAAAATATCTAGCAAACACTTAAATCCAAGATACTTTAATCAATTACATTTTGTACACTTCTAGATAATAAGCCTTATTTTTACACTCAAAGCCCTCCCCTTGTCTAAACAGGACCCCTTCAATAGAAAATTTCTATCTCCTCAATGAAGGCTTCCTCTGTTCTTCAATCTCACCCTCTTCTGAATTCCTATGCCCTTATAGATTCTGTTTCTTACCTGTACTGTAAATCACAGCCTAATAGAGGTAGGGTGGAGTTTTGGGAGGAGCAAGGTTAACATTCACTGATTATATGAACTCGGAGGAAATTAGACATCTTCTTTGAATATCAGTTTCTTTTATGAAATGGGGCAATAATACTCTTTCATACATATTCTAAGGAGTAAATGAGATAATCTTAAAGAAAGTTCATCAAGGTTTGTTTCCTATGTGTGTTTTCCATATCTTTTCTTCTTTGAGGGCATACACCAGCATCTCTCTCTCTCTCTAGCAAATAGTAGGGATTCAGGAAATACTTGATCTCCAAATCCCTCACATGAGTTAGAGATTTAACCACCAATAATCTGCACGACACTGTTTGGGAGACAGAGTTTTATAGTGTAAATGCAAATAGGCTACCTAAGATTTTTGCCTATTATTTTAAAAGGTATGTATTTGGTATAAATTCATTCTCAGAAGAAGAATGCCCATCAGTGGTGGCTTCAGTTCTCCCATACCCTGAGAAATATCCTCTTCTCTTTTATCCTCGCTTTATATTCCACTGTGACTAATTTTTAAACCACGGTGGGTTTTTTGTTTTGTTTGTTTTGTCTTTTTGCCTGTTTGCCATCCCAACTGTTGGTCCCTTACTTTTCTTCCCTTAAGAGCTAATTCTCAGAGCCCTCAGACAACTGGCCTCATTTTTCTTTGACCTTTAGTATATTTGCTTTTTCAATTACCTCCAAGCTCACTGAATCCACTGCTCACATACTTCTTCCACTTTCTGTTTTGAATTCCTTAAAGCTGGTTTCTAAGTACCTCACTCCAAATGAGTCCTGCTACTGTCAAGGACTCCTAGCTTATGGGGAAAAAGAAAAATGTCATTTATTCTGAAGAGATCTCTGAGGCACTGTCCCCCAGTATGACCAGATCCTACAGCTGGGTTCCCGGTCCTCAGTACTCGCTGGCAGATCTGCTCTTCTTGGACAATGCTGAACCACAATTCTTCCATTAACCTCAATGTGAACTTGCTCTTTTTCATGGGCTTCTCTGAGCCTTAGATTTTATAAGCATATTTCTTTTCCAGTCCCCCCAACCTAATACGTTTTTATATTTTGGGGATATAGAAAGCCAAACGTTTCAAAGGAAAATTGTGCTCTTCTACAAAGTTTATACACACTTGGTAGATGATGTGCTAGATCCTGTCTAACCTTAAGTACTGGAGATCACTACGTAAACCAACATGCTCTGACACAGAGATAAGACACTTACTTCATAAAATCCCATCCTCAATACACTGTTCTTCTTTAAGAATACTGAACTTCTCTTACCTGTAGTGAACTCAATAGTGGGATTAGCAGAAGCCAGGAAAAGGGCAACAGAGGTAAAGCAAAGATTAAAATCTGAACAATGAAGTATAACTTGAGGAACTGTGATCATTAAAGACAGTCAATAAATTATTAATAATAACATCACGTGCATACTAACAATTATTCCAAGATTCTTAACTGAAGATTGATTTCTAATTGCCTTGACAAAGAACAAGGTGAAATTACAAGCAAAAAAATCAGGTAAAATCATAGGCTCTACTGTTTTTCTTATTGGTTTTTGCAGCATAATAATTCCTTCAATTTTGCAAGAATAAAGATTAGTGTCTGTTTTAACTCTTTCATTTCCTTCTTTCAACTTCTTTTCCTTTCATTTCCTCTAGATAAGGTTCACTCGGTTTGCTCCACATCTCTTTTCCATATCATATTAGATCTGTGAGATTTCTCCAAAAGCTTAGTCTTGAGTCTGCAGAAAACAAGAGCAGTAGTGTGTGTGCATATGTGTGTGTGTGTGTGCCTCACACAGGCTCTCCACTCTCACCTGCACAGCCATGTTGCACCTGTGATTTCCAAGCTGCATTTATAAGGGGTGAACTGGCAAAATTCCACCCACTACTCTTTCATTAGAAGTGGACACAGAATCAAAAGGAATTGAATCCAAATCGACACAAGACAGCTGGCCCCATCCCTCTCTGGTAGCAAAATGAATGAGCCTTGACAAGGAGTGTGAATTCGCTTGTGAACAGGCAGTTCCCAGGCAGCGCAAACTTTGTGCTCAGTCATGGACATGTTTACCTGCTACCAACGGATAGTGGGAATGAGTAGGTCTGATTATTCTAAATGATGAGCCCCAAAACATGCTGATGGGAGACAAATTCAATCCTGGGTTTCAACTGTGCTGTGTTCAAAGAAAAAAATATTCTTCTCTTTGCAAGGTATCCTTATATCACAGGGGATTTCATAAAAGGAACCAACCATGACACAACTCTCGCTGGAAAGGAAACCACACTGGAATTAGGTTCCTGCAGTCATATCATAATCCACCCGAATTTACCTTCTCAACATCCTCTAACCTGCCTCATAGGCCTGAAGAAATAGAACATCTGGCTAATGACTGAGGGCTTCATTTTGTAGCAGGAAAGAAGGATGCCAGGTGTGACACGTGCTTCTGAGGACACACCTGATGGTTTCTAAAAGAAGGAGTGAGAGTCTGAAGACTCTCAGGGTAGCTTTAAGAAGGAAAGAATGGGGAAGGAAGGAGAGGTGTCCTTAAAGGAAACCTCTTGTGGAAGGTCTAAGTATAGAAGCATGCTTTTCACTGATGGTAAAGGAACTAAGTGTACTTAAGTCAGCTATAATTCCCCTATTTATCCCTTCTTCACCATTACAGTCTTCCTTCAGGACAAGACCTTGAATAACCATATTGCTTGCAGTTTGAACCATTTAATCTGGTGGAACAAAATGGGGTGGGTACATGGGTGGGAAGGGATGGGCCTGATTTGCTCCATTTCCTCGGATCTGGGAAGCCAGTTGGCTTTTAAAATGGATCAGTAAACTATGGTCTTATAAATCCTCTTGTTTTCCAGTAGCATTTTTAAAGAAAAAGACAAGATTAATGATTCCCTATTATGTTTGCAATACAATAAATGCATAAATTTAGTATCAAGTTTAAAAAAGTGCTATAGGGTATGAAACTAGAATTACATTTTAACTAATCTCTGAAAACTACTAGAATTTATCAGAGAATTTACAAGCAATTTTACGCAGCACACCATGGTAAGAATAAACATATTTTACTGTTCTGCATAGCTAAGGGAAGAGACCCACCTCTGGACAGGAACAGAGAGGGTGCCCAGCTATACTAGTGTTCCAATTAAGAACTGAGAGGAAGGCAGGGAGCTTCTATCAGAGATCAGTGGTTACCACTCACTTGGGCATCTGTATGACTTAAACGTGTATATTGAAACCAGTACCCCTCTTTAGAGAGGACCAGACAACCTCAGACCCATTCATCTGTTCTGTAGCCCTTCCCTACTAACTTCTTATTGGCTCCATCTCTCTGGAGAACTCTGAGTAATACACTACCATTCATATTATTTCCAGCACTGAATTTGCCTCCAGCGTGTTTGAACGTCCTATATTTTGCTATGGTTTACTATTAAAACTATTCTGGGAAGTATTCTTTTCAAAAATATGATAAAAACAAAGAAACAATCACTTCTCAAGTAGTATATTTTAAGATAGAACCATTTTAATCTCTTATTTTTGCAATCAGAGAACATCTCTAGGGCAATCAGATAATTCAGAGATTTTAGTCTCTGTCCATCCATATTTTTGTTTTTAAAACAGGCATTGAACCTACTCATGAAGTTCAAGCTACTTAAATATTCCAAGTCATAACAGTAACTCAATCCTTTAAATATATAACATTTCAAGCCATATGAGCACACTAAAATATTTCTTTGTGACAGCTGTGTAAACATCTGGATAAATCATATCCTATCATGTCACCATGTACTTTAGCAACTGAAAGTCGATTCTAAGCACATGACCACAACTACTCGCAATGTAACAGATGATGCTCTCAATATAAGACTATGTTGCTATGGCATCAGCAAACCACAATCTTATGAGTCCTTTTGTCTACCCAGTACATTTTTTAAGGGAAAAGAAAATATTAATGGTTACTATTATATGTTTGCATTTACAATAAATATAAATTCAGTAGCAGGAATGGAAATTAATAATTTAATAGTTTTGTAGTACATAAAATTAGAACTACATTTGAACTGATCTAAGATAATTCCCAGAATTTACCAGTAGACTTTGCAGTATTACCACTACATTTTTGCAGTTCATTAGCATGCACCAATAAAATGAATATGAAAGAATACAATGTAACAGCAATATTTACCTTTTCAAGGAAGGCCACACAGTGCTAGTGTATTTTGCAGTACAACAAGCATATCTCTGACATATATGGAATAGATTCTACAAAGCTAAAGGAATTTACCAGCCCTTTTAAATTAGATTATCTCAAGCTATTTCCAAATCCCCAACAAACACTGAAACAGAGTTTTGTATTCTAGGTATGTGAACTTGGCTAACAAAAAAGATTTGCATAAGACATTCTTTCCCTATGAGGCCAAGTTTTGTTTTTCTTCATTAGTTTCTATAAATTCTTATTCCAAAGTCTCTGATTCAGACAGTTTGTTTTCTCCAACTTTTGTAATATCAAAGTTATCTAAGCTGAACCTCAAAGGAGACAAGATATTCTTATATATTTTTGCTAAATTGTCTTACCTTATAGAGAAAGACTACATAAACACATTTAAATAAAGATGAAAATCAATGGTTTGCAGTTTAGAAAACACTGGTTATATCCTTGCTCAAAAAAGATAAAATGCCGACTAAACAGCTACACCTAAGATACATATTCGTTTCCAACTGTCTCTGTAACAAATTTACCATAAACTTGGTGGCTTAAGACAACACCCATTTATTCCCTTACAGTTCTGGGGATCAGAGGTCCAAAAACAGTATAACTGGGCCAAAATCAAAGTATTGGCCTGTTTATGCTCCCTCCAAAGGCTCTAAGGGAGAAGACCATCCTTGGCTCTTCCAGCTTTGGCAGCTGTTAGCATCACATCACTCCAACCTCTGTCTCTGTGGGCATGTTGTCTTCTCCTCTGGGTGTCAAGTTTTCTTTTGCCTCTTTCTTATAATATACACATGATTGGATTAGGGCCCATCCAGTTAATACAGGATAATCCTCTTGTCAAGATCCTTAATTATATCTGCAGATATTCCTTTTCCTTATGAGGTCACATTTATAGGTTCCAGAGATCAGAACCTGATAGTTTTAGGTGGCCATTATTCAGCCTATTAAAATCTGTATGCTTTCTAATGTGTTTTAAAGAATATTTTTCCAGATAAACGTGGTAGGTAATCAAAAGAATCCCAAAGGAAAGAAATCAAAGTGATGGTGCTGAGTGGCAGGGAACAGAGAAGACAAAGATGACAATTTGCCACCTTTGACAGTGCTTGTCACAGGTCTGCTTCTCTTCATTCCCACTGTTTAGTTATTTGTTTTTATTGCTAACAGAACCTCTCCGCATTCTGCACACACTCATACACACAGTAGCTAGAGAAGGGCCTGTAATGAGCTTCAAAACTTTATTATTCTATGTGTACAATGTACCAAAATGTCCTTCCTTTAAATCAGGTAAGATAACACAATGCAGTCATAATAGCTGTTTCTCAAGAGCTGAAGGGCTATATGTGGAAAAGGTATGAGAATCATTCATATACGCCAACCTTATTTTCACAAAGCCCTTAATATAATGAAAGGAGTATATACCCTAATTCCTATACCCTAATTCCTCTTGCTTCATCACATGTTCCAAACTCTTTGCCTCTCCAGCTGCGGTCCTGCTCTATTTCTTTGTTGCAAGTCCAATCTCCTTTGTTCCTTCAATGTCTATCTCAAATCCATCTTTTCCATGACGCTTCCACCACTTGCTCTGGTAACAAATTACCACTTCATATATGAAAATCTCATGGTCTTTTTTTGAAAAAAATCTTTTTAAAATTAGAATCTCACTGTCTTTTAAAAAAAGGTCTGGATTATTCCTTGTTTCATACTTCATTAAATATACATATATTTTCCCCATTACACTGTGAGCTCCTTAAAGGCAAGGACTGTCTTACTCAGGATGGATGTTCTTTGACCGGGTCCCCATCCCTATCCATCCATATGTTGCTAAAGAGACTTTCATATGGCTGAGGTTCAATAACTGTTCAATTAATTAAGCTTGTTCTCTACTTTGGACAAAGTAGTTCTGACTATATGACTTTGCTTCCCCAGTCAAATTATAAAGGAGAAATACGATCTTTTCTTAGTAAAAAGGATAGTTACTATAAGACACATAATATATATTTCTTAAGGATTTGAATGACTAAAGAGGGGCAAGATTTATACTTGAAATTGGTTATTTTAAATAGCTACCCAGAATAAAAATTATTGTTTCAAAGAAGAGAAATAACTGTTAAAGGAGTACATTATAGCATATGCTTTAGTCTTTCAAATGATATAATTTCTCTGGGGAAAAAACCTCTTTCAAAGTGTACATTCAAGTAATATGTACTATCAAATAGTACATCACTTTTAAAATTTCAAAATATAGGAGATCAGAGACAAATTTATTTTATCCAAGCCAACAAGTATAGAGTCTTTATTTGTTCAACAAATACTTGAATACTTTTACATGCCAGGTGCTGGATAGATGCTGGGGATGTATCAGCCCGTAAGAGTTAGAACCTATCTTTTTAGCTTAAAGGGGAAAAGAGACAGTATACAGCTAATTGTGATAAATCTTCTGACATAAAAGATAGGGTATTATGAGAAGATTCTAATCTAGTTTGGAGAATAAGAAAAGGATAATTATACTGAGGCCTCAAGGGTGTGTGCCAGTGAGACAAAATGTTGAATGAATAGATACTGCGGTCATAGGGCTGTAACTACGCAGAGAGGTCAGAGATAAGAGAAACAGGTTTGCGAGCATCCCACTATAGAATATTAGTATACTGTAGTATAGTGACTGCAGCCATACTAAAACCTTGTAGCAAGAGTACAAGGAAGAGGGCCCAGATCCAAGCCCTGAGTAGGGGTTAAAAACAAAGGTAACAGGGTGGGTAAGCATTTCAGACAGGTTCAAAGGCCTTCTTGCAACAAGCAATTAAAGACAGCTTAGTATGGCTAACTAGTGGGAACTGACACAAGGCCACACTTGAGAGCTAGGTTACAACCAGATAATGCAGGGCTTTGTAGGCCACACTAAAGAGTTTTTTTTTTTTTTTTTTTTTTTTTTTGCGGCATGCGGGCCTCTCACTGTTGTGGCCTCTCCCGTTGCGGAGCACAGGCTCCGGACGCACAGGCTCAGCGGCCACGGCTCACGGGCCCAGCCGCTCCGTGGCATGTGGGATCTTCCCGGACCGGGGCACGAACCCATGTCCCCTGCATCGGCAGGCAGACTCTCAACCACTGCGCCCCAGGGAAGCCCCCACACTAAAGATTTTAAGCTTTATTTTAAGAGCATTTGGAAACCACAACGAGTATTTTAAACAAGTGTCATAAACAGATTTTCATTTTTAAATGTTCTCTCTGGTTAGAATATGAAGAGGCAGTAGGAAGAAGGCAATGGCAGACTGGAAGGACCAGCTATGGTGATACTACAGCGGTGCACACAAGACATGAACGTGGCTTTGACTGAACTAGTAGCAGTGGCCATGGGGAAGAAAAACAGACAGATTTAAGAAATGTAGGTAGTGGATTAATAGTGTTTGATGATTGGTTGGATAGGGGATGTTAGGAAGAGAAAAGAGTCAACCATAATTCCCAAGTATTTGAACTACTCAGTGGATGGTAGTGATATAAACTGAGATAAAGAACACTGGAATATGGGCAAGTTGTAGGGGGGTAAAGATCAGATTAGTTTTGAACTTCTTGAGTCTATGTGCCAGTGAGAAAGAGATATTACAGCTACAGGGCTGTAACTCGGAAGAGATATCTAAGAGATACAGGTTTGAAAGTCATCCTAAAACAGAACATGACTGCAGCTATGGTAAAGTCTTGTACAGCAAATCCAAGTGAGAGGAGAAGAGGGCCCCTATCCAAGCCCCAAGAAACACCAAAAAAGGAGTAAAAGCTGGCAAAACATGCTAAGAAATTGTGGATGGAAAAAACCCCCCAACCAACCATGATAGTAGGTTATTATGGAAGAAGCCAAGGAAAGCAAAACTCTTGGTTTAGTCCTATTCTAAGTTTAGATAGACAGGGGAAGTATTTACCCAAAAGGTTATTTTTAATTGTGATTTTTCAGTATGAGAACTAGAGGGGAAGGAACATGTTTATTTGGACATTTTCAAATTGCACAAAAGACTTAAGTTCTTTGTAAAGTGAAAAAAATATATATATATTATTTTAAACCTCATGCATGGAATAAATGAGTTACTAAGTATGATACATCTAAAGCCTATAATCCATTAATAGATAGCAACTAGAAATTGACAAGGAGCATTTTGGGGACAAATCTGATAAAGCAGTTGACAGTATATCAACAGTTCTCCAAAAGTTTACAGTCCATGAAAATTTTATCTACATATGTGGTTTTGTATTATAATGATGAAAATATTATATCTAGCTTGTATTTTTATGAGATCTCTCTGTAAATATCTTAGAAAGAGTTTACAGGTTTGTTTTACTGTTATTAGAATAGCCAAAGAACCAGGTATGACACCGTTTTACAGATCAAAAGGGCAGCAGGAAAAATTGCTGTGTACTCTGGGCAAGTTACTCTGCTTTGTTGAGACCCAATTTTCTCAAGTTTAAAATGGGATAAATCCTGCCCTTTAGGTTTGTTTTGAAGATCACTGAATACATATTTAGATCATTGAATATACATCTGGAAGTGCTTTGCACATAGCAGGAACTTAATATATAGATATAAGTATCAAAATTATGGAGTAAAAAATTACTGGCATGCAACAGACAACACACTTTGGCAAGATTACATAATTTTGAAAAATATTACTAGCATTTTTTTGCATAGTGTCTCATGCAAACCTTTTTCAAATTATTTTTAAAATGGAACAGGGATTCAGTGGTAGATGAGGAAGTTATTAATCATTTTATATTATTTCTCTTCCCCTTGCAATAAACAGAACACATCTTCACACTGAAATTGTGGCTTACCCAACATTCTAACCATCTCCCCATTTCATTCATTCAGTTTGTATTTGTTAATTCATTTAATAAATATTTTTGAGCACCTGCTGTGAAAGCGGCTGAGGGCAGACTCAAGGGTGACCCAAGCCCTGCTCTCATGGAGCCTACAGTCCAGAAGGGGAGACAGATGTTAAACAAAAAATTATAACTGAGTTCAGTGCCACAAAGGAAAAAGACAATTCACTTCTTTTCCAGACTTGACTTATATTTCACAGCGCCCAGAGAAGTCTGGATTCTTGAGGGACCTCACCACTTGTCTCATAATTTACAACAATCACTAGTCTGGCCCCATTAATGTACACAGCTAACACACACTTTCACTAGCAAGAGAAGAAAATACCTAACATCACCATGTGAAGACTAAAGTATTTTCACTTATTTATCGTATCTTGGAACAGTGCATACATCATTTTTCTTAGAAGCAGACTCTACTAGCATGATTCCCAATAGACAGAATTGTTTGTCCCTCTAGCAAATAGGTGATTATTGTCTGGCTGTTCATTAGTTCATTCACTGAAGAAATATGTACGTTGGGCAAAAATGTAAGTCAAATGGTATAGTTAGCACATGAAAATGAGTTAAGACAGCGCCTGCCTTCAAAGAGTTCGATGAATCTTTCAGGAAATTGTGCGCCTAAAAGCCAAAGTGACCTTCTAAAAATTTTTTTCACAACTTCCTCTGTTGAATGAATGATTACTTAAGAGCTTCTTAAATGCCAAGTTCTTTTGATATATTATTTCAATCAACTTTCACAAGCACCTATAAGGCTGGGAGGAGGTATTTGTATCTTCCTTTACAGATGAGGATGAAGACACAGAGGCTGGTATCACCTCTTCCCTGGTCTACCTGGCAGTGCTTCCCTTATTGAAGTTTCTGATTCCAAGTCCCACTCAACTCTATCTATCTCCAGCATTCATGTGTGGTTTTCCTACTATTGGCCTGTTTAGTATCTTACAAAACTTTCAGAGAAAATGAAAATGAGAATGTAAATTAAATAACAGTATTTAGCCACCTAAAATGAAAACATATAATGTGGGACAAGCTCACGATACAACAGTAAGTACGAATAATAAGAAATTACAATTGCTACAATTATGGAAAATATTTATGTAAGCATTTGATAAGAGGAAGGAAACAAGCAAAAATAATAATAATTCTGTAAGGATATAGTTTCAAAACATTTCATGTTATAAAATTGTTTTAATAATTTTTTAAAGCAGAGGAGAAAATGAAAGCCTAAAGAACTATTGATAGCTGGCTCCTGCTCTCAAGATTAAGTTTAATCCTGAGTCTTACAGTCCTCCTATAACCCTGCATCAACATACCTTTTAGCCTAATTTCTCTACATAGCTTTTCCTGAACATTCCATTAACTCTGCTCGTACTGGTCCCTATTCTAGATAAGGTTTCTGGTCTTTCCACCAGCCGATCGCAAGTGTCATTTTGTACAGCATTCTTTTTTCTGTCTTGGCACATTCTACCACAATTATTAGCTCATCTGTCAGGCTCTCTCACTATTCACAATTCCTTGAAAGCATGAGCCACATCTTATTTTTTTCAATGTGGCAGAGGGTAGGTGTGCAACATAATTGTGTTAATTGAGTATTTTTGTACACTTCCATCAGTGGGGACCTTTTGTATTTGATATGATGTTTTGACAGTTTCTGATGGCAGGTTAGGATGGTAAATTCATTCCACTTTGACATGGTCATAATTCTGCTCCCCAATTCTTCCAACTTCCTAATTCTTTTAGTGAGCTAAGAATTCAGATTCAAAGTAAGGTTAAAATTGTGCTAGACTGCTTGTGACTTCAATTATCCATATTTCACAGTGAGGACTTGGCCAATGGAAGGTCAAATGTCTTACTTTGCCCACTCTTCAAAATACTTGTGAGCGTGGTGTTCCAGATATGCTGGAGACTGAGGATGGAAGAGAGAAGATGACAGGATCAATGCTCTTCAATGCATCACTGCTTTGGGTTAGGTTCCCTAGAAGCAGAGCCTGAGAGAAGGATTCGGATGCACATGATTGAAGGGAGCGCTCGCAGGAGAAAAGGAGAGAGGGAAGCAGGATAAGACAGATAAGACTGTGGTCTCAGCTGGAGTCTAACTTCAGACTGATCCCAAGGGGAAGCTCAGGAGTGTGAACTGCCCCAGAGCCGACCTCACCTTGAAATGAGGGAGCTGGCTTTTGTACCTTCATGTCAGTTAGTTATTGGCTGTAAGCTGACAGAGTTGGAAGGTGAGCACATAAAGCCCTGGGAAATGTGAATGCTTTTAAACCAGAAATGATTCTGAAGAGCAGAGGGGAGTTGTGAGCCACTGGCAGCTAACGCTCACAGAAACTCGGGAATGAGTCCACACGCTTGGTAAAAGAGTGCCCAAAGTGACAAGAATCATACAGAAGCACAACCTTCAAGTGACAGCATAACCAGCTCTTTAAAAGAAGAATATAAAGCAGCAAGAGACATTCTGAAAGATACACATCATAGGATTTCTAACTTAGCCAGCAGTGTTTCTAGCTCAGCCAGAGCTGTTCATATTTATCTGTAGATCCTGACATTACCTGTAGAAGGTCCTTAAAACCTGATTCTTCCATCAGGTGACTGTGTCATGTGAGACATGGATGTTTCTTAGTTCCTGTTTCTAACTGTGTGTCTTGAAATTGCTTCCTTGGATTATTTTAATCTTATCAAAGCCTTCATATGTGTGACTCAAACTGAAAAAGGAAGGTTTCTTCATTTCCACAGAATCAATCCTACATGGTTGATCAGATAGCGGCTGGATTATTCTCTTAAAAGCAGCTCATTCTCTGCACAAACCACGTGCACATCAGGTTTCCTTCTTAGTTCCCTAAGTCAGAGATCAGGTTCAAGAAAAATTTCAAGCTGACATGAAAGGAGTTCTCCTCAAAAGTCAAAAATGTCATTCGCCACAGGCTACACAAAACTTTTCACATGGAAATTGTCATGAACATCTGAACATTGCATGACTGAGTCACAGCATTCACTTTTCTCCCCTAACAAATATTTACTAGACACTTACTAGGTCCAAAGAAAGACACTAAAGATATGTCTGGCAGATAAACTAAAATAAAATGAAACTCCATGTTTGGAAGTGATGTTAGACATCACCATATCAACAAAACTTTTAATAGCAAGGAAATTTTTAAAAAATTTAAAAATCCTATGTAGAAGCCCAAGAAAAGAAATAAATGAGAGGGCAGACACAGTAAATGAAGCAGAGATAAGGAACTTAAGCTTTGAATGCTCTGACTTCACCTTGCCCCACATCCTCGAAAACCACTCATCTAACTGGAGGTACAGTTTAGGTAACGCTGTTGATTGGTGATTTGGCTAAGGCCACACAACTTGATTCGTAGAACCCAGATTATCTGATTCCAAAGCCTGGTACATTTTCTTTCACATCACAGCTAAAGGTATAGTTCCTGTCTTCTGAAACTTTGCACCTTGTCTGTGAATAAAATGCACAAAATCACAGTACAAGTTGTGTGACTATGTACATGCTGCAGGATAAATGTTGGAAACTCAGAAGAGGAGAGATGTGAAATTGAACTCTCCTGAGTCATTCTCAGAAAAAAAACTGATGCGGTAATTTCAGTGTCGGTATAAAACTTCTGTATGTTCTATGTAAGACTAGACTGTGATAATTAGCTTTATTATGGGGTTTTGCAGGGAGCAGACAGATAATGAGAAAAAGCCAAGTACTCAAAACTTCAAATTCCAGTTTTAAAAATCACCTATGCTTCTGTTCCCCAATAACCCATTCCTCCAAATGTTTCTGCAGTTAAATTGAGCCCAGCCTTCTTTTCTCATCTTTCCTTGTCTTTTCCTTTGTCTTTCAATTTGTAGATTTTGAACTATAAGACAGCTTAAGAAACACTAAAATTTAAAGTGACTAAGAGATGAATCACCCCCTACTTTCTTTCCCTATAATAAAAGCACCTGACCAGTTGGTCTAGTGGCCTGTCTGAATCAGTGTCCTGGAGCTCAGGCCCTGTCTTTTGCTGCACCCTCCCCCCAGGTCAAGGCCCTCCAGGTGCGACAAGCTACCAAGCTGCACTTGTCTCAGCTTCCAGCTGGCGGCAGTCTAGTAGCAGTCACAAGAGCAGGGACTTCCTGTGGAAGGCGGGCTTTATTTGAACAGTTCAAGCGTTTCTTGTTTGTTGTGCCTGCTCTGATCTCAAAATCCTGTCTGATTTTGACCTCTGACCTGTTCCTAACTTCCAGCTTCTGCAGAAGGCAGACTTTGGCGGCTTCCTCAGCTACTGCCTCTCACCTCCAGCGTGTAAGCTCTGCCTCCCAACTCAGTCTTCCCTTCAAGTCAGTACTGGTTGGTTCCTGCCCCACCCCACCCCTGCTTCTGGGTTCTGTGCAGTTTCCCAGCCTCCTTGTGGTTTTCCTCCTTCTGGCCTCTGGCTCTGTGCGATGCGTCATGCTGATTCCCACAAGCTCAGCCAGTCACCTAATGAAGATCAGTAACAGGACCTTCCCTATTTTGTTAAAGGTTTGTGAGGGCCACCGCTCCAATAGCTTCATCAAGTCACACTTCCAGGAGAGTAATTCTAAACTCTGATTATAATCCAGGAAATTTTCCACCAAATATAAAGGTCATTATTTATAATGTCTTACTTGCCTATAAACTGATGATAATTGGGTTAAAAAGCCAAGCATCAAATATGAACAGTCAAACTATCAGGGTGAAAACATACAGTTCTCTAAGAGGATGAACAGATGCAGTAATTCTGGTTTCCAACGGTTGAAAGGTTATGTAGGTTCTACAGTGTTTTATATTTTAAATCAGTCCCATGAAGAAAGGAGTCAGTAGCATCTGGCACAGATGTAGGTCTGGCTGCCGAAGGAAAACCGGCGGCAGTGAGGTTCACCAGGTGAAGCGCAAAAGCACAGTCATGACAGGATTGCCTGCACCTGGCACCAGGTCTTATTCCCTTGGATAATAAATATATATATATATATATATATATATATATATTTGCAGTACGCGGGCCTCTCACTGTTGTGGCTCCTCCCGTTGCGGAGCACAGGCTCCGGACGCGCAGGCCCAGCGGCCATGGCTCACGGGCCCAGCCACTCTGCGGCATGTGGGATCCTCCCGGACCGGGGCACGAACCCATGTCCCCTGCATCGGCAGGCGGACACTCAACCACTGCGCCACCAGGGAAGCCCAATAAATATTTTTTTAAAGATTGATTTTGATAACCCAGAAGTGTACCTTAAACTAGTTCTAAGCTATGTGATCTTTCCAGAATGAAAGCAGCTGAGTTTTTATGTCTGAAACTGATGGGAATGTGGGTGAAGACAATACGGGGCTTTTGGGAAGTGGAGAAAGTAAGAGATGTGAAGAAGATAGGAAAAGACTGAACACATTTTCAGTACTTCTAAATCGTTTCCAGTTGTTTGTATTCCCTGCTTAGTAACTAAGAAAAGAACTACAGACTTTGGTACATAAGGGGAGCACTTAGAACCTGACACAGATGCCATAGCTATGCTCTTAGTCTGAAAGTGGATTTTGCTGAGAAATGTCTGGAGATACTGAGGTATACTGGCTAAACTGTGGCAGAAAGTAGCAGTTGTTGAAGTCAGATTTAGAGCATGAAAATGCAGCTCACAAATCTCTTTCCAAAACGTTTAGGACTATATTCGAACTTCATGAGATCATAGCTATGTTCACAATTTTCACCTTGCCAGATTTCTGAGGATTTTAGAATAGAACAGCATATGTCTGCTATTACTGCATTAAGATAAATTTTTGTTTTATTTTACTGACACAGGTTTAGAAATTAAATGAAATGGTGGTTTTATATTTAATCAAAGATTTTGTATTATAAGGTAACATTGGTGATTAAATGTCAGTTTCACAAGTCAGTAATAGTATTGTACACAACATTGGATCTAATTAGGGTCCTATGAATGCCAATGAGAATTTGAACCCCTCAGGTATCACACGTCTTTACATTAAAAGAAACACTCCTTTACACATATGACCAGTTTCTTGAATCCAGATGGGTTCTCCAGTACAAGCTATGCCCTGGTCAAAATGTACACATGGTAACTAAACCATCTTCAAAATTATGTTATCCATATTACTTTTTTATACGAAGGGCAGTGCATTAAAAAAATAAAATAAAAAACAAAAAGAACTATGTGCACAGTTAAAGCCATTAGTCTAAATGTGTCTCACTACAGAGAAGGGCAACTAAAGCAGCCCAATCAACTTCTTTAGGTTTTCAGGAAATAATCCAACAACGTGATTGAAAAGCTATAATACACATTCAAATTGATGGCCTTTTTGTGATCAGCAGCGTTTCAACCAAAGTGTTTCGTACAAGCTACCCTTTGGTAAAGGAAAAGAATCATTGAAATCCTCACCGAAGAAATATATTTACTTTTTTAGATTTTATATTGGCATGTTTAACAAACACATTTTAATCATTCACTCATTCATTCATTCACGTAGCTAGTACAAAAATAGTAAGTATCCGGGGTACTGTAAAGTAAATGAAGTGACGTAGAGAATGATACCAAAGAAGACAAGGGATGTGGGTTTTGTGAAACCTATAGTCTCCATAGATTTTAAAACAGGCCTTCAAAAAAGTTTTTAAAATTTTAAAATGTTAATAGTTTTAGCATTTAAAACTGTTAAAGTTTTATACTTTACAATTCCTCTTTGGAGAGCAGAGTAGTTGTGTCAGATGCTGTTTTTTTTGCGGTACGCAGGCCTCTCACTGTTGTGGCCTCTCCCGTTGCAGAGCACAGGCTCCAGATACGCAGCCTCAATGGCCATGGCTCACGGGCCTAGCCGCCCCGCGGCATGTGGGATTTTCCCAGACTGGGGCATGAACCCGTGTCCCCTGCATTGGCAGGCGGACTCTAAAGCACTGCGCCACCAGGAAAGCCCTTGTTTTGTTTTTAATCTGAAGAAAAAGGATTGGGAAATCAGCAGTAGATGGACAAGATGTGATGCTGAAACATGAACTGGAGATATGTATATAATTCCTTAATATTTGTGGATTGATTTGAATGAAACATTTAAATCAAAGTGGTATAAAGTGAAAAATTGGTAGAGAAGCACATATGTGAAGGAATGTCGTGTTTTGTGGCTATGTGAACTGTGTGACAAAGAAATAGAAGCAAGAAGAAGGAGGAAAGTGAAGTACACATGATTTTGAAACTACTTATTTAATGTTGTTTATGCTGGTTAAAAAAAAATTAGGGAGTTCTCATTTTTTTTTTTTTTTTGCTGCTTAAAATGCTGTCTTCCCACTCAAAGGACATTACTTATTAAAAACAATTATATTAATTATCTTTTCATGAAACGTTACCAAATCCTTCAGTGAGTGGTTTCTGCCAATACATCTGGACACATGATGGCAACATGGCAATGATACAAGGAAATTCAGATTTTCAATTTATAATCTACCACTTGAAGATACGCTCACTAAAACGTATCATGTCCAAGTGGGGCATGTCTGGGTTCTATTTTGGGAACTCGAAAAAGAAGATATTCTGTGATTCTGTGCTCGCAGAGGTTCCACAGCAAAGCATTCCTTGGAGCAACCAAATAGAGACAAATGCCAAAAATATGCATTGGTATGGCAGGTTAAGTTCTATAACAGTGGTTCTCAGTAGGGCAACTAGTGACTTCTGGAAGCATCTAGAAAATGTGTAGGGACGTTTAGGTCTCCCAATGATTACAGTTGAGGCTCTATAATATTTAGTTGTGGGATGGCAGAGCAGTCTGCATTAATACATGTTGCAGTCTGTGATTCTAAGAATAGCAGCAATCATCAGAGTATTCCATATGTTTTTTGTGTGGTTGTGTCCAATCATTTAGGTAATGAAGTACACACTGTCTTAAGTTACTTCCTTTAGCTCTTTTATATATTAGTGTTGGGAAATTTTATTGATTACTTTTTTTTTTTTTTTTTTTTTTTTTTTTTTGCGGTACGCGGGCCTCTCACTGTCGAGGCCTCTCCCGTTGTGGAGCACAGGCTCCGGATGCGCAGGCCCAGCGGCCATGGCTCACGGGCCCAGCCGCTCCACGGCATGTGGGATCTTCCCAGACCGGGGCACGAACCCGTGTCCCCTGCATCGGCAGGCGGACTCTCAACCACTGCGCCACCAGGGAAGCCCTATTGATTACTTTTAAAAATTATGTATGTTCGTACACTGAATGGATTTTGTTTCATGACAGTAAAGAGGGTCTTACCAAATAGTTGTTATTTTGAAGACTAGTATGGTTTGGGAACCTCTGTTCCATAAAAATTCCTCAAAATATGAACAAAAAGAGGTCCAGGCAATTAAGGCACAGGGAATCCAAGGGCTGAGGGAGAATGAGTTCAACAAAACCACTGAGTTTTACAAAATCTTATATTCTGTGGTGGCTACATCATGGTCCTGGGAGCAGCTCCATTCAGGAGATCTTTGGAGACAAATAGTTTTTCAGATAACCAAACTCTAAGTTGGCTGCTAGTAACATAGCTGTATAAATAACACTACCTTTATAGGTAAGAAATTATTACCAAAAAAATATTTAAGAGGGGAAGTGATAGTTACAAGCCATAAACAAAAGAGAAGATAAATAACCTTCATCAATGGAAATGGCAAGAAAAAGAAGGTAGAAAAGTAGGGTGTCAGTGCCTACAGATCAATAAACATATCTCATTCATCTTTGTTCTCCTGAGACTGTTTATACTTAATACACAGCATGACATGTTCTTAATAACATATTGAAATAAATATAGGAAATAAAGAATTAACAAAATGGCCAAAAAAAAAAAAAAATAGGTACCTCACAAAATTATAAAGCTTCCTTGAAAAGGACTACCGATAATCCCTTTTTTTTTTTTAAATTAATGACCTGATTTCTTTCAGTCTTCCTCCTAATTCAGCCTTTTAGTTGTGAGTCTTATTCACAGTGCCACCCGCCCCCATCCTTTTATTTTGAGCTGATCAGATTTTTCTGCCTCCTCTCAGTAAGCACTCCTGTGTATCTGATCACTAGACCTGGGTCTCTGATGCCCATAGATCCTCTTTGAGAGAATCAAGAGACATTATATACTAAGTCGTTTAAGTCATCCCAGATAAAGACTGAATTAATTTACATCTCAGGGGAAATTTGAAACTGGAGTCTCCTATCCTGAGGTCCTTCTACTTCCTGCAGAAAAGTTAATTTAGGTCATTTCCCGATACCCATTGCATGATGAGCAACTGTTCCTGTGAATGAATCCAAATAAAAGCATGAAGAAAATGCGGGGCAAGTCGGTCTTCCGAGAGAGTTCTCTACCTGAGGCCCCAGACTTCTCAGAGTCTCCTGGACCTTGGCCTATCAAGGCTTAAGATGCTTATTTAAAATATTTAGAAAATCAAATTTAGATTTTATTATTCATATGACACTAACGCATGTAAGTCTAGCATAATTAGGATTTTACTACATATTTATTTCAATGAAGTCTTTATTTCGATACAGAAAAATAGAGAGAAGGAAGTCACGTTTCAGGCATCTGCAAAAATCATTTTTAGCATCATTTCAGTAAATAAATATCTTGTGATCATGACAAGAGATTAGGGAGATGAGCACATCACAGGTTATCTGGGTAGGTCTAAAACTGAATTCCTCTGAAACAGAAGTAATCCACAGTTTAGCAGTGTGAAATATTCTTATATTTTCTCTGCAATATATTACTTTAGATGACTGTATATATCATGGTGAAATTTCCCTTTGTTTTTTATGAATTTTAAAACAATTATTATATTGAGAGTAAAACTGTAATTTTTGCTTTACAATAAATTTCCATGTGGTTTTAACACCAATTCCCCAAAACGTATGTTCTTTATCAACAAACAGGATATACAGCTTAGATGTTTTACAGCAATGTTTCACAGACATCATATATTGAACACTGAAAAAGATTTCTATCAAAACATCTGGTAAACACAATTCAAACTGAACTTAGCTGGTGATGTGCATATTTTTCTAACTTTTTTTCAGCTTGGATATATATCTTAATAGAGATGTAACCACTTTTTTTTTCCAGGAGAAATTTAAACTACTAATGTACTTTATGTATTTTTTTATGATTGTTGTGACATTTGTCTTGTTGTCACTCTGCAAAGTATTGTGTGACTTTTTCAAATAGCTACTTTAAACTGGATTAAAAATTTTTCTTAGCAGTGAATTTAAAAATACTCTCCACATTTGCCTCTGCCAACCAGCTTACCAAATGAACCCCAACTTATTCCTGTGGCTACTCATGATTTCCTCCACTTTATTTTTTGACACATTTTGTTTGCTTTTAAAGAATAAAGAAAAAGGACACTTTTCACAACTTCTATGAATACTGCCCCATTCAATGTGAGTATGTCTGAAGAATTCTGAAATCAGACGGTCAGTGATTAATAAAAGCGTATCATAAACCAAGATGGTTTATAATCTGTTGTAGCTCAGGAAATGTAACAAAACCGCTATGCACTTGAAGATATTTCAAAGCAAACTGAAGTACTTCCAGGTTTTTCTCAAAGCAGCAGACTTCAATAAAAGACTTAGGAATGTTTGTTAATTTTTTTCATTCATCAACTTGAAACAAAATTCACCACATAAGTAGTTAACTGTGTTCCTGTGATCACCTCTTCATTCTTTATCGGATGGTTTTAAAGCAACGATCAGTGGTATCATTATGTGGATCATTTAACAATAAAACCCATTAGATAAGCAAAATCCTAAAGACTGGTATCAGTTAGTAGCGATAAGGGTATGGAGAAACCAGCATTCTAATATACTGTTTGAAATGTAAATTTATGTAATTCTTTTTGACTGTAATTTGTAATATTTTAACATATATATATGACTTAGAAATATCACTTTTAGGAATTTGTCCTATAACAGAAAATATAAACATCTTAGGCAACAACGTTTAATTCACTATTGTATGTAATAGTAACACTTTTGAACATCCTAAATGTCCATCAATAGGGGAAGGATTAAACATACATTCACACAATGGAATATCTGTATTTACTAAATTGAAAATATGTCCAAGACATTTTAAGTTAAAAAATGCAAGCTTCACTGGGGGACTTTCAAGATGGCAGAGGAGTAAGAAGTGGAGATCACCTTCCTCCCCACAAATACATCAAAAATACATCTACATGTGGAACAACCCCTACAGAACAACTACTGGATGCTGGCAGAAGACCTCAGACTTCCCAAACGGCAAGAAAATCCCCACGTACCTGGGTAGGGCAAAAGAAAAAAGAAAAAACAGAGACAAAACAATAGGGATGGGACCTTCACCTCTGGGAGGGAGCTGTGAAGGAGGAAAAGTTCTCACACACTAGGAAGCCCCTTCACTGGCAGAGACAGGGAGTGGCAGGGGGGAAGCTTCGGAGCCACGGAGGAGAGCGCAGCAACAGGGGGTCAGAGGGCAAAGTGGAGAGATTCCCGCACAGAGGATCGGTGCCGACCAGCACTCCTGAGAGGAGAGGCTTGTCTGCTCACCTCCTGAGGCAGGTGGGGGCTGGGAGCTGAGGCTCGGGCTTCCGAGGTCGGATCCCAGGGAGAGGACTGGGGTCGGCTGTGAACACAGCCTGAAGGGGGCTAGTGTGCCACAGCTAGCCAGAAGGGAGTCCGGGAAAAACTCTGGACCTGCCTAAGAGGCAAGAGACCATTGTTTCGGGATGTGCGAGGAGAGAGGATTCCTTCCCTGTCTGCCCACAGAAGGTAGAGCACCGCCTAAACAAGCTCCACAGACAGGTGTGAGCTGAGGCTATCAGCGCGTACCCTGGAGACGGGCATGGAACGCTAATGCTGCTGTTGCAGCCGCCAGGAATCCTGTGTGCAAGCACAGGTCACTATCCGCCCCCCGCCTCCCCCGCCACCGGAGCCTGTGCAGCCCGCCAATGCCAGGGTCCCGTGATCCAGGGACAGCTTCCCCATGAGAACACACGGAGCGCCTCAGGCTGTTTCAACATCATGCTGGCTTCTGCCACCACAGGCTAGCCTCACATTCCAATTATGACTACCATACCCTTCTCTTCCCCCCAGCCTGAATAAGCAAGACCCATCCTGTCTGGGTGGGAACAGATGCCTGAGGGTGACCTAGACGCAGAGGTGGGGCTAAAGCCAAAGCTGAACCCCAGGAGCTGTGCGAACAAAGAAGACAAAGGGAAATTTCTCCGTGCAGCCTCAGGAGCAGCAGATTAAATCCCCACAGTCAACTTGATAAACCCTGCATCTGTGGATTACCTGAATAGACAACGAATCATCCCAAAATTGAGGCGGTGGACTTTGGGGGCAACTATAAACTTGGGTTTGCTGTCTGCTACTGATTTGTTTCTGATATTCACGTTTATTTTAGTATAGCTTTCAGCACTTGTTATCATGGGTGGATTTGTTTACTGGTTTGGTTGCTCTCCTTTTTTAAAATTATTATTTAATTTCTTTTATTTTAATAATGTTTAAAATTTTTATTATTTTTTTTTCTTTCTTTTTTTCTGCCTTTTCTTTTGAGCCATGTGGCTGACAGGGTTGTGGTGTTCCGGGCTGGTGTCAGGCCTCAGCCTCTGAGGTGGGAGAGCCCAGTTCAAGACACTTGGCCACCAGAAACCTCCCTGCCCCACATAATGTCAGTCAGAGAGAGCTCTCCCAGAGATCTCCATCTCAATGCTAAGACCCAGCTCCATGCAACGGAGAGCAAGCTCCAGTGCTGGATGCCCCAGCCAAACAACTAGCAAGACAGGAACACAACCCTGCCCATTAGCAGACGCTGCCTAAAATCGTACTAAATTCAAAGACATCCCAAAACACACCAACAGATGTGGCCCTGCCCACCAGAAAGACAAGATCCAGCCGCACCCACCAGAACACAGGCACAAGTCACCTCCACCAGGAAGCCTACACAAGCCACTGAACCAACCTCACCCACTGGGGGCAGACACCAAAAACAATGGGAACTACAAACCTGCAGCCTGCGAACAGTAGACCCCCAAACACAATAAGTTAAACAGAATGAGAAGACAGAGAAATATGCAGCAGATGAAGGAGCAAGGTAAAAACCCACCAGACCAAACAAATGAAGAAGAAAATAGGCACTCTACCTGAAAAAGAATGCAGAGTAATGATACTAAAGATGATCCAAAACCTTGGAAATAGAATGGAGAAAATATAAGAAACATTTAACCTATAAGAACTAAACAGCGAACAATAATGAACAACACCATAAATGAAATTAAAAATTCTCTAGAAGGAATCAATAGCAGAATAACTGAGGCAGAAGAACGGATAAATGAATTGGAAGATAAAATAGTGGAGATAACTACCACAGAGCAGAATAAAGAAAAAAGAATAGAAAGAATTGAGGACAGTCTCAGAGACCTCTGGGACAACATTAAACAAACCAACATTTGAATTATAGGCGTCCCAGAAGAAGAGAAAAAGAAAGGGTCTGAGAAAATATTTGAAGAGATTATAGTTGAAAACTTCCCCAACATTGGAAAGGAAATAGTCCATCAAGTCCAGGAAGAGCAGAGAATCCCATACAAGATAAATGCAAGGAGAAACACGCCAAGACAAATATGAATCAAACTATCAAAACTTAAATACAAAGAAAAAATATTAAAAAGCAGCAAGAGAAAAGCAATGCAACAAATAACATACAAGGGAATCCCATAAGGTTAACAGGTGATCTCTCAGCAGGAACTCTGCAAGCCAGAAGGGAGTGGCAGGACATATTTAAAGTGATGAAAAGGAATACCCTACAACCAAGATTACTCTACCCAGCAAGGATATCATTCAGATTCAACAGAGAAATTAACTTTTACAGACAAGCAAAAACTAAGAGAATTCAGCACCACCAAACCAGCTTTACAACAAATGCTAAAGGAACTTCTCTAGGCAGGAAACAAAAGAAGGAAAAGACCTACAAAAACAAACCCAAAACAATTAAGAAAATGGTAAGAGGAACATACATATGGATAATTACCTTAAATGTAAGTGGATTAAATGATCCATCCAAAAGACATAGACTGGCTGAATGGATAGAAAAACAAGACCCGTATATATGCTGTCAATAAGAGACACAACTCAGACCTAGGGACTCATACAGACTGAAAGTGAGGGGATGGAAAAAGATATTCCATGCAAATGGATATCAAAAGAAAGCTGGAAGAGCAACTCTCATATCAGATAAAATACACTTTAAAATAAAGACGATTATAAGAGACAAAGAAGGACACTACATAATGATCAAGGCATCAATCCAAGAAGAAGATATAACAACTGTAAATATTTATGCAACCAACACAGGAGCACCTCAATACATAAGGCAAATGCTAACAGCCATAAAGGGGGAAATCGACAATAACAAAATAATAGGAGGGGACTTTAACACCCCACTTTCACCAATGGACAGATCATCCAAAATGAAAATAAATAAGGAAACACACCTTTAAATGACAGATTAAGCAAGATGGACTTAATGGATATTTACAGGACATTCTATCCAAAAACAACAGAATCCACTTTCTTCTCAAGTGTTCATGGAACATTCTCCAGGATAGATCATATCTTGGGTCACAAATCAAGCCTTGATAATTTTAAGATAATTGAAATCTTATCAAGTATCTTCTCTGATCACAATGCTATGAGACTAGATATCAACTACAAGAAAAAAAACTGTAAAATATACAAACACAGGGAGGCTAAACAATACACTATGAAATAACCAAGATCACTGAGAAAATCAAAGAGGAAATCCAAAAATACCTAGAAAAAAATGACAATGAAAACACGACGACCCAAAAGCTATGGGATTCAGCAAAAACAGTTCTAAAAGAGAAGTTTACAGCAATACAATCCTACCTCAAGAAACGACTCCAATAAACAACCTAACCTTACACCGAAAGCAGTTAGAGAAAGAAGACCAAAGAATCCCCTAAAGTTAGCAGAAGGAAAGAAATCATAAATAACAGACCAGAAATATATGAAAAGAAATGAAGGAAACAATAACAAAGATCAATAAAACTAAAAGCTGGTTCTTTGAGAAGGTAAACAAAATTGATAAACCATTAGCCAGACTCATCAAGAAAAAAAGGGAGAAGACTCAAATCAACAGAATTAGAAATGTAAAAGGAGAAGTAACAACTGACACTGCAGAAATACAAAGGATCATGAGAGATTACTACAAGCAACTATATGCCAATAAAATGGACAACCTGGAAGAAATGGACACATTCTTATAAAAGCACAACCTTCTGAGACTCAACCAGGAAGAAATAGACAATATAAACAAACTAATCACAAGCACTGAAATTGAAACTGTGATTAAAAATCTTCCAACAAATATAAGCCCAGGAGCAGATGGCTTCACAGGCAAATTCTGTCAAACATTTAGAGAAGAGATAACACCTACCCTTCTGAAACTCTTCCAAAATATAGCAGAGGGACGAACACTCCCAAACTCATTCTACGAGGCTACCATCACCCTGATATCAAAACCAGACAAAGACGTTACAAAGCAAGAAAACAACAGGCCAATATCACTGATGAACACAGATGCAAAAATCCTCAACTACAGACTAGCAAATAGAATCCAACAGCACATTAAAAGGATCATATACCATGATCAAGTGGGGTTTATCCCAGGAATACAAGAATTCTTCAATATATGCAAATCAATCAATGTGATACACCATATTAACAAATTGAAGGAGAAAAACCATATGATCATCTCAATAGATACAGAAAAAGCTTTTGACAAAATTCAACACCCATTTATGATAAAAACCCTCAAGAAAGTAGGCATAGAGGAAACTACCTTAATATAATAAAGGCCATATATGACAAACACACAGCCAACATCGTTCTCAGTGGTGAAAAACTGAAACCATTTCCTCTAAGATCAGGAACAAGACAAGGTTGCCCACTCTCACCATTGTTATTCAACATACTTTTGGAAGTTTAGCCACAGTAATTGGAGTAGAAAAAGAAATAAAAGGAATCTAAATCGGAAAGGCAGAAGTAAAATTGTCACTGTTTGTAGATGACATGATACTATACATAGAGAATCCTAAAAACGCTACCAGGAAACTACTAGAGCTAATCAATGAATTTGGTAAAGCAGCAGGATACAAAATTAATGCACAGAAATCTCCTGCATTACTATACACTAATGATGAAAAATCTGAAATAGAAATTAAGGAAACACTCCCATTTACCACTGCAAGAAAAAGAATACAATACCTAGGAATAAACCTACCTACGGAGACAGAAAACCTGTATGCAGAAAACTATAAGATACTGATGAAAGGAATGAAAGAAGATACAAACAGATGGAGAGATATACCATGTTCTCGGATTGGAAGAATCAACATTGTGAAAATGACTATACTACCCAAAGCAATCTACAGATTCAACGAAATCCCCATCAAACCACCAATGGCATTTTTCACAGACCTAGAACAAAAATTTCACAACTGGTATGGAAACACAAAAGACCCCAAATAGCCAAAGCCATCTTGCTCAGGAAAAACGGAGCGGGAGGAATCTGGCTCCCTGACTCAGACTATACTACAAAGCTACAGAAATCAAGACAGTATGGTACTGGCAAAAAAACAGAAATCTAGATTAATGGAACAGGATAGAAAGCCCAGAGATAAACCCACACACATATGGTCACCTTATCTTTGATAAAGGAGGCAAGAGAACACAATGGAGAAAAGACAGCCTCTTCAATAAGTGGTGCTGGGAAAACTGGACAGCTACATGTAAAAGAATGAAATTAGAACACTCCCTAATACCATACACAAAAATAAACTCAAAATGGATTAAAGACCTAAATGTAAGGCCAGACACTATAAAACTCTTAGAGGAAAACATAGGCAGAACACTCTATGACATAAATCACAGCAAGATCCTTTTTGACCTACCTCCTAGAGAAAGGGGAAATAAAAACAGAAATAAAGAAATGGGACCTAATGAAACTTAAAAGCTTTTGCACAGCAAAGGAAACCATAAACCAGATGAAAAGACAACCCTCAGAATGGGAGAAAATATTTGCAAATGAAACAACTGACAAAGGATTCATCTCCAAAATATACAAGCAGCTCATACAGCTCAGTATCAAAAAAACAAACAACCCAATCCAAAAATGGGCAGAATACCTAAATAGACATTTCTCCGAAGAAGATATACAGATTGCCAACAAACACATGAAAGGATGCTCAACATCACTAATCATTAGAGAAATGCAAATCAAAACTACAATGAGGTATCACCGCACATTGGACAGAATGGCCATCATCAAAAAAATCTACAAACAATAAATGTTGGAGAGGGTGTGGAGAAAAGGGAACCCTCTTACACTGTTGGTGGGAATGTAAATTGATACAGCCACTATGGAGAACAGTATGGAGGTTCCTTAAAAAAATAAAAATAGAACTTCCATATGACCCAGCAATCCCACTACTGAGCATATACCCTGAGAAAACCATAATTCAAAAAGAGACATGTAGGGCTTCTCTGGTGGCGCAGTGGTTGGGAGTCCGCCTGCCGATGCAGGGGACGCGGGTTTGTGCCCCGGTCCGGGAGGATCCCGCATGCTGCGGAGCGGCTGGGCCCGTGAGCCATGGCCGTTGAGCCTGCGCGCCTGGAGCCTGTGCTCCGCGACTGGAGAGGCCACAGCAGTGAGAGGCCCGCATACTGAAAAAAAAAAAAAAAAAAAAAAAAGAGACATGTACCACAATGTTCACTGCAGCACTATTTACAATAGCCAGGACATGGAAGCAACCTAAGTGTCCACTGACAGCTGAATGGATAAAGAAGATGTGGCACATATATATACAATGGAATATTACTCAGCCATAAAAAGAAATGAAATCGAGTTTTTGCAGTGAGGTGGATGGACCTAGAGTGTCTCATACAGAGTGAAGTAAGTCAGAAAGAGAAAAACAAATACCACATGCTAACACATATATATGGAATCGAAAGAAAACAAAAGGTTCTGACGAACCTAGGGGCAGGACAGGAATAAAGATGCAGATGTAGAGAATGGACTCGAGGACACGGGTAAGGGTAAGCTGGGACCAAGTGAGAGAGTAGCACTGACATATATATACTACCAAATGTCAAATAGACGTTAGTGGGAAGCAGCTGCATCACACAGGGAAATCAGTTCAGTGCTTTGTGACCACCTAGAGCGGTGGGATAGGGTGGGTGCGAGGGAGATGCAAGAGGAAGGGGATATGTGGATTTATGTATACTTTGTTATACAGCAGAAACTAACACAACATTGTAAAGCAATTATACTCCAATAAAGGTGTTTAAAAAAATGCAAGCTTCAGACCACTGTCTTAGGATGATGGCAGATTTAAAAAAAATCTATCTTTTGGTAGAAATAGAAATATAGATATGCCTCTATGATCATAAATAAGTCTGGAAAGAGATCCCCACTTTAGGTAAACATGTAAAGTTTTGTATCTACAACACAACCTTAGATTCATAAAATCTGAACAAAAACACCTCCATAGTTTTCATACAGGAAGATAGTTGTTTAATGGAGGTTAGTAGTTAATTCTAGATTATAGCAACTCTATAACATAGACTGTAAATATCCTACCAAAATGAAAAGAGAGGCATTCTATTTCCAAGAACAGATCCTAAGAGTTGAGGAATCTCGCTGAAGATGATAGCTCATGATTTAAGACAGATGTGGCCAATGACTATTTTTACCTCAAACCTGCTCTGCATAGTAACTGCATACAGGTGTCCTGCTCTCCATCCCACAACCCTCTACTTGAAGCTCAATATCTGGCTGAGTGCCTGACAGACAGTAAGCACACAATAAATACATTGTGGATGGATGACCAAATTGCCAATGTTTAGCAGCTGGTGGAACAGGTAGGTGTAGGGAATTAAGCAATGGACAAAGATGTAGTCCAGGGATGACTATTGTCCACAATGATGATGTGAAACTTAAATTGTAAAAAATCACAGACCAACAAAAGTAGTTTTTACCATGAGCACTTCTGAAAATCGATATGGTAGGAAGCCTACAGAAAAGCTAAATTATGTGAGGTGGAGTCTTAGCTACATACTTCCTAGGACCTTTAGTTTTCTTTCTTCCTTATTTCTCCACAAAAATTTTATTTGCTCTTGTCTTTAGTGCACTGTTAGATCACCACCAATGAACCACGTTTACTTCAAACTATCTCCTCTACTGGCTGAATAGGTCAGAATACCTGGCCAATACAAAGCAGCTTTTTTTTTTTTTTTTTTTTGGGGTACGCGGGCCTCTCACTGTTGTGGCCTCTCCCGTTGCGGAGCGCAGGCTCCGGACGCGCAAGCTCAGCGGCCACAGCTCATGGGACCAGCCGCTCCGCGGCATGGGGGATCCTCCCGGACCGGGGCACGAACCCGTGTCCCCTGCATCGGCAGGCGGACTCTCAACCACTACGCCACCAGGGAAGCCCCCCAAAGCAGCTTTTTATAAAGGAGTCAGAACTGAGATGGCGGTATTAGGGAGAGCAGAGGACACTTTTACTAGTAGAGTGAAATCCTACCTCAAAGGCATAGCCTAGTTGGATTTTCACCTGGGAAAGAATAGCAGCACAAAGAGACCAAGAAAGCAGGAGGTATACAAGAATTGATGGTTTCCTCAAAGGCAAAGACTGGGACTTTAAAGGCACAGATGTAAAGCCAGGTGTTGTAAATAACAGCCAACAGCCAGCAAAGAAAACACTGTCTTTTTGAATTCATAATATGGAGGGCACACCTGCACACACAAACATCTATCAGGAAGAGTAACACTGGTTTAAAAGGGCAATTTGTATATTTCATGAAAGGCCAGTGATACTTAAACTGTAAACTTCCTTCTGCAACCACCAGGGATATACAAAATGTGGTGATAATCACTTTGTCACCTCTAGCATCATATTTACAAACATGAATTTCTGCATTTCCTAAAGCAAGGACGCGTAAGTGGTAATCCCTTTGTCAGTAAATACAGCAGGGGCTCTTGGAATAAAGAGCAGACAATGAAAGAAGTGAACAAGGTTCCGAACTTTAAAGTTCAGTTGAAATTCGTGTAAAAAACGGAAGGTGACAAATCTAGAACTATTTCGATGTTTGGGTGATAACATTCATTTTTTGTCTTTAAAATGAGAACACACTAAATTATATGTGTTCAAGTATGGGGCATTTTTTATATCTCAATTTCACAAAATCTGGGAAATTTTTATTTTTAAAAGAAATTAGAATTTTACCATGATTTTTACAAGGGTAATAGGTGCTACATAATTTACTTGAGAAAACTGATCACAAAAATACCCACTTTACTAATCTAAAAGTTTTAAACACATAAAACAAATTAAAAATGTCATTCACTGTATTTTCCTCCTATCAATCACACATAGTGGTCACTGCTCATTCAAGAAAGATCCAATTAACTTTCTACTCTAATGCCATTTATTAAATCAGAGAGATAATCTTTAAAGTAATCCACATTTCATTAAAAACTGAATAGAATGCATAATTTCAGACACTAAACTGATAGGGGATAAAGAATACTTTGTGTATTATGGGGCAATAATCATAAACCAATGCACTATAACACTCTGAAAATGTGTTTCAATGAGGCCAAACTGGATTTTAATCTTTTATTCCTACAATCGGATAAATACAGAAGAAAAGAGAGGCAGAGCTCATGTTACCATAATACTGCAATAAAACTAACGTAATCCTTTTGATGTGGGGATTCACTCTAAAGACCTGTTTTTAATTACTAAGAATAAAAATAATTTAAGTTTTCTATTGTTTAGCATTTGCCTTGTTCAAAATCAAAGGATTACAATAGGGAATCTGTATTGCCACTATAAAAAGATAATAATGTCAACAAATAATAAATGTGTGTGTGTGTGAAGGTGTGAACGTGCAGAAAGGTTGCACCTTCAACAGTGCTTAGAAATCTCCTCACCTACATATCCAATTTCATCATTTACAAATTTTGCTTGCCATATAACTGCAGGACACAATTCAGCTAAATTTCTGGCACATAAAAAAGATCGTTTTTCTTCCAGTTTCCAGCAACATGTTCCTTGTTTTCTTCTGACAGTAGACACTTGTCAGTAGACACTTCAGCATTCACGTTTCTACCGACAGTCTGTTAAAGGCAATTCAAGCTTTTTCTGTCTTGCTCCTCAAAATTCTTCCAAGCCCCTGCCCCTGCCCACTTCCAAAGTTATGTCCATATTTTTAGGTATTTGCTACAGTAGGACCCCACTTCCAGGCACCAAAATCTGTATTAGTTACTTTTTATGCTGTAACAAATTGCCACACATTTGTGAGTTAAAACAACACAAATTTATTATCTATGGTTCTAGATGTCAGAAGTCCTAAATGAATGTTATGGCACTGAAATTGAGGTTTGGCAGGCCTGTGTTCCCTTCTGGAGGCTCAAAGGGGAAAAATCGTTTCTTTGTCCTTTCTAGTTTCCTGAGGCCACCTGCATTCCTGGCTCATGTTAATATTCTGTATGTAACAGGTGTGTGTATGTAAGCATTATTTTCAATTTTAAAAATAGTTTGTTACAAAAATAGAGGAAATGCTCTTGAAATTTCTAAAGTGTCTGCAAAATAAATTAGTAATATTTTCATAATGTACAAGTGCTAAAAATTATAAGTATAATAATAAGTAAATAAAGTTCAATTGTCTTCTTAAAATGAATTAAAAATCATCACTAGCCAGAAATTTCCCATCAGTAACTCTTCTGTTTTTGAAAACTGCCCATTACTTTAGCAGAATACTTACACAGTATACATAATTACATTACATATACAATTTTTATTCTATTTTTTCTAGTCTTTACTTTTTAAACCTACTCTCCTCATAAAGAAAAAAGGTAAAAATTAATATAAGAAAAAATAAAATTAATAACTCTAGCAAAACTTTTCTTTCTACATAATTTTTTTTCCATTCTAAGACTGTAGTATAGTTTAGATGGAAGGGAATCAAAAGCTGACTGGAATACCAAGAGGGCAAACTTTTTATTCATTAATTTTTTTCTTTTTCTGTAGATTAAAAAGAAACACTTCAAATTATTTCTAAAGTATGTCAATAAAACAAAGATGTAGTAAAAGAAGATGACTAGTATATCTTCAAGGCATTGAAAAGTGAAATAATTCTGGACAATTAATATTCATTCATTCCAAAGAGACTGCATTTATATTAAATATCAGGCATGGACTTCACAAATATAAGCGGATGTTACCCCTACCCTCATAAACCTTACAGTCCACCTAGACAGTTCTTCATCCTAAGAAATTTCGGAAGAATATATAATTTGGAGAATCATTAGCCTTTGACTTCACTGTAGAAATATTATGCTTTTCTTCTCCTCTAGTTTTTTAAAAGCAAAGGAATATTTTAGTTTTGCAAATAAGTTGAAAAAAATCTACTAGCTGTTAATTTTTTGTTACTTTCTCTGTATTAAAACAAAAAAGAATTTACAGGATAAGGCCTTTGACAGAGCACAAGGAAATATTGCTGCCTAACAGAGGTTAGTTCCAAGCCATGAATCACTGATTTAAGCTTTATTAAAATTGTACTTCCTCCCTGCTTGGTTTCACTTAGATATACTTTCATTTTCCTCGGGCTGTAGTCTATTACTAATATACTTACCTGCAATTCCCTCCCTTCTGAGTTGAAGAAAATTGAAACCCCAAATCAGATTAATTTTTGAAAACGAGTACATAGATACAATAGGCAAGAAGAATGATGCACATTAGGCAAGAAGAATGATGCACATTCCTTTCCCTTGTGAGAGAACGGAGTGTGAGTACCAGCAAAAGTACTTAGGCATTCAGAGGAAGAACAACAAAGTTAGTCTCGCTGATTACAATTTTTCAGAAGAGCTGGCAGCTTCCTCAAAGCTAATTCTATCCTCAGGACCAAGAAAAGCCCCACCCTTACCCAGGATTTCTTAATAGCCAGACTAAAGCATCACAGTTGACCTTAGTTTCCATCAGCATAAAAAGCGGTATAAATGGATCTGAAATTTTCTTCCTGATGCTTTGCCATTTCCTTCAACATGTAGCTGGCAAGATATAAGCATCTTCGTACAATTTAAGAAACTAAGGTTAGGATTTTAGAGCCTGAAATCCAATTAAATATTTTTTTTTCTTCAGACCTCACCCCTACTTTCAAATCTCCCTTCTCTGCAGCTGTGAAGGATACTGCCCAAGCGTGCAATTTAAGAGCCGAGATTGTTGAGACGTACTCAAGTTCATGTGTGATAAATATGGTGGGAATGAATTCAGTCAGAAAGATTCTACACACATGGTACAACCAAATGGCGCTTCCATGGTATTACTGTAACTTCTTGACAGGCTAAGTGTTCTTTTTCTTCTCATGCTTGTTATTTTTGAATGCCTGATCACTTAAAATAAGGCATTTTCATCCATCTGCACACTCAGAGAAAAGGGCACCAATGAAAAATTTGACAAAAGGAGCATAAGAAAAAATTAAAACTATGAAGCAAATGCTTTTTAAGAAATTATTCTTTATCCAGTAATTAGGGAATAAATAGCAAAGGGGGGAAGAAAGAATAAAGTAAATAAAATATTACCAGTGTTTGTATGCTTCCATATATATTGCAATAAATCTTCCATGCACACCTACGCTTTTGTAACAAGCGAATTTTTCTTAATATTGGAATGCATGTTTAAAATGCATGCTAGCAGTGAAGTCAAGATATTTTGAGGGGTTGGCAAAGACCTATATCATCACTGTTTAATATAAGTAATATTCTGAATTAATAATGATCTGATTTAGACCGTTCCCAGGATGGGAATATACAAAATAGTTAAACCAACACCTTTCACAATCACAGGTCAACTTTGGGTTTATCAAAAGAATAAATAAGCTGGGGCTTCCCTGGTGGCGCAGTGGTTGAGAGTCCGCCTGCCGATGCAGGGGACACGGGCTCGTGCCCCGGTCCGGGAAGATCCCACATGCCGCGGAGCGGCTGGGCCCGTGAGCCATGGCCGCTGACCTGCGCGTCCGGAGCCTGTGCTCCGCAATGGGAGAGGCCACAACAGTGAGAGGCCCGCATACAGCAAAAAAAAAAAAAAAAAGAATAAATAAGCTGATATTAAATGAATGGATGAACGGACACATGCATGCTTTAGTGTTTGGAATTCTCTTCTTTCCATGGCTTCTAGAAGAACCATGTGGGTTCCTCCTTTCCAGCTCCTTCGAGGACCAAGTAAGGATAATCCTACCAAAGTACCTATGCCAAGGCAACAAACGGGTTCCTAATATTCTAGACTGACACCTAACAGGAGATTCCCTACTTTTAAAGGTCAATGATTGAGCTATATGGACTTCAAGTGCTCTCTTCCAATCGTTCCATGAAATAATTGGTCCTTTATACCTCATCTTGGAACCAAACTACTATTTTTCATTATTATTCCTAAGGGGAAATAAAAATCAAATGTCAGTTCAGACACTACCTGCTGCAAGTAACAGATTACCCACCAGTAGTGGTTTTGATAATAAGGACATTTATTTTTTTCACACATCAATATTTGGAGTTAAGGAGTTCCAGCAATGGGTATCTCAGCTCAGAGTTGTTAGGGCTTTGAGTTGGCTTATTTGTTTTCTTTAATATTCTCCTCTTTTTAGCCAATTTGGTTCTCAACTTTCTAAATATCACATCCTTACAAAATAATGCTCAAAATAAGACGGATGGGTTGGGGGTTGTCTCTGCTCTCTCTCCTTCCAAAAGTCAGGAAGAAAACATTTTCTTAGAAGACCAGTGACTATCAAAGTGTAGCCACCTGAGCAACAGCATCAGTCTCAGCTGCAAACCTGTGAGAAATGCACATGCTTGAGCCCCTCTCCAGGATTACTGATTCAGAAACTGTGGAGTTGAGGCTCAACAATCCACTTTAACAAGCCCTCCAGGTAATTCTGAGTCGAGGTAAAGTTTGAGAATCACTAAGACCAATCTGATTCATCCCCTGCGTCTGAGTCCACCTTCCCTGAGCAGCGAAGGTACTTTCTCCTCAAGGTCTCTGCGTGTGTTCCTTCTGCCGTGAAAGCTGCTCCCCTGCATGGGTCCCTATTTCATTTCCTTCACCTCACCAGTGTGTCTTTCTCTGATAACTGTATACAAAATAGCGATGCCCTAGACACAAGTCCCAGCATTCCCTATCCTCACTTACTGCTTTATTTCTCGGCAAAGAATTTGTGTCTGGTCTGTTTCCCTCTACTGGAATTTAAGTTCATAGAAGTTAGGGCTTTGTCTATATTTATTTACTGCTCTATCTCCAAGGCCTAGAACGTTGTTTGGTGTAAAACAGGCATTAAATAAATGCTAAATACATGACTGGCATATTGATATCCAAATGAAATTGGAAGAAGTCAAAGAATGGTTAATGGGTAGACAAACAGCAGTTTGCCAAAGCAAACTATTTACAAATGGAGATTTGGAATAAAATCCATTCTTGACTTGAAAACTTAAGGGTTTGTCACAACATAAAAAGTAGCCGTATTTCATTAACTTAAGAAAAAAATCCTCTTTTTCACCTTAAATGCTATGTTCAAATAAATTTACTTATATTACACTTTTCTGTTCTATTAAACTTGATAGCTTTTATTGGAAATGGACAGATTTTACCAACATAGGAACCTCCATCGAAATTAAAATTTTAAATTATCAGTTTTCTTCTAAAAAAACCCAGAAATGAACATGAGGGGAAATTGGACACAATCAAAATAATTTCAAAATGTAAACTACTTATCTAAACAGATTATAATACTTTCAATTTCATATACTATTGGTCTTATTTCTTAGTTTTTTTTTTTTTGCAGCACATGGGCCTCTCACTGTTGTGGCCTCCCCCGTTGCAGAGCACAGGCTCCGGACGCGCAGGCTCAGCGGCCATGGCTCACGGGCGCAGCCGCTCCGCGGCATGTGGGATCTTCCCGGACCGGGGAACGAACCCGTGTCCCCTGCATCTGCAGGCGGACTCTCAACCACTGCGCCACCAGGGAAGCCCCTTATTTCTTAGTTTTATTCTAGGGAATTATTTGATATCTTGATTACTTACCAATGCTTGCTTGCTTATGGAGTAATTTTATGTAAATTGAGTACGTGGTTCCATAAATGATTATTTATATATTGAGAACATTTCAAATGGCATAATATGCGAGATATTATTGACCAAGATAAAATAAACATCCAATTGAAATGCATCTTGTTAGTTTAATATGGATAAAGCATATTTCCTGGGAACTACTTTTGAAAACCCATTGAGTAATTTCTATTATAATCATATAATATTTTCATATTTAAATCTAACCATTAAAATATCACTCACTGAATAGTTTCCTTGAGAAAAAAATAAAGTTATAGTGGTATACATTCTTTATGGCACCATGGCACAAGATTCTTAGCTGCTAATTTACAAATAATTTTGTGTGTGTATACCAGTTTCGAGCATTGTTATAAATTATATGTAAAAAGACATAAAGCAAACTGATATCAGTCTAAACAGTGTTTTTTCAGTGGTCAGAGAGACTTGTACCTATACATGTTGAGCATGCAAGTTGCACGATGCTCTTCACTGGACAAGTGACTTTCCAAGCTTGGCCCTTTTTCTTGATGTACGACAGAAACCTTTCCTGAGACTTATTCTCCTTTTCGCTTTCCAAAGATAGCGGCGGACTAAATTCCTTTTCGTATGTTTACAATTTTGGGTTTGGATATGCTATTTTATAAACGGTATGACTTTCATGATTTCCAGTATAATTCAGATTAACCCTTCCACTCCATTCCTGACACATATCTTCTCAAGGACTTCTTAACTAAATGGGAGTCAGAGAGCAGGACCAATGATCCCAACTGCAGTGAACCTAACTCCCAGAACACTTCTTTTGTCTCATAATATATATTCACATCACTATTTATTTTAGACATTATGACGTTGATTATTCATATGTTTTCTTTACCAGTCGAGTCAACGTCTGTATTCTCTTTATGTGTTGGCTACCAACAGGTGTGACTTCCAAGAAGGCAGGAAACAATCCATTACATTGGAACTTTTTCAGAATAATTTTCACAAGTCAAAATATTTTCAAAATGATCATGCTATTTTAGTGTGTGGGCTACTTGTTCTTGGCTTTTAAATTCTTTCACATTTCCCACAAGAATTTCCAGTGCCCTAAGTCAGTACAGTGCACACATTTAAAAAAAATTTATTTATTATATTTTAATTTATTTTTGGCTGTGTTGGGTCTTTGTTGCTGTGCGCGGGCTTTCCCTGGTTACGGCGAGTGGGGGCTACTCTTTGTTGCGGTGCATGGGCTTCTCACTGCAGTGGCCTCTCTTGTTGAGGAAGACAGGCTCTAGGCACGCAGGCTTCAGTAGTTGTGGCACATGGGCTCAGTAGTTGTGGCGCGCGGGCTCTAGAGCGCAGACTTAGTAGTTGTGGTGCAGGGGCCTAGCTGCTCCGGGGCATGTGGGATCCTCCCCGACCAGGGCTCGAACCCATGTCCCCTGTGTTGGCAGGCGGATTCTTAACCACTGCTCCACCAGGGAAGCCCCAGTGCACACATTTTAAGTATACAGCTTAATAGGATTTTGCCTATGTATACTAGACACCTGTGAAATATTGAATCATTCCTTGCCCAGAAGGTTCCTTCTTCCCTTCCTAGTCAATATGGTTATGTCATTTAATAAGTGTATCTTCAACATGCCCTGCCAGAAACGTTTTAATTTTCATACTGAAAATTTTTAGTATGAAAGCTGACCATACTTGTATGTTGTTAGTTTAAAACACAGTCAGGCAAAAAGAAATTTTACCTTAATAATGTGATTTTTTTCTATGTAGAAAAATGCTAAGTGTCCAGAGAAGGCATTACATTAGATCTGGATAGAAATATATTAAAAATAAACAAATAAAAAATAAAAACAAAACCCCTTACTTTTTCCCCAAGTAATCTCTATCATGAAAACTTAGTTTCATTTTTATTTCTTTCATTATTACATAACACAGATTATGTCCTTCTGAAGCAATGTACGAAAGGATTATGATAATTATGGTGATGATAAAATAGCAGTTAACTCTTAACTGATAGTTATAGTATACTAGGTACTATTCAGGCATTTTGTACATATAAGTTATTTTAATCTTCACAACACTAGTAAGGGGTAGGTACTCTATCATTCTTTTCTTTTTTTTTTTTTTTTTTTTTTTTGGTACGCGGGCCTCTCACTGTTGCGGCCTCTCCCGCTGCGGAGCACAGGCTCCGGACGCGCAGGCTCAGAGGCCATGGCTCACGGGCCCAGCCGCTCCGCGGCATGTGGGATCTTCCCGGACCGGGGCACTAACCCGTGTCCCCTGCATCGGCAGGCGGACTCTCAACCACTACGCCACCAGGGAAGCCCTATCATTGTTACTTTTAGAATGAGAGGTTAAATATTTTGCTCAACTTTAAAGAACAGTAAGAAGGGGCAAAGTCAGGATTTGAACCCAGATAGTCTGAGGCCAGATTTCTTTCACGCAGTAAACCACGCTGTCAACCTGAGACCCAGAAGTACAGCAGGGCTAGATTATTAGGCAAAGAAGAAACTACCACAAATGGACCCTATCTTACTACCTCTGAGTTTCTGGCAAATATTCTATGCCACATGGTAAATCTAATTTCCATAATCCCAGCTCTCCTGCAGTCAAAATATAATATGATATTTGTCATCATAATTTTATTTGTATTGAGCGTGGGACAAAATGACACTTAAGCTCATGTAAATGCAAAAAATTAAATAGCCGAATAAGAAAATTTAAAATTTTAGAATCATTTATCCATATCTAAAAAACTTCTCGCAGGCTGACATGAGACCATTTTACATTTCTGGTTCTATTTCAAATCCGGAAAAGCATAGGTCCTAAATGCCTTCTGCTATTATCTCTTAAAAATGTCAACTTTAATCCTTGATCCATATGCCAAGTTTTTAAAATAAAAGAAATGCCTATACATTATATGCATCTGTATATACTTTCTCTTTTCCTTCATTTAGGCTTGCTTTATTGTTTAAAATATCACGAGGAATCTTATTATTTGAATTGAAAAAGTGTATATTTTTTCTCTTCTGTGAAGCTTTTTTATTACTCCTCGAGTCAAGAGAATAGTCTTTTGTTATTGCCTTTACAAATCAAGAGTATAAAACAAATGCGTAATTGAGCAGATTGATGATTAGATGGAGAAAAATGATGAAAGGAAAGATGCCAGCACAAACAGAATATGGCCATTCATTTTTACTCCAAATGAATCAGCTACTGCTCATGAATGGGGGCCTAATACTAATTCTGGCAGCAAACCACCCAAAGCACCAAACCTCTGCGGAGCCCCACCTCTGCATACGAACAGCTTTTTCTCATTTCTCTTGCTAGAATACATACACCAAGTAGCTCTCTCTCCCTTGCTGGCACAGCCAAATAACTCTTAAGTGAAAGATTATAAACATTGTGAATGCAGGAGACTTTCTCCCACTCTGAACTCTAAATATTCATTCAAAGATGAAAATGTTTTCTCTTAAAGAAACAAGGCAACTAAACTATAATATGTAATGTCAGGAGGAAAAGTCTTGGCTGTTCCCAGATCTAATTTCTTGGCATCAGTTGGATTAAAAAATTTTTTTAGATTAAAAAAAAGTAAAGCATCTTCAATCAAACTGCACTACCAATATGGACCCGTCTCTGTCCATACCCTTGCATATGCCTAGACTAGCTCTGTCTTTTTGTGTTAACAGAGCTTTATAAATAAGGAATATGCTATTTTCAGCTGATATTGCTGAGCTTTTCCTAATATGTTGGCTGATCAGCAGCACAAGATCTTTCAGATACTAATAAATGGCAGAAACAAGTCCTTCTAAAGTTTTCTAAATCTTTCCTATTCTCAGAACAAGATTCCTCCAGTCAAATACTAGAGGATGGAAAGTATCACTCCATTACATGTTAAAGACACCCAAGTGAGTCAGAACTTGGCTGGCAGTTTAACTAGGCCCTACTACAAATACTCTGTAATAGAAGTGCCACATTTAATTAGCCCTGAAACTGGGAACAAAGCTCTTTCATTTTAGAAAGTTGGTGAATGGAATTTGGGGAAAAAAAAAAAAAAAGCAAACCTCTTACCTTTGGTAGCAATTCTTACACACTGGGTTTTAGTTTCCTGAGGGAGTAAAATAAAGAAAAAAGAAAATGGTCAGTTATAGATATTTCATAAACTATAACTAGTATGAAGATCAATCTGGGGTTATAAAACAGGTTTATAAAGAATAGCGGTATTAAGGACATGATTTTTTAATTTATGTTCACGAAGAGACTTTTAAAAAAATCTAAAATAACTTAAAAATTTTAGTATTTTCTAAAGGTGTAGGTATCTGTCTTCACTTTGTAATGAAACAGGCTATCTTGTCTGGGACAAGCAGTATAGCATTCTATTTGCATTTATTGTACTCTCTGAACGATCAGAAAGAAAAATGTATTTGCAAAGCTAATACAAATCAGACCCAAATATAATTTTTTTTTAATATTTATTTATTTATTTATTTGGTTGCACCAGGTCTTAGCTGCAGCAGGAGGGCTCCTTAGTTGTGGAGCGCTGGCTCCTTAGTTACGGCTCCAGGGCTCCTTATTTGAGGCATGTAGCCTCCTTAGCTGTGGCATGCGAACTCTTAGTTGCGGCAGGCATGTGGGACCTAGTTCCCTGACCAGGGATTGAATCCAGGCCCCCCTGCATTGGGAGCACGGAGTCTCATCCACTGCACCACCAGCGAAGTCCCCCAAATATAAATTTCATTTTCACCTCATAGCTGTAGACTCAGACCAAAGCTGAACATTACATACTTTCACTTGGATCCCAGCATGACTAAAGAGCTAAATGATGAAAGTTAGAAAGATCATCAAAAAATTGCATCACAGTTGCAGCATATTTTATCTGTTCTTTTTTCCTTTTTAATCTAGTTGTTACAGAATAAATATTTCTTGGTGGGATTGTTTTCCTCCTCTTGCTAGACAGATGGGATCGAGGAAGTAGAAGTAGAAATGGTGAAGGACAAGACATGTCAGAATTTAAAAAATCTCTTTTTCTTCTGTTTTTAAATGTTGTGAGGTGGTACTAGGGTGTGGAACACGGTGCTAGGTCTGCACCTCATTCCTTCAGGACTTAGTTCATTCAGCTTATATCTTTGAATATACAAGAGGTTGAAAAAGATGTTAAAGACAGTGAACAAAACAGAGGCTATTTGTTTTCAAGGTGTATTTGTAACTCCATCTTCAGCAGTTCTATAGGTTGATAAACCAAGACTTTATATACTTTTCTCTTAGGCATTTATTATTTTTAAATTAAACAAAATAAAGCATTGAGGGGGAAATTAGTAATTAAAAATGAAAATCTGCACTTCTATTACTTAATTGTGACCTGAAGCCTTCCTAGTAAGCTCCAAGAAACTGTTTCACATTCCCATAAAGGCTCAAAGGGACTTTGATTTCCTAAAAGCAATTGCTGTTAAGTCTATCAGGATTACCAGCCTCTGCTGATAGGAGCCATGTCAATTTTAAAACTTTTTTCCAAGATAACTGTGAAATATATTCTTGCTACTCTGTACTTTGATTAAACCACATGTAAATATATTAGCAATTAGAAGAGAAAATTCATATCAAAGCTTTTAAAGAGTGCCAGAGGAAATTCTTTGTAAGTAACAGACATTCATTAACACTTCTCTCATACCACAGACCAAGTAACAAAAGTTAATCTGGAATCTCTCACCTTTCTAAAGATGAATACCCAAACACAGAACCATACTACTTTATACCCAGAATGGAATAAAACTTCCATGGTTGTCTCTTTTTTGAGCAGTCCCATCATGGTAGTGGCATGGAATGATGTGTGGGTGGGAAGTGGGCAGCCAACTCCCACTTAGGTAAAAATAAACTAGAAGATGAGAAGAGCATTTTAAAACATGAGCAGCCTCTGGCTTTGAAGTACATCTTAGAAGATGCTGTGGCATTTTTCTTTCCATATGCTGTAAACCAGGTAAGCACAAAGATAAAGCTTTCATTCAAAAGCAGCCAGTCAATACCCTAAGTTCTCATGGCCCCTTACAGAAATGCAAATGGACTGTTATATCTTCCAATGAAACTATTCCAAGATATAATAGGGCTTTTGCCATTGGACAGCACATATTTCACATCTGCCAGGTAATTGGGACTCAATTACCCAAACCCAGCAATTTCCTATATAGCTACAAGTACATAAAAATGTCATTCTTCTATTGAATTTTAAGTTGTAAAAGGTTTCTACTCTCAACATTTTTTTTCTACACCTCCATGCAAAAATAAATAAATAAATTAATTAATTAAAAAAATAAGTTTTAGGAAAGAAAATCTTTCAAGAGAAGAGCATAAGATATGAAAGGCCCGGCTATTTCCCCACGTATGGAACCACTGGTAGTTTCTAACGTCCTGTTGTGTTTCCCTCTTCAATACTCATTTGGGATCCATGGCAGTGTTCAAAAACAACTGTGTCCAGAATGGGAAAAAGAAGGGCAGCCAGGGAGACGGAAAACAGACTTCTTTAACCGCACAGCACCCCACCCTTGCCAGGCTGCCTTCTGTTTCGGTTTTGTCACGATATACCACAGGCGCCCTATTACTTTGTAATCAGAGGACTGTTACTAGTTATTTACTATTTGGCTTGTAACCCCTGAAAAGTGTATAAGGGTTTATTAGCCTGCTGTGGAACACGCATTCTGTTTATCCTGCAGTAAATTTAATCTTCTGAAGCGTGCCACCATTGAGCAAAGAAGACAGAACAATGCTCCATATTTACTGGGGCTGGAGTCCCGGCAGCAGCACACCCACCTTTTCAAATCATTTTACTCACAATTGCCCTTGTGGGCTTTCCTGAAGAGGGCTCAAGGAGAAGCAGTTACTAGGAAACAGGAATGCTGTGCGATGTAACTGGCATGGAGCCTCAGCCCTACAGTAGGCCCCAAACTGTGCATGTTGCTGGGAACAGAAACAACACACCCGCTACACACCGATTGTTTCTTACTTTTTATTTTTTTCACCTGACAAATGTTACTGAGTATTTATAAAATTCAACAGCAGCTTTTCCTCGGGTCAGTGAAAAAGCAAAATCTCGGAGGAAGCTCACCTTCTCCACACTGCTCATTGCCTGGAAATAGATGTTGTATCCTTTGCGTGGAGCCAAAGGGGGGTTCCAAAAGCCCTGATAGGTCCTATTATCGCCCACGGTGAATGGGGCAGGTTCGGGAAGATTCCCTGGGGGTAGTTCAGCAGCGAAGTAGTATGGTGTACCCCCATTCATGGCATTTTGGTATGTGACAGGAACCTGGTAGCATTCCATGGCTCTGGCTTCTCTCTTGGTTCGGTGAGGGTGCAATTCCTCCACAACAATCTGATAGGCACTTTTTGGAAAAAGAAAAAAAAAAAAAGCACACATTTAGAGATTCTAGATAGTGAGATTTCTCAAAAAAGGAATAGGGTACTCAATGTCAACATGCAACGTTTCAAAGTCTTTCAAGTCAGACTTAACCTCCTGCATTCTGGTTTTCAAGCTATTTTGCAGCAAAATAGAATTTCACATGGATTCTGCTTCCCTCTAACCCCAATGTAATTACTAAGGACCTGAAGAAAAAAAAGAAAAAAGACGAATCACCACAGAACTCTACACAGTTTTAAACGTTGAGAGATGAACCACCCTAATAAGGAACCTGACATTAAGCAGAGACACATCATACATTAAGTTCTTTGTCTGATATTTTAAAATGTTTAAACTTAACATTTTCCTTTGAAATCATAGTGTGGAAGGCCCAGCTCCAAGGCCCAACAGAGTGACTGCCTCAGGGCGGGGCTTGAAGCCCCAGTTTGTGGCTGTCATCGTGTTAGAGACAGAATGTGCTGACAGGCTTCTCCACCTCTTGACCTTGCCATGGCATCAACTTCGGCTCAGAGCTATGCAGATCTAAAGCACAAGTGACACGCTGCAATACGGGCACAGATGGACAGAAATCTGTCCTCGCCACCGAAATAGACTGCCTCCTTCTGCTAGAGTTGTTAATAATAAAATGTTACAAATTGTAGGAACAGATGGCATTTGGCCTATTAAACCTCAAACTTAAACCTTCTAATACCTTTCTTAAAAGTCTTAAAACTTTTCTCTAATAGCTAATCTTTTATAGAGGAGAGAGAAAATAATGCAACTTTAAAATAAAGATCTGCCTCATCACTAATTAAAATTTTAATCAATTTCTGCAACTGGTGTATTAATAATTTTCTTTGTAGGACATTCTTTAGGCAAACTGCTTTTAGGTAATGTACACCTGAGAAAATTGACATTATCAATATATTTTTATATATTTTGTATATTACATATATATAATGAATTTAAAAGAAATATATTTTTAAATTCCTGACAATTATGAGAGAATGCACTATGGTCACATATAAATTAAATATAAATAAGCTGTGTGTAGTGATGTGGGTTTGAATCTTGAATTTCCAGGCAAATATGCTCATTCTATATAGAGAAACCGGTTGCTATTCAAGAGATCTCCAGCAGCAAGAGAATATTTTCTTTAATGAACTTCCAAAAAATAAAGAAAGGTGAGAGAGAGATAAAATTTGCATCGAAGGCAATTAGACATTAAATTTTATGCCAGTTTAGAATCTAGTATAAAACTCTAATTTAATATAAACTCTGTTATACCTAGAAACAGAAAACTTAACATAGAATAAGAGAAAGGAGCTTTATAAATTAAAGATTTTCTTTTCTTCCTAATTATTCAAGTTCCCATTTTTCATTAAAATAATGCTAAGAAATTGGTAGGTTGGTATCCATCTCCTTTCCTTTAGAAATAGGACAGAAATTGTACAAATGTCAGAAATTGAGATTTGGGCAAGTAACTAAGGCAGAATTCTATGTTATTTGAAATTATATGTACTGTATCATTCTCTATACCTCTGCCAAGTTGGTTCTCCAAGCTCCAGGGAACCCTATTGACAAGATACATGCTCTCTGAGGGGTCTGTGGAGCAGGCACTTGTCACTTTTAAAATACAGGAAATACATAAGCATAGCCCTTGGAGAGAAAAAAAAAAGGAGAGAGATCACAGCTGACATATGGTATGTTAGGCAAACCTAGTCTTTTCTTTTTCTGTTTATTTTTAATTTAGAATCTATATCTGTATGTTATACATCTGTGTATCCTGTGGATACATACATATGTGTAGATAAACTCTCACATGCACACTCCTCAAATAAATCTAACCTTATATCCTTGCGCTAATGGGCAATAATGATAATTACCCATCCTTGTTAACTGTTTAACCTAATCTTTAAAAATAAATTCCTTGTTAATTAGTCCATACCTCTAGAAAAATCCGGAACATCTGGTGAACATTCAGTCTTAACTAATTCTATTAAAATGACATAGGTTGTACATTCCAAATTAAGGAACTTCACACAAGGCAGCTTGTCTCTTCAGATCTATTAAGAACAAAAGCAAACTGCCGATGTTGGAGGGGAGTAAAGGAAGAAAAGGTACGATCTGCTCTTTGGGAAAGATCTCATCGAACTTGAGATGGAGCCCCAAACTAAAAATTATGAAGTTCTTTTTAAAATAAATGATCTTACCTTCATTGTTCAATTTGTCTGAGTAGGTTGTTCTTTACCACATATTCCGCATTTTTCTAAAGTTGTTTTTTCCCTGCTACTTTCTTATTTATCAATACAAATTAAAGGACAGAAAATAAGGAATGGGAAATCAAATTAGAAGTGATTTGACCGATTACATGTAATGCGTCTGTGCTCTTTCATCCTTGTGGGGTCTAATTACCTAATGGTACTTAACTCTAGCAAGATCTAAATATTATTTGAGCTTAGTACTCTGGCAAATTTAAATATTCCAAAGCCATCAGATAGTTTTATTCACTCTACCTATATTTCATATTTCCCCATTCCTTTTAATTAATTTTTAAAATATTTCTACAATTAAGTTAAAATCAATATACTGGCATCATGAACCTTTACTTAACACTCAAAATATGATTTCTTTATGTTAAAAAACTAAAAATGATTTCACTATACTGTAATTTAATTTGATTAAACATTGGTAGGTAGTCATTTTTAGTTTTTTAGGAGGCCAAATAATGACTTCTCATCATACAACTTCCCTTCAGTTATAAGACTGTAAAAAAAAATATACGCAGGGATTTTGCCATTAGCTCAAAGCAATTATATGACAGACATGGTAGATATTCTTCCTTATTTAATGTTTAAAAATGTTGGAGATGAACTCAAAGTCGCCTATAACAACCTACAATGGATTTTTTTTAACCCATTAGAAAGTATACCCTCTGTGATTCTGGTTTAAGTTTTAGCTTGTACAACTTCTAGGTGATATCAAATAACAAATTATACAATTGTATACTTCCTCACTTTTTTTTTTTTTTTTTTTTTTTGCGGTACGTGGGCCTCTCACTGTTGTGGCCTCTCCCGTTGCGGAGCACAGGCTCCGGATGCACAGGCTCAGCGGCCATGGCTCACGGGCCCAGCTGCTCCGCGGCATGTGGGATCTTCCCAGACCGGGGCACGAACTCGTGTCCCCTGCATCGGCAGGCGGACTCTCAACCACTGCGCCACCAGGGAAGCCCCCTCACTTTTTTATCTAAAATGTCTGCTTAAAGCTTCAGGAGAAATTCCCTAGCTCTAATGTTTTACAGTTCCTCTCATCAATAGACTTCCCAAGATCTCATAACCACCATTGTTCCTACTGACTGCCCCAATGCCAACATTTTGATAATGCACAGAAGTAAAGGTTTAATGACCATTTTGGTGCACATCATGTTTCCTGCTCTCCATTTCTTCACTCCTTAAACATACAATCCAGGTCTATCACAACTTTCCTATTTCTGTAAGAGGAACTACTAGTTTCTGAATCAACAAAGCTCAAAATGCTGGCATTAACTTTAACCAATTTTATTTTTTATCATGTTTTAGCTCCCTTGCAATATATCATTTCTTTTTATACCCATTGCTTCCAGCATTAGGGAGATATTTATAACTTTATGTTCATATTACTGGTCTAGTTTTCTTGCCTTCATTTTCTCCTTCAGGTAATCTAGGCACCCACCTACCTAGCCATACATTCTGTCAATTATCTTTTGAGTATTCTCTGTACGCCATGAACTGTTCATGGAGAATGCAAAAGAGAATCATTTTGAACACTGCTGATATTTTCCTAAAACACCACTTTGGACATTAACTACTCTTCTCCAACATTCAGCTTTGTCAAAATTATGTGATGCTCTCCCATTATCAAAATCTATTCTCACTACACTGGGGTTAATATCTTACCACATCCTGGTAACTCCATCTTGCTCTCACTACCTCCTAATGTGTATCACCCATCTCAAACTTGTATGACCATTGTTACCTAAACATACCAAATATACTGTCAAAGAGTTTCCTCCTTTCTCCTTTTCTAGCTTTTCTACTTCTGACATAAAGCCTTCTCTAACTAGTTCACTCAGTAATTACTCTGTCTCCTAAAGCCAATGGAAGTAATTCTTGAGGTAGAGGTAACGAAAGGGTGAACTATGGGTAGAACTCAGTCATGTGGGAGCCTTTTCAATTTAGTCCTTAATCCACCCACAAATGATAATGCCACAGATGCATTGATAGGTACCATCAGTAGTATCTCTCTGGGAATTCTGGGGTTGAGAAAAGGCCAAGAACCACTGTCTTATAATATTTATTGCTTTTATCACTACCATGCTACATTACAAATACTATCTGGTATTATACTATTATAATAGTATCCATGCACCATTTTAAGTGCTGAGGTTACAATAATGAACATAGTAGTAAAAGTCTCTCCTCTCATGAAGCTTACATTTTACTAGGGAAATATAAAAAAATAAACATAAATTAAAAAAAACTACACATATGTTGAAGAGTGGATAAAAATAATAAAGAAAAATAAATCAAGATGGGGCATAGGGAATGACAGGATGAAGAGTTCTATTTTATAAGCAGTGGTCAAGAAAGACCTATGTGCCCTTTAAGCAGAAACCTGAAGGAAGAGAAAGCTTCAGCTTTGTGGGTGCTTGTATTAGTTATCTCCTGCTGCATAACAAGTTATCCCCAAACTCTGTGGCTCAAAACAACAGGCATTTATTATCCCACAGTTTCTAGGGATCAGGAACTTGTGAGTGGCTCAGCTAGAGGCTCTGGCTCAGAGTTTCTCAAGGTCGCAAAAGTTGTTGGCTGGGCTGAAGTCCTCTAAAGGCTGGAAAGAAGATTTAACACAAAGGGCACACCTCCTCATGGTTTTGGTTAGAAAAAAAAAAAATCCTACCTACTATGATTCTACAGAATAAACATTAAGTTAAAATAACATCTATTTGATTTTACTTGGACCACATGACCTGTGTGCCCATAAAATGGGGCCAAAGGAAAATCAGATGCAACTATTTGATCTCTTTGTAATGAAATACTCTGCAGATCTATGAGGACGGTAGTCCTAATGTTTCAAGCTGTGTACATGTGACCAACTGACCCAGGAAATAACTCCAACATACAAGGTTTGTACTCCAACTAAACTCAGTTCTATATTCTGATCCGTATATCTGTTAAGCTAACACTGAGCATCAGACAATTTCTTTTCCTAATATAACTGTGGAAGAAATGATGGTTTTGATGGCATTTCATGACTATATCCTAGTTACCTATCTAAAAATATATGGTACTTAATATTTTAAAGTGCAAGTTTAGGTTTTACCTACAAAATAAACATTTAGTTATACCCTAGAATAGATAGCTTCCTGCCAGCTTAAAATAGGTAGAGCTTATATTTGGAAAATGCTGTGATGAAACACACATTCATTATTACACCTTACAATAAACTGAGTTCACCAATGAGGAATTCTTCTCTGTGTTTTAGCAATATTCTGCTGCTATTTTCATTACTTGAAAACACAGCTACATTGGGTCAATCTTTTAATAAATGGGACATTCTACACATTCTAATTTATAATTATACCTACTCAGGTTAGAATTTGAGTTCATTTAAGAAGAATATAAAATATTTCAGAAAAAAATAAATTATGCATTCTAGGAAACTGATTCCAAATGTGGGCAATATTCATTTTGAATCATAGTAATGATTGTCAAGTGATGACAGTTTTAAGGCTAGATCTCAAAAAAGTTGGTAAGGAGATTCAAAGGTCTAGTTAAGTCAACTTACAACCTTTAGAATGATTATATATTCAAAAATTAATTTTGTCAAAGAACCACACTTGCCAGAACTACATTGCACAAGTTTTACATTAGCATATGGACACCATCTTAATGAATACTGAAGAACAAAGTGGTTGGTGATACTGAGTTCTGCATTATTCAGAACAGGATTTTTCACTGGGGTGTACAATATTTTGTACACATCATGACACCTTAGAAAGAAAGCTAGGTTAAAGCATTGGTAAGATAGGCAAATATACAGAAATATTATATAATTTATAATATACCAAAGAACTCATTCCAAAGAGAGAGCACGCCTTTGGGGTAGTAATCAAATAAAACAATAAAAATATTTGTTATTACTTGAAAACCTCAAAAAACCAATATCTTGAATTCTTAGATGACTTTTTGCTCTGTTATCACCTCTAGAATAAAATCTACCATCATCTCTCACCCACAGTCTCCATTCTATCACTCCTCTCACCAAGCTTCATACACCCTACCACTGTAAAACCTTATATGGGAGGCATAGCCTCACCTGCATTTCCATTGCTTTCATTGTAGTGTGGTCCAGTAGCTCTTCTCATTGAGACCATTGTGCCTTCAGGTCTGGTTTACCCTCAGTTCGTTCTCCATGTTTCTACTCAGAGTGATCTTTCTAAGAATATACAATTGCTCAAGATAGTTTCCACTTAAAATCCTTCTGTGGCCACCTTCAGTTTTTAGATGGACACTAAACAGCCTCTTGCTAGGGCTCTTGCTTTCTTCTCCACTCTCAGATCCTGTTACTTCTCCCACACACCCTTCCTTCTCAACGACCTGAACGACTTGCTGTTCTATCAATAGAAGACACTACACTATGTCACATATCCAGTCTTTCTCTTTGTGGTCATTTGGAAAGCCCATTGTCCCTTTTCTTCTGAGCAACCTCTCTCCTCTCCTCAAAGTGACCCTTGGCTAAGCTCATTTCTACTTCTCCTTCAAAACTCAGCTCTAGTACCACATTTTCTAGCTGCTGTCACTTCACTTATCATACTGCATTGTTACCATTCATTTATGAGTCTACCACCTCCACTTGAGGGTACATACTACATTTGCTTTCATGATTTCTATTCTAACTATCCATCTCAGCTTCTGGCACATATTGAATGCTACTGAATCAATAAATGTATATGGAAACCATTGATAATTTTAGCTTTCTTGGTACAACTAAACTAAACTAAATGTACAAACTCTGCATAACAAGGATTTCCTATGTGCTATAACAGAGGCTTTGGAAATTGGAGTTTGTTTGACATTAGGTACACCAGAGGAGAAAGATTTATATTTCCACTGGAGTTGGAACAAACTGATGGTAAAATGCAGTCTGGCAGAGGCTAGTAGTACTGAAAAGTAGGGAAAGATAGAACCTAGTATTTAGGGCCTGTGATAGCAGACAAAGCTAACAAATGGATACTCTAAGGAGGTTTAGCTAGGTGGTAAACAGGTCTGGCTTTTATCCAGAGGGGAGGTAATGGGCCACAAAGTGGAATGGCAACAAGCATTAGCAGAAAAGAGATTCTGATAGACTGACATAAATAAAAAAGAAATTGGGTAGAAAGTCAACTAGTTTCAAGAATCTGAAGGGAGTGATGAGGACCCAGTTAAAGATGCAAAGTACCATAAATACAGTGATATGAAAATGGATTACATCAAATTGGGTCCTCATTTTCAAAGAAATTCGAGCATTGGACAAGATAAGCCTCAAGATCAGCCTCCAGTTACTGGTAGCAGTGTTGAAGGTAGGGATGTGGTCAGAGGAAGGAAGACAAGATTACCCAACTGCGTGAGTCAAACAAGCAAAGGAGGCAGGGCTCATCTGAAGCCTAATAGCTTGACTAGACCAGTCTGGTCCTGCCACCTAGGAATTGAAATCGTTAGAATGATTTGACTCAATCCCTGAAAATAACATGGCTCATAATTTCTGCAAGATGAGGATAAGGTGGGAGATTTTAATACTGGATAAAGTAAATGGCAAATTGAATTTTAATATTTACTATGGAATTCCCGATAAGCAACAATTTAGGAATTAAAGGTCACATTGGCTGCATTCATTTTAGCTATTCTCCTTTTATTTCCTCAAAGCTTCCTAGTTTTCAATCATTCATGAAATTATTCGTAACAGATTTAATGCAACGGACAGGAGTTATTTTCTCATTCTATACCTGACAAATACCTTCACAGCTCGTATACCATAGATGCCAACAGAGGAAGGGAAATGAAATGGGACTAGAGAAAATAAAATCAAAGAGCAAAGCTGTTAAATGAAACCGCACAGAGAAGTGAATGGTTCAGTTCATGAATATCTCAAAATCCCCTCCCCCTCTTACCTGATAGGTGCACCTTTAGCCTGTGCTGGTCTCAACAATACAGTTATTGTGGTGGCAGTTTCATTGAGAGAGGCATCAACACCTTCATAGTCAGGTAAAGTTGGAGCTGATAAATGATTAATGAGGAAAAAAAGGTTTCAATCAATGAACAGAAATATATCATAGTTCAAGATGAATAAATGATCCTGACTAAGGGAAAAATCAATACTTAATATCTAAACTGTACCTTAACATATGCCACTGAATGTTAACTCCAGGAACCTAAAGCAGCAGAAGATATGAAGCAAAGATTTGTTGTTGAAATTTAAATTATAATCTGGCAGCTTGTGACATACACTCCAAACATTTTGTGAAGATGTTTTAGCTTTTAGTGTCCTGAGATTGTGAAATCAGCATTGATGGGGTGGGAGGAAGGTGTCAACAGCATAGGCCTGGCTGCACCTGGAGATGTGGAGATAGCAATGGCAGGAGCCTAGGTAAAGGGCTGCCTGGGAGAGGTGGTGCTGCTTATGACCTAATGGCTGTGGAATGACCCAGCATTAGCCTGGACTGCTTTCACCACTGTGGTCACAACAGAAACATATCTAGGAAGTATGTTGAATGGGAATGGGAACTTTAGCTGTTATTTACCATGAACTAGTGCATTAGTTGCCACATTCTTGAAAAGAAAGAAACTTAAAATTTTTCAAAATATTTGACAATGCTTGGGGGTGAGAGGGCTTCCTAATCTTGAACTGGGTGAATAACCTCAAATGGCTTTTGATGCTTTCCATGCAGAAAGATGTTTAAGGGAGTATATGAACAGTGAAATGTGTGCATTAAAAGAAAAATTGAGAATAGTATTTAATAAAAATTTTAGAGTATTTCATTCATTCATTCAACATTTACTGAATATTTATTATGTGTCAAATTTTACGAGACATGCTATAAATATAAAAGCAAATGAAGTGTGGTTTCTGACATTTATAGAATTAAAAGTAGGGATTCACATTTATCAAGAGTGAGAATCTTATAAAAAGCAAAAAAATTATAGCAAAATTTAGGTCACCAAAAGAGGGGACAGTTAATTAGCCAACACAGTGGTTCTCAAACTAGGGAGATCAGAAGCACCTGGAGGGCTTCTTAAAACACAGATCGCTGCCCCTCTCCCCTACAGTTTCTGATTCAGGAGGTCTGGGGAGGGGCCTGATAATGTACCTTTCCAGGATATTTCCAGGTGATCTGGATGCTGGGGGATCACAGCTGTCTAAACTAGTGTTGGGGATTGGGAAGATGAAACAGAAGACTTTCACTGTTTAGGCAGTGCTTGAGCTGAATGTTAAAAGACGAGTAGGGGCTTCCCTGGTGGCGCAGTGGTTGAGAGTCCACCTACCGATGCACGGGACGCGGGTTCGTGCCCCGATCCGGGAAGATCCCACATGCCGCGGAACGGCTGGGCCCGTAAGAGTAAAAACTCATCAGACAGAGAATGCATGGAATATTCCAGAGAGAGGAAACAATATCTGAAGATATCATCACGTGAAAGGATACAGAGTGTTCTAACAGCTACAATTAGTTTGCTATGCCTGGAACTTTGGATTCATGGGTAGGAGTGGAGAATGGGAGGGGCCATAAAATGAAGGGCCACAAATGCTAATCATGCAAGGATGTTTGGGCTTTATCATATTGGATATAATATATTTGATTTTGAAAAAAATTAAGGAAGAAATATATGTTGTACAAAGATGAATAGAAAAAAACACTGGAGCAAGGCAAGTCTAAAGGCAAGGATGCTGCTTAGAAAGATATGTCAATGATCTGCTTAAAATATGATCCAGATGGAAAGAAAGAAACAGTTTAGAAAGAGGCAAATTATCTGAGAATTATTTACAAGTAGAACCAACAGATACTATATAGGCATAATATGTATATGAGTATTATTTTATATGGGTGTATAATATATCATATGTGTATTATACATACATGCACACACACACATACATATAAACAATACTGCCAAGCATCATGCCTTCAATAACTTGATTTCACTTTAAGCTGCTTTTAAAATGCTGAAAGATAGAATTACTGGACTCAAGGGATAAATAACAATAAATTACCTTAAAAGTTCAAGTGAGCCTGAGAACCACACTAACCATAAATTTCATTAGCCTTAGCTTGATTACTATGTGTTCCCAAGATACAGTGATTGCAACGAAGTTTTAAAGTTCAAATCAAGTATCCATGTACATAGGTTGCTTCAAATGAAACTGCAGTTAAATAACACAAAGAAAATGCTAGGTGGGTGTTCTGGTCTTTATAAGTTTTTTTATTCAATAAAAAAAATAATTGTGTCTGAACCACAATAAATTTTGGCTCTCAATAATGTTCACTTGTTCAATGTTCTCAGTTTTATAAAGTTTATGTAAATTTTGTACATATCACTGTTGAAGGATCTTATTTATAGCACTATTGCTAATTCTAAAGGGTAGGAAATATGTTTTATTATATCATCATATCACCAAGTCATATTTTCTAGTAAAATAATTTCAATAAATATTTAAATTGATGATCTAGAATTGTTCCATCAAGAAAAGAATTGGCAATTTTAATACCTTGCTATTTTGTAACATAATGAATACTATTTTAAAATTCTTTTTTATTAGACTATTAAGATATATCAAATGCTATGCAAAAGGAACCATAACTCATATTGGAATAATTTTTTCCATGACATACATTTTTAAAGTTTTATATTATATTCAAAATTTCCAAATAAAATTTTAGACTTAAAAAAAATTAGAGTATGTGGTTTCTTTCTGATTCAAATTATATAATTTCAGAAGAATAGTAGAGAGTTTTTAATGATGTATTATGATATGCCACCAATATATGCTATGTAGAACTATAATAAAAATGAACATGAAGGAACAAAAAGAATTTACAAATTCAAAATTAGTATTTTAATATGTTAAGTGGTTGACCCTTTAAAACATTTATTTTTCAAATTTAACTTTTCAGTTACAGAAGTAACATATATCCATTTTAGTAATCTTAAATAAATAAGATAAAATATTAATAAACATACACTGGGGTAGATATAGGGCATATTACAAAGCTAATTCCTAGCAAACTATGAAATTCTGAACATAACATAATGTGAAGTTTAATTGTATTTGTTAATCAACCTAAAATTCTCCTGCACATTACCATTCTGAAATTTAGATGAATTTATGTGAGATCTCTAAGAGAAAGAAAAGTTCATATTTGTCATAAAATTATCAGAATGTCAGGGAAAAATGGAACAGAGAGACAAAGTATGTAGTACTGCAAGGATCTTCTACCATGCTTTTGATAAAATCCATTTACAGTAAAGATCAGATACCATAATAATTACCAACTCCTCAAACGTATAATAGGTTTTTAATATGAACGTTCATAATGAACTTTAAAAAATTTCTAATTATGATATAATATAGTCTTTAAAAAGACCTTTGTCAATTAAAAAATGACAGAGATTTTGAGATTTGGGGGGTTTGGACATATAACAAATAATAATCTGTATTCAGATAATTCTTTAAAGTGCCTTCAATCATGACTAATTATATTAAAGATTCAATAAATGAGGTGAATTACACTCAGTATATATGTGATTCTCTAGGACATGCTATTACAAACCAATTCTGTTTGCCCTGTATTCATTTGCATACCTGAGATATTGGTGGTCACATTGATGGCTGTGGCTGGCCCAAAGCCTTTGACTGTGCTGGCTCTTATGAAAAACTGGTAGGTGGTTCCAGGATGGAGATGCATGAAGACATGGTGTGTACTGTTCCATAAATTTGATACAGTCTGGGGAGGTCCAGCCACTGGAACTGCAGGATCAAATGATCTTATGCTGCTGTAACTGACCTGTTTTAAGAAATATATTTCCTATTACATATCCAATATAAGTCATAATACATTCTAAATAAACCCCCTTGAGTAAGATAGCGTTCAAGGGCATCTGTGTGGAATGAATCACATTTTTTTCACGTCTTTTCCTTCTCTTTTTGATATGGTTATTTCACTGTCATTCTGTATCTATTGTCTGTCTGGCTGTCTCTCTATTTAGTTATCTATTTATCCACAGATAAACCTAGAGTTATCTGACTGGATCAATATACATCTATTTTCTTCCATCAAAAGATAAATGAATATACTTAAATATGAATATATATCTATATATAATCTTATGGACATATATAATATAATGCATATGAAACCCAGAAAGTCCTACCAAAGCTGCATCAAGAAGAAATAGATAATTTGAACAGACCAATCACTAGAAGTGAAATAGAATAGTGTAATAAACTCTCTGCAAACAAAACTCCCCATTCCTGTGATGTACTCTGTTGCCACTAGAAAGTACGTGTTTTATGCTATAATCAACACTGATTACCCAGGAACAGAACTACACATTTGTGCAATTAAAATGATGCTTTCCTTTCTTCTTTTCAGGTTCTCATATTTAAAAATAAGATAATGATTTATATTCAAAGTTGAGATGAAGCTCTGTAATAGTCAGGTTTATGATATATTTTGCTTTTCAGGTGTTTCTCCCCTACTCTGAAACAACTGACATTGAATGGCCTCTCCTAAATCATAGTGTGAAATATGAGTTTCTTAATTTTATAAAAATTTATTCTTTACAATCACCAGTAAGTCTGTTTGACAAGGCCCATCCTACTTCTCTAAAACAACAACATTTACTTAAGAATTTGAAAACTCTAGGTGCCATACAATATTTGTTTTGATGCTTAATTTTGGGATCAAGGAATTTATAAATTAAAACAGAGAAGAACTAACATTGATTTTAATTCCCAATTCTCACTTACTTCTTTTCCATTATTTTTCTCTAACATTTTCTTTTACTCTCCCCTTCAATCCATATTTCAATAAACTTCCTTATTCTCCCAGTACCTCATATTGAGTGATGATTCCATTTGGATCCAAAGGTTCCTTCCAGTTCAAGAAGATCTTATTTTCAAAGGATGTTCCTTGAAGAGAATTGACTGGTACAGGGCCAGGCACTACAAATAAATACATTTTTGGTTATAAGGATCCTTATATCAGAAACAGAAAAAGTAAACATATAAGCTAAACAGGTTAAAAGTAAATAAAATAAATAAAAATATGTCCTTAAAAAGAAAATAAGCTGTATGGCAAGTTTTTAATACATGGGAATTCAAAGTAAATCAATCTATAAGCTTCTAATGCAGATTATGTACAACTGCAAAGTTATTTTTATTCAGAAGAATATTCTATCACCTTAGAGAGCTGAATAAATTGTGTAGTCTAGTTTTCTCTGTTGTATACCTCTAATGACATGAAGATCTCATTTGTAATTTGTTTCAAGAACAGCGCTTTCCCTGAAAGATTTTTTGAAGATTATAAGCCCCTAAAGTGTCTCCATAACAATGTTCATACAATAATAAATTATAATAATGAACACTCCTTAGACTCAAAAGCCAAACTATATAGTACTGAATTGAAATGTTCATTAACAGTCAATCTGACTTTTATAGCTATATTTATTACATTTCTATAACTTAAAAAAAGAGCATTGATTATTACAATTTTAAAAAAACTCCTTAAGGATGAATAGGTTTTAAAGTCATTGCTTCAGTCTTTCGAATGAAATTCCCTTTTTCAAAGCTAAGAATCAAACCATTTTATAACACCGGACTTCTTTAGAACTCAACTATCAACATAACTGGTTTTGAAGTGTCCCCAGGTATGACAAGATTTGAGAAACCATTCCAGTCCTTATTTGCAAATGTCATATAACCCAGTGGCAGCAATGAATGATGTGTCAGTTTCTATAGACAAAATACAAGATACGAGATACTTTTGCTATTGTGTATTTTCCTTTTATATATTTTATTTAAATATTCAGTTGCTATTTATTTACATAAATATCCAGTTTCTTGTTCTCATAATTCTTAAAAATATAACCTGTCTATCCTACTTTGCTTAAAAATATGCTTTCTCTTGAAAATATCAACCCAATATTGGGCAAATATGTTTTTTAATTAATATTTTTCCTTAATCTAATGTTTCAGTGAACTTTACACATGACATTATCTAGAAATGTAGTTTCAGAGTACACAGCAATTTTGTGAGGACTGAAATAAATTAAAAATCACTGGATCAAAGTAAATGCATTGCAATGTGGCCAGCAGCAACAAGAAATTCTGAATGATATGTCAAAAGAGTAAGATTTATTTCAATCTACAAGCAGACGATGAATGATGTTATGACCTCTGGGAGAGCCAACATAATTTGGCATATTAATAATTAATTCATAAAGGAAAAAACCCACAGTAAACAGAAAAGATGCCAGGACTAAACTCCAGAAGATACATTCATGCATCTAACAGCTGAGGGCTTCGGGAAAAGTTAACCTAAGGCATCCACTCCCCTCGACCCCCAGGTCCACAGTATTGGCACAGGCTATGCAGTTATCGAGGCAGAGGGGCCGTGATGGCCCCTGTGTGTAATCTGTGGCATCTGCTGAGGCTACCATGGGCCTTGGTTTGTTTCCTAAGAGAATACCTGTTGTTTCCATTCCACTCAAATGACATAAGCTTACAATTGTAGTTAAGGGAAAGTATTTATTTGCCTCTCCACACCTCTCATAGAGGGTGGCTGTTGGGGGGGGAGGAGGAAGTAAAGCCTCAACTAGTGAGTAAATGTTTATTTGATGGTATTATAATTACTACCCGTGTACACCAAACACGATTTGGTCAAAAACATAATATGAAACGGCATGGATATGTTTCAAATTGTTCACAAATAAGGATAGTTTTTTTTTAATTTTATTATTTGAAAGCTATAGATGGTATTTTATTTTATTCTATTATTTTATTCTATTCTATTTTATTTTTTGGCTGCATTGTATGGCATGCAGGATCTTAGTTCCCTAACCAGGGATCAAACCTGTGCCCTATGCATTGGAAGTGCGGAGTCTTAACCACTGGACCGCCAGGGAAGTCCCAAGGATAGTTTTAAATGTTTGTAAATTCTACATTGAGAGAAGGGTAGAAATGGAAAGTAGCCTTCCTGGAATTCGTGTATTTCTCTGCTCTTCTTATACATGTTCTACTTTGTCAACAGGATTCACTTAATATACTTATGGAAAAGTTTGTGGGAAAATTATAGCCAAGAGAGTTCCTCACTACTGATCTTGCACTGAGACCAGCATAGTGAATGAGAGAAAGAATTACACTTAGGTGAACTACAAAACACACACATAAAACATATGGAGGAAAGAAGTGAGGGCACAGACAAACTATGTTCAATAATTTTCTACAGACAACCTGTATTCAATAATTTTCTATGATGGAAGGAAGACAATTCTTTATACAGACATCTATATGTACATATGATTTGTGCAAATACAACATGAAGTTACTAAGATCATCATCATGGCAGTCTTCATAGTGCAGGAAATGTCCTCTCACATTTCCACATCAACAACTTTTAATGAAGACAGAATGCTGACTTTTATTCCCCTACTTATAATTCATTTGAGAGCTGTTTCAGCTAAATTTTTTTTTTTTGCACATAAAAAAGTCCCTAAAAATATAACTCTCAAAGTAGAAGAGAGGAAAATGAAATGTGGGTGGGGCAAGATTATATTAAATAAGCTTTACAGCCTTTAAAATATAATAAATGTACATTTAAAAATAACTTTGTATTAGTCAAAAAATGTCCCCAAACCAGGCTTTTCTGCTGAGCTAACTTCACAATATTGATTTTTATGAATGCTAGAATAAAAAGTGAAAACAAAATCTCTTACACAAAATTCTACCCGTGCATTAAAAAATGCATGCAATAAATTAAATATAAATTCTACCTTAAGGTTCTGGTGGGAATCATTCTAGCTTTGCTCTCATGGTTTATGGATGTACCCAGAATTCTTTTCATGAAATTATATTCTTTTATTAGATGGTTGATAATTTATTATTTTTCTATGTATATGGGGCAGCAATAACTTAGCAAGACGGACTTAATTAGATCATCATAATCCATCGATCTTCCAACAATAGATTATGATTTAGATATTCTGTCACCCCCCCCAATTCAGGAACATTGAGACACATCAAGTACTCTATGTAGAAGCAGAGTTTATAATGAGCAGATTTGGAGACTGAATTATTTGCAAATACTTCATAGAAAGCTTGTACTTCAATCATTTAGTCTTATATATAAAGCAAAAAATTAAAAAACCCTTACAGTAGAAGGAATTACTTTGTGACTGTACTATCATGAAATAATAACATGCACCTCAATATCATTACAAACAATAAAAAAATTCTTCAAAACAGAGGTTAAAATAAAACAAAAGTAAGAAATATTATTGAAATTAGACTGAATAGTTAATGCCATTTTACTTTTACAAAACTATTTCTAGATGAAATAAATAACACAGTCATGAGTTTGATAAATTTTAAGACATAATTTAAATTTCCATAGCAATTCACTTCCTGATTAGTAATCTAGTCATATGTGTACCCAAAAATACATTAAAAAATTTAATGCAATATGAAAAAAGATTATATAAGCCTGACTGCATTCTTCGGTTTGTGGAAAGAAAAGCAGACTAAAAACTCATACCAAAGAATACCATCAAAATGAATTATATTGTTAGAGAATGACTGACCGAAGAACCACAAAACTCACATAACTGAGACTAACATTACCAATTAAGAAATCATGTTTTTTCATATATACGGAATCTTAAAAAAAAAAAAAAAAAAAAGGTTTTGAAGAACCTAGGGGCGGGACAGGAATAAAGACGCAGATGTAGAGAATGGACTTGAGGACACGGGGAGTGGGAAGCGTAAGCTGGGACAAAGTGAGAGAGTGGCATGGACGTATATACACTACCAAATGTAAAACAGATAGCTAGTGGGAAGTAGCCGCATAGCACAGGGAGATCAGCTCGGTGCTTTGTGACCACCTAGAGGGGTGTGATAGGGAGGGTGGGAGGGAGACGCAAGAGGGAGGAGATATGGGGATATATATATATATATGTATAGTTGATTTACTTTATTATAAAGCAGAAACTAACACACAATTGTAAAGCAATTATACTCCAATAAAGATTAAAAAAAAGAAATCATTTTTTTTTTCAATTTTAAGTGCAGGCAATAAAATGTGTGTACATTCTTATTACTGAAATCACGGATTATAAAATGTATAGTGTACAATGAACAAATGGGACCTAATCAAACTTAAAAGCTTTTGTACAGCAAAGGAAACCATCAACAAAACTAAAAGACAATCTGCAGAATGGGAGAAAATATATGCAAACAATGCGACCGACAAGGGGTTAATACCCAAATATACAAACTGCTTGTACACTGAATGTCAAAAAAACCCAAACAACCCAATCAAAAAATGGGCAGACAACCTAAATAGACATTTTTCCAAAGAAGACATACATATGGGCAACAGGCACAGGAAAAGATGGTCAATAACCTAATTTAGAGAAATGCAAATCAAACCCACAATGACGTATCACCTTACACTGGTCAGAATGGCCATCACCAAAAAGTCTGCAAATAATAAATGCTAGAGAGGGTGTGGAGAAAAGGGAATATCTGCACACCGTTGGCTGGAATGTAAACTGGTGCAGCCACTATGGAGAACAGTATGGAGCTTCCTTAAAAAACTAAAAATAGAGCTACCATATGATCCATCAATCCCACTTCTGGGTATATATCCAGAAAAGACAAAAACTCTAATAATTCAAAACGGTACATGCACTCTGATATTCATAGCAGCACTATTTACAATAGTCAAGACATGGAAACAACCCAAGTACCCATAAACATACAACTGGCTTAAGAAGATGTGGTATATGTACACACAATGAAATATTACTCAGTCATAAAAAAGACTGAAATGTTGCCATTTGCAGCAACATGGATGGATCTAGAGAATCCTACACTTACTGATCTAAGTCAGACAGAAACATACTATATGGTATCACTTATATGTGGAACCTAAAAACCATGCAAATGAATCTATATACAAAACAGAAACAGACTTACAGACACAGAAAACAAACTCATGGTTACCAAAGGGGAGATGGAGGGAGGGAGGGATAAAGTAGGAGTATGGGATTAATGGATATGAACTACTATACATAAAATAGATAAGCAACAAGTATTTACTGTATAGCACAGGGAATTAAATTCAAGATCTTGAAACAAACTAATGGAATATAATCTGAAAAGAAAATAACTGAATCGCTTTGCTGTGCACCTCAAACTAACACAATTTATAAATCAACTATACTTAAAAATGTCTAGTATAATACAGACATAATATTTATCCCACTTTATAAAATGAGACAGAGATTTTTCAGAGCTTTTGAATCCATGCTTAGACTTCCCATTTTGATACTCTACCTATGAAACAACTTCACTCAACCACTGTTTCTTTCATAAGCATGTGTTGTGTGTGTGTTGTGGGGGGGCAGGGGGGTAATACAAGTGTTTGTGTGTTTATGTATAAAAGCAGGGTTTGTTCTTTAAAATGTTGTTAATGTTTTGATTAAGTGCAAGTTCAAACATGATAGCTGAGGTGACTGTGTTTTATTGTCTCAAAGATGACAAAAATACATTTATCATGAATAAGTCTTAGGTTTATTCTTTGAAATTTTATGAATATGCATAATTTTAGGACAATATTGTTTCCTTGAAAATCTGAGCTAAATGAGGTTAAAAGGCTTTCACTTCCCTTTATTACAACAAAAAACCAGAACAATCCAAGATCATTTCCATTTCTCAGAGTGAGAAAGCTTGAAGTAATAAGGAGAATTTCTAGAAACTATGGAATATTGACCCATTTTATGGCAATTTCATACTTGGTAGGCATCAAAATATACATCTGAGCCTAAAGTTCAGAACTCGAGGGAAATTGGGAACACTCAGGTATCAAATACATCCTGTTTTCTGAAACTCAAATAAAAATGTAGATGGGGTCTTCCCTGGTGGCGCAGTGGTTGAGAGTCCGCCTGCCGATGCAGGGGACACGGGTTCATGCCCCGGTCCGGGAAGATCCCACGTGCCACGGAGCGGCTGGTCCCGTGAGCCATGGCCGCTGAGCCTGCGCGTCCGGAGCCTGTGCTCCACAACAGTAGAGGCCACAACAGTGAGAGGCCCGTGTACCGCAAAAAAAAAAAAAAAAAAAAAAAAAAAATTGTAGATGGAACCCTTAGAGATCATCTAATTTAACCTTTTCATATATAGTTGAGAAATAGAGAACTAGAGGGGTGAAAGGGTTTGCTAAGGTTACAGAATTATTAGAGCCAGGACTGAAAACTCATGATTCCTGACTCCCAGTTCGGTTTTGCCTCAATTCACTATATAGCACACTTTTTCCCCCTGCACGCTTTCATTCATAAAAGGAAATATTGCAAATAAAATGTCTTACATTGGAAGAATACAGTGTTATTATTAATCATTTTTGTCTCGGATACATTTTTTTAAATCAGAATATGTATTCAAATTCACATTAATGACATACTATAGTATGTGTGTGTAACTTATAATATTAATATAACTGTTTCTTCTTATTATTCAATAATTTAGAAGTAATACACACATAGAAATTGGGCAAGTTATAATTCAATTACTTGGGTGGTAAAAAGATGGATAAAAGATGATAGCTTGCCAATATCTGATAAGGACCTTTATTTAGACTTAAACATATAAACTTTGACCTTCTTTTATTTTTATAATTACATAAAACTATCTAAAAATGAATAGAATAGGTAAACAATGCTGCTTTCAAATCTAAAGGAAATGAAAGCTATTACTACTGATCTGTAAAATGCAAAAAACTAAAATTTTAACTAAGTGCATTTCACCAATAGGTAATCGATGTAGTGCCACAAATGGTGAAAATTATTTCTGAACATTTGATAAAAACTTTAGTTAGACTTTCAGTGTAGTTGCTACTTTTCTAATATTGTATAAAAACGGAAAACAGTAAAGGAATCGTTCATTTCGTATTTGATGCTACCCTGAAGAATATTAAGGTTTTTGTTAAGGGCAAATCCTTTCCAAAGTTAACCCCGTTAAAAGTATTTAGCAGATTTCGGAATCCAATTCAATTTTGGGGACTCTAGGCAAAACTGTAAGCAAGTACATAATTCTTGTCATATAATTCCTCCCTTTAAAAGTAAGGAAGTAGAGCATACCATCTTCATCAGTTTGAATAATCGTCTCTTCACTCTCCTTCCTGCCTTCTGGATTGGTTAGAATCATCTTGAGGCTGACGTTTGTATAAGGTGGCAGATGGTTCACAACATGCTGAGGGGCTTTGGGGTCCATGTCCAAACAGTCTGCCTTGCTCTCATTGTGACCACGGAAGTAATGGTAGCAGATAGTGACATTAAAAGTGTGGCAACGAGTGATGTTGTAACCCAGGGATTCCCAGTCCACAGCAATGCGTCTTGCCTGTATCTCGGCAATCTTTAAAGTCTTTGGGGTTCGCATAGGTTCTGAAAAATAAATCAAAGACACAGATAGCTGTCAACTTTACCATGAATAATCTTGAAAAAATTTAACACTGAGCATGACATAGCATGTGTAAACCTAGGAAAATCTGGAAGTCATCGTTTATTCTCATTTTCTTTATTACTTATGATCTTATTCTTAAAGGTTTCTGTTAGGGCTATGATTTACCAATGGGAAAAGAAATGGGAAGTAAAATGTCCACAATCCATAGTACTCAGGAACATGGCAGAAAAATAAAAACTTGAAAATGTGGCCACAATGCTTTTATAGTTGTTTCTGTTGTTACTGCCCTATTCCCCATCTTTCTCTGGTCATTATTGAGCAAGTGAATTGGCTAATACATCATAATGGATAAGAGTCAACATGTTCTGCTCTCTGATTTGTCATGTCACCAAGCTATGCTGTATACTAATTAGTCTAATCGTAACACTAAACTACCACTTACAAAAATGATGCAGATATTAATTAACATTTATTATTTCAGTAATGACGTTGTTCATCAAAGCAGAAAAATATCTGAGAAAAATTGCAAGAACACATGTGGATATTCACATTGTCATCTATCCTTCTTGATCTCTTTTTGTCTTTCTCTAGGAAATGCTCAGGTCTGACAATCCATCCAGTGTCACCGAAACCAAACTGGGAAGTGAATTTCCATTCAACTGGAAAATGCTGGCAGAACTAAACACTCTGAAGACTGGAATCCATCCATCACTGCTTCCCAAGTGTATAATTTTCTCATGCAAGACTAACTTTAATCATCTAACTTAATCAAAATAATTACCCTATGAAAGTCATGGCCATGGCAAAGTCTACACAGTAAACAAACCAATACACAGCAAAACTTTAACACATTGATTTGACAAAGAGATTAAAGTCAAGGTCAAGGTTGAGGCCTTGTTGGTGCCTCCATTAACTCACTAGGGATTGTTAGTGCTCATGAAAAATAGAAATCAGTAGGGAAAAATGAAGAAAAATAAGTAATACAAAAAGCCCAATATGGGTGTTTTTATAAATTTTCGTTTTTGAGATTAAAATCTTAGTTGTGTAAAAATAATCAGCATGGCACACAGATGGCAAACCCAAATTGGGATTCCAGTTCAATATATTTAATGTGAAATCTGAAGTACACTCCTGTGGCCATTTAATTTAAAACCTCAAAACTATTAAAAAAAATATATATATATGCAAATTAATCTTTGGTAGAATCCAAAGTTTGGTTTTAAATTCTGTCTGATCTTCTGATTGTTTACAATATCTAGTCCCCCTATTTTACCACTTTTGTTTAGTGTTAAGTAGGCTGGAAGAAAGATGTGGTCTTTTAATCATTTTAAAAAATCTCTTTATATGTCTAGCACTATGTTATCATTTTCCCCGCCAGGCATAAGAGTGAGATGATGACATTTTCCTTTCCGTCTAGTTAGACTAAAAACACAGTCTTTGGCATCACTGCCCACAAACTGGCCAGGCACTTACAGGCAGGATCATCCAAAAACTTCCCAGATAAATTGTGACTTTGCTGCCTGTTAGGTAGCAATCAGATACAACTGAGTGGCCACATTGCAGTTAGTCCATATGTTGTTCTAAAAGTGTCTAGATTGAGAAATTTCTCCAGAAAATACCTGATGCATATGAATGCAAATATCCCATACAACAATAAGAGAAAACACCAATAAATATTTATCCCTCTGCTTTAATTTTTTTTAGGTCTAGTAGTCATATACCTGTTTTCATACACCCTTCATTTTGAACCTGACATCTTATTCCTTTATAAACTTCTCTTTTTCTGAGTGATCATTCTCTTTCATACATCTTTTCATTTTATACCACTATTCAATTTGCACTTACCCTGCATACTAATACAACTTTAAAAGACTAAGAAAAGCATAAAGAAATTGAAGAAGACACAAATGAAAGATACTCAGCGCTCATGGATTGGAAAAATCAATATTGTTAAAATGGCCATACTACTGAAAGCAATCTACAGATCCAGTGCAATCCCGATCAAAGTTCCAATGGCATTTTTTTGAAGAAATAAAACAAATAATCCTAAAATTTGTATGAAACCACAAAAAAACTCCAAATAGCCAAAGTGATCTTGAGAAAAAAGAACAAAGCTGGAGGTATCACGCTCTCTGATTTCAAACTATATTACAAAGTTAAAATAATTAAAACGATATGATATTTGTACTAAAACAGACACAAAGATGAATGGAACAGAATAGAGAGCGCAGAAATAAATGCACACGTATCTGGTCAATTAACTTATGACAAAGGAGTCAAGAATATACAATGGGGAAAGAACTATCTCTTCATTTAATGGTGTTGGGAAAACTGGACAGTCATATGCAAAAGAGTGAAACACAACCACTGTCTTACACCATATACAAAAATTAACTCAAAATGGATTAAAGACCTGAAAGTAAGACCTGAAACCATAAAACTCCTGAAAAACAAAAAGGTGGTAAGCTCCTTGACACAGGTCTAGGCCATGATTTTTTTGAATCTGACACTAAAAGCAAAGGCAACAAAAGCAAAAATAAATAAATGGGACTACATCATACTAAAAAGCTTCTGCACAGCAAAGGAAACCATCAACAAAATGAAAAGGTAACTTACTGAATGGAAGAAAATATTTGCAAATCATATATCTGATAAGTAGTTAATATCCAAAATATATAAAGAACTCCTACAACTCAATAGCAAAAAATCCCAAATAAGCTGATTAGAAAATGGGCACAAGATCCAAATAGACATTTTCCCAAACAAGACATACAGATGGTCAACAGGTACATGAAAAGATGTTCAACGTCAGTAATCATCAGGGAAATGCAAACCAAAAGTACAAGATATTGCCTCACACCTCTCAAAATGGCTGTCATCAAAAAGACAAAAAATAACAAGTGTTGGTGAGGATGTGGAGAAAAGGGATCCCTTGTTCACTGTTGGGAATATAAATTGGTGCAGCCACTATGGAAAACAGTATTAAGGTTCCTCAATTAAAAACAGAACTACCATATGATTCAGCAATTCCACTTTGGGGTATTTATCTGCAGAAAATAAAAACACTAACTGAAAAGATATATGCACCCACATGTTCACTGCAGCACTATTTACAAGGAAACAACACAAGTGTCCATCAAGGGATGAATGAGTAAAGAAAATGTGTTTACATATACATATCTATGCATATATACCACGGAGTATTATTAAGCCATGAAAAACAGCAAAATCTTGACATTTGCAGCAACATGGATAGACTTCCACAGTATTATGCTAAATGAAATAAATCAGACAGAGAAAGACAATACCATATAATCTCTCTTATGTGTGGGGTCTTAAAAACAAAAACAAAAAATAACCAAAAAACCAAGATCATAGATCAGTTAGAGAGAACAGATTGGCAGTTGCCAGAAGCAGGGGATGAGGGGTCAAAGACATAAGTAAAGGGGGTATAATGTATTAAAAAATAAAATGAGGGCTTCCCTGGTGGTGCAGTGGTTGAGAGCCCGCCTGCTGATGCAGGGGACACAGGTTTGTGTCCCAGTCCAGGAAGATCCCACATGCTGCAGAGCGGCTGGGCCCGTGAGCCATGGCCGCTGAGCCTGCGCGTCCGGAGCCTGTGCTCCGCAACGGCAGAGGCCACAACAGCGAGAGGCCTGTGTACCGCAAATTAAATAAATAAATAAATAAAATGAAATAACGATTTAAAAAGAATCTGTTTTACAGATGTATGACACAACTTCATTGGTAGGAGTGGAGGAAAATTTTACCTTAGTAACTTTGGCAATGAGTAGAAACTACAAGACCAATAAAACACCAAAAAACAGAACAAAAAACAACAAAAAAGTGGATATTCATAGGAATGGTTTAAAGTTTACACATGACTTTAGTCATCACAGAAGGACTATATTTCTGAACAGCAAATTTAGAGGCCTCTTTTAAAAAAAAGAGATAAAAAAAGTGTACATATGAATGTGGAAAAAAAGTGGGAATGCAAAATGGTAAAAAAAAAAAACCTACTTAACACTTCATGTACTAAAAGACTCTACAATTTGCCTGTCAAATTACTGACTACATATTTACATTTTCTCCCAAACTAATAATAAAATAATTTTAAAAATTTCTCAATTTATAAAGTTAAATAATTATAAAAATAAATAGAAATTTTCTTCTCCTAACTAATCTCATTATATCCAATTTCTTTTGCCTTTCGGCTTCCTTTATTCAACCCTTTTATGGAGCACTGAAAATAGGGAATATATGTGCTATTCAATTTCTGCTCAGCTGCTGCAGCTAGCTGACTGCCTATTAGAACTGCTTGACATTCTGAATAGCCCTAGAGCAAGTCAAAGTTTGGAGGAACTTGGTGTTTCTCTAGGCTTGGAAGAGCCAGAAGAGATGTAAATGTGTGCATACTGAGGGACTTGCTGTCAAAAGCAGAAGTAACTCACTACCCTCACTCTTTTTATTCTTGTATTTGAAATTAAAAAAAAAAAAAGTAAAATAAAAGCATACCCAGACACTGTGAAAGACACAATAGCTCTACATCCTCAATTATTCATTTTTAAGAGTTGACAAAAGATATATTTATTATGTATTGGTAGTATGTAAAAAAATACATAGAGTTCACTTTGAGTGAGAATTGTTTTGGTGTATTTAAATGTTGCTAGCTTTGACACTAATATAAATTAGACTTTAAAACTCTAATTTAAAATCTGGAAAAGGTAGCTTTAGAAATCCTATACATATGTGCATAAACCACAATCATAATATCAGTTGCCAACACTTTATTAACTGGTAAAAAAACAAAGAAATAGCTTTTTAATAGGCAAAGAATCTTTCTACGAGGTCAATATGGTATATAAAATCTATATTTTTCACAATGGCTTGAAGAAATGCTGCAAAATGAATTGTTATTACTAAAATAGTGACTTAAAATATAATCTTACTGCCATCTAGGGCAATATTCAGAAACCAACATACAACAAAGTAAACACACACACACACGTATGCAGAAACACATCTAAAGTCAAAATTCAATTATTTTGAGCTCTAAGGCATCTGTAGTAATTCAGAGGAAGTCACTGTCTAATTACAGTTATTTAATTGACATGTGCTTTATTTTTTCCAGTTTTTATTGAGGTTGGATATTCTCAGCTGTATTTACATATATGTTATAATCACATATATGTATCCATGCATGTACATCTATGTATATATTCACATATACATATATAAGCACATACATATACATACACGCATACAATAGGCACTCTGCTAGGCAACACCTCTGAAGTCTGTTAGCTCTGACATGGGCTGACAACCACGTATACATAGATTTTTAAAAATCAGGATATAAACAGCAGGGACTTGAGACTGTTCTACTACTATGAGATCCATTCAAAGAAAATTCTATCAGAGAATTCGACAAGAAAATTACCTAAATTCCTCAACCTGATCCATTAGTCTTATGCCTCACCAATAACTGTGTTGTATTTCTGAGATATGAATGCATAAGTAAAAATTTAAACTTTTAAAATTGGAATAATTAACTTTTGTAGAATAAACGGAAGTAGAAGGATATTGCTCAGGACTCACTATGTTATATAAAGCTGGGCATAAGTGCTGTTTTAAGGATTAAATAATTTAAAGAAATGACCTAGTGTGGTGAATGGCACATAGAGGCGTCACAGTAAACAGTATTTATAACAACATAGGTCACCACAATGATGATAAAACAATGGGGATCACATTCATCAATGCACTACTTGTCAGGTGGTTTGAAATTTACTAAACGTTCTTTCTTCTTCCCAATTTTTTACTTTCCATTTTCAAATTTTTGTTAGGTATTCCATACATGTGTTTATAAAACAGTTCTCTTTCCTTCTGTCTCATTTTGCTTTTCTAGTAAAAGGAAATTTGGGAGAGAAACAAGGAATTGGAAAAAGTCGTGGGGCAAAATTCTGGCAGAAACTTGGGAATAAATATAGCAAGGGAGTGACCTTCATGCTGCAGAGGATCATATTAAAATATTTTGAACAAGTAATCCATCTATTGTGAAACAAAAATAGATTGCCTATTATATAAAGTGTATGATACCAGACACTGTGGAGGATTCTAAAGTGAATAAAACAATAATAGACCTCAAGGAGCTTAACATTTATTCAGTAAAGATGATAAGCTAAGAAAAAAAATTAAAGCAGTATGATATAAATGGTATATGAATGGAATAAAATACTATAGGAATTCAAGAGAGAAACAACTTCCACCTGTCGAATGGAAGAGCTATTTGCATTTGGTCTCAATGGGTAAGGCAGGAAGATCTATAGACATAATTTGGATAAATAATAAAAATGCAGAGGAAACAAGATGAATAAATACAAATACAATTGGAAAAAATATGTAATCCCACTTGGTTGCTGTACAAGTTATCTAATAGGAGGTTATAGAGGAAAAATGGGTTGGGAAAAGATTGGAAAAACTTTGGATGTCATGATAAGAGGTAACTTGATCTAAGAGCCAATGGAAAGTAACTTGAGCAGGAAATTAACACAATTAATTAACTACTTTAGAAAAATTAATTTGGAGGTTTTGTCAAGTGTGCAGACACTGGAAGTGGAAAAATCCAAAGGTTGCAATGTGTTAGGGGAGAATAAGGGGCCAAGAAGGAGTGTGACTTCAGGAGACAATGGTTTTCTTTATTTTTCTGCCAAAAGTTGATCATTCCATTTTTCCCATTCCATTTTTCCTTTTATTGTTCACCTATTTCCTAGTTGTTACAGTGAGAAAAGCCACATGAAATCAAGAAGAAATAAAAAGAAATAGCAGAAAAGTTACATATCAAATCTATGACCAGTAATATACAATTAGCAGATAAATAAAGAAATAACGTATCACTGCCCTTACTTAAATTCTAAACAGATCAAGCATGGGATTTATGCTTGTAATAGTTTTTGTGTCAAATATTTAACACAACTTGATAGGATAAAATGAAGAACTACTTAATAATCCTCTGAAGATTAAGAAAAATTAAGGCAACATGAGTAAACAGGACCTGTTGACTTTGAGTCACCTCTCAACAGCAAGATGATTTAATAAGTGGTTCTAGATAACAGATAAAAGGAAATTCAATTTTGGGCATTTGTTAAACAACACATGACACGACAGGTCAATATCCAGGTCCTTCTCTAGTGATAATCTCGGTTACTCTGAAAGAGTTGTGAAAACAAAAGCTTTAGCAGCTACAAGAGAATCGAGGGCAGGGATCACATTTCCCTAGAATCAGTTTTTAATGATAAAACTTATTATCCAGCTGTCAGTCAGAGAGAAATAGAAGATGTCCCAAAGCTCATGCCAAGAAGAAAAGGAAGATGTTGTCAAAGATGTCACAAACTAAGGACACTGAAGCATGACAGGGAGCTTCTTGCTCCTGGCTGCCTTTTCATCAGAAATCTTAGAAGCTGACTGCAAAGCACAATTTCCATTCCATTTATCAAAACAAACACAAGGAAAGTGAACTTCCTGACTGTTAGAGAAAATATTTGTTGGTGTAAAATAAAAAATAATTGAGATGAAATTTCTGAACAAAGTTGAATTTTTTTTTTTTTTTAAAAAGGAAGAAAACATTGGCATACCTTGGGGGAGGAAAAAACTGAAGTGCTTTGGAAGACATTGTCTTTACTTTTCTCTATTGATGCTTTGTATTTTTATTCTTTTCCTCATGGTAATGACTGAGGATAATCAAGGTTTTACACTGCACATCTTTTCAGTCTTAGAGCTTCATTAGTCTTGCCAGAAAGATTTCATCTCTGCTCCCACGGGTCAAATTGAGTTAATGATAAGTTGGTGAGATGACTTGATTAGCACTGTAATATGAGGGAGCCACAGGTCCAGGAATAACCACAAACCAACTGTCAGCTCTTTTGGCTTTCTGGCTGTGTTGTTGAAATGACATGTTTGCCCTCAGGGGATATAGAATGACAGGGGGTGCATGGCTCACTCAGCTCTCCTGCAGAGTCACAGAAATATTTACCCAGTACCATCAGAACAATACTAAGCACATCATCAAATTAAACCAAAATATGTCATCTTCACTGCTCTCAAGAATCTGACTGAAGTTCATCAGATAATTCTAATAACATTTGCATACTCTCTACAATAATGCTAAGGAAACTGATTTTCAAAAGAACTTACTACCAAAGGGACGTGGAAAAAAAAGACAAAAGGAACTATTTTTCCAATAGATAAATCTTATTGAATGTCTTATTAAACCTAATTCTCAAAACATGGGGAGTTGAAAATTTAGGGGCCCTTTAATGTTTTTCACTTAAATTTTTATCTAATAATACCAGACTCTGTTGGAAGAACCATGTAATTACAATCAATCTACTTCAATTCATCTCTCATACTGCATATTCTGCTTATATGTTATACTTTAAACAATGCAAAAAATAAAACATTTTGTATAGCTAACCACCTATACTTGGATAAAACATAAAATAGAAAGAGAAAAGGCATTTAAAAAAATTTATTGAAGGAAAAAAGAAGAGAATAATCTACTCCTAGTGTAAAAACAAACTTTATTTTTCATAAAAATGTTTAGCAACAGCATTAATCACATACAAAAACGTACAGTGAGCTGTATATTACCCTAAAAAAGTAATATGGAAAAAACTACTTCATAATATACAGTGTATAAAATAAGATGACTGGAGAGGAGCTGTATACAGCAATGACAAAACTCTAGAGGGAATTTTCAATGTCTTCTCCACCCCTAAAAAGAAGATAAATGACACACTTCTTAGGTTGTACTAAAAATTGAGGTAAATATTTTGTATGCCAAGCAAAGTGGTTGGCCCATAGTATATGCTTGGAAACTTCATTTTCTGAACAATAAAGCAACTAATTTTAATATGTTTTATGTTCAAGAGCTAATGAAAATAGAACTTAAGAACTCAATTCTGTGATAGCTCCAATTCTTCACCTCTCTTTGTATCCACACTGTTGGTCATGTGATTTTACAACCCTTCACACCAAAGAAGTGGGGTTTATTTCCCCATCGTTTGATTTGGGGCTTGCCTCATGACTTGCTTTGGTCAACAGAATGAAGCAAAAGTGGCGGTGTGCTTTCAGCCTGTATCTCAGAAAGTCCTGTGAGCCCCTCTTGCTCTTACACCTCCACCATCTCTTCTGGACTAAGAAATGCATTTGGAACAGAGCTGAGTTAGTCACCTCGTCGTGCCAGCAAAGGTAATCTAGACCAGCCAATTGCCAGTCCACTAGCAGATCTGTGATCCAGACAAGATCATCAGAGGCTTTCTGCCACAGATGAGATTTTGTGGTTAGTAATTGTTCAGCATTTTGATATAATCCCTATCCCTAATCTCTTCACTTGGTAAATTACCTTAATATTTTTGTGAAGATTATGTCAGTGATCCCTCCATAGAACGGTACTTTACAAATTTTATTTCTCTAATAATGAGTTGTGCTGAGCCACTACATGCTTATTTAGTATTCTTTTAGTATTAAAGTAAACATTTATTAAGGGCCTCGCATGTGCCAAATATTGTGGCAGTATAAGATTTAAAAAACTACTTTAAATGAATATATTTCTGTCTTTATTTCCTGTATGCTGTTTGAGGGCAGGTTCATTTCTTCACTATGCTCCCACAGATACTAAGATATTAAATATTGGACTAATAATTCTATGAGGTATAAGACATGTCAATACTTTATTCAAAGCTATAATACTTTAGAGTCATTTTCTAGCACCCTAATCCATCGCTGCAACACAACATTTATTAAAATATTTTAATTTTTATATCAATATAAGTTTACAGGTATATATAAAGTGAATCGGCAATATAATCTAAATTTCCTTACTTTTGAGTGGATAGCTCTAACAGAAAAATACATTTGCATATACATTTTTATCCAAATCCCTCTAATACTACTTAGATGCAGAAATAGTACATGTTTTCCTCAACTACGTAACTCCTTTGTAAACACCTTACATCTGTCCTTGAATGAGTCAAGCCAGTCAATTCAAACTCGGAAATTATTATAAAGTATATAGTAAATGAGAGGTTAGGAGGGCCCATTTTAAGTGAGGCTATCTTATGGCATGAAGACCCGCCAATACTGCCCAAAATAAACTACAACAATTACATTATAAGGATATTCCAAGTATGTATGGCTCATTTCACTCCCAGCAAAGATTATGATTTTAATACACCAACTTAGGTCCTTCTTTCATTCCTTCTGGAAACTTACAAAATAATTTGCTTTGGATCACTTTTCTGAAGAAAGATGAGAAAATTTCTAAATTATAATAGAAAAAAGCTAGAGTAATACAAATTTTCAAAGTGATAATGGCTGTTAACACACTTTAATACATCATTTGATTTCATAAAATGAAAGTCTGGTAACATGCTTCAGGGGAACAGAAAGACAGATAAGGACTGCAAGGGTGATGATTATTTGTCCATTTCCTTTTCTGAAGCCACCATTTATTCTATGCTTTCATGCATGATTAACAGCTTGCAGAACCTTCACATGTAATCAATAGTTGTGAAGTTTTATATCAGGTTTAGAGATTAGACAGCCTTGATTACAAATTTTATCGATTTGTACAGCTTAGCTGCAGAAATCCCTGTACATTTTTCAGAAATTAAATTAAAAGGAGATACATGCTCGACACACACTAGAAATGCCAGTGTGATGATAAGGTGTGACCTCTTTACACTCATTCCTCCAGATGAATAAAACCCTTCTAGTACACTAAAACATGAATCAGCATGTCAACAAGTATCAAGCTGAGATAGTAAGCAGAGTGAAAATGTGACAAAAAGAATTACAAAACCACAAGGAAACCTGCCTAACACTATAATTAATACAGGAGACTTGCAAGAATTAATTGCTTCAGCTCATTTGTAAATTAGGAAATTGACAGAGATAAGAATAATGAACTCCTTAACTTCCACCTGGGACAAACTGAGCCTATATTACAACTGAAGATTCATGATCTCTTTTAAGATAAAGGAACAAGGACAAATTTAATTACTAGAAAAATAAATATAATCATTTTAAAGTTAGCAAATAAACTAGTGAATATAAAATTCATGTCCAAATTTGCTTTATGAATATTCCTACCTTAAAAACTTTTAAGGAACTGCTATATATTTTATGTCCACTATTTGAAGGTCTGAGATTGTCCAGAAAAAAATCAATAAACCTCTATATACTCAACAGATGCTGAGGGGAGGGCTGGTGCTAATATTTTCCACAATAAAAATCTTACTTTTTTAATATTCTATTACAGATTTCTGAATATTATTTCAACTTTATTCCTTTGTGAAATATCTTTTATTATTCTAATTGAGTATGTCCCAGATCTGCATTAAGTCCTATATATGATGACACATAAGGCAGAAATAAGTAAAAGGTGATTCATCTTGATGGGAACCCTGAAGAATTCCTCTCCTTATATTTGAAAAGTTATTCAACAATTAGTTTTAGAGCATGGACCGCCTTGAGCCAGTCTACATGGTTAGGCAAATGTTTCAGTGTGTTTTATAATGGACTTGAAAAAAATGAAATCCCCTTAAATTGTAAAAATAAAAAAGGAACCTATTTATCATACTTTATGCAAGATAGTTGATGAAGGTATTTTCTATTAAAATTTCCTAATATTTTTAAGGGGAGAACTTCAAGATGACAGAAGAGCAAGATGTGGAGATCTACTTCCACCCCACAAATACATCAGAAATACATCTACATGTGGAACAACCCCTACAGAACTCCTACTGAATGCTGGCAGAAGACCTCAGACTTCCCAAAAGGCAAGAAACTCCCCCCATACCTGGGTAGGGCAAAAGAAAAAAGAATAAACAGAGACAAAAGAACAGGGACGGGACCTGCACCAGTGGGACGGAGCTGTGAAGGAGGAAAGGTTGTCACACACTATGAGGGCCCTTCGCGGGCGGAGACTGCAGGTGGCGGGAAGCTTTGGAGACACTGAGGAGAACGCAGCCACAGGGGTGTAGAGAGCAAAGCGGAGAGATTCCCGCACAGAGGATCAGTGCCGACCGGCACTCACCAGCCCGAGAGGCTTGTCTGCTCACCCGCTGGGTGAGGGCTGGGAGCTGAGGCTCAGGCTTCAGAGGTCGGATCCCAGGGAGAGGACTGGGGTTGGCTGCATGAACACAGCCTGAACGGGGTGAATGCACCACAGCTAGCCGGGAGGGGGTCTGGGAAAATGTCTGGAACTGCCTAAGAGGCAAGAGACCATTGTTTAGGGGTGCGTGAGGAGAGGGGATTCAGAGCGCCGCCTAAACGAACTCCAGAGACAGGTGCAAGCCGCGGCTATCAGCATGGACCCCAGAGACGGGCATGAGACGCTAAGGCTACTGGTGCAGCCACCTAGAAGCCTGTGTGGAAGCACAGGTCACTATCCACACCTCCCCTGCCGGGAGCCTGTGCAGCCTGCCACTGCGAGGGTCCCATGATCCAGGGACAACTTCCCTGGGAGAACGCACGGTGCACATCAGGCTAGTGCAACGTCACGCCAGCCTCTGCCGTCACAAGCTCGCCCCGCATTCTGTTCCCCTCCCTCCTCCGGGTCTGAGTGAGCCAGAGCCCCCAAATCAGCTGCTCCTTTAACCCCATTCTGCCTCGGTGGGAACAGACACCTTCAGGCAATCTGCACGCAGAGGCAGGGCCAAATCCAAAGCTGAACCCCAGGAGCTCTGTGAACAAAGAAGAGAAAGGGAAATCTCTCCCAGCAGCCTCAGGAGCAGCAGATTTAATCTCCACAATCAACTTGATGTACCCCGAATCTGTGGAATACATGAATAGACAACGAATCATCCAAAAATTGAAGCGATGGACTTCGAGAGCAACGATATACTTTTTTTTTCCTTTTTCTCTTTTTATGAATATGTATGTGTATGCTTCTGTGTGTGATTTTGTCTGTGTAGCTTTGCTTTTACCATTTGTCCTAGGGTTCTGTTGCCTTTTTTTAGTATACTTTTTAGTGCTTCTTATCATTGGTGGAGTTTTTTCGTTTGATTGCTCTCTCTTTCTTTTTCTTTCTTTCTTTCTTTTATCTTTTATTATTACATTAAAATTTTTTTAATTTTTAATAATTTTTTTTTTTTTTTTGGTGGTACGTGGGCCTCTCACTGTTGTGGCCTCTCCTGTTGCGGAGCACAGGCTCTGGACGCGCAGGCTCAGCGGCCATGGCTCACGGGCCCAGCCACTCCACGGCATGTGGGATCTTCCCGTACCAGGGCACGAACCCGTGTCCCCTGCATCGGCAGGTGGACTCTCAACCACTGAGCCACCAGGGAAGCCCCTATTTTTTATTTTCATAACTTTATTTTATTTTTTTGTTTCTTTCTTTATTTTCGCCTTTTCTTCTGAGCCATGTGGCTGACAGGGTCTTGGTGCTCTGGCTGGGTGTCAGGCCTGTCAGGCCTGTGCCTCTCAGGTGGGAGAGCCGAGTTCAGAACATTGTTCCACCAGAGACCTCCCAGCTCCATATCAAACGGTGAAAGCTCTCCCAGAGATCTCCATCTTAACGCTTAAACCCAGCTCCACTCAATGACCGACAAGCTCCAGTGCAGGACACCCTATGCCAAACAACTAGCAAGACAGGAACACAACCCCACCTATTAGCAGACAGGCTACCTAAAATCACAATAAGGTCACAGACACCCGAAAACACACCACCGGACGCAGACCTAACCAACAGAAAGACAATATCCAGCCTCATCCACCAGAACACAGGCACTACTCCCCTCTTCCACGAAGCCTACACAACCCACTAAACCAACCTTAGCCACTGGGGGTAGACAACAAAAACAACAGGAACTACAAAGCTCCAGCCTGTGACAAGGAGACCCCAAACACAGTAAGTTAAGCAAAATGAGAAGACAGAGACATACACAGCACATGAAGGAGCAAGGTAAAAACCCACCAGACCTAACAAATGAAGAGGAAAGAGTCAGTCTACCTGAAAAAGAATTCAGAGTAATGATAGTAAAGATGATCCAAAATCTTGGAAATAGAATGGAGAAAATATAAGAATTGTTTACAAAGGACCTAGAAGAACTAAAGAGCAAACGAACAGTGATGAACAACAAAATAAATGAAACGAAAAATTCTCTAGAAGGAATCAATAGCAGAACAACTGAGGCAGAAGAATGGATAAATGACCTGAAAGATAAAATAGTGGAAATAACTACTGGAGAGCAGAATAAAGAAAAACGAATGAAAAGAGTTGAGAACAGTCTCAGAGACCTCTGGGACAGAACTAAATGCACCAACATGCAAATTATAAGGGTCCCAGAAGAAGAAGAGTAAAAGAAAGGGTCTGAGAAAATATTTGAAGAGATTATAGTTGAAAACTTCCCTAACATGGGAAAGGAAATAGTCAATCAAGTCCAGGAAGGGCAGAGAGTCCCATGCAGGACAAATCCAAGGAGAAACATGCCAAGACACATATTAATCAAACTATCAAAAATTAAATACAGGGAAAAAAAATAAAAGCAGCAAGAGAAAAGCAACAAATAGCATACAAGGGGATCCCCATAAGGTTAACAGCTGATCTTTCAGCAGAAACTCTGCAAGCCAGAAGGCAGTGGCAGGACATATTTAAAGCAATGAAAGGAAAAAACAACCAAGATTACTCTACTCAGCAAGGATCTCATTCAGATTCAATGGAGAAATTAAAACCTTACCAGAGAAGCAAAAGCTAAGAGAATTCAGCACCACCAAACCAGCTTTACACAAATGCTAAAGGAACTTCTTTAGGCAGGAAACACAAGAGAAGGAAAAGACCTACAACAACAACCCCCCCAAAATTAAGAAAATGGTAATAGGAACATACACATCAATAATTACCTTAAATGTAAATGTATTAAATTCTCCAACCAAAAGACATAGATGGGCTGAATGGATAGAAAAATAAGACTCTATCCTTATGATATGCATTAAAAATGCTGTCTAAAAGACACCCACTTCAGACCTAGCAACACATATAGACCGAAAACGAGGGATGGGAAAAAGATATTCCATGCAAATGAAATCAAAAGAAAGTGGGAGTAGCAATTCTCATATCAAACAAAATAGACTTTAAAATAAAGACTATTACAAGAGACAAAGAAGGACACTGCATAATGATGAAGGGGTCAATCCAAGAAGAAGATATAACAATTGTAAATATTTATGCAACCAACATAGGAGCACCTCAATACATAAGGCAAATGCTAAGAGCCAAAAAAGGGGAAATTGACAGTAACACAATCATAGAAGGGGACTCTAACACCCCACTTTCACCAATGGACAGATCATTCAAAATGAAAACAAGTAAGGAAATATAAGCTTTAAATGATATATTAAACACTATGGACTTAATTGATATTTATAGGACATTCCATCCAAAAACAACATAATATACTTTCTTCTCAAGTGCTCATGGAACAGTCCCCTGGATAGATCATATCTTGGGTTACAAATCAAGCCTTGGGAAATTTAAGAAAATTGAAATCGTATCAAGTATCTTTTCCAACCACAACACTCTGAGGCTAGATATCAATTACAGGAAAAAATCTGTAAAGAATACAACCATATGGAGGCTAAACAATACACTACTTAATAACCTAGAGATCACTGAAGAAATCAAAGAGGAAAACAAAAAATACCTAGGAACAAATGACAATGAAAACATGATGACCCAAAACCTACAGGATTCAGCAAAAGCAGTTCTAACAGAAAGTTTATAGCAAAACAATCCTAGCTCAAGAAACAAGAAGAATCTCAAATAAACAACCTAACCTTACACCTACAGCAATTAGAGAAAGAAGAACAACAACAGAAAAATAACCCCAAAGTTAGCGGAAGGAAAGAAATCATAAAAGTCAGATCAGAAATAAATGAAAAAGAAATGAAGGAAACAATAGCAAAGATCAATAAAACTAAAAGCTGGTTCTTTGAGAAGATAAACAAAATTGATAAATCATTAGCCAGACTCATCAAAAAAAAAAAAACGGAGAAGACTCAAATCAATAGAATTAGAAATGAAAAAGGAGAAATAAAAACTGACATTGCAGAAATACAAAGGATCATGAGGGATTACTACAAGCAACTATATGCAAATAAAATGGACAACCTGGAAAAAATGGACAAATTCTTAGAAAAGCACAACCTTCCAAGAACCAGGAAGAAATAGAAAATATAAACAGATCAATCACAAGCACTGAAATTGAGACTGTGATTAAAAATCTTCCAACAAACAAAAGCACAGGACCAGATGGCTTCACAGACAAATTCTATCAACATTTAGGAAAGAGCTAAAACCTATCCTTCTCAATTTCTTCCAAATTATAGCAGAGGGAGGAACACTCCCAAACTCATTCTACGAGGCCACCATCACCCTGATACCAAAACCAGATAAAGATGTCACAAAGAAAGAAAACTACAGGTCAATATCACTGATGAACATAGATGCAAAAATCCTCAACAAAATACTAGCAAACTGAATCCAACAGCACATTAAAAAGATCATACACCATGATCAAGTGGGGTTTATCCCAGGAATGCAAGGATTCTTCAATATACGCAAATCAATCAATGTGATACACCATATTAACAAAGTGAAGGAGAAAAACCATACGATCCTCTCAACAGACGCAGAAAAATCTTTCAACAAAATTCAACACCCATTTATGATAAAAAATGGTGTTGATAAAGGCCATATATGACAAACCTACAGCCAACATCATTCTCAATGGTGAAAAACTGAAACCATTTCCACTAAGATCAGGAATAAGACAACGTTGCCCACTCTCACCACTATTATTCAACATAGGTTTGTAAGTTTTAGCCACAGCGATCAGAGAAGAAAAAGAAATAAAAGTAATCCAAATCAGAAAACAAGAAGTAAAGCTGTCACTGTTTGACAGGGTACTATACATAGAAAATCCTAAAGACGCTACCAGAAAACTACTAGAGCTAATCAATGAATTTGATAAAGTAGCAGGATAGAAAACTAATGCACAGAAATCTCTTGCATTCCTATATACTAATGATGAAAAATCTGAAAGAGAAATTAAGGAAACACTCCCATTTACCATTACAACAGAAAGAATAAAATACCTAGGAATAAACCTACCTAAGGAGACAAAAGACCTGTATGCAGAAAACTATAAGACACTGATGAAAGAAATTAAAGACCATACAAACAGATGGAGAGATATACCATGTTCTTGGGTTGGAAGAATCAACATTGTGAAAATAACTCTACTACCCAAAGCAATCTACAGATTCAATGCAATCCCCTACAAACTACTGATGGCATTTTTCACAGAACTAGAACAAAAAAATTCACAATTTGTATGGAAACTAAAAGTCCCCGAATCAAGACCCTGAATCATTGCCAAAGCAATCTTGAGAAAGAAAAACAGAGCTGGAGGAATCAGGCTCCCAAACTTCAGACTATACTACAAAGCTACAGTAATCAGGACACTATGGTACTGGTACAAAACCAGAAATATAGATCAATGGAACAGGATAGAAAGCCCAGAGATAAACCCATGCACATATGGTCACCATATTTTTGATAAAGGAGGCAAGAATATACAATGGAGAAAAGACAGGCTTTTCAATATGTGGTGCTGGGAAAACTGGACAGCTACATGTAAAAGAATGAAATTAGAACACACCCTAACACCATACACAAAAATAAACTCAAAATGTCTTGAAGACCTAAATGTAAGGTCAGAGACTATAAAACTCTTAGAGTAAAACATAGGCAGAACAGTCTGCGACATAAATCACAGCATGATCCTTTTTGACCCACTTCCTAGAGAAATGGAAATAAAACAAAAATAAAGAAATGGGACATAATGAAACTTAAAAGCTTTTGCACAGCAAAGGAAACCATAAACAAGAACAAAAGATAACCCTCAGAATGGGAGAAAATATTTGCAAATGAAGCAACTGCCAAAGGATTAATCTCTAAAATTTATAAGCAGCTCATGCAGCTCAATATCAAAAAAACAAACAACCCAATCCAAGAAAGGGCAGAAGTCCTAAATAGACATTTCTCCAAAGAAGATATACAGATTGCCAACAAACACATGAAAGAATGCTCAACATCATTAATCATTAGAGAAATGCAAATCAAAACTACAATGGGGTTATCACCTCACACCAGTCAGAATGGTTGTAATCAAAAAATCTACAAACAATAAATGCTGGAGAGCGTGTGAGGAAAGGGAATCCTCTGTCACTGTTGTTGGGAAGGTAAACTGATACAGCCACTATGGAGAACAGTATGGAGGTTCATTCAAAAACTAAAAATAGAACTACCATACGACCCAGCAATCCCACTAGTGGGAATATACCCTGAGAAAACCATAATTCAAAAAGAGTCATGTACCACAATGTTCATAGCAGCTCTATTTACAATAGCCAGGAAATGGAAGCAACCTAAGTGTCCATCGATAGATGAATGGATAAAGAAGATGTGGCACATATATACAATGGAATATTACTCAGCCATAAAAAGAAACGAAATTGAGTTATTTGTAGTGAGGTGGATGGACCTAGAGTCTGTCATACAGAGTGAAGTAAGTCAGAAAGAGAAAAATGAATACCATATGCTAACACATATATATGGAATTAAAAAAAAATGGTTATGAAGGACCTATGGGCAGGAGAGGAATAAAGACACAGATGTAGAGAATGGACTTGAGGACACGGGGAGGGGGAAAGGTAAGCTGGGACGAAGTGAGAGAGTGGCATGGACGTATATACACTATCAAATGTGAAATAGATAGCTAGTGGGAAGCAGCCACATAGCACAGAGAGATCAGCTCGGTGCTTTGTGACCACCTAGAGGGGTGGGATAGGGAGGGTGGGAGGGAGATGTAAGAGGGAGGAGATATGGGGATATGTGTATATGTGTAGCTGATTCACTTTGTTATAAAGCAGATACTAACACAACATTGTAAAGCAATTATACTCCAGTAAAGATGTAAAAATAAATAAATAAAAAATAAAATAAAATTTACTAATATTTTTAAATGATTCCACAGAATATCATAAAACGGTGACAATACATAGAAACAACAACCTGGGAGATTGCTTTCTTTTGTTTCCACAAATCAGTCCTAGTAATGCTAAATTTAGAAGTATTATGCAAGTTCCTAATGTCTAGACATTCACAAACTGTAAATGAGAGAAAGTGTATAGAAGTGTAAAAGCACTGAAGAATTATTTTTATGTTTTTCTGTGCATATGCTACTTTAGTCATCATATTCTTTCCATATCCAAATCCATGTGACCTGTTCTAAACCATCTCTTGGTGGCTCTGAATTTCAATTTCCTGTAGATTTCCACCTGGATGCTCAAATACAATACCTTTAAAACAAGATTTATCATCTTCTTTTCATGAGTGCCTCATTCTAACCTCCCTGCTTCTATTTAAGGCTTTAGTTCCTAGACTAAAACCTTGACCATATCATTGACTCCTCTGTTCCTCACATAGCCACTCATAAATTACCACATCTATTTACTACATCATTTCGTAAGACCTATGGCATTTCTCAGTCCCTCTCTTTAACCCAGGGCCTGAAATTCTTGTTACTACCAAGACTTCCCAGTGCCTTCCTCACCCAGATCTTCCAAAGTGTATTTCTAATTACATAACTTGTCCATTCAAACCATTGTTGGAGGTTTCCTAGGTAGGCTAAACAAACAGAGTTTAAAAAAAACAAGACAAAAAGCAAACCCAAAGCCCCAAAAAACTTGGTGTATAACCCAAGGATCTCTTAATACAAAGTACATAGAACTGAATCTAGACTAAACTGGAACGAACTCCTATTTCTCCTTTTGCTCCTCTTTCACACAGTTGTTGGAGGGATCCTGAAAAATCCTCCAGTGATACCCACCTAAGTCAGAGTAAGAGTGAAAGTCAGTCACCACAGTGGGCTTCTGGGTGCTGCACATTCTCCTACCCAGCTCACCCCCAACCTTGCTCCCAGTGTGGCCTCATCTCCTACTACTCTTGGTCTAATCTACACAGTAGACTCCACTTAAACATGTCAGGCACATTTTTTGTCTCTGGCAGGGTCTTTGCACTTCCTCTTCTCTTTGCCTAGAATGTTCTCACAGATAGCCATTTGTCTCACTCCATCTCCTGCTACGGGGCTTTATTCAAAGGTCACATGTCAGTGAAACTTTCCTTGATCATATTATTTAAAATCCAGTGTCTGTTTACTGCTTCATTTTTCTCCCTAGTACTTACTGCCATCTAATATCATTTATATTTTACTTTTTTTTTTTGTGGTACGCGGGCCTCTCACTGTTGTGGCCTCTCCCGTTGCGGAGCACAGGCTCCGGACGCGCAGGCTCAGCGGCCATGGCTAACGGGCCCAGCCGCTCTGCGGCATGTGGGACCCTCCTGGACCAGGGCACGAACCCGTGTTCCCTGCATCGGCAGGCGGACTCTCAACTACTGTGCCACCAGGGAAGCCCCTATATTTTACTTTTATTATTTCCTGCTTTGTCATACTGAAATGCTTGGTACATAATCACTATTCAATAAATATTTGGGCTGATGAATGAATGAATGAATGATGAATTAATGGATCTTTGTATCTTCTGCAGTCAGTAAGTTCCTGGCACATAATAAATGAGCTACATATTTTGGCTGATTGAAGCTAACTTTTAATAACAGAAAAGCCACATTTAAAATTTTACATCTGAATTTAGCTATAAAATGAAATGTAAACTACTGACCACATGCATCCTCTAGAAATAGCCTTAACATGTTTTCATGCTTAAGAAGCAAAGTAAAGATTTCAATTTGAATAATAAAAATGTCAAATTACTGGGAGAAATCAAGTGACAGGAGGGGAAAACGTTCTTGCAGACCTTCGAAAAACTAAGGTGGAAAATCTTTGACAGAGGAAGTGTTCATTTAATGTCAGAAACTTGAAAAGTACTTTAACATTTTTATCTATCATGAATATCGGGCTGGTTTAATGATATTCATTTTAAACTGCCTTCTATTGTTTTTTGATCTTTCAAGTATTTTTCTTAATTTCTCAACTAGAGAGCAAGTTTCTCCGGGGCAAGGAACATATTTACTACTTCACTTATTTCTTATTCAGTGCTAAGCATAGAATAAGAAAGCGATGAATATATTAACTTTAAGCAAATTTACCCTAAAGGGGTTGTTATGAAATCTAAGGGCTTTGAACACTGCATATCAAAATAAACCTCATCAAGACAGAAAAAAAAAAAATCCTTGAAGTCAATGGATGTTATTTTCAAAGCATAGGAAGAATAAATTTTTGGTATCTTAGATTATTTGATACTTCAGCTTAAAAATTAGATATTCTATATAAATTGAGCTTAATTCATAAATAATTGATTTTGTTTTAGGTTTCACTGTAGAACAGATGCTGTCATTAAACACATATTAAACATCTTTTTCATTTGCATGGAGACCTAAAGAATTAGTTCTTTAATTAGAGCCTGCCTCAGTATGGTACTGTTTACCATGAGTTTACTGTCAATCATGCTCTCTGATTCTTGGGGCCAAGTTCCTTTGGGCACTGCTTTTATTTATACTAGCCTGTTTATTTTAGTGACCTAGAACAAATTTCACAAGACTATTTCTTAGCCTCTGTGTGTTTCTACATGTGGTACATTTCTTAAGTTACTGAACATAGCCACAATAGGAGAAGAGAGACCTCTGCTCATGAATAGACCATATACATATATGAAATAGGTTAAAGGGAATGGACTGTGGAATCAGACTTTTGGTTACCAGAGTGTAAGTTATATAACATCCGTATGCATCATTCTCAAATCCACAAAATTGGGGAAAAAATAGTACCTACCTCAAAGAACGGTAGTAAGAATAAAGGAAGATGCTATATGTAAAGTGCTTAGAAAAATACCTGGCACATTTTATAAATAAAATGTAGCTATTAATTTTATTATAATTCTATATTGATGGTCTACGAACATTATCACTTGTAAGAATAAAATCCCAGAGAAGTTTGGGAAGAAGTTTTCACCCCTCCCCAGCCTCGCCCCAAACTGGATTACCTGTCACCTATGGCTATTCATCCATCTTCTACTCTCCAAGAAGAAAGTAAAAGCATTCATTTCTAATTTTCAAAATGTCAAGTTAAATAAACTTTTTAAAGCATAGTTTCTGGATTACTTGGCCCATTTTCAGGTACTTGGAGAATATGTGTGTAAGGTACTGAGGAAAACATGAACTTGAAATAAAAACTAAAATCAAACAGAAATCTAACAGAGAACTTTACAAATGGATAGATAATGCTGCTGAACATAAACTAATCCCTTGAGCCTACCCACTCATTTTCACATGTGAATGCATACGCTTTTTCTCTATAAGTGAAGTTTTCAATAAATAATTAAACACTAGGACTGAAAATTTCAAGAAATCTTGTTTTGAATGTAAAGCTATAGGGAGAGTTAAGAGGTTTTGCTGTTTATTTACCTTCTATCTGAATGGTTGCTTAAGGACATTTCCAGCAACCAAATGTCATGATCAAACTTTAGCTATTTTTAATATTCTAATATACGCTAATGGTTTCTTGGAACATTTTAGCATGTCTTTTGTAAATGTAAAAAAAGAACTTGGCAAGCCCAAACTATCTGAGTGCTTAACAAAAGGTACTTTACTATGAATTCTTCAAAATTGGGTTTAATTTAAAGAAATATCCAAGTGGTTAATTTGGATTCTTCTGAAATTATGATAATTTGTCTTAAATATAGGACAATATATTCAGTCATCTACTAATACATTCTCATAAATAAACCACATATAAAAATTCAAATAATTATACTTCAACAATTAAGGTTACTGAATTTCACTTGCATGTAAGATTTGCTTGTTTTAAAAAATATTATACCATAAGGGAAGGGCCTTTAAAAATATATTAAAATTAAAATGTAGTACTCAGGGCTTCCCTGGTGGCACAGTGGTTGGGAGTCCACCTGCCGATGCAGGGGATGCGGGTTCGTGCCCCGGTCTGGGAGGATCCCGCATGCCGCAGCGCGGCTGGGTCCGTGAGCCAAGGCCGCTGGGCCTGCGCGTCCGGAGCCTGTGCTCCGCAACGGGAGAGGCCACAACATTGAGAGGCCCGCGTACCGCAAAGAAAAAAAAAATGTAGTACTCAGCAACTGAGGTTTGGCAGTTCCATCTCATTCTTTTTTTTTTTCCCCCCTTCGAGAATGTATTTTTGTGTGCATTTTCTAAAGTAAAGCATAACTCATTTCTCTGGTTCATCAAGGAATGAAGTACATCAGAAATATATATTTTAAAGACATTTTGAAACATTTTCCTTAAAGCATTCCCATTTTGATTATTATAACCATTTAGGGAATCTTTTTTCAAGAATGTCATCCATATTTTCCTGACATCCTAAACACTATATATGGAAAATATTAACTAAAACAATTATTCAAGCTCATCATCATGGCTGTTACTCTCCTGGTAAAGTTAATAGTCTCTAATTTGAATATTTGCTGGTTTTTTAGAATGTCTTCTCTCTTCCAAGGGAACTATGCATTTTGTGAAAACAAGAGTTATGCCATATTTCTTTGCATCCATCATGGATTCAAGCAGAATGTCACATAGTAAATACTTCCTTAAAATTAACCTAATGAATGAAAGAATGAATAACTTGCAGTAGTTAACACATTAAATCTGTTTCCTTTAAACACAACCATCTCATTTTTTGATTGATGTCCCCTGAGTGAGCAAAAGGCATGTAACAGAACCTCTAGTCCAAAGTAGTACAGTGCAAAAAAGTGATGGGGAAATAAATAATATTTATTCAATATCTTCAAACTTTATGTTCAACTAAAATATATATATCATTTTAAATAAAAGAATCATTAGTTATGTTTTCAAAGACTGAAACAAAAAAGTGTTAATAGTATATCAATTTGCCTTAAGTTACATGCGTATTATTCCATCACGTTTCTTTTAAAAATATGATGAAAATATGTGTGTTAAATAATCGTACTTGTGACAATTTGGGAAAGAAAGACTTTCAAGTTTCTCCAATAGAATGTGTGATCCCCTCACTGCTGCTCTACATCACTGGGTGAGGACTCACATTGAGAGGCATAATTGAGACAGCATTTCCTGCTGAGCAAGATGCAGCCCCCTTCCTGGGCACAGGCCACAGACCCTGCAGCAAGAGACCTCTACTTTCTCTTTGACACAATGGTACTTCTTTTCATTTGTCAACCATCTCATCCCTGCAATTTTCTCTTAATTTTACACGAAGTTGAAAATGATCTCTCAAGTAAAAAATTACAGTAAATTTATTGCTTCCTCTCTCTGATGCTAAAATAGCAAATTAGTCATGTTGCTAAATCAAAATTATCTAAGACAATTAAACATTGTCAGTAAAAATAAAACAACAACAAGAAAATGACAAAAGAAGCCAAACGAAGTTTAAAATTTTTGATGTGGTTGTAGAGCGCAGGAAAAAAATGCAGGCGTCGTAGCATTAAATACATACTGCACGCCATGGAAAAAGCTTCAAGTGCATTATTTCACTCAGTGCTCACAGCAACTCTAAAAGGTAGATATTTTTTCCCCAAAATTTTATAAAACATGAACCTGAGACTAGGAGGGATATGAGTAACTTATTGATGGCTCAACCAGAATTCAAATTTTGGCGGACTCAAAAACAAAACTATTTTCTAACAGTGTACAGAATTTGTAATAAGGAATCTGGAAAACATAAGTAATGATATATATAGAGAGAGTTTTCCACAGAAAGGGGTTAAAAGTTACTACAACATTTTAGAAATGTAAAATACCTACTATGTTCTAGTAGTTACATTTAATTTATACAATTGTGACCATATCTCTTTAAGTAACATCAGAGTAGCTAAATTCAAATGAATAGCCAAACTAGCCCTCTAAATGAGCTCATCCTTCCCATCTTTGCCCTTTTTCACATGTGTCAAAGTTTGAAATATAAGGTTCATTATGATTTTCAGTGTAACCCACTTAACATCCTTAATAATTGTTACATTATTAATGGCACACACCTGCCATAAGTACTGTGCTGGTCTAGTTCTCTCATCTATTTATTTTCAAGCTGTGTGTGCTATTATTCACACATGTTAAATTTTTTTTAATTGTTAGTTTTTGTTGCTAAATGGCACCAATTAAAAATGTATTAATGTCTCAGAATTGGTTTATCGAAACCTAAAAACATAAGGAACAACATATCCATGTCCTTAAAATAAAGAGTGAACAAGATTCAAGTGTCAAAATATAATGTAGGGCTTCCCTGGTGGCACAGTGTTTGTGAGTCCGCCTGCTGATGCAGGGGACGCGGCTTTGTGCCCCGGTCCGGGAAGATCCCACATGCCGTGGAGCGGCTGGGCCCATGAGCCATGGCCGCTGAACCTGCGCGTCCGGAGCCTGCGCGTCTGGAGCCTGCGCGTCCGCAACGGGAGAGGCCACAACAGTGAGAGGCCCGCATACGGCAAAAAAAAAAGTAAAAAAAAAAAAAAAAAAAAAATATATATATATATATATATATATATAATGTAAATCTCTTTGTGCTAAGACAAGCAGTGATTTAAAAAGACCAAAAAAAAGTTACATACAACTTAAGTACTTGAAACTTGCAGTTTCTTACATTTCTAAATCTCACTGTACTGTCTGTAATAAAATATTGTCAAATAGTGGCTTAGATCTATTGACACGTTCTCAGCATTTATAAAACAAGCTCATTAATCTCTGTAATAAACCAAACAAGTTTTTACAGAGTAAGAGCAAAGTAATGCTTTCCATGATGAAGTTGATAACTTTAGTCACCAAAGATGAGATGGGACCAAAAGCAGATTCCAAATTCACACTATTTCTGAGAGGCTCATAAAGTCACTGAGACAGTTAATAATAAATATTATACACTCAAAAAGTCAGGAAAAATTATTGACAAAATGTCTACACCAATGAACATTGTTAGACATTGCATAATGTCAACATGGAGGAACTCTATGATGTGGGAGAGCAATGCCTCTTGGAAGTAGTAACAGACATTCCATTCAACAGTTGAATAAATCACTGATGTGCAGAGGATTTGCCCTTGATGGATATGTGGAATAAACTTGAGGGCAGAATGCTCCATAAATTTGGGTACTGGTCATCTCCCCAAACCAGGACTACATACAGATGTGGGAACAAGGCAGTGAATTCAACAGGGTGGAACACAGCTAAGTATGCAGAGGGGAAACTTGGCACTCTGAATAGAGAATTAAATAAAACTCAAATGTCAGTACAGATATTTTATTCATTGATAACAGCCAAGAGTCAAGCGTAATGCTACCAGATCTTCATTCAGTGTTGAAGGAAATAATAAAGTGGGGAATATAATCACGTTGATTTTCTGTGTATTGAGTGAAGAAATGGGCAGTGAATACGAAACTGTCCTGCCATGCTGTCAAGGGGAAAGAAGCTCACACAGGTTTTCGAAATGAAGGATGTGATAAACACATTTCTTCCTCCACAAGACCATTTCAATGATTTCAAGTGGCATGCCCAAATAACCCAATTTCCACAATATATTCAATTTATTGAATAGTCTAAACCTATCACATCAAAGACAAAATATCACCATATTTAATTCTGAGGATCAGAAAGATTTCTTAAAATGACTGAATAGCGATACAACAATACAATTGCTGCAACTTTAATCTAGTTCAACACATAATGGTTTTTTATATTTTTAGAGATAGAGGTTGGTGTCCTGTTGGTACATATATTTAAAAACATATCCAATGCTGCAACGAAACATGAAAAAAAAATTCTAGTCCTGAATTCAACAAGAGTATATTAATATCAATTTGGCATTATGTCTTAAGTTAAAACATTTAATTGAACATTTAACTCTCTCTCTTCTGAGTAGGATACACTTGTCAACTTAGACTCTGACAATTTGCTAAATGTATTTTCCAATAAAATATCTATTCATCATCTCTGGTTCCACATTAGCTTTAAACACCCAGAACTGAGAGCCACTAAACACTTGCTAGAGATCATTCCCATTGACCTATAATTAAGAGTTAGTACTTACTAAGTTAGAGGAAATAAGGAAAAAGAGAAAACAAAGAATGGATCTAGAACCTAAGATGTTTCTCAGAATATTCATCTTAAATTTACATACAAGTAACAATGAAAATGGCAATTAATGACTTTTTTCTAATATGAGACAAATATCAATTTTAATTGAAAATAAAGTTTTATTTTAAAATGTACCTATAACTGTGTTTTCTAAGTTGCTTTAAACTCACACATGCCATCTGTAGATACCAAAGTTGTGAATAACACTGACCTAATCAGTAAAGTTCAAATTCCTTGGCAAAGTACATAATACCTTCATTGATCCAGGCTCCCTTTACCTCTTCACTGTCTTCTCACCACTGTTTCCCTTTGCATGTTTCTGGAATACCAAATTATCTGTAGTTCTTCATATTACATGCATCTTTCTTACCTCCATAATTCTGTTTTGCTGTGTCCCCTAATGTAACACACTTCCCTCTCTGATAGACCCTCCCTCTTTCAACACTCCATCTGGCTAACTCCTCCTTGCCATCCTTTAATATTACTTAGCTCAATATCATTTAGATATTTTCTTTTTATATGAGCTTAGATGCTCTCCAGGGATTTTTCCCTGATCCCACATCTTCTCCTTGCTCAGTTATCTGCATTTATAAGGCTTTGTGATACTGATATCATGGAACTTACACTTTTAAATTATCAATGTGTATATTTATCTCTACTACTAGAATGTAAGCAACTCTAATTCCTTTTTGTTTTTATATTTTCAGAATCTAACCCAATATCTAATACACTGGAGATGTATCAAAACATGACTTACAATCAAATGAATGCTCAATTTTACCTATAAGAATGGAGGAGAGGGTAATGGTAAAGGTTTCATAGCTTTAGTAAAATTATTCTTCTAATCACTACTCTCACTATCCATGTTTGAGGAAGGTGAAGTAAATCGTGATGAGCCAGACAGATGGTTACGAGGATAGTTACAGATTTACTTAACAAAAAGTTTACTTTTTATAACTTGACTTTAACTTAATATTCAAACTTTTTAATATACCTATTTAAATTGTAGCTTTTAATGATGCTAAGCTTTCTGCACTTAGTTTAGGTCACACTGATAAGAAACTGAATGAAGCAAATGGGGTAAAAAATGCAAAAACAACTGCACTTAAGGCTAGTATATATGATACAGTTTTTGAAGCACATGTTGTAGTCTTCTCAGATGAAAACTCATTAAAAAGAAAACTATGGTATTGAAGGATTAGTACTTTTTAATTTAATATGAGATCTTGACATTTATTTTATAATGGAGAAAACATTTTAGTAAATTACAATGAATTCTTATTGGCTTAGCAAAAGGAAAACATTTGTTTATGAAAACTGTGGTACACAAGAAACATGTGATAGAGTCAAGATAAAGATAAGTTATCACAGATTCAAAGCTCTGGGATGTGAGAGCTCTTGACAGGTTATCTGGGCTGGCAATTCCCTTGCCTTGGCAAGATCATTTTCAAAACACAGCAGAAAAATGCTTTTGTGTATGTAAAAAATGCCTCTAGGGGAAAAGGAGTCATAATCTCCCTTAATAATTCACTAAGCCTTTTTAAAACATGGTACCTAAAGACAGTTTAGCACATTGAGTTCAGAGGCCATGTTCTTTTGCTTTCACTTTAGTGGTGAATTAGAATAGCCTAATTCACTGGGTAAATGTTGTTAGAGTTCTTACAAGCAACTCAAACTCATGTCAGTAACTGAACTCATCATTTTCTTTCCCTATCTCTCTTTCCAAACTGGTTCCTCCTTCTACATCACACACCCGTTTGCTCAAACCCAAGAGTCACCCTGTATAAACTAATTGTCCCCATCTTCCATACCTTCACATCAAATCCACTTCCAAGTCTTACTATTTATTACTCTAATATTCATCCCTTCCTTATTACTCCCAGATCTCACTTAGAACAATGAAAGAGCCTCCGTACTAATCTCCTTCAGTTCCGCCTTCCCTTGTTTCTAATTACACAGGAAAATATATTCTTAGTATAATAGCCATACAATGACGGACACAAAACATATCTATGGACTTGTTTCAGTTAACCATACCCAGATACAATACACATGTGTACACACAGATAGAAGAAAAATATCTAGAAAAAATTACAAAGTGTCATTGTTAACTTTTTCTGCACACACACAATAAGAGATATACATATGTATATACATAAGTACACACACATATACATACTGCCTTTATTTACATAATATATATATCCTACCGGTATCATATATTGTTTAATTAAAATTGTGATTACTGTTTTAAAGGTAAACTACAAGGAATTATGACAACATACAACAAGGGAGCTTTGACTGGTAATAAGGCATCAAGAAAGCTCCCTGTAAGAAGAACCATGTCATTTGCACCTTGCAGGGGTATGAGAACTGATTAATCAGTTGTTGGAGCGTTCCAGGCAGGCAGCTCAGCTTGAAAGCCCAGAGGCAGAGCATAGGGCAGCCCAGAGAGGCCATGGAAATAAAGGCAAGTGTGGTGGTGATGAAGAAACAAGAGCGGCAAGTGCAGGCGATGAGGCTTATGAAAGAGGTGGTACCCACGTTAAGTTGTGCCATAGATAAAAAGACTACAGTCTTTATGTTTTTCTGCAATCACCAGTCTGTTTATGCATGTGTCTTAATTTGTGATTGAAAAAAAAAATGAAAATACTGTTCTCAAAGGTAATATTCCTAATATGTAATGTCATCATGTCAATCCTCTACTCCCTATCACATTCAGGATAATGTCAAACAGCCCTGAAAGCACACACACTCTGCTTTGTGGGCATTTTCTGATTATTGGCCTGCACCTCTCACCACACCCACAATCATGCTGGACTCCAGCTAACCTGAATGGCTCAGTGACTGAACACAGTCACTTACTCTCTGTGTCTTTGAGTCAAACACACTTGTCCCCCAAGATCCTCTGGCTCATACATGTAGGACAATCAGAACTAAGCAAGCTCTACAGGCAATACAACCTCTGTGCTCATGTATAAATTAGGATTCTCCACCCTGCCTCTATTTTCCCATGTGTGTTTCCCTCGCACAATTCAACATATGCTTAGGTCAAAATGTGCAGAATGCCAAAAGATATATACAGAAATGTATACAGCTACAAGAAAATGATTTTATCAAGAAAAACGGATTATCAAAATAAACTTTGGAAGTACGTGGTAAAAAACAGAAACTATTTAAGATTAATTAAGAGTGAGAGAAATTTCACACTACAATTTTACAGAAGCTTTTTTCTATCAATAAAATGGGAATACTTATACTTATCTTAAAAGAGCCCTCAAGGCTGATATGATTATGACATTAAGTAATATATATGGAAAGGTATTTGAAAAAATATATATCTAAAAGTACATTTTATTATTCGTTTTGAGCTTAGAATTAAAAATCTCAATGTTCACATGTTCTTATACTGACCAAGTCTTACCTTAAAAATAAAATAGATGAGAATTAATTGAATATGTTATGCAATGAATATCCTTTTTTACCCTTGAATCCTTAATGCATACTAGCCACAACCTTAAAAAAATTTTTAATTGCAAAATAAATGCATAGAATGGTATACAATCACAAACCTCTCTCTACTCTCACACTGAATTCCCACTACTACCTTCCCCAAGCCTAATCACAGATTACTGTTAATATATTTGCAAGTCACAGCTTGTTTCAATGATCTGTTGCTTCTCAAAAGATTTTTTCTGTCTTCATTATGTTTTTAGGGAATCTATGATGCTTTCAATTGTATCTTTGATACTTGATGTCCTAGTCTGCCTTCTGTCTACAGAATCTGTTAACTGGTGGGATATGGCTTAAGGTTAACAGGGATATAGAACTATCTAAATTTAGATTTAGAGTCCATAACCTCTTAGAAGTTTTATATGCTTCTTGTCTTTCCTTATTTAATTTATAATTAATTAATGTGTTCGATACTTAATCTTTGAAATGTAGTAGCAATATCATCTGATCCTTATTTAAAATATCAAGTCATTTGATTTATTCTTTGATTATGAAAAGGTCATGCTACAAGTTCATGTTAATATATTGATAATTATGTATCTGGAAGAAAATTAGGAGTCTTCTCTATAATAATCTTTCAAACAGATAAGGCATGGAATAACCAAAGAGAAACAGGTAAGATGTGGCAGATAGCAAAGCTGTTTTGATGAACAATTCTATCTGAATTCCAGATTTATGGATGACAGCATTCATGATCTCCTAAAGTTCCTCCCAGAAGACACAGTTCTATAAAATGCAGTTTGAAAACCAATTTCTGTACTAAGCTGTGTGTGATTGTAACTTGGGGTAATTATCAGTATATATTCAATAACAATTGAGCAAAAACAAATTGATTAGGTAATACTGCTAAAAGGAGTATGACATTCTTGGTTGTGCAGACTTTCAGAAAGCTTTAGAAGGAAGAATCTCAAATTAATAAGTTTAACTGCATTGTTTACAGAAATTGGTATTTCCCAAAGATGACATTTTATAATATTATATTTATATTCTGCAGCTTTCTGTATTTTATATCTCCAGTCTACTTTTTTTTAATCCATTAAGATCTACATAGCTTCTTTTTCAGTGTTATTTAGTTTGGGGGATATAGGTATTTATTGATATATTCTTGTTCCAAAGTTCTAAGATTCTTGTGTTTTCATAATTAAGCTATTTATTTGTGATTTAGCCAGAAAATGCACAAACTCCACAAGGAGGCTGCCTCAATGCAAAAAGTAGAAGGGATCCAGGTATCATCCAAAGGTTTTCTGATTACAACAACATTCACAGGCAAACAAAAATGATGCTAATAAATAATAATTATAATGACCTATGATTTAAAATAACTCTACTTATTCTTCTATCCATCAGACTTCACAGTAAAGGGATCTCTGACTTGATTTACATCCAATGGCAATAAATCTAGATTACCATGGACTTGCATGGCATGCCTGCATTGAGCAAATACCATGGCACTAGTGTCAGCTATCTAGTCTCAATTCAGGAATTAAAAGGAATAAGCAGTTTGCTGTAAATATAGTTTTGGTATGTGTGTGTGTGTGTGCGTGTGTGTGTGTGTGTATATATACACATATACATATATATATATATATTACTTTTCCTTACTATATTTTTCTCTAATACGGAGACTTCTTTTGATGAATAGGCGAAACAGAATTCAGAAAAGCAAGAAGAAAGCTGAATTACACATCATTTCTGGTATGTTAACAGTAAAGCTTGAAAAGTTTTCTCCCATCAGTTTCCTCTGAGTCATTAATATGCATGTACAGGACAGACAAAAGTTTGGAATTCACTCTTTTGATTTTTATGTTTATAATGACCTATGAATTTTTTTTAATGCACTTTTTCTTTAAGCTATGTTCTTAATCTTTCCCTGTTTTTATGATAAAAAAAATGATGACATTAGCAAAACTTCTCCATCTTGTCTTCTAAATCATTAATAGATTTAATACCATCAGTACTAAAATTGATCCTGAGGGCATCCACTATTAACCTCTTTCCACATAAGAAGTCCATTTATTTATGGTCTTGCTTTCTATCAATTCTACAGTTTTAAATCTGAGAAGGAAATTTTCCTGTTAATCCTTGGTCATCAGCTTTCTTTAGCTTTGTCTTGTAAAGAACTTTTTCAGAAGTTCTGAACCACACAAGCATTTCCCTTCCCTATACATAATTTTGCCAGTACACTTCATTTGTTGGATTTCTCTCAGGTAAGGGTCTATTTAGTCTTGAACAGAACAGTCAGGAACATAATTTAAATACCCTAATAGTATAAATCAGCTACTTTGAAAAAGCCAGGCGAACAAATTAAAGTGACATGAGTAAATTCAAATTTCACCCATCTGTTAGATTCATACATAATCCATTAATTAAATGAAATCTAATATGCTAGTAAAGCATACTTATACGGGCTTGATTCTCTCTAGTAATAAAAACGTATTTTAAAAAAATTTTAGCATGAAAATATAACTAAACAGAAAATTGACAAGCTGTGGATCTGTTAAAAACTTATGCTTTTTGATTGTTATTCCTTTTAATTTTCAAAGATCAAAATGACATTCTATTTTAGATGGATTGTTACTTAAATATCAACTTTATTCTCCAAGTGAAGAATACAAAGTCTCTTAAAATATAAAAAGGTTTTGAATATTTGCCTTCTTGCTAAAAACATTTCACAAACTTCCTTAGGTATATTTTAAAAATTCAGAACTATATAATAGTGGCTTGAAAGTATTTCCTCAAAGGATTTATTTCTAATAGTGATGCTGACTTTGACAGTGTTTTCCAGGAATAAGCTAAAGCTGTCTATGAGAAAATAATAGCTAGAAAGGTAAATTTACTCAGGACCAAATTGACTTTATCCCAAAAGAGAAAGACCTCAGTTTTATATAAGTTTCTCAGTCATGGCTTTTGCCTGTTTCCAGATGAATTTTGCAACACCATGATGCATTTAAGAATGGAAATTCAGTGACTACAATGCTTATTAGAAAAGCTTCTGATGTATTGTTGCTAGACGTCCCCTGAGTTCAATTGAACTACTGAACATATTTTAAAAATTAATTAATGACAGCATAGTGGGTGTAAGTCGGGAACTTAAGTGTTTTACATGTCATTCCCTTTAATTCCAACAACAACAATATGAGATTATTCCTATTGTTATATCCATATTAAAAATAAGGTTAAGGGTCTTCCCTGGTGGCGCAGTGGTTGAGAGTCCACCTGCCGATGCAGGGCACACGGGTTCGTGCCCCGGTCCGGGAAGATCCCACATGCCGCGGAGTGGCTGGGCCCGTGAGACATGGCCGCTGAGCCTGCGCAGCCGGAGCTTGTGCTCCGCAACGGGAGAGGCCACAACAAGTGAGAGGCCCGCGTACCGCAAAAAAAAAAAAAAGTAAGGTTAAATGTTTTGTCCAAGGTCACAGTAATGTAGGAAGAATTCTGGTTCTTCAATATTGCAATCCAATAAAATTTTTTAAAAATGTTAATTGAAATAAATGTTCTTAATTTATCAAACACTTTCCAGTTTTATATTTTGTTATCATTATATAATTTTTAAACTTAATCCTACTTTCAAAGATAATACTATTAATTTTTTTTCATACCAATCCTAGTCCTTTCCTATACAAATCTCTTCTCACAGATACGGTTAAAAATTGAAATTTTAGTCCCAGTAATGAGTTTGGCGTTTTGCTCCTAATATTAAGAAATACTTGAAATATTATTCTTAAAAGTCTTCTATCTGGAAGTGCAAGTTTTTTCTTTTTTTTAAACAATTTCCAACTCAGAAGCTTCTGAGCTGTTTCCAACCTAAAGCAAGAGTGTCACTGAACATAAATCTTTATCTCAATTTCAGATTATTTATCTTGAATACAGTAATTCCACTATTTGAAATCTATCAAAAAGGCACTGCATATACATTGCCATGTGGGTGGAGTGACAATTTTTTAATGCTAATGTATTACCAAAGTCATAACCTAGATACCAGGTAAGAGTGGAGGTGTGTGATAATGATTGTATTTTATATATTTAATTGCTTTTGGAAAACTTTACTTATTGACTATTCACCATGATCAAGGCAGAAAAGTAAAACATCTTTAACTTCACAAGGAGAAATTTAAAGCACCATGTTTGTTGACAAGTCAAATCCTGCCTTTCAGTTTGATTTTTTTTAAAGGATTTCAACACCTAACTTGATTTCAACTGTTATCACAGGGAATATAATGTTAAAGGAAAATTATGAGCTATTTCAATAAAATAACATTTATATTACTAAAATCCAACTTTTCATTACAAGAGAAAAAAGGAATATACCACAATAAATACTTTCCTCCATACTAATTCGCCTCCATACATTAGATGGACAATTTAACTTTAAAAATGTGTTACAGGGCTTCCCTGGTGGCGCAGTGGTTGAGAGTCCGCCTGCCGATGCAGGGGACACGGGTTCGTGCCCCGGTCGGGGGAGATCCCACGTGCCGCGGAGCGGCTGGGCCCGTAAGCCATGGCCGCTGAGCCTGCGCGTCCGGAGCCTGTGCTTCGCGACGGCAGAGGCCACAGCGGTGAGAGGCCCGCGTACCGCAAAAAAAAATAAATAAATAAATAAATAAAAATGTGTTACCAAAAATATACATTTTAAAGTACTAAATGAATTAAAGGAATATTTTGCCCCTAATTTTTAGAGAAAAAACTCCATTCTGTTTTTCTTGCACAGAATTGAAAGAGAAGAAATACAATTAAAAATAGATTACTTAGAATGTTTTTATCAATCAATCGAAACCATTGATATTTATTGATTAATAACTATTTGTCCAGCAATAAATAAGATAATTGAGAAGAGTTGTATTTATGTTCAAGGACTTTACAAAATAGTTGTGAAACTATTACTTTGTAAAACAATAAAGCCAACAATTAGAAAAGCATAATGAAAAATTAAATGACAGTAATATAAATAAGCATTAAATGATGATGCTGAGTATAGCTCAAATTCAGAGATTCAGTGTTACTAGAAGTTAGAAGGGAAGTGAGGAAATCTCCAAATTTTATCAGACAATATCATTCCTGGGGGGAATTGAGATTCATTTAACACCTCCTTGGGCTGATAGCTACAACTGATGGAAATGCTAAATGGAAGTGCCAAATATTTATTCTTCACAATACAAAAATAAAATTAAAATGGCAATGCTTGACTGACCTAATTTATGTATGTGTTTGTCTTTGTTTTCAAATATTTCTGGTCAAAATGATTAACAACATTAAAAGTTATATTTTCTCTTCATTCTTGTATAATACTCTTAAGGCTATAATGAAATATATACAAACTTATCTACACAGAACCTTTTTTTGAAAATAGTATTATAATATTATTTTGCCTATGAAACTTAGCTAATTTTTTAAAACTCAAAGGAATACTTCATAACAGCTGCCTCTTTTTCCCTAAATGATTGCCTTTTGGACTTTGTACTTTCCAAATGTTGAGTGAATTTTAAATGTCTTTTTATGCTCAGGTTTTGTTTTTTTTGTCCCACCCCAGCAATCAACATTAAGATTATACCACACCGGCTCTCCTGTTTAAGTTTCACTTTTGCTGAACTTAGCACTAGGCTCCAAGAACTGAATTTAGTTCTTTGATTCATGTCTAAAAAAATGAGCCAAAAGAGTTTTTACTAACCATCAGTCATTTAACTGTGCCTCTCTAGTGTTCAGAGATGTCTCATTCCATGATAGAAGGGCAGTTAACACCTGTAAGGTAATTATATCTACCAAATGCTGTTGGCCAGGAATATGAATATATAATTATTCCTACCATCTGTTAATTGTTCTATTTGAATCACTTATTTCATCATATACATTTACTTGGCAACTACCTACTTTTATTAGCCTCTAGAAATGCAACATTTGCTTGTAGCAGAGTTTTTGTCTTTACATCATTAAGATGGAATTTTTAAGTTTTGGGGGAAGACATGAATTAAATGGATAAAAAAGCATATGTGTTCATGTGCAGGAAGGAGGGGGAAGAAAATTATACTAGTGAGAGGGAAATCCAAATAAGAGAGTAAATCATTTTCAGAGGGAAAACCTGAAACTCCAGTTATTTACTGTTGCTACAGAAATAAGCAACTGACTATTTTATATTGACCTTACATCATGTGACATTTTTATATTTGCTATTATTTCCAAGAGATTTTTAGTAGGACCTTTGGGATTTTCAACATAAATAATTATATTATCTTTGAGTAAGGACAGTTTTATTTTTTACTTTACAATCTGTATACAGGTTATTGCTTTTTCTTGCCTTACTGTACTAACTAGGACTTCTAGTACAGTATTCCCCCCTTACCCACAGTTTCTCTTTCCACAGTTTCAGTTACCACGGTCAACTGTGGTCTGAAAATACTAAATGAAAAATTCCAGAAACACACAATTTATAAGTTTTAAATTGTGCACCGTCCTGAGTAGCGTGATGGAATCTCAAGCTGTCCCACTCCATAACCCCTGAGACCCCAACCATCACATCATCTGTCCTGACATCCAGCCATCTACATCAACATGGGTCGGTGATCCAGGATCACCAGAAGCAGGTAATCCTACTTCTGATACATCCTTAGAAAGTCAATAGCAGCCTAAGGCTAGGACACAATACCTAAGTCACTCACCATTTTTTATCTCATCACATAGACATTTTATCATCTCACACCATCACAAGAAGAAGAAGGGTTAAGAAGTACCATACAATATTTTGAGAGACCTCATTCACGGAACTTTTATGACATAACTTTTTTTTTGTTCAATTTCATTGTTATTGTTGTTACTCTCTTATTGTGCCTAATATATAAATTAATCTTTATCATAGGATTGCATATATAGGAAAAAAACAGTATATATAGGGTTCTGTACTATCGGTGGTTTCAGGCATCCACTGGGGGTTTTGGAATGTATCCCCCCATAAAAAAGGGGAGAGGGACTACTGTATGCTGTTAAATAAAATTGGTGAGAAAGGATATCTTTACCTTGTTCTCAATCCTAAGGGAAGGATATTACTTTTAGGTATGTTCAGTGCATTCAATTAAATTTCAAACCAAGCTGAGGTACGTATCTTTGGCTCATGTTCTTGTCATGGTGAAGACATTTTCCCTAAATTTTACCTTCCAACTTATAATTGACTTATTTACTATATTATTGTCCCCAAAAGGCAGAGATCTTTATTTTGTTCACCAACATGTTCCAAATACCTTGAACAACTTTCTGGCACATATGAGGGGGCCAATAAATACTTGTAGAATGAATTTAAACTGTTGGGCTCAGTTGTGGGCACTGCTTATTTAAATTTTAATACTAAAATATTTCAAGTGATTCAAAAGAAGTACTACTAAAAAAATTTCTGAAGAAATTTGATGACAGAAGGGTCAAGGTTGTAAGGATCAATAATAAGTGACAGATCATATTTGTACAATGTAATTTTTCAACCTGTGTAGACAATATTGACAACAGTATAAAAGCAGTATATCCAAAATTATCACTCAGAAGCAAAGGTTCATCTAACATGGAAAATATTATGATTACTTCCTGCCAGCTGGGTTCACTATTTGTGGCAATAACAAGTGTCTGAGACCTCAGTGTGTAGAATGCAGTGAAAACCTGAAAAATTATTTCAGGGAGGAATCAAATTACAACATGACCATGGAATGAAACAAAGTTCTGAGTTTGTTTTAGCATATATTCTATAATGCCATGTTACTAAAAACCAACAGAATTTATATCTGACATTAAATATATACTTAGTTTTAATAACACTGTTGACAATAATAGCTACAAATTGTTGATTACTTACTGTATTAGTTTCTAGGGCTGTTATAACAAATTACCACAAAATGGATAGCTTAAAAAAGAACAGAAATGTTCACTTTTGTCATTATGGCTAGAAATCTGAAATCAAGGTGTTAGGGGAGTTGGTTTCTTCTAAAGACTCTGAAATGAAACTGTTCTGTGCCTTTCTCTTAATTTCTGGTGGCTGCTGGCAATCCTTGGTGCTTTTTCCTTGGTTTGTGTCAACATAACTCCTACCTTCGTCTCTATTTTCACATGGCCTTCTTGCCTGAGTGTCTGTTCTCCTCCTACAAGTATATCGGTGATTGGATTGAGGATCCACCCTAATCCAGTATGACCTCATCTTAATTAATATTCAAAAATACTATTTCCAAATAAGGTCCCAGTCACTGGTAATGGGGATTAGGACTTCAACCTATCTTTTGAAGGGACGCAATTCAACCCTTTATAACCTACTATCTGCCAAGCACAAGGCTAATTATTTAATAGACATTAGCTCTTTTAATTCTCACAACTATTATTATGAAATAGTACTAGGATTATGAAATATTAGGATCATCATATTATCCAATTAGGGCCCTGAGCTATAGAGAGGTCTACTCAGTTGTCCAAGGCCACACAGGGCAGCACATTAGGAAAATGCTATGGCATTGGTGGGAGCAAGCGCAGTGGCAGCTTGTACAAAAGTAAAGGCTGAACTACGTGCAGGCAGCTGTGATGTGCTGTACTACCAAGCACACTCTGCTTAGGAAGGACAGCATCTTTCCAGACACTGTGAGATAATGGCCTACAACTTGTATTTCATAGTCACGAACAGTGTTTAAATAAATTACAGCAGGGACTTTCAGAATTTCTCGTTACAAACCAAAGCTCACTGCTGCTCATGAGGCAAGGTGTTAATCAACCACTGGAAATGAGAAGAATAATTACTTTTTAAAATTTTTTCTGCTGAGGAGGCCTTTTTAGATAAACATCTCAACTAGGACAGAGAGGCAAGGTTTTGGCTTGCTTTTGGCTTAGGATTTTATTTAGCTGAACAAACTCACTTTCTTGATGCAGGGTCAAAATGTTACTGCCGGGAATATGTCTTTGATGAAACTAAAACTTGCTATTTAGATTCAACGTACAATGTAAGGTAAAAATGACTTTGCAAACTGGTACTGAATATCTGACTGAGCAGAACCTTGACATAATTGAGAGTATTTTGAAATGGTACCCTACAACATTTCGGTTTGCTTCACCCAAATTGAACTCTTTGCAAGTAAGCACTGTGAACAGCAGTTGAAGTCTCTTAGTGATTCTGCACTAAAACAACAATTTCCAATTATTCTTTTAAGCCTCTGAATCAGCTTTATAAGAGATTATCCTAAGATTGCAAAATAAACTACTAAAATACATTTTTTCAATTACATGAATTATCTACATGAATTGAGATTTTCCTGATACCATGAAACCAAAATAAAGTGCAGAAATCAACCTGATGTTGAGGCCAGTAAGACAGCAGCCCTCATCCCAAAGCAACAGAGTTCAATTTTTGTTTTTATCAAAATACCCTTGGTTTATAAGAAAAATTTATAAACTTCTGAAATAAATGTATGCTTATAGAAGTATCTGTTGGGCTTTCACACTGATTTCATTTTTAAAAAACGACTTTCAACGCTGAAGAAAAACTTACTGTATGAGGACCCAAATCCTTAGTTTTCAAAGTAAGCCTAAAAGGTGATATTTATCCATCTTCCCATCTTCATCTTTAGATACTCTCACCCCATCCTCCAGGCACGCTGCTTATGCAAGTGTTGGCACCTTCCTTGAGATTGGACGGTCTTCTCCTTTTCTTTTTCTCAGGGTACCAAAAGCACTCCTATCCTTCAAGGCCCTGCTGAAAATTTTCCTTCTCAATGGACAGAGGCCCAGCCATCACCTCCCTTCCCAGAACTCTCAGAGCAAATGTTTCAAAACTTCATGGTAAAGTCCTTAAGAGCAACATCTGTATGATACTGTATCTCAAATGAGGGTATATGTGTGTGTGTCCACCAGAAACAGGAGGAACCACAAGTTAACTATGTCCAACCTTCCTTGGATTCCAAAAATTTAGGGGAGAAATTACGTTAAAATGCCAGAAGAAAGAATAGAAAATTCACATGAATTTTTAAGACATAGCCAAAACTTTCAAAGGAATTGTCCTGTCAGAGATGAGGAAGTCAGGCTCTCCCAGAGGTTGTGGTCCATCTTCTCTAATGCCAACGTTCTTTGATGGAAAAGTCTGATGGCTGAGTTAATTTTGTATATTTACAAGCTAATATAAGGTACAAAAAAAGATGTTTTTGGAATGGATGACAGATGAGAGCTAAGTAAGCCACAGAAATGACACGAACTAATACTTCAATACTTCAACCAAGTACTGCAACAAGAGTTCTTTCTATCAAAGATGTTACCAGTGCCCATTTTGAAAAGTGAGGCTAAAAGGGAACTATTGATTCCATCATGAAATACTTCCACTAGCTGCTTATACTGTCCATTTGACTCACGATTTGTAGAGCCAAAGACCTTGGTTTAATATGGGTCTTCATTCTTGCTTTGAAAATTATACAATTTGCCTTATCCGTTATCTGTTTAAGTCGGCTTGGGACTTGGCCTACATCTGCTTATTTCTAGTAATTCTGATTATTCTACTCCTTGCTCAATGTCTCCACAAATGATTCTTCCATACCTCTCAGAGTAAGCCATCTCATCATAGCTATTCAAGACATAATATTTAACCAGTATTATTCATGTGTGGTGCATGTTTTCAGTAATATATTGGCTTATATGAAAAATAAAAACATATTTTTGCCTTATCACAGTAGATCCATTGCTTCAATGTAATACTGCTAGTTACTTTTTTCATTCCATCACTGATTAGCTTTCATCGCCTGGAATTAAGTATTTGCCTAAATTAGGTTGATGCTCTCAGATCCTTGTCTTCCTTTTTGTTACATTCATGCAAGAGGCAGTTTCACAGTACCTTCAACAGAGAAATTACTCAATAAATGTTTGCTAAATTTAACTGGAAGGAATAAGAAATGCCATCACTTCTCTGAGACACAAGAGTCAAGGCAGACGTAAGGTGATCTATCACTGCTAACAAAATCAGTGCATATACATAAATGTAAAAACGTAATAGCCCATTCAATCCATTTACAAGTTGAACATCATTACCTTCAGAACAACTTCAAACTAATAGTATTTAGAAAAAGATTAAGGTAGCGCATTTTATTAGGCATGTCCCTACTCCCATGTCGTATACTCTTCATTGTCATTTCATGACTAGATGTGTCATCAAGTCAGTTGAGAACATTAATCTTGCTTAGGTTCAAAGGAAAAAAAAATTCCATCCAAGGAAAGCAATGAAGCATTTCTCTATATCTTTTATGTTTAAAGGCTTTCTGAGTGTCATCAGATAATGTCACATTCAGACAATCATCTTGCCAGTTCGGAATGCACAACTCTGCTCCTATTGCTGGGTGAGAAGATTTAAGAGAATACAGCAAGAGTTATAATATGGTATATTTTGTCTAAATCATAGAATATTTTTAGATGATAATAACGCATAAATTAAATAATTGCTTGGGTCAAAAGATTAAGGCTTGGGTCAAAAGATTAAGGCATCTTAATGTGGAATATAATTTGTTCTAATTATTCTGGCTATAATTTTTCTAGCTCATACTTTTAAATTCAATTTCCTCACATAGCTAGAATACGAAACCTATTTCTGTAAACATTACATTACTTCTAAGGATGTGCTCTCAGTAGTAAATCTTGCAATGTACTGATTGACCAGCTTTCCTTCAATGCAAGAACAATAGGCCCACTTTGTTGCCAGGACATATACACCAGTGTCCCATCTCAGTGAGCTGTACCATCAGCCACTAAGTTACAAGTTGGAGACCTAGGAACCTGGCTCACCTTAACCTGCATATTCCTATCTCATCAAGTCCTATCAATTTTTCTTGTCTGTCTTTTGAATCTATGCAATTCTCTTATCTACACATTAATCCAAGACAGTGAGAAAAAAAAATAGGCATCATAGGGTAAAAGGGTTTTTTGTTTGTTTGTTTTCTAATTTAGGAAATGCTGGGTTAAGCAAATTAAATACAGGTATTTACCAGAAGACTTATTGAGCACTGAACATGTCTGTTGTCATTTTAACTCTCCACATCACATTTTGAAAATTCACTTGGCAATTAAATGCTTGGGGACTAGTTGAACACTAAACTGTTTTTCCACAGACAAAAGGATGGCACTGGTAGAGAACGTATATGAAAATGGGGAGATTTCACCTCTAATTTAGAAGCCCAAGATTCTGGAAACAGGTACACTAACTAATAAGGAAACACTGGATATGAAACACATTCAAACAACTGAATAATTGAATTATATTTTAAGGAACTTGCTTTGAAAGCTACAAGGTTCTGGGGTCAGTCTTCCACTCCTTTGCTGTTGCATGAAAGAGCAATTGTTGTCTTCTGTCTTATAATTTCCATCCATTTCACATCCTCATGGGACTGTAAATGCCTACTTTCTGCTCCTCTTTCAAACACCTTGTGTACTAAAATTTTTTTCTTTCTCTCTTCCATTTCAAGAGGAGAGAATTGAGGGGAGGGTGTTACACTGAAAAGAAAAATCAATTCCCTAAGATGCAGTAAAAAGTATAATTGAAATAATATATTACAGATTGTGCCAGGACGGAGTTTTGAGCATTCAGTTCATGCCGTGGCTTTATTTCAAAGTCACTGGAAGATAAAGCAGCAATTGTGACTCTGGCAATCTTCCAAATCTCAGCTGTGTGTTACTTGAAAAACTACTTCTTGGTGGCAAAACATGGTGATCAGGTGGGGGCAACAAAGGACACATGACCTAATAAAAATCTAGGGGGAGCCACGTCAGGTGAGAGACCACCACTAAGCATGCTCTAGTCTGCATCTGCTTGTGAGGGGATGGCAGGTGTGCATTTGGACACAGGTAGGCTATTAACTACTGCTCAACAGTAAAATTAGCTCTTTTCTGTTCCCAGACATCTCAGCATCTCAGTATAGAATAGATATCCAACTCTCACTGCTATTTTGGCTTAAAACCTTCCAGTGTCCCTCCAGCCAGAAGTATAATTAGGATACCTGCAGAATAAAATGCCCTCCTTCAAGTCAAGTGAAGTTTTATAATCGTGCTTTTTTTTTCTTTTAATGAGACTGAGTTTTAAAAGGGATATCCCCAAACAACCATCTCACAGTTTATAAGAAAGCATGATTAACTCTTCCAGGATTTTTTTCACTATTTTTATTTCATAATGTTAAGTTAGAAGCAACTAATGCTATGATAATGTGATAATGTGATTCAAAATCTGCAAACTGAGTCATTAGTGTTTTTAAATTTTAGCTCTGATCTTTGCACTAAAGAAAAATGATACTGGTTAATAGTTTGTATATAAAATACTTAAATAACTATTGCCATTGATGTCTTCAAAGGCCAAATACTTTTTTCAGACAAATAATTATAAACCACTGTACTACAAAATGCTCTTCATCTACCATCAAACCAGTGAAATAAAGTGCACAATAAAAATATTTTATAAGATAAAAGATCAAGAATAGAAATATTTACAAGTTGTGCAATTAAAACAAGAAGTAGTGTCATGAGTTACAGCTGCTTCCCTGATTCTGGAGAATATTACTAATATCAAGCTTTATCATAGATCTTTCCAGAATCACACAGATGACACCACTACTACATGGACAAAATATAAGCGACATTAGTTAAATTTATGGCATACTTGATTTTCATTTAGTATATGAATATCATGTTTATTCTATCTTCCACAAAAGTTTTCCCACCACACACAACCTGAGTTCTACCTACGCTGATTTAAGTCTAATGATAAACTAGCAAATATTAATAGCTATTCTTCATGTCATTTTCTAAAACGTGATGACATGTAAACTAGAGAATGATCATGATTTTCCCATCAGCCAGATTTGAACACTTGGATGTCAACATCTTCCATTCCAGTAAGAGAGCAACTCTCCATAGAGAGACACTCAAAAGCTACCGAGACTGTCAGAGACTGACTCACATTATCGCATCAGTTACAAAATGAAGTAGAACAGATACCTTTCCAACAAGGTGTCATTAGTCAAAATTCAATCTTAAGGATGAGAGGAACATGCTGAAAATTTTAGCTCAGAGTATTTATGTAGGAAGAGATTAAAACAGCTATTTAGGGCATCCGTGGCGGCGCAGTGGTTGAGAGTCCGCCTGCCTATGCAGGGGACACAGGTTTGTGCCCCAGTCTGGGAGGATCCCACATGCCGCGGAGCGGCTGGGCCCGTGAGCCATGGCCGCTGAGCCTGAGCCTCCGCAACGGGAGAGGCCACAGCAGTGAGAGGCCCGCGTACTGCAAAAAAAAACACCCCAAAACAAACAAAAAAAACCCAGTTATTTAATATCAAATGTTGAAAATAAACATTTAGAATTTAGGCATATAATTTACGAATGAGTTTGATATCCCTTGCTCTATACAGTAACTTTCCTTTGGACACTATGAATAGAACGATGTGATTTATAAGACATGATGATCCTGAAAACCGATCTCTTCCACTTTAAAATGTGTATCATTCTGATATCTAATGTAAATATCAGACACATACAGATGATGAGCTAAACTTAAGAATATTAGGAATCTTGGTATTTCTCATTTGCCTGGACAAAATTTGAAAAACAAAACATGCAATGACTTTAGATTTTTTTTTTTTTTTACTTTGAAACATCCTTATGAAGGGATTACATTTGATTCAAGTTTATGTATCCACAATTGATGAAAAAATTATAAATGAGATAACATTTTTAAACTTCATTTGGAGGATCAAAACAACAAGAGTTTATATTTTGAAGAAATGCATTTCACAATGTAAAAATTCAAATTGGATATCTTAATGAGTATGCTGTTAAAGGGCAAAGTCACAAGCAAGTATAAAACAGTAATACTTTCATCACTATCTGTATGGAATAATGACTAAAGGAAAATCTTCAAAGTAAAAAGTAATACACTGGATGCTGTGGATTTCAAATACTTATCGCAAGTCTATGTCCCTTCTATTCCAGAATGGTCCCAATGCCAAACATTCTAGCTTTTTTCTACCTATAAATCATTAGAATGGTATAAAATTACAACTATTTTAAGATTCAAACACTGTTCCCTGAAACAAAATTGGCAAAACAGTTTTGGCACACCATGAGTTCTGATTTTTTACTTTGAATGGTTTCAATAATATTATTGCAATACTCAATAAAACTATTCACTACTGATTAGCACAGAGTAAACTGCATTTGTGGTGATGCATATATTTCCATTTCCGCAGCCAAATGCACCTCTATGATGCCAAAACAAACATACATGCATATTTATAGCTTCTCTTAAGCATGCATAACCTGAAAAAAATATTCCTGAGTTCTAGCTGCTCTTATTTCAGAGGCTTTATTTTTTTTTAAGTTGTACTAAGAATACAAGTATATTTTCCTTTTTTATTGATTAAAAAAATTTTTTTATTGAAGTATATAGCTGATTCACAATGTTGTGACAATCCCTGCTGTACAGCAAGGTGACTCAGTTATACACATACAGACATTCTTTTTCTATATTCTTTTCCATTATGGTTTATCACAGGATACTGAACACAGTTCCCTGTGCTATACAGTAGGACCTTGTTGTTTATCCATTCTAAATGTAATAGTTTGCATCTACCAACCCCAAACTCCCAGTCCATCCCTCTCCCTACCCCCACCCCTTGGCAACCACACGTCTGTTCTCTGTGTCTATGAGTCTGTTTCTGTTTTGTAGATAGGTTCATTTGTGCCATATTTTAGATTCCACATATAAGTGATATCATATAGTATTTGTCTTTCTCTTTCAGACTTAACTTCACTCAGTATGACAATCTCTAGGTTCATCCATCCATGTTGCTGCAAATGGCATTATTTCATTCTTTTTTATGGCTGAGTAGTCAAATATGATATCTTCTGAAGTATTTTTTATAATATTGTCATCACTGCGCTCTCCCCCTCCACTGTGAGTGTGGTATTCTTCATTCATCAAATTTGGGGAAGCTTTCCTAGTCACCTGTGCTGGTTAATGTTAAGTGCCAACTTAGCTATGTTGCCATGGTGCCCTGTTGTGTGGCAAACACCAAACTAGATGTTGCTGTAAAGGAAGATTTTACATGTAATTAACATTTAACTAGTAGACTTTGAGTAAAGCAGATTAATCTTCATTATATGGATGGGCCCCATCCAATCAGTGGAAGGCCTTAAGAGAAAAGATTGAGATCCCCCGAAAAAGTCTGCCCCCAGACTGCCTCTGGACTCAACACTGCAACAACATCTCCTGCCAGATTTTATGGTCTGTCAGCCTGCCCTGCAAGGTTTGGATTTACCAACCTCTACAACCCCATGAGTCAACTCCTTAAACATCAGTCTTTCTCTCTTTTTTCCTTTCTATCCACCCCCCTCAGTGCACCCCCCCCACATTCAAATTGCTCTGTTTTTCTGGAGAACCCTGACTAATACACCACCACATTTTGTATTTTCTTCTTTATTTAGTCTTAAAGATGAGGGGCAAGGTCTAACCATGATTGATTGTGTTCACAAACAAAGCCTGTGTGACCTCCTCTTTTCACCCTCATAGTTCATGGCAACTGCTGTTGAACTCTGTTTCTTAACAAGTTGGAGGGCTATTGAGGGAGAGTTGGAGCTCTTGGTTTGGTGAAGTCATTGTGCCAGGGTCCACCAGCGAACCAAGCCTACAGGATGCGCTCTGAGTTTGCCTCTGAGTGTTACACTCAGGTAAAGAGGTTGGCCATTTCTGTCAAGTGCTCAAGAAAGAACAGCATCTGGTAGAGTTTTAAGAGGTCATCGGATACCTGATTAAATATGGTGCTACGGGCTGAATTGTGCCCCCCCCCAAATTCGTATTTCAACCCCAGTACTTCAGAATGTGATGGTATTTGGAGAAAGGGTCTTTAAAGAGATGATTAAGTTAAAAAGAGACCCTTAAGGTGGGCCCTGGGTGTTATAAGAAGAGGAAATTTGGACACACAGAGACATCAGGGATGCAGCAAGTACACAGAGGAAAGACCATGTGATGACACAGCGAGAAGGCTGCCATCCGCAAGCCAATGAGAGAGGCCTCAGGAGAAATCAAACCTGCTGACACCTTGATCTTTGAACTTCTAGCCTCTAGAACTGTAATAAAATAAGTTTCTGTTGTTTAAACCATGCAGTCTCTGGCATTTTGTTATGGCAACCTTGGCAAACTCATACATGTGGTATCAGAAAATGAGGAAATAGTAGAACATCTGAGAAAGGCATTACAGACAACACAAAGTTCTTTCTGGGCCTCACCTATCAAACATACATCCCAACTAAGTTCCTCAGATCTGGGATCCAAATGTGTAAAGGAAGATGTCCAACTAATTGAATGTCATGGCATCTTCAGAGTCTTACCTTTTTCATGATTGTTGTATGAGGTTGTATTTTCTCAATTCCTGCTTAATAAAAATGCCTTTTTGTTGCCTTCTCATATGAATGTTAATCAGACTGGTATAAAATTCCTGACTCACTACTTTTCCTCAAAACACTGTAGATGCTGTTGCATTTTCTTCAGGTATTTACTATTGTTGACTAATTCTGTAGTATTTTTATTAAAAAAAAAAAAGTTCCTATGCTACTTCTTTGTTTATGTATTTTTGGATAAGCCTAGAGCTAGACTGAACTTGGGGTGATAGTTAACAAAAACAATGCATCTTTTGCTCTTTGTTCCACTCCATATGTCCTCTTGTGACGGCTGATCCCATGGCTATGTGATGGCTAGTTGATGTGCATGATTCCTTTCCAAGCTCTAGAATCTAGCTGACTATCTCTGGTGAAGCTCCAGAGCCCGAAGGTGGATCTTATTCTTCTCCCATTCTAAGAAGTCTAATGTTCAGAACAGCTGGAATACCCTAAAAATGAGACGCTCCAGCATAATCTGCTACCTGGGATTTTCCTCTTTTGTTTATAGTGTCCCACTTGCAGGAACTTTACTCTGCAGGGTGCAAAATATAACCACATATTTTCTCCTCCCTATTTCTCATTTATACTCTGTTACTTTCTTGAATGTACTTTTAAACCAATAGGTAGGTACTTGAAGATGGGGTTTACTTTGAAAAGCAAAACTTCTACAATATAGGAGTAGTTGCCCAGTTTTTCACTTTGAGAAAAACTTTTATTAAGTCAGGTTCAAAATAGTTTTTACTTCGTGCTTCAAGCAAGCTTAGTTAGCTTTATCCAGAAGTACAGCACAGGTAACCCATCAACTGCATTTAAAAATCCAGTTCCAACAACAGAGCTATGGATATATGTATGACAAAGAAAGTAGAGTAACATGATAATAGCTGGTTAGTATACAGGTGTTCACTATAAAATTACTTCAACTGCTGTACTCTTGAAGTCTTCTGAAACTAAATACAGGAAAAACATCCAGAACTCCTCCCAAATTCTGGCAGCAAGCTGCCCAAAAGTCTATGTTTTCCATATTGTGAACTTTCATCTTTTTCTGGGTCTTTATAGTCATTTTGGTGGGAAGTTTAGAGATGTTATGTCCAGCGCTGCTAGCCAAACACTATTTAAAATAGAAATCTCCGTATCTCTTAACAGTAACAAATAGCTATTTACTGAACCCAAATAGCATCCAAGATACTCCTTTTGAAGCAAAGGGAGGCTTCTAGTTCTTCTAGTGAAGAACAGCCAAAGTAATTATACTAATTCCCACAAGCTAAAATAATATAGCAATGCAATAATTAGTAGATCATATGGAACTTTCCAAGCAGTAAATGCAAAGATTATATATCTCTTATGAATTATTTCCAAGAATACCAACTATTAATCAAGAAAAACAAAGGAGGATCATCTCACAAAATTGGTTATCTCCCCCTACAGTTTTTTTCTTGTCCATTTGAAACATAAACACCTGCTACAAATTCATTAAGCAACAAATACTTCATTTTCAACATATATAGTTTTATAAAAATAAAGGCTTATTATTATCAAGGGAACATGTGTTTCTGGATCTGGGCCAAATTATTTTTCTTTGAAAGAGCTAATATATACTCAGTCCTCAAATAAAAAATGGAAATCATCTACATCTTCTTGTTTAGATAGTAAGAAATATAAAAGAGATGTTGAACATGTACTGTCCCTGTAAATATCAGAGATTGACCCGATAATTTTATCTTGCCTACTAAAGATTGGTTTTTGGCCAACTTCACATGAATATAAAATAGGTATACAAACCATATACAGTAGTTAAATTATGTGTCTCATTTTCCCTTTTTGATTCTTTCCTGCCTTTCAGTAGGGAAGATCAGATAGGCAGTCTGGGTACAGATTCCTGAGCAACAGAAAGAATTTGATTCTTGGAAGAAAAAATACTTTCTCAATTTAGATGTGCAGTATAGTGTACCTTCTACTTAAAAAAATTATCAGTCTTATAAAATTAAAGGTAAAATTGGAAAACATTGAAATGTTTTCCTTCTGGCTTCTCTATGAAAGAAGGTTTAAACAAATTGTTTAACCTGTTGTTAAACAATTGTTTAACCTGTTGTTAAACAAAAGTTCCTGTTGTTTCTGATCAACAAAGATGGGGAAACCTCATGAAACCTCATTTACTTGCATATTTCCATAATTTCATTTCTTACTCAAAATGATTCAATGTTTTCTCTACATCTTAGAAATTATTGTCCAACTGACTTACCCAAAACTTCTTAAACTCTCCTTGATGCCTTTACCGCCTTGACTTTTTTTTGAAAGTACTAGTTTTGATTATTTTCACTTCTCTTTCAATTAAGTGAAATCATGCTCATTTTTCTTTATTACTATTTCATTTGCTAATCAATTTCATTTTTATACTGAAACAATGATTTTTACCACCCATTACTCAGGATTTCAGGGAACTAGACACCCTGTCTTTGGACCACCAGCAATCCTGAGCCTTTCAGATCCTCTGTTTAGTTTTCGGAGTAGAAGCATAATGGGAGACAAAGTAAGGGTCTTGCACTGGGGAAACTTAATGGACATATTCTATAATCACTTGAGTGCTTTCTCTGCAGACAGCCTTCCTCATCAGAGCAGCGATGTGGGAAATACAACAGAAATGACAAGGTTTCTGTCTCCCCAAGAGACTTCAATCAAACGGAGTGAGAGGTAGGCAACTAAGCAACACATGCAGGGGTATTTATCAGTGAAAGTTCAGAGAAAGGGAGAATCACGTGAGCTGGAGCAGTCTGGAGAAAACAGCATGAACAACCCTTGTGGTCAGGAGACAGTGCAGAATGAAAAGAATGTATCCAGGGGAAGTTTTGGCTCTGGTCAGAGACCAGTAGGAGGTAAAATTACACAGAGAACAGCCACATTATCGAGAATCTTAAATTCTACACGAAGAATTTGGACTTTCTGCAACCAGTGCTAAGCCTTTACAAGTTTAGAGCATGGAAACCAAGTATGATAAAAAACGGTGTAAGAAAAAATAAATCTGTTGGTGTATAGAATAGATTTTTTTTTTCTAGGAAAGCCTGGAAAAAGATAAGTCATCTTGGAAGCAGCTACATGGTCCACATGTGAAGTGATGAGAGCTTGAATAGCTTTACCGTCATGCAGACATTTTAAGAATAAAATGTCACCAAAAAAAGTCATGTCACTAACATGTGAAATGTGGAATTTCATGAAACTATAGTTTAAAGAGCTCCTATCTTCTTTTGGCTCTCAAAGGTCCCCCATTAAGATCATCATAGGAAAATAGGTTTTTACACTAATAAAGAAACATAAAACTTTGGGGAAGTCCTTTTGAATGATTAGGGTTCCTTTTGATCATAAAGTTAATGCGTCAATAAATCTCTCTCCTCTCCCCTCCTCTCCCCTCCTCTCCTCTCCTCTCCTTTAATGTCTCTCTCTTTCTAGCACTAATCCTAATATGTAAACATACCTAAATCCAGGTCATCCTTCATTGACAGTTCCTGGATTTGAGAATCAACATCTGGAGCTCTGGGTCAACTACAGGGTACTGAAGAGCTAAGGAGAGTAGACTGCTTTAGTTCTCCAAATTCAACTGATGTCAGATACCAATCGCTTAGTTTTAATTCTACACTTTAGGACACAGTGGTTTTGCTTTTATTTCTCTAGCAACGTTTTCTTTTAAACCCAAATAAACCTGCATTAAGTAATTAAAATTAAAATTGAGAGAACAGAAAACAGAACTCCAACAAATGCTGTGAACAACTCTGACTACTCGGACGCGATCATCCCATCACCCCCTTTTCTGCAGTGGAGGAAACATATCCTCATTTCCTGTTCAAAATGCTACTGCACACTTTTCTTCCATCCAAATGCATACGTTGCTTCCTGACTCTTTAATACAGGAAATATGTAGAATTCATTGCACACCTGGGAATCTAGATGTATATGACTGACACAACAGCTAAAATACTGTTCATACCATTTTGAAGAATAACCCTAAACATAAGGCATCATTTAGAACCAGATAAACAAAATGAGGAGACAATATTACAATGCTATAGGGATGAGATGTAATTTGTACAAGAGGCCTTTGAAATTGGTAAATTAAAAACTATATATAAGCATATTTACCTTTAATTTCAAACATTAACTTTGAAATAAATAACTCAAAGTATATTTAACAGCAGTTAAATATCTCACAATAAATGTCAAGATGCTTATGAGATCTCTATATTACCAGTCCCATCCCCAGCCTGAATTATTGCTATGGTGTCTTTTGGTTCCATGATTCTTATAACAAACGTGATTTGAATACATTGACTACTGAGTCTTATACGTGTAATTTTTCGATGATTTGTGGGAAAAATTGATTTTTTTCAAAAAGGAGTAAATTGATTATTTGAGCTACTGAATACACTCTCAAGAACTATTATGACTAGAATTTAGGATGCCCATTTTACAGGTAAACATTTTCAGGAGAAAAGACCAGATACAAATGAAGGAGGTAGATAAATGCAATTGGTCTTACAGGTTTAATTTTTTTTCTTGGCTTTTGCATTTGAAAATACTTTAAAATTCATACAAAAGCTCAGTTTTCATTTTAACAAAATAATCTCATACTGGCAGAAATAATCTATACCCCTTAAATATGAAGATTAGCTATGTAAAAAGGACACAGCATTTTGCTTTCACCAGGTAGCAGAAGACTGTATTTAGAAGCAAGGATCATAAAGGAGAATTGTTTCCATGGCTTGAAGCTTGTTTTGGTGTCCGTCACTTTTCTTCTAGGAAACCTATTAACTGGCACTTTTACACTCAATGCATTTTGATCACCTATTAAACACAACTTGATTTCATGATTGGTGAGAAAAATTTAAGCATGTGAACGCTTGATTCTTGATGAAATTAAACTACAAAGGAAGATCTAGATTATTGTCTTTTGTGCAATATTTTATTAAATAGTATGTCAATTCATTGTACCATAAAGGAAACTTTGAAAATATATAACTAACATTTACTCCCGTTATGGTTCAAGGGAACAATCTTGACAAAGAAGCTTAAAATTTCTGTACAAATTATTGACTAATATTGTCATATCTCCAAAGATAAAATAATATTCTTCTATATATGTTGAGAAAAAGATATAGATTTTAAAAAATGGGACAAATTCTTATTTATATTTTCAACTACTACCAGAAAAGTTACAAAGAATATATTAAATAATAAGCTCTTCGAAAAGAAATAAATGTGAGAGGATGATTTTCAAATACTTTTAGTCCTTAACATATACCTTAGAACAATAAAAGCATAAACAAAACAAAAGAAAACTCCTCTACTAAAATTCCACGGTATTTTGAAGTATGGAGTCCTCAAACAGCTAAACGCAATAGAGGAACAGGCTTTGACTACCTTTTGAAAAGCTTTCTTATGCGCTAAAGCAACAGTATTAATTCAACCTTGGCTGCAAAAGCATTTTATATTTATTTGTTTTGATTATAAAATTGTTCCCTCTCACCTTGGCCTTGGGTTTCTGATACTTTGCCCTTTTTTAAGTACTGGGAGGCGTTTTAACAATTTGTTTAAACCTTCTTTCATAGAGAAGCCAGAAGGAAAACATTTCAATGTTTTCCAATTTTACCTTTAATTTTATAAGACTGATAATTTTTTTAAGTAGAAGGTACACTGTACTGCACATCTAAACTGAAAGTATTTTTTCTTCCAAGAATCAAATTCTTTCTGATAATCAATAACCGGCTCTTTTCCCTTACTCCTTAAATACCCCAAAGATACACTAACATAAATGTGTGCATACAGTTACCTATTATTAATGTGTACCTAGACATATAAGTATATGTATATGTAAATATATGTGTATATGTATATATAAAGACCGTATAGATATAATACAGCCATTGTAAATGACAATCATGAACTCGCTTTCGACTCTTTAGTTATCATCCCAGAACCAGAGAGCCAACGTAGCTCAGAACACGGGCTCAACAAGCAACACAAATTCATTCGTTTTTATTTTAAAATTCAAATTGAGAAGCCTGCAGAGAAGCTGATAAGCTGTCTAGTAGAGTATAAAGTCTACCACAGGCCTTAAGATCTCGCACAGGTGGATTATGTGTAATGAAGCAAAAGGAATAAATATCATCTAAGGTGAACAAATCCACCACAACTCTCATCCAGGCAAGTCAAACACAGAAGTACATTGAAAGTTATGAATATAAAATTCCTTTGGAGGTTATGAATATAAATACCACAACGTATATATATTGCTTTCACAGAAATGTGTCTTGCAAATAAAAATATATTTCTTATAGAGATGGTAACATAGAGGAAACTTTTGAAGTGCTTTTTTTATACAGAAGTGGACTCAAGAAGAAAATACCGGTAAATCTTAGTCTTTAACAAAAAATAAAGTCTAATAAGGCACGAATGCTCTTTTATTCATGCAATACCTCATCATCTAAGTAACCCGATATTATACATACAAATGCATATTTCACACACAGGAAGGCTTTGGTACTATCATATATTAAGCCACAGCAAAACAGAGACAATTTGGTACATTGCTTCTTAAACATAATTTTATATTATTGTAATATAACACTTCAAGACATTTATAGTCTCTGATCTAAAACACTGACTTATTCTCAAAACGCTTTTCAAAACCTATCCACGTTAAAGATGATTCAAAATGTTCAGTATTATTTTTCCAAAGCTGATTGGTCCTGAAATTTATTACACTCCCCCCCCTTCTCTCCTATCATGCAGATCCCTCCACTAGAAATGCCTCCTCTCCAACTTCCAGACATAGTGGAGCTAAAAGAAAAAGCAAGAGATTGGTATTAAGCTACATAATATCAGACACAAAGATTGTAACTTAACTCCTCACTCTCTCTTCCCTTTCTTCCAGTATACTGACTTATCACCAAACACAGAACAGAGTTCACCTCTCATAAGACACAGAAATGGAACGGAACTATACATTCACTTAATAAGAGCATTTGATGAAAACCTTTTTAATGATATGATTTGAAACGTTAAATGTCATTGGAACAATTACGTATTTTTCTTTTTAATGGTGACAGCTTCACCTAAAACTGTGGTAGTGTAGCGCTATGGTAGTGTAATGCTATGTTGTCCTACGTAAGTCAGAAAATGAGGCTCTTCATTAGTATTTTAGCATATTACCATAATCACTGTGACCTCTTTCCCACCTCAATCATTACCAAGAATTGCAACATTTCCAGAACACCAATTTGGGCATCCCTCTCATTGACTATCTATTCTCACCTCTCAGGTCACGCTCTCCAGTACTCCCCTTGCAGGATTTCTTTGACCTCACTGGGACTTCTAGTCCACTGATCCAACCATTCACTGATCATCATCCTCTTATGACCTCTCTTCCCTCCTTGCCCAGCCTAGATTCCAAGAACATCATTATAAGTACATCCTTTCATAAGCTCTCAATTCTTTTGTTCCTCTTAATACTTTCCTGGAGAAATCCCAACTCCCAGTTAAATTCCATTCTCTGCCTATTCTGCACTTGTAATGAAATAGCTGAAATTTGCCCAAGGATAAAAAACAGATAAACCCTGCACAACCATGATGACTGGTTTCACATTCAATTTTTGACCACAAACCTGAGGTGGGTCCTCAGAATAGCCAGGCAACTACTCTATTCCCCAATCTATTCACTCGCCTGGGAGGACCATTTCACACCTCTCTCCCCACATCTTTTCCATCCCCACTCTTACTCTTAGCTGCTTAGCTTGGTTCTTTTTGACTCAGGAGAACCTCTTCATTGTCCTATAGCAGCTCAGTGATCCAAGGTCCTCTCTCCTTACACCAGCGGTCCTTTCTCTTCCTCTAACACAGTGTTTCTCAAATTGTCTTCAGTATGACCAGCCCCTACACCCCAATCTAATGGGAACCTAAACTTCTGTTGAATACAATAAAAATAAACGATTAATACTGAAATAGAAAAGCAAAGACACACACCATGTATCAAATACCAGATTCAACACACACAATTACTATATCAAATTGCTATAAAAGCTCACTCTCACGTTCTCTCTTGTCTTGTAGTACATCAGCTATAAACAGCTTGTCTCAGGCACCAGCCCAATGATCACACTTTGAGCAGCACTGCTGGGGTCAGGCCTAGCTCTGGTTGTTTCCCTTGCTGGAATATTCTTCCTCAGAAAGCCACATGGCTTTATCTCCTTATCTTATTCACCTCAGTTCTCATGTCACCATCTCAGAGAGGACTTGCCTGACCATCATCTGTTATTTATCAAAATAAAACCTTGCCGACCCTTTCCATCCTCTTGCATTAGTTTTCCTCCTAGCTTTTATATTTTACTTAGCATTCTTACATGGTTATTTTTTATTGTTTGTTCTTCCAACACAAGTTCAGTTCCATGAAGTCTATAATTTTATTTTTTTGCTACTGAGTTCCCATACTACCTGGCACACAGCAGGTATTCAATGGTATTGAATAACTCTATGCATTTCACCAGATATATAACCTAAGACAACTAGTACAGCATTCTCACAAGTATTTGGATAATGGTGAAAGGTTTCTGCGGTTTTGTAAACATACATGTGCACTTTCTTTCACAATGATAACACTTTTTAAAATTGAAGTATAGTTGATTTACAATATTGTGTTACTTTCAGGTGTATAGCACAGTGATTCAGTTATTGTTTTCTGATTACATTCCATTGTAGGTTATTATAAGATATTGAGTATAATTCTGTATAGTATACAATAAATCCTTGTTGCGCTTCTATTTTATGCATAGTAGTTTGTATCTGTGACTCCTATACCCCTAGTTTGTCCCCCCTTCCTTTTCCTTTCCCCTTTGGTAATCATAAGTTTGCTTTCTATGTCTGTGAGCCTGTTTCTGTTTTGTATATAGATTCATTTGTATTATTCTTAGATTCTACATGCAAGTGATATCATATGATATTTGTCTTTGTCTGACCTATTTCACTAAGTATAATATACTCTAGGTCCATTCATGTTGCTGTAAATGGCAATATTTCATTCTTTTTTCTGTCTGAGTAATATTCCATTATGTATATATATACCACATCGTCTTAAGCCAGCCACTGTCTGTTGATGGGCCCTTGCTTTCAGGTCTTGGCTATTATAAATAGTGCTGCTATGAACACTGGGATGCATGTATCTTTTCAAATTATACTTTTAATGTTTCTTTACTGAGTGCTCCAAAGTTAGGGAAAAAATAGCAGGCATGAGCTCCATCCCTCAGGAAGGGCAGTACCGTCATGACAGGGGCTAAGTTTTAACTGTTAGACATGTTGTTTAAAGTTTACTTCACAAAAGCTATGCAAGAACAAGTGTCGACAATTACTTTAAGATGTCTGGGATGCGATCACCTGTAACAAGCTTTATACAGAAAACCACCAAATGAAATGAAATCATGAACAATTAAATCACATTGCCTTTCAAGAAAACTATAAGTCAATTCATAACGTATTGCTCCTTTACTTATGAAGCGACCTGAGTCTCCTTGACTTTGATTTTACTGTGTACTCATTACAGTAAACAACAAATATACTTAGGTGAGATTCAGAATATTAAGACAAATTAAAAAGTCATATGTTTTTTATTCTTGAGGTAAAGAAACAGGAGTGAAAAATCTATCTTATTTGGAGGAATTAAACATGATCAAAAGATTACCCTTATTTTTTAATAAACAGTAAACATAAATTCAAATTATATGGGCATAACAAATAAATTTCCTTTTACATCAGATATATCTATTACCTTGCAAACTAGATATCTCACAGTTAGCATATTAAAAGTCTTTCCTATTTAAAAAAATAATTGTAACTATTTGGTTAATTAATTTTTACCAAATTAGTATAATGAATAGACATTCATTATTTTATGTTCCTAGCACTCCAAGCCTGTGCCTTTGGGAAGACAAAGCATTTTCTGGGAAATGCTCTTTCTTTGATTTGGTTTGATGGGCGCCCCATCTCCTCACAAACCCAGCCTTGGCCACAGCTGGGTCAGGTGTGGTTCTCTGCCCCTCCACATGTGGTTATGGATGGAGGGGTGGCCCCTGACCTAGGTCAGCTACTTCCACTGAATCTGGGGTTAGAGGTCTACTCCCTTTCTGGTTGTGGCTCTGCAAGAATGGAGACAGTAAAGCTACTGACGTTGAAATGTGACTACAGAGGGGCATGACTACATGAGGAAACTTTTGGGAGTGAACGAAATGTTTTATAACCTGATTATGGAAGTGGTTTGTGATAACTAATACGACTGTGTCTTGAAAAGGGCAAATTTAATTTTATTCTATCTAAATAATACCTCAACCCGATTTAAAATTTTAAAATTCCAATGTACTTCTTTATATAATTTGTTGTTTGTTGGAGTTGTGTTTTACCATGTGGTTTTAATATACAGATGAATTCAGCAAAATGACATTTTTCTGCAATCCATTCTGCAAATACAAGAAGCCAAGACAGGTATTAAAATTAATACTTTAACATCATTTTGTGGAGCAGTGTACAATGCTCGACAACTGCATATAACACTTGAACAATCTATAAGCATCATATGATTGCTTTAACTTGGAACATGTTTTAATACAAATGAACAGCTTGAAAAAATGGGCCCTTGAGAACTAAAGTGGGAACATATCTTGTATTCCAATCTAATTAGCTCATTCTTCTACCTCAGTTTGCTCTCCTGTTATCTTCTGAGGTATTGCTTTGTATAAAAAGAATATTACTTTCATTTTTTAACTATTTGCTTAAGTAGCAGATATACTGGTTTTCACCATATATAAAAATGTAATAGAAGTTTTAATATATATTGCGTAATATAGATCTACACATACTTTATATGGAATTTTTGCAGTCACTGATTTAAACTCAACATATTCCCAAAGATAATTTGTTATTGACTATAATGATTAGGAATAATGCAATTTTTTCCAAAGTAATTAACAAGTGAAAACCAAATAATGCAAGTCTAAAGAAGAAACCAAGAAGAGAAAGACAAAAGAAAATAAGACAAAAATTGAGCTAACTCTACTCTTTGACAGGATTTTTTCAGGATGTTTTCTATTAAGTGGTTTGGGGTGGGTTTTTTTGTTTGTTTTTGCATTTTAAATTATTTATTTGTTTATTTTTATTGAAGTATAGTTGATTTACTATTAAGTGGTTTTGAAAAACCTAATTTGTGATGGCCTGTGAAATAACTGACAAAAGACAAAGAGATTGTCCAAAGATGATGGTTGCCTAGAAAAGTTCTGAGTGAAAATCATCCACATAATATTAAAATATATTTCTGTTAAAGCAGTTCGATCTGGAACTAGTGCTGTACAGCCCAGGTAAATAGAGAGATCTCCAAGAATAAACATTTCTAAATTAAAAAAAAAAAAAGTATGATGTATAGAACATAACGTTTACACATGGCTTATGCAAATAGGTATGGGAAACATTTATGAATAAAAATGATAACATTTAGAAGTACTTAAACATTCTAATAAAGTAATAATCTGCTTAAGGCTAAATAGTTATACTTTTCCTATAATTTTTGTATTTAAAATTATAAGAAACCAGGGACATTTTATGTTTTCAGAGGAAACATTCATCCTTCTAGCACTAAACAGCAAAACACTAATTTTTTTTTTCCAGGATAGTCCTTCAGACGGTCACCATTCAAACAAGTTAACCAGTGCCTCTCTTCCAGGGGAGAGCTATTTCCAAACATCTATAAATTTTATAGAGTCTTAAGACTATACAATTGACAAAAACATAATATCATTAGGAATAAGCACCAAAGCTTAAGAAGAAAATGGATGCACGAGATAAAAGTCAATAGCTTTCAATACTCAAAGAGAGAAATCTTCATTGACTGTGAGGGTTCAACAAAGAGCACTACAGTTGTGTTTTAAAAATTCTCTCATATAAATGCATATGTGTATGCCCTGGCCCAACAACAGTTCATGTGAAAACAACATAAGATAAAAAACCAAACAAACATACAAACAATAAAACCTGAGAAATGAGACAGTGTTCTGCATAAGAAAATATCTGAGGGACAAAAACCATGAATGTAAGTTTATAGTTGTCCTTCCTCCCTACACCCACTAAAGCAAAGGCTGCTCGCCTGCTCAATTTCCCCCATTTCACTGCTCGTACAGTGTGTGGAATCTTCCTTGTGGAGAAGGTTAAAAGCTCAATTTATCTAATAATCAAATGATGGAGAGAAACAACAAAAAACACACAGGAATTTGAATTGGCTGCTAACTTGAGCCAAGAAACGGCTGCCAAGAATTGCAATGTCATCTTAGTGACCAGAAAAAGGGAGGCGAAAAACCTATCACCTCCAGAATTGGTTGAACCACTGAATATTTTAAGGGGGATGCTGACGAACTTGTTCGCACATCTGCAGGACCATCATGGAAGAATAATTAGGGTGTTGCTAGTTAGTGCCAGGAGGATGAATGAGAATACATTTTTTTCAGTAGGTAGATGCTGTCTAAAAATAAAAAAGGGTTGCTTTGTGAGGTAGAAAATCCTGATTATTTAAAAATATTCATTCAGAAATTTCATTAGCATATATTACCATATATTATATAGCATACACTATACAAAGGGCTATGCAAGGCAATAGGAATTACAGTTAATACTTATAACAAAACAGTTCTTCCTTCAAAGAATTTCTACTCCAGAAATGATCTGGAAGGTACCACTAACTCCTGTGTTGGATAATTACACGGGGCAACCCTCCCTCGGTAGGGAGAATATACAAATGTTCTTCTATAATCCCTTCTGACTCAGATGGTTAATGCTAACCATTAGCATTTTGTTATTCATTTCCTGAGAAGGCTTGATATTCCTTAACAGGTCACCAAATATATTATTAGCATTTCTTCAATGTACCAATCAGAGCAAAGACCGAGAATTGGCTGATTGTGCAGAAAGAATGCATTAGCTTTCTGTTTCTTATCTTTGCAAGACTTCCAAAACATGTTAGTGCTATGAAAAAAAATGTTAAAAATTTTTCTGATTAAAAATATTTCTAGCTACATTGATTTACTTAGTAAAAACAATTACTAGTATGTAAGAAATTTACTTGTGTGTTAATTAACTTTGTGGGAATGAGATCTGGTTTACTCTAAGATTATATAATGTCTTTCCAGAAAAAGAACAAAGCCAAAGTTTGAGAAAATGACAGAACTTAATTACCTGTTCCCATGATTTCAAGGGGAATTCATCTACCCTATCTTACATAAATGAATGATGCATTTTAATCAAAGGGAACCATAAGTTGAATCTGCCTGCTTCATACTATGGTATAGGCTGTCACTGAATATCAAACACAATCTTTATGACATAGCCTAGCTAATGAAATAATAAATTGATGATAATCATAAGATGAAAATAGAATATAATAAATGTGAAATGTGCTGTAATGGTGTTTTGGATTTGTCTGACTTAGAACACTGTTTTGAACTTTTAATAGCTGTTATATCGCAGTAGCAATACAGGGTTGTGCAGGCGCAGTAGACAGTTTTGGAATCTGATGAGCATAAAATCCAATCTCGATCTAGCATTCACTGTGTGGCACGCGCCTCATCTCGCTAAGGTTAGAGCTTCCCTTGTTTTAAGTGGGGTTAAGGATATGTACATTCTGGGTAGCTGTGAGAATTTAAATAGATAAAGCATGCAAATACTTGGTAAAGAATCTAGCACTTGGTAAATTCTCAATAAAGGCAGGGGTGGGCAAAGTCTCAGTAAATAGAAGATTATACAGTGTTGGGAGCATAACTCTTTATTTTTCGACATTGAAGCCCATTTTTATTACTCTCATCATTCCCCTCTCCCTCCTCCGTTCTGCCAAACTAAATCAGCTTTGGATATGTGTGCAAATAAATGATAGGGAAGAGAAGAAATAATCATTGCTAAATGCCTTTAAAACTGAGATCACTTTCAGGTAATTATAGATGTTTGCTATGTGGAAAGGTGCCTGGGAGTTACAACATGCCAGGATTTCATAAGAATTATGGGCTCTTCCTCAGTAACCCTAAGTGATTCTTATCATTCCACTAGGTGAAAGAGACAGAATGCATGCTCCTGGGCTTGAAGCAGGATGTAGTCTTACAACATTCAGTAGTATCAATTTGGGTTGCCGAGAATACCAAGAAGTTCGGTGAATTTGGCTGTAATTTTTGATACAATCACCGTAGCAGCAAGCCAAAAAATAAAGCTCCCAGGGGTTGGGGTGAAGATGAGGTAACAGATCTATAATTACTGCACTGGGCCTAGTGCTGCTTTTAAAAGCTTTTAATATCACATAAAATCATTTCTGATTTTACTCCTTAGACTTAACACAAATATATACGAGGCAATAGGCCAAATAAACTGAGTGTTCAAAAAAGCAAAAACAACTGGACGTGAGAGAGGAGCTACGTAACCCTTCTACTGTTTGTGACGCAAACAATCGAAACCAACTAAATTGGTATATGCCCTCTATTCTAGATTTCACTGGACTGAGAAGGGGCTGCACTTTGCACTCACCGTTCCCTCTCTCGGTGATTCGAAATCCCTTCCGTCCCCTGCCTGTCTTGCTCATCTTTCCAGAGGCTCCCAAATGTCGCTCCTTTTGCTCAGCCTTCCCTGCTTCACTGCAACTTGCAAACAGCTGACTGCTACCAATGCTTTGAAAGTGTGCCTTGTTATCATATAACATAAACATCTGTTTATCTCTCCCTTTCTTCCTTCCTTGATCTCGTATTTTTATTGAGGAGTCACAAGTTTATAAACATACAAATATGGAAGAAAGAAAACGCAGGCTATAAAAAAATGCAGATTCAAGGTCAAACCCAGACTGTGTCTATGTGATCTCGGAGAACTAACTTAAACTTTCTATGTTTATTCATCACTACAGGAGAACATAACGTCAACTTTAGTAGATTATTTTGTTATATTAGATACGAGAAGAAAATGTAAATGGTAAAAGAACCCAGGCAGCGATCAATACTCATCTAATGAGCTGGTGTCCAACAAGTAGCAGAAAAAACAATAAATTCTTCATAGATGAAATTTTAAAACAAATTTTGAAATACGTATATATTCAGGTGTAGCATAAATGTATGCAAGTAATATGCATATCCTATAAATTTATGCTTACTGTATTTTACACAAAATCTTCTCCTCTAGAGAGGTGGTGTGTAAGAGGAATGACTTGGGTTTGCCTATTAGAAAGTTATTATAAACTTCTAAAACAGAAGTTTCAACGGAGTGTTCAAAGAAACAGCATAACAGATGATGAACGAGTGAGTAAATACTATATGGACAGAAAGTATAGTAGAAACAGGCAACTCTTCTGAGAACTTTATTAGTGAAGGAAAAAAAGACCATTGGGCCCAAAATAACAGGTTTTTTTCTTTGACAGAGATTTAAGAATATGAGTATTTGCAGGCTGTTTGAAAGAATCTATGTGATGAATGAGAGAAACACATAAGACAAATTATTTGAAGGAAAAGGTCTCTGGAAAGATACAAGCAGCCAAGATTAAGTGGATTTGGAAAAGGGTTATTATACCTGAAAAAGACGTAGGACGTACTTGCCACATGATCAGAAGGAAGGCAGTAAGTAGTAAATTCTGAAAAATGGTTACATTCAGGAAAGAAAGGAAAGAAAGAGTAATCAATTGTAGAGTTGAGATCAGATGGCTTTGATTTTTCTCACTAAAGTCAAAGGTAAGATTTTCAAATGAGAGTTAAGAGAATAATTAGGTGTTTGAAAGAAGGGCCATTATTAGGGTCAGCATTTGCTCTCAGAAATGAGTTGAATAGAGTACTGATGAATGAAAGTACTGATGGTAAACTGGGCTTGCAGTAGAGCCTATCAGTACAGTGAAAGAACTTCTGTTCACACGGTATCATGAAGGGGGAGACATGAAGGTTTATTCAACTGAGCCAAGGACTAAAGTGGTAAAATACTCAAGTAACAGAATCTGATAGAGGACGGAGGGTGTGGACAAGCTGAGAGAGACTGAGGAATTAGGGTTTATAATGGGACTAGAAAAAACAATGAGAGTAGTACAGAGGAAGAGGTTGAATTGATAAGTTTAATGCTAGAAATCAAAGGGTCTGAGGAAGGCATGCATGGATTCATTTAAAAAGAAAATACTCTAAGAAGTGAGTTACCGATCTGGCCAGTTAAGGCACCTAAAGTGGTAGCAGAGTGAGGAAAAAGCATGACCTAGGTGGCAAAATGACGATGAAAAATAAGAAAAGTTCGCTGAAAGTTGGAGGATCATGACAAATGAGAGCAGCATTTATATGTTGTGACTCACAAAGAGGGAGCGCCTCAGGAAAGCAGAAGGTGATAGAATCATCAGGCACCACTCAAGTCTCAGGGGAAACATCTAGTGACCTGCCTAAGACAGGTCAGGACTCAAACATATCTGAAGAACTGACCCACGGAAGACCAATTGCTCTTTTTAAAATTAAATAACTCAAACTAGAATTTGTCACGTGCCTTCCATCTCTCTAAAACAGAATACAATGAGAAATATGGCCCAGAACTAGGACAGTTTTTGCCTTCAAGGAGCATAGAATGTGTTTGGGAAAAATAAAATAAAATACATGAAGAAATTAGTTGATTAACAAAACAAAACATAAATAACTGGTATACCTTATATGTGAAATCAAAATCAAAAGATCAGAGACATGAGAAAAACAGAACTGCAATAAGTTAAAATGGCAAAGGTGAAAAAAAGGCAAGATGGTGAAAACTGATAAAATGACACAATTTTCTCAGCATGTTACATAGCACAACGTGCTGCGGCCACAGGGACATAGTTGAGAAAGCTATTAATATGTAGTATAAGAAAAATAATTAAATCTATTTAATCATGTTCATCTTTCTCCAGCATGTGAGTTTTCCCATTAGTTAGAGCATATTATGCATTTGCTATCAGAAGAAAGAAAATGTGTTTTCCAGAATGTGACTTAGCTTACTTGGGTATAAAACCGTACTATCAGAAGGTGACTGGACCATTCAAACTACAATTAGCATTACATTTTCACCACAGCTCTACAGATTGAAATCCATCTTTCAGGCTACAATGACTATGTAAGTAAAAACACTGCCCTCCCCTTCAAGAATCAGCCAGTTGAGAAAGAATTTAAGATAAAAGCATTACATTGCTGTTCTGACAGACAACGACAACATTCTAGATACAATTCCTGCTAAATGAAAAATATGAAATTCATCAAGTCCTTGTTAATCATTTCATTTGATGGAAATGTATTCATGCAATATTCCCATAAAAATGGCCTTTTCTTCTAAATATTAAAATAGCTAAAAAGGGTTTACGACAACCAATATAAAGGTGCAGTTACAGCCTCCATTTATCAAAATAAGCTTCACTCTCCATGGTCCCAAGAAAAAAGTAAAACTCCATAAATATCATCAATAATGATGATGGAAGATTAGGAATTTGGAAACATGTATTCTTTAGCTAAGAACTGATTTATGACTGAAACAGGCTATGAGTATGATAGAAAAATTCCATAAGAAGGAAGGAGAAAGCTGAGTCGGTTATTTGCTTAGACTTAACAAATGGGTCACAATTGTTATAAATAATTTAGTGATCCCATTTGCATGTCACATCTCTTATAGGCATTTGCTACTAAATGATCAACATATTAATAATTAATTGAAGTACTGTATACTGACAGAGATAATTTAATTCATAATAAATAATTGCTAAATTACAAAAGAGTATGTATTTAAGACTATAGTATTAGAATAGCAGCAGCAAAAAATATTAGTAAAAAAAAGGAGAAAATGATCAAAATTATTATTTTTTTAACATCTTTATTGGATTATAATTGCTTTACAACGGTGTGTTAGTTTCTGCTTTACAACAAAGTGAATGAGCTATACATATACATATGTTCCCATATCTCCTCTCTCTTGTGTCTCTATCCCACTGCTCTACACAAAGCACTGAAAAGCAAAAAGCACAAAGCAGATCTCCCTGTGCTATGCGGCTGCTTCCCACTAGCTATCTATTCTACTTTTAGTAGTATATATAAGTCCATGCCACTCTCTCACTTCGTCCCAGCTTACTCTTCCCCATCCCAATGTCCTCAAGTCCATTCTCTATGTCTGTGGCTTTATTCCTGTCCTGCCTCTAGGTTCTTCATAACCTCTTTTTTTTTTTTTTTAGATTCCATATATATGTGTTAGCATACGATATTTGTTTTTCTCTTTCTGACTTATTTCACTCTGTATGACAGGCTCTAGGTCCATCCACCTCACCACAAATAATTAAAGTTTCTTTACTTTTATGGCTGAGTTATATTCCATTTTACATGTGTGCCACATTTTCTTTATCCATTCATCTGTCGATGGACACTTAGGTTGCTTCCATGTCTTGGCTATTGTAAATAGAGCTGCAATGAACATTGTGGTACATGACTTTTTTGAATTATGGTTTTCTCAGGGTATATGCCCAGTAGTGGGATTGCTGGGTCATATGGTAGTTCTATTTTTAGTTTTTTAAGGAACCTCCATACTGTTCTCCATAGTGGCTGTATCAATTTACATTCCCACCAACAGTGCAGGAGGGTTCCCTTTTCTCCACACCCTCTCCAGCATTTATTGTTTCTAGGTTTTTTGATGATGGCCCTTCTGACTGGTGTGAGGTAATACCTCATTGTAGTTTTGATTTGCATTTCTCTAATGATTAGTGATGTTGAGCATTCTTTCAGGTATTTGTTGGCAATCTGTATATCTTCTATGCAGAAATGTCTATTTTGGTCTTCTGACCATTTTTGTATTGGGTTACATGTTTTTTTGATATTGAGCTGCATGAGCTACTTGTAAATTTTGGAGATTAATCCTTTGTCAGTTTCTTCATTTGCAAATATTTTCTCCCATTCTGAGGGTTGTCTTTTCATCGCATTTATGTTTTCCTTTGCTGTGCAAAAGCTTTTAAGTTTCATTAGGTCCCATTTGCTGATTTTTGTTTTTATTTCCATTTTTCTAGGATGTGGGTGAAAAAGGATCTTGCTGTGATTTATGTCATAGAGGTTCTGCCTATGTTTTCCTCTTAAGAGTTTTATAGTGTCCGGCCTTACATTTAGGTCTTTAATCCATTTTGAGTTTATTTTTTGTGTATGGTGTTAGGGAGTGTTCTAATTTCATTCCTTCACATGTAGCTGTCCAGTTTTCCTAGCACCACTTATTGAAGAGGCTGTCTTTTCTCCACTGTATACTCTTGCCTCCTTTATCAAAGATAAGGTGACCATATGTGCGTGGGTTTATCTCTGTGCTTTCTATCCTGTTCCATTGATCTATATTTCTCTTTTTGTGCCAGTACCATACTTTCTTGATGACTGTAGCTTTATAGTATAGTCTGAAGTAAGGGAGCCTGATTCCTCCAGCTCCATTTTCCTTTCTCAAGATTGCTTTGGCTATTCGGGGTCTTTTGTGTTTCCATACAAATTGTGAAATTTTTTGTTCTAGTTCTGTGAAAAATGCCATTGGTAGTGTGATAGGGATTACATTGAATCTGTAGATTGCTTTGGGTAGTAGAGTCATTTTCACAATGTTGATTCTTCCAATCCAAGAACATGGTATATCTCTCCATCTGTTTGTATGGTCTTTAATTTCTTTCATCAGTATCTTATAGTTTTCTGCATACAGGTCTTTTGTCTCCTTAGGTAGGTTTATTCCTAGATATTTTATTCTTTTTGTTGCAGTGGTAAATGGGAGTGTTCCCTTAACTTCTCTTTCAGATTTTTTCATCATTAGTGTACAGGAATGCAAGAGATTTCTGTGCATTAATTTTGTATCCTGCTACTTTACCAAATTCATTGATTAGCTCTAGTAGTTTTCTGGTAGAGTCTTTAGGATTCTCTATGTATTGTATCATGTCATCTGCAAACAGTGACAGTTTACTTCTTTTTTTTTCCGATTTGGATTCTTTCTATTTCTTTTTCTTCTCTAATTTCTGTGGCTAAAACTTCCAAAACTATGTTGAATGATAGTGGTGAGAGTGGACAACCTTGTCTTGTTCCTGATCTTAGAAGCAATGGCTTCCGTTTTTCATCATTAAGAATGATGTTGGTTGTGGGTTTGTCATATATGGCCTTTATTATGTTGAGGTAAGTCCCCTCTTTGCCTACTTTCTTGAGGGTTTTTATCATAAATGCGTGTTGAATTTTGTCAAAAGCTTTCTCTGCATCTATTGAGATGATCATATGGTTTATATCCTTCAATTTGTTAATATGGTGTATTGCATTGATTGATTTGCATATATTGAAGAATCCTTGCATTCCTGGGATAAACCCAACTTGATCATGGTGTATGATCCTTTTAATGTGCTGTTGGATTCTGTTTGCTAGTATTTTGTTGAGGATTTTTGCATCTGTGTTCATCAGTGATATTGGCCTGTAGTTTTGTTTCTTTGTGACATTTTTCTCTGGTTTTACTATCATGGTGATGGTTCCCTCACAGAATTAGTGTGGGAGTGTTCTTCCCTCTGCTATATTTTGGAAGAGTTTGAGAAGGATAGGTGTTAGCCCTTCTCTAAATGTTTGATAGAATTCTCCTGCAAAGCCATCTATGGTCCTGGGCTCAAAATTTATTTTTGATAATTCTATTATTAGCATCTCTAAAAGATCACTGTAACCGAAAGTGACATAGCTGACCTTAATAATATAATGACAAAAGATTGAATTATAGTAAAACATCACATTTTAAAAGAGAATGCCTACATTTCACAGTACACGTATCTGTGCAAAAAGAAAAAAGCATCATTATTTGGTTAATGAAGAAAAGTTTAATGAATTCTGAAAAGGCATAAATTGTACTATCTCATTTTGTGACCACAATGTAGTACACATAATTAAAACTAACTGGATATATGGTGCAAAATAAATGATTCACCTAAGGAATTACTTCATCAAAGAGGAGATAAAAAAGCAATTAGAGATAATTTCAAATATAATGAAAATGATAACCCAATTTCTAGCTATTATAAATTCTCATAACTTGTTACTTGGGTAGTGATACAAGATGAAGATACAGTTAGATGCACAAAGTTATATTTCATTTTTCTATTTATTATGGAAAATGTTAAACATATGGCAAAGTAGAATAATGTAATAAACCATCATGTACTTAGCCTCAATAGTTATTAGTTGCTTTGTTCAAATTTTCATCTAATTTTGTTCTGTGTTTCGTCATCCAAGTATTTTTCTATCATCTGTCACAGAATTGCAATGCCTAGCATAAACTAATAATTTATACATTTTACCTGAAGTTAAAACTCCAAATTTGGAATTTCCAGAAAAACAAACTAAATAAAAGTTATATCAAGTTTCAACAATATTTATTAAAATAGAGAATAAAAAACTTAATTAATATCTATTAGCAACAAAATTTAAATGCAACATAAAATAGTTATTATTATAAGAATATAAGTTTTATTTAAAACAATCACATAAATGATTGGAATTTTAAGGACCCACCTCTAAATGGGTCTTGCTTGCTTGCTTATGTGTAAGTGTCCCTGTCTGTACAGATGCATGCACATATGCACGTATGTATGTCAGAGAAGCAACCATAGCATCAGGGGTTACAAATATGGACTGTTGGAGCCAGGCTGCCGTAGTTTAAATCCTGGTTCCTTCTTTTAATAACTGTGTGACTAAAAAGAAGCACCTAATTTCTCTTTGTTTCTGTTTCTTTGCCTTTAAAATGGGGTTAATACCTCATCTTGATACTGTGAGAATTTAAATGAGTTAACATAGGCCTATAATCGTTTATCCAAATTCTGAACTTTGATGAAGTAATTTATAGTGTTTGGTCATCCCCCTTCTTTTTTCTGCTGAGGTATAAATGTGTCTGATCACGGAATATTGCTCTAGTCCCCACTGGAGAGTTACTATGCTTTCATGTCTGAGCATAGGCTATGGATTTTTCACAGTCTCCTTAAACCCCCTGAACACTATTGCATCCTTTGGACACTATCACTTTTCCTTTTAAAGAGGAAAGGTACTTCAAGACTTGTCAGGATTATCTCACCTCTTAAAACATATAAATTATATTATGTTATTTATTATCATTTTTACATATATTTATTACAGTAATTGGTATATATACATAAAGTAAACATATGAAGTACATCACATTTGACTAAAAACAACCACAAGCACTACAAAGAATGACATTTTTCTAATATCAGTGACCTGATTATTTGTTTTAGATTGTTATGACAATCACCATTGTGGAATGGTCAAAAACATTCCACAATCATTTGAATATCTCATTTTCTCTCTCATCTAAAGGCATTAAATATAAATACTCAAGCAAAATAATTTTTAAAGCATCATGATAAAATGACAACTCTTTAATGAATGGCCTCTCCGTGTAGTTCTTATTGACTGAGTTGAGTTAACCCTGGGATGTGAACACACTTAACAGTAGGGGTCAAGGCTGCTGAGGGAAGCCTGAGTACTTTTTCCACAACACACAGACATTTCAAGATAAATCGCCAGGAGTTAACTTACAGAGGTCTACATCTAAAACCACATGAAGCACTAGTGCTCTCAAATACTTGACTGTTTAAGTAACTTGAAACGTATTTGCAGTGGCCACTTCGGATTTCTCTGTCTTCTTCGGAGACCTTTATCAAATAGTCATTTATTTTAGCTTTTCTCCCCTTTCTCTCCATTTGAACTGGAAACCTGTTTAATTCTTCTATTTCATTCACTTTGATATATACTACCCTTCTTTCTTATATGTATCCGGAAAATGTCACGGTTGGCAAAAGTCTCCCCTCACAAGTGATAATTTCTGAAGTTCCTTTGAACTCCTCAGGACTAATATACATGAAAATGATTTTGAGGGCCAAATGTGTTGCTTTCAATTTATTATATAGCATTCCTTTTAATTTCTGGACATAGATGGGGTCATCAATGAGGTCAAAATTAGTTTTAGGTGACAAAAGACACTGCTGAAATGCCTCTCTTAAATCTGAAGGGTTGTAAAATTCAGTACCCAACAAAATAACTTTCATGAAAAAAAGAAATGGATAGTATTATGAAAGGAAGATTCTAAAACCTAAGTTGTCAATTTCATCTCTGTGAATAATTGCATATAGAGTACACCTCCAAAAAGGTATGAAAATGTTTCAAGATTCAGTTTTTTCACTTTTTTGATCCAATGAAGTAGATCCAAGTCCCAGACTAGGAACTTTCCACAGACTACATTTGGAAGCTCCAAGTAACTTCTCTCACCTTCCGGTTTCTTGCCCAGTATAAGAACCAAACAACTGCTATATTCCTACAGAGCATGATAAAGCTGGATATGTTCAGTTAGTACAGTTTCTTAGCCAGTGGTACGAGCTAATTTTATATTTAAGGTATAAAATAAAAATTGTGTAAAACCAATTCTTTTAATTCTTTACAAAACATCACATTCCAATGTGGTTATTGAAAGAAATCACAGAATGAAAAGCAAAGTTTATACACTTTCTGAAGCAGCAATTTGTAACTCTTGAATTTTAAAGGAAAATGAAGATGAACATAAAACAAAGTACATTATCTTTAAAAGTTTGCTGGTGCCAATAAAGTCTATTTATTCCCCTGACAATCTCCTTACGAACCTGCTGTGAAGACAGAAAGATAAATGTAAGGTATCAATCATTTCTATGGTAATAGATTGTGATGTCAAAACAGAAAAGAATATAGATTTATAGTAAGAATGGGATGTCTGTAGATACAAAATTTGGCATAAGGTCTACAAAATAGACAAAAATGGCCGTATCGCATTTACTTATGTCCTGAGAGGTTTTCTCTCAGTAGCACAATTTATATATTGTTAAAGAAGTATCATGTTTCACTTATGCCCTGATATTTATACAATTATTCAAAATTCTTCTTCTTTTTTCAGGACACTGAAAAACTAATTTAATTTGAAAAAGGATTACTACCGATTTATTATTACTCCTCTTACAACAAATAGACGTCATTAATGTCAAGTAAAATAACTGTGCACTTATACAATCCAAGAGATAGAGTAATAGAGATGTACCATATTCATTTTCAAGGGGAGCAATTTTACCCCAAGGGGATGAAAATTGGTTCTTGGAGGGGACAAAAAATATTACTCTTTTTTTAATATACAGTACATAAACAGGTATATAGTGTGTGTGTGGAATTAAAATTTCATGGGAGGAGATTTAAAAAATTCTAAAATGGCTCTGAGGGGAGTGGGTGACCATGAGAACGTGGTTGAGAAACATCGATTATACTCCCATTAGCTAAGGAAGGGAGTCAGTAACGTGTTACAACGTAGAGGAACCACAAAGCCATGGAAGTTTAACTTAAAGAGGGAAGAAGGAGTTTGGGCTCTCACACTGAGGAGACAGTTCAGTGGAAAAGAACTGAGTCAGAAGAATTTGAATTAGTTATAGCTCAAGTTTTCATTGGATGTCTGTCTTGTCCACATTACTTTCCTTTGTTGAACTGGTGCAATAATGTAAATGAATACTTAGTACAGCGTCTAATGCACTGAAAATAATCAATACATGGTACTAAATAAATATTAATATGTATGTAGTTTAACCAATTTATATTGACCATTTGAAACACTGAGGTGATTTAGTCTTCGAAAGCCTAGAAAATGATACTAGAAGATGGATTTAAATGAAAATAGCTTGAATATGAGTCCCTGAGCAAACAACAGAGTGATCAAATGAGTTACTGAAGGAAGCTTTAGAACTATTTCTATAAAATTTTAGGGGACTACACCTCCATCTGTTCAAGATGACTTTTATACATTCATGAGCCTTAAGGAAAGGGGCTAGACCAGATGGTCTTGAATTCTCTTCCACCTCTATTATTTTCAAACCTCAAATAGTTTGTATTAAATATGCTAGCTTAAAATCATATATACTGGATATGATTGAAAGGATAAGACTCTAGCCCATGTTCTAAAAGACACAGTAGCTTACATTTTGAAACAATTTGTTTAGCATGTGAAATTTTGTCAAAAATAACAAATGATGATTGCATTCATAATTAACAGTTCCAGGGCTTTCTTGAGTATAAATCAGAAGGAAATAATATTTGATTGATGCATCACTGAAAGTTCATGTTCTAGTAGCCCTATGTGAATTGTCAGCGTGTATTCCATAGCTCGTTATGATTTATCTTCATCAGCCATAGGCCAAAATTACCAGACTCCAATTACTTTGCTTCCTAGATTCAAGAGAGAGGGAGAGAAATTATGTCATTCTACCACAGGAGATGGCTTAAAACGCCTGAGGTAAAGAAAGTAATCTACTGTTCTCTGACATTCACTGCCTGAAAGTCATTCACATTAACAACCATTCAAACTTGTTTAGTGCAAGCCAATTGCTTCTATTTCCCTCTTGTCAGTTACATTAGCTTCAATTCAAATTTAACTCTTATAAAATTAAAAAAAATAAAACTCTCAGAAAGCTTGACAGGGTCATATATGGGTCCTGACAGAACATAATGTTTCTGAATTTGCTAACTTTAATATAATAATTTTCAAATTTTGATTTTCACAGAGAACACTCTACCCTTTAGAATGTATGCTCATTTTCATTCTCTTATGTTTCACCCTGAACCAGGGTGTGATGATGGGCAAATAAATGTTTATCAAGATAAAAAAAAATCCTTCATTTATACTAAGTACAGCGTCGGCAAAAAGAAACAAATGTTCTTAATTTCAAGCAAGACTATGTCATTATTACAAGATAGAGATTGTTACATTTCAAACTGCATAACATAATCTAATATTCTTTCACTAAGAACTATTATACTCATATAACAGACCATTAACTTCCAGACAATTTAGAGTTCACAAGGTTAACATCAGCACTAGAAAAAAGGAAATGGGGATGATATTTAAATAACAGTAAGTGAAAATATACTATTTTACAACCTAATGGAGATATTAGTTTTGATGTTTATCTTTTATGTAGGACTGCAAGACTTCGATGTTTTGCAAGCATTTTAACTGTTTGATATTAAGACATAGATTTTACATATGTGAATAAAAATGCTATATAACACAACTACCAATGAACTGAATCTTAACCTTTTTTTTTCTAATTTTACTCATTTTATCTTGTTTTCTCCTCTATGTCTGTGGGTGTGTTTGTGAGTCTGTGCGTAAGAGAGAGAGAAAAAAAGATAATGGCCTAGATCTTTTAAGCTTGACCAAGTCTATCTGTGGTAAGAAAGCCAGAATGTGGGCATAGCTAATACACTCACTAAAACTGTCTTAAACTTGTTACATATAGAGAAAGAGCCTGAGGTAAAAGCAATAGATCCCATTATATTTAGAAATAATTGTCAAATCCTGGGCAAAGGCTGCATTTCAATCCTAGAATGAGCTAAATACGTTCTTATGTGTTCAGTTAGTCAATGAGTAAACTCTCTTTCCAGTTAACTCTATCTGGGTGAGGTCCATTAATGTTCAAAATTGAGCAGTGAAACAAATTACAGAAAGCTGAAAATATTAATAAGATCTGTAGAGTGTCATTCTCAGAGATGGTGATCAAGCCCTCAGAAAACAATATATGTGGACATCAACAATGACATGCTTTTCCTTTTTCTTTTCTATGTGACTAGCACAATTTTAGGTGTTCTTATTACTTTATCACTATATCAGTAATTCTTCTTAGAATTATTTCAAACCATCAAAATGAAACCTAAGATTATTAAGGAATAGAACTGTGATGGTTCTATGCCATCATTTATTAAAACAAAATCCTTTTTTTCCAAAAAGAAATTTTTGTAAATGCAGTTATCATTCTGCTTTTTCTCCACTGTGATGTTTTAAATGTCTTTGGGCTAGAACAGACATAAATAAGTGACCAATTTGTCTTTTCCCCTATTATTTGGGGTACATTTATTCCATAAAAATAAAACAATGTGATAAACAGATTGGTAGAAAAATATTTTTCAATTTCAAAGTTCAATTTCCCTTAGAACTTTATGCTTGATGGCAGAGAAAATGGAGAGATGCTGTCATATTTGGAAAAGGAAGGTTAAAAGCAAGCTGAGTTAGCTTACACTTATAGCAAAGGTTCCTACACTTTTTTATGTCATGACTCCTTTTGGCAGTCTACTAAAGTCCAGTCCTCTTATGAGAAGAAGGTTTACAAATGCATAAAATACAGAGAATTGCATTGGAAACAAGTTATAATGAATAGTATATATTATCTTTTAAATATGTAATACAGTAATAAATGTGTTTAGTAATGCATTAAATAGAGACAGGTCTATAAACTACTGCAATTTAAAAGTAGTGGTAACAGTAAGTGATATTTCAAGTTACCTACAACATCTGTAATGTGATATGAAAATATCTGTGATGTTTGTTAGAAATAAAGTCATCGATGTTACTAATACTATCATGGGTTGTGGCCTTTATTCACAATTAAAGGAAATACTCAGAGTTGGAAATTAGAGAAAATAAGATGTAATTTTTTTTTTTAATGTACAAATTCTCCAGCAGTCTGAGTTCAATTCAAAAAAACCCTTGTTTGAAAGGAATACTTTCCAGTCTCCTCCATCATCTTTCCTTACAACTCCCTCCCATCACACACACAAATCCCTCATGAATATCTCCAACCATTGTCTTCTAGAGGACATGCCATAACCAACTCTATACATCGCCCAGTAATGGCCATCACTGAAGCTACTATATGGCACATCTTACACATAAATATAGACATCCATGTATAAAGATATTTGAAAAGGAACTTTAATGATGATCAGAGACAGAGGCAATACTCTGATACAAATGTTCAAATTCAGAAAAATTTGTAACTCTCATCATGGAGAAAGTATGGCATCTGTTCTCAAATAAAGCATGATCCTATAGTCTTAGTTATTACAAGGTGTGACCCTATGTTTATGTCTCAGCTGCTTTCTCCATAAAAGAAAATCTTTACCCACTGGTTGTACTGGATTATTAATAGCTTTAGACTTTGAGTTTTATACATGATATTACATGAAATTGCCTGACCAGCATATTATGGTTTATTCTGGTAAAACTACAACTCTCCAGCACCTCCAACTTGTGATAAAAAATATGAGTCGGCTTTGACACCATTAATATAGAATTAATATCTCCATCTTAAAAAAGTTATTAAATACAGAACTGGGTCTTAATTTCTGCATTCTAATCATTAGTTGGAATGAACTAGTTTGCTGATGTGCATTTAATAAATACTGCTTTAAAAAGGCATAAAATAAAGATACAGTTGGGGATGGTGGAAGATTAAAAGCATTTAGCAAATCACTGAAGGTGGGAGGAAGGCCAGAGGAAAGGAACATTTGTAAAAAGGTAGACAATATACAGAAAAATGAAATTAGCTGAAGGAAAACAGGGAGACATTCAAGTGATCCCATATTTTCAAAGATATTTCAGAGAATAAAAATGTTCTAATTGTAAACAACTAAAGTTCAAAGAAGGGGCTATAAAACAAAAGGAGATGAAAATTAAGTTGCCACAATTCACAAAGAAGGAAATCCAAATGACCAAGTAAGAAGATGTTCAAGCTTGGGTTAATTAGGTAAATAATTAAAATATGTAAATATAAATTAAAATAACAAATTTCAGTTTTACACTCAGAGTGCCAAAAGTTAAAGTCTGACGATATCAAATACTAGAGAAGAGGTACAGAAGTTGGGACTCTAATAATTGACGGTCAAAGTATTAACAAATATAAGACTTTGGAATGCAATTTGACAATTTCTAGTAAAAGTGAATATGGATATACCATATGACATTACCATTCCAATTTTAGTTATATACCAGAGGAAAACTTGTGTATTCTAGAAGATGACATACACAAAAATGTTCATTACAGCATTGTTTATAATTGAAAAAAAACTGGAAATAATGTAAATGACCATCTACAGAGGAATGGTACTAAATGACAAGTCACAGAGTGGAATAATTTTTCAGCCACAAGCTAATAAACTGGACTGATATGGTTCTACATGGATAATTATCAAAACTTACAACTAAGAGAAAAGGTTATTTGATATATTTGTTCATAGATTTAATACATTTTAAAAAATACCTTCAAAACACCACATTCTCCAAAACAATCTACTGGGAAAATTCCAGACAAAAAGGATATATCAAATGAAAGACAAAGGAGTAGATAAATCATGGTAAAATGACTGGTTACAAGCACTTAAATGTGGAAGTAGTGTGAAAAAGCAGTAAGAATTATGGCTACAAAATGAAATACCAATGTTACATAACATCACAATGTAAAATAACAATATTTCTGATACATTATTAATTAATAATTAGTGGTAGTGAACTAGGATATTCATGTTTATAGCAAAAAGTCAAGAGTTACCATCCAAAATAAATACTGAATTTCAAAAAATAATGATTTTGACCCTTTAATATTTATTTATGATCCATTTTCTTACCTCGTGTGATCTTTAAAACATACTTGACCTCATTGACTAGATTTGTTTTCCCATATTATAACAAACATAACACTCTCTCATACAAATCTCACAGATGCAATTCTACATGTTTTCATGGATATCCTATAAATTTTATGTGTGCAAGTTTATGTTTAGAATTGCTATAAAATCACCCAGGACTTTTTGGTGCGTTGCATTGAATAAAACTTCTATGAAGGAAGGAAACAAAGAAAGAATGGAAAGAAACACTTGTGATGGGAAAATTTTACCTAGCTGATGGTCATTATTTTAGTTTTACCTAGTTTCCTATTTTATTATATAAAAATTAATTAAATATTTATTGTTAAGAACTAGTGCATATGGAATACATTTTACAAGTTATTTTATCCAACCATTAACGCTTTCCTCTCTCTTTTTCCTCTTTACACACATATGCATACATACACACACATGCACATAGAAAGTGATGCATGAAATGAAATTCACCAAAAGTTAATGATCAAATTTTTTTTCCTGCATGATAGAACATTTAGGTGATTTTGTTTTCTTTTCTTGTACACTTGATTTCAACCTTTAAAACTATGATATGAATGCAATAGAAAAATCAAACTGACTTCACGGGCACTAAAAACAATTAGGAAATACAAACCTTATTTTTTTTTTTTTTTTTTTTGCAGTACGTGGGCCTCTCACTGTTGTGGCCTCTCTCGTTGCGGAGTCCAGGCTCCGGACGCACAGGCTCAGCGGCCATGGCTCACGGGCATAGCTGCTCCGCGGCATGTGGGATCTTCCCGGACCGGGGCACGAACCTGTGTCCCCTGCATTGGCAGGCGGACTCTCAACCACTGCGCCACCAGGGAAGCCCGCAAACCTTATTTTTAAAATATCTACATACATAAAGTAATACAAAGCAGACCCAAAACCTACACACAACTAGGTAAGTAAAATAATCAAGATTTTCATAACCACTAATGAGGATATTTAAAAATTTTTTTGCATTGCCTTCACTAAGACAAACTTTCAAAAATACCTCTACCTTAATAAAATAAGTATTATGTTTATTATAAAGTTCATGTGGTACTATAAATGAATATTCAAGGATTTATTAAAAATTGATGAAACTAAAACCTAATTTATCATTTGTAAAAGTTTATACAATAGAACAATTATAGTTCGATAGGTAAAAGATGACAAAAAAGCAAACAGATATGTAAAAATGGTTTAAAACTATGTGATATAGCATTGGATATTTATCAAAATTCTGTGTGATAGATGAATCGCTAGATTAGGTATCAATTATATGAGTATTTTTTTCTAGATATTGATGAAGAAAAAGATACTAAAATTCTGACCAGCAAGTTTTCCTGTGGCTTTAATATTAACTGTTCATAGGAGACTAGCTTTTAGAAAATCAATTTGCTCATAGCCTCAAGACAAAATAATTTGGTAGCCACAAGAGGAAAGAGATACTCAAGAGGATTGCCTGAAGGATATGCATTACAGACAGTCCTCTAGACAGGCTTCATTTTATCCTTAAACCAAGGCTGAGCTCCAGAGAAGATTTTTTTTTTTTCTTAGCCTCAGAATTAAGACAAGGTATATTTTCCTGAAGAAACTGACTTATTTATCTTATGAAACTATGACTTCTGTGGATAAGACTATGGATCTTGGAGTCAGAAGTATCCAGATTCACATCCGAGCTCAACCAGTTAATAGCTGCGTGACCTGGGACAAAAAAAACTCTTAACTTCTTTGAGATTCCTCTCTGGCATACGTAAAATTGAACAAATCACCACTTTGTGGGGCATTGCAATAATTAAATAACATAATTACGTGTCAAATACTGAGCACAGTTCTTAGAATGCTGTAAGTGATTGAAACATTAGCTTTTTATTATAAACAAAATAAATCTGTGTCAGTTAGCTTTTTATTATAAACAAAATAAATCTGTGTTTTAGATTTTGCTTTTACTACTAATAAACACAGATTTTGCTTTTACTACTAATAAACTCAGAACCAAATCCATGGTCTCCCTAATAACACCAGATTAGATGACATAAATGTTTGTTTACTCTTATTACCCTCTAAATCTATCTGTTTTTTTTCCCTAGTGTCCCTTTTTCTCCCAAGTTACTTATCAATTCCTTTTCTTCTGTTCAATCTTGTATATTCTAGTAAACCATCTCAAATTGTTCTTGAAATTAAGAAGGATGTAAATAACACCTATAATTGTATGTAAATATATAAATAATAAAATAAAGACTATTTGAATAATGTTTTATATCCTGTAAAATCAACCCTGGTATTATGTTTTCTGTTACTTAAGTTCACTTAGGTTATCAATATCATCAGACAACAACTAGCCACTTCAGGATTAAAATATACAAATTTCCAAAATTAATCAACAATGATAACAAAAAAAAACTTCTTTGGAATCATTCCAGTGTTTAACCTGAGACAAAGCCTGTACTGTGCCTTATAAATAAGTATATGTTCAAACCTCACCACAATACAAAATACTATTACAACTTCGTTGGTGAGAAAAGCAAAATGGCAAAGAATATGTACAGAGCCAGGAAAAAACAATCCAATTTTAATAGTAAAGATTTCATTAATCTCGAGTTTGATGGCAAGCAGTCTATCAAATGAAATCAATCTTAAAGGTACAAGTTTAAATTAAAAACTATACCAAAAATTTTTCCCAAAAAGTTTATTACATTGCTATTTGCTATGGAAAAAAGACTGTAATCATTAATTTCTAAATTAAAAATCATATATAAAATTATTTTTCTACTTGTTATTCTTGTTATGTTTTTACTCAATATAGGCTACTGCACTGAGAAAGAATGATAAAGAGGCTAAAGACATGAATAATTCCTTTGTAATCTTGTTTGGGGGTTTAGAAAAACTATTGATTTTAGTCTGCATTTTCTAAAGTTAATATTTCCTAACTCAGTAACTTTATTTAAAATACAAACAAATCTTACCTGGCATATTAAGTTACCAGAGAAATGACCTCTTTCTCAGGAGTGCCACTTTGGGAGTTAGCACAGAATTCATGTGTCATCTTGTAAGGTAATAATGTAATAAACCTTTCATTTCCTCTCCACGAGATATATAGCAACTAAGAAGATGTAGCAACTAAAGAAGAAAAAAAGTAAAACAACTACTTCCAAACCAGGCATGAATGATTGCAAAGGACATTTTAGGAGTACAAAACTTGTAACTATAAAATCATCAAAGCAAAAATACTTTGTTTTTTTGTTCATACTTCACACCAACTCAGAGACTATGAATGACTCTGAGAGGCTACGGTTATAAAAACTATACAATAGGTCTTTTTAGAAAAAAGAGCTCCAGTAAGAAAGCAAAAATTTTGTGAATCCCTTAGACGGTACATGGGTGCATGTGGACACAGATGTGCATAGACAACTGAGAAAATATAAACAAAGAAGCAAACTACGAACATCCATGGAAAGCTTCCTTCAGTTTCACTGTAAGACGTTTTCTGGATATAATGATATAGCTTATAAAGGAACATAGGAGTAGGATGAATTTGAACTCAGGGCAAGAGTGAGGGTAGGCTGGGGTGGGAAGAGAAGAAAAGGAAAATGGAAGAAAAATAACACCTTAAATAAAATTTTACTTTCCTCGATACAGTTAATCCAAAGTCATTTCAGCCAGAGTGTCACAACCTATATATGTATCAACTGGGTTTGTGTGATGAAAATTTGCCAAGCCAGAAGTGATGCAGTATTTGTCAAAAAGATTGAATTGCCCTTTCATATTAGTACAAAAAACGACAGTGCATGATTATTGCCACAAGCATGAGGTTGTTTAGGGATAATGTGAGCACCTTAACAGTAGGTAGTAATGGGAAATGTCTATCTCTTTTTCTTTCCTTTCAAGGTAGGCACTTTAACATGCCTTGTTACACTGCCAAACCATTTCTCACTCCAAACTTCTTAAATACTACGTCTCCAAGCCAAGGATATATTTTTAACTGAAGACATATGCACTATTCATTGCTAAAACCATAATATAATAAATGGTTTACTAGTCCCATGAAAATTAAAATATTGTGTATTGTTTGTAATACGGGAGCATCTATGCTCTACTGTTCTGCTGCATGCAGGTCCATGCTCATTTCTCTATTATTCAGACTTTTGATGACAGGTATATTAAAAGGCTGTGATTATACCCTCTTATTTTTTTTAAAAGAATATTTTTAACTCCTAAAGATGTATGCATCAGATCAATTCGTGACTTTAAATTTAAAATAATAGTAATATTACCCAATTTTAACTTTACTGTTACAAATATATGTATACATATTTCTGTCAAAATATATTTCCAGGAGCTTAATAGATTTCCAACTTTGACACTTTCTCTCGGAGTCAATTTCATAATAGAGGTCATACCAACTCATCTTCTTAAAAGATAATGAAAGAATTGATTAACCAACTTTAGAATGTATTTCGAGAATCCTTTCATTGAAATTGTACACAACTAAATAAATGATTAGAATAAACAGAGCTTTAAAAAGGGCTTACTTATTACTTACAAAATTACAATTATAAAATATTGCAACTGAGAGAAAAAGTGATCAGCTAAAAAAAGTAGAAATCCAATTAACCTAGCCCATATAATTAGCATTATACTCAAAGACTAAGGAATAGTTTAAGGAATAAATCACTAAAATTTGTTTTTGTTTTAATAGGTAACTGTAGAGTCATTTCCTTAAGAAGATATTTGTAGTGCTGTTTTACAATACAATCTCAGTCTTGCCGACCTACTTTTTAGACTACAAGAACATTCCACTAAAATCTGACAAAGAAACACTTATTTTCTGCTATTCACTGAAATAGGTACTTTATTTCACTTGCTCTGGTGAAAATCCTTGGAAAGTCTAGTTATTTAAATTTGTCCTACAGAGGCTTCTGGTTTGAGGGTATAAAGAATCACAATAATTATTTTAATTCATTTTCAAAGCACTCAAGTGTAGAATTTGATACAAAACTGAAAAAATAAGTTGTTATAACTCAAAGTTCTATTAGGATATCAGTGCAAACACAACTGTTTGTCCCATACTCGCATCCCAAAAAATGACCAAGCCTCTGCTGCTGTTAATCCCTCCTACACGTGCTCATGACCCTCTCCTGTCATGGTGTGGAGTTCCTAAGTGCATGCATTCTGCATAAGAACACCATGAATCTTTGAGATGAGGTACCAAAGGAGGTCAGAGAGCAAATGGGAAAGAGGACAGAAATGCACTCAACAGAGGGCAAGTTCGCCTAGGATCAGCTGGTGAAAACCAAAACTAAACCACATTTTGATTCTGCCTTTAGCATAATGCTCTGAGCTACTCATTATGGGGAACACTTAAAATGTAACTACGGATGTCATAATTCGACAAACTAATCAGTCTTTTTAAAGTATATACTGATCAAGTTCAATGCATTTGTAAATAAAAAACAGCCACTGTATTTTTTTAAGTTGGTTCTACATAAAAACATTGAACAGTTTTAGTAATCTGAATAGTTCATGCAAAAAGATATTAACGTATACAATATAATTCAACCCTCCCCCAAATTTTTTTTAAATGTGGTTGAACAAAATTTACCTGAATTTCTAATTCAAGGAAAGCATACCCATGACTCCAACGTCACGAATGAAATGGTGATGATGCCCAAATCTGTATATCCTGCTCTCTACCCTCTCTATTGAACTGTAGATCCATGAATATAACTGCCTACCCAATATCTCACTTCTAAAACTAAACATAGCAACCTCCCTTCCAACACTTTCCCAATGTTTTACCCTTTCAAGTTAAAACCTGTCACTATACCTTACTTTTCCAAGCCAGAATTCCTTCCAATGTGTCACAAAATTCTACTGATTGCAACTCTCAAATCTCTTTCACCTCTGCCTCAGCATTGGAATCCTTATCTGCACTGCTTCAGTTCAAGTACTGATCAATTTTTTGCCTAGATTGATATTAGAAGCCTTCTAAATCTCCTGAAATCTCCTTTCAATCCTTTTCCCAACAACCACTAGAGAAATATTTCTAAAAACCAAACCATTCTAAACATTTCAGTAAAAATATTCAAACTACATATTCTTTAACTATTCTTTAAAAATCACTCCCTTGAACAAAATATTCTAATGTATTAAAAAATAATGTTAAAAAGTTAAGATGTACTGATAGATGAATAAAAAGTTGGAAAGATCGATAAATATGTGATATAGGAAGTACAACAAAAGGAAAATTGTAGTGGTACTCAATGCATAATTCTTTCAGATATTCTGCATGTTAGTAATTCTTTAAATATTGGAGAAAAATTGTTTTTAGTGAAATGGCTTGTTATGTAGAAATGGCTAATATTTACTGTGGGTTATTTCTGCGCTAAGTAAGCATTTTGCATGCATTATCTCTAGTGGTGTGCTGGAAAATGTTTAGCACTTTCAACGTGGTTTTGGCTCTCCAGAAAACAGAGGAGGTGGTGAGAGAAAATAGTCCTGATTTGCAGCATTTGCCAATCTCCATGCTCTAATATTCCCACTACAGTTTTAAGCTTCCCAAGACAGAACTGGAAGAGATAAGCATTGTGTCGTATCTCCAACATACAGATAAAATAGACATAGATAGTCTCAAGAACGTAGATAATAGTTCACTATATTAAAATAGTTAGGAATCTTTGAGTATGTATTACTTTTGTTTAAAATATAATTGACATAATTGTAAGTCTGTATGATTTATTCTTTAATACTGATTTTAAAATTGGCTGGCAAAATTCCTGAAAATTTAACCATCAGTTCTCAGCTTTAGCACGTGACTGATTACCTCACAAACAGCAAGTTGGGCAGGTACAATTATTTATCATAATTTTACAGATGACAATATGAAACATTAGAGAGATTCTTACTTGCCCAGTAGTAAATATTAGAGCCAGCTTTTAATCTAGATTTTACTGACTCACAAATCTCAGCTCATAATTGCTCATGATCTGCTGCTTCATAAAATTCTACTCCTACTTCAAGGCTCCTTTGTGCTTCCATAAAGCCTGAAAGCACATCTATTATGCCACTTATTGGTCTAATTATTTACCTATATACCTACCTGCTAAACTCTCCGGGCAGCTTAGCAAAGATATGCAATCAGGCAGCCTGGATTTGAATCTAAGAGTTTACACTAGTGCCTGGTGCATAGTAAGTACTCAATACATGGTAATTACTATGATCATGATTCCCCAGATTTTGAGTGGCTGCAGAGCAGAGTCTTCGTTTTAGAATACCCAGCACTTAAGGCACTATCTGGCATGTAGGACATACTCATGTAAAAGAAAACAAGAAAATGCAATCTGTGGGACTTCCCTGGTGGCGCAGTGGTTAAGAATCCACCTGCCAATGCACGGGACACGGGTTCAAACCCTAGTCTGGGAAGATCCCACATGCCCCGGAGCAACTAAGCCCGTGCGCAACTACTGAAGCCCGTGCACCACAACGAAGAGTAGCCCCCGCTCACCGCAACTAGAGAAAGCCTGTGAGCAGCAATGCAGACCCAACGCAGCCAAAAATATAAATTAAAAAAAAATTCTTCTTTTAAAAAGGGAGTCACATGAATGTTTAAAAAAAACAAAAAGAAGTGCAATCTGAATAATAGTTTTGGTTTTCTCATCAAATAGCTGTAAGATGTTGATCAGATTACCTCACTAACTGAGTCTCAGTGTGCAGAACAGTGATAAATGGGGGATATGGACTTGATTAATTATTAAGTACTTTCTTGTGCTAAAACTGCATGAGTGAATGCATGCCCTTGCTGGTCCATTAAAGTGTACTAATACAGTACTTACAGAGTAGTTGAAGAGTATGTGTCAAGTACTTTTCAGCCACGTAGAAAAAGGACAAGTGCATAATCCCCACTGCAACATTCACAACAGCCAATCACTGGAGTTAGCCTAAACTTTTATTAGAATGGTTAAATATATTCTAGCACATATATCCAACAGAATATTAAGCAATCACTAAAGATGATGGTTAGAATGTCCTGTAGAAACATGGGAAATGAGTTAATATCACAGCAAATAAAATAAGCAGAATGTAAACTGGTATATACATCTTAAAGAAAAAAGCATGGGCATGGAGAAAACTAATACTGCATTGACAAAAATGACAATAGTTGCATAAACACTGTAGTGTTGAAAATGCTTTTTAAAAAAATTCTATTTGTGAAATTTAGTGTAATGCTTTGTTATGGCTAATTTATAAAAACTATTCGGGTGTATGTATTCTAATGAAGTCTTTACAAAATCTGGGACTTCCAGTAAGGCACCTCCAAAAAAATTAAGCTTAGGGATAGTTAGTGCTCCCCTAGCACATTTTCTCCTCCTAAGCAGAGCAAAGCTGGTTATTTTAGAGAGCAGACACATGCACAGTGCACACATATACCTATGATGCAGAATTCACCAGAAGAGAGAATGGAGAAACACAAAAGGGAACTCTGGAACAATAATTCTGCTTTTCAGTATTCCTCAGTTATATAATTTTTAAGGTGGTATCCAAATTGTTAAAACTGATTGCAAAAATTTTAACGGAAAACCTAAACTGGTTCATTTAAGCTGAGAAAATCAAATATTAATTTAATTCAATGAGCTGACCTGTTGTAAAAGTGACTGGTTCATTGATATAACTTAGCCTTACAAAAATGCATGCTTCTCTTGGTGGACAGTAAGCCAGAAATAAAGAGGAGGCAGAAATTAAAGGATTATCTGAGCAGCTGGAAGGAGTACTCAGAGAAAAACTTTTCTCCCTGTTGCTTTCCAGAATAAGCAGAGTTCTGTTTCTACTGATGTACTTTATGTGAGTCGGAAATACAGAGGAAAATAACCCATTTAAGTAAAATAAAATAGAATGAGTCAGTTTCCACATTCTGTCACTTGTTAGAAGTTAGCTAAGTTACCTGTTAATTTTACTTTTAAAAACAAGATAAATGAGAGAAGTTGTCATCTCTTCACTTTTTGCCCAGCTCTACCATAGTGCTGGTAGGAGTTCAAAACTCATTGACTAAATGAAGGACAACAGAACTGCTGGCCCAACCCATCAGAAAGTCTATGTTAATAATCCGATGTATATAAATTGTGTTTTAAGAAAACAAAGCTTCATGCTCTACAGCATCATCACGTTTCATGATAATGCATGGTGAAGGAACAGCTATTGTTATCTTCATATTGCAGTTCTTAAACTACTAGAGTGAGCTCCAATATATCTGTCCAAAAATCACAAATTCATCAATATACCAATTTGTTTTTAAGTAACATTTTTTCCCAAAAGCTTTAAAATGCCATCGTATAATGGTGATAAAATGAGTGGCAGCTTAAGATTATGTTGGTCAGTATTGGATAAAGTAAACCTCTAAAACATGTTCTTAAACTTCTTTTATTGTTACAATTTACTGGATGGCAAAAAAAGATTTAAAAAAAAGTTAATGAAGTATCTAAACAAACTTGTCAAAGAATACTGCCATTTATATTTCAAAACTACATATCTATTCCACTGTTCACCTGTAAGATATATCTTAGAGAAGAAAAAGGTATAGCAAAGCAATATATTACGATTTCCAATAAATGTTACCGTAAGTTTTGAGCAAGCATCCTATGTATATGGTGCTCTTGACTTAAGAAATGCCTAATAATTGGCAGAGAAATTATTTCACTTTCCTTCTATAATTACTGTTAAAAGGGGATCCTATTATATATATAAATATGTATATATATAATATGTTAAAACAAAGGTATTTTGACAATAAAGTATTATAGATTCACATGTAAGAGTACAAAAAATATGATGTTCATATATTTTAACAGTACCGGCTTAAAACTACAATAACACATAAAAATAAACTTTTTTGATGACTATTTTTTTATTATGAAGTATTACATAGAGGTAGGAAATAGTAACAAAGCCAGAGAATGAAAGATGAGTTATTTTAACTCAAACTTCACCCATATTATTTGGCTGAAACAATTAAAATGGACATCACTCAATGATTTCTAGGCCATATCATATGTAGTGACAGCTGAATTTGCACGTATCTTGCTTAGGGTGACATGAACACATGAATTTCTGCCCTTTGAAGTTCATTTTTTGTTGGGTTCACAAAGTGTAACATAACTTACAATACTCGAGATTAGAATCCACTCATTATTTTTCCTTCAAATATGCTTTTTTCTCCTCTGTAGTTTATATACAGGTTGGTAGAAAGGAAAAAGGATGGAAGAGTCATCCTTACAATAATTATTAGCTATAATAAGGCCGTATCTTGTAGGAAGACAGTGAAGATCAAAAAATGAAATTCTCAGAGGATGATCACATCCTCAGATTTTAAGAGTAAAGTTAAATTATGAAAATAACGATACATCTTTATAAAGTAATTTTTTCCATTCAAGAAATCATACAGAATGACCAACACTCTTCAAAAACACTAACTAGAATGGTTCTAAATAAGTGAGTTCCAAAAATAAGCTGTACTCCTCCCCCACCAAACCCTGCTCAAGAAAACGGGACTGCAATTTTTTTTTTTTTTGCCAAAGCCTGACTTTAAGAACTTTGCTTTTTATTCCAAAGCAAAGAAAATAAATTATAAATCAAATAAGGAAGTAAACAGGCAGTGACAGCTGAAGACAAAGGTAGATTCTCCGGGTAAAAAGGAAGAAAATCAAGGACAAGTCTGTGCACCAGTGTAACCACAATGGCATCATTGAAGAGGTCTGAAGTTCACAGGCTGAGTCTCTTGAGCCCATCCTTCATACAGAACACATCCTTTAGTGTTTGAGCAATCTTGACCCATAGCTTCTTTTTTTTTTAACATCTTTGTTGGAGTATAATTGCTTTACAATGGTGTGTTAGTTTCTGCTTTATAACAAAGTGAATCAGTTTATACATATACATATGTTCCCATATCTCTTCCCTCTTGCATCTCCCTCCCTCCCACCCTCTATATCCCACCCCTCTAGGTGGTCACAGAGCACCGAGCTGATCTCCCTGTACTACGTGGCTGCTTCCCACTAGCTATCTATTTTACGTTTGGTAGTGTATATATGTCCACGCCACTCTCTCACTCTGTCACAGCTTACCCTTCCCCCTCCCCATATCCTCAAGTCCATTCTCTAGTAGGTCTGTGTCTTCATTCCCATCTTGCCCCTAGGTTCTTCATGACATTTTTTTTTTCTTAGATTCCATATATACATGTTAGCATACGGTATTTCTTTTTCTCTTTCTGATTTACTTCACTCTGTATAACGGACTATAGGTCCATCCACCTCACTGCAAATAACTCAATTTCGTTTCTTTTTATGGCTGAGTAATATTCCATTGTATATATGTGCCACATCTTCTTATCCATTCATCTATTGATGGACACTTAGGTTGCTTCCATCTCCTGGCTATTGTAAATAGAGCTGCAATGAACATTTTGGTACATGACTCTTTTTGAATTATGGTTTTCTCAGGGTATATGCCCAGTAGTGGGATTGTTGGGTCATACGGTAGTTCTATTTTTAGTTTTTTAAGGAACCTCCATACTGTTCTCCATAGTGGCTGTACCAATTTACATTCCCACCAACAGTGCAAGAGTGTTCCCTTTTCTCCACACCCTCTCCAGCATTTGTTGTTTCTAGATTTTCTGATGATGGCCATTCTGACTGGTGTGAGATGATACCTCATTGTAGTTTTGACTGGCATTTCTCTAATGATTAGTGATGTTGAGCATCCTTTCATGTGTTTGTTGGCAGTCTGTATATCTTTGGAGAAATGTCTATTTAGGTCTTCTGCCCATTTTTGGATTGGGTTTTTGTTTTTCTGATATTGAGCTGCATGAGCTGCTTGTAAATTGTGGAGATTAATCCTCTGTCAGTTGCTTCATTTGCAAATATTTTCTCCCATTCTGAGGGTTGTCTTTTTGTCTTGTTTATGGTGTCCTTTGCTGTGCAAAAGCTTTTAAGTTTCATTAGGTCCCATTTGTTTATTTTTGTTTTTATTTCCATTTCTCTAGGAGGTGATTGACCCATAGCTTCTTAATTCTACCCATGTCGTTTTCTTCTTCGGATATTCTTATGTTATTATCACTTAAGACAGTATTAAGATATTATTTTACTGCTATTTCTACTTCCTAATATCAAATAAAAACCTAGGACCAGAGGGGTATCCAGGATATTTAATGGAACTAATGCTGTTATTCAAATCATTTTCACCTGTCAACTTTACTGCATATGCAAAATTCAATAAAAACAAATGAAGCCAATAAAAAGAGTACTTAATGATACTGTTAACAGACTCAGCATGTAGTAAAGTACTGTGGATAAATTAAAAGTGTCATTTTTACTGGTACCAAATGCTTTCTAGCAACGAAATAAGTCAAAAGAAGACAATTTTAAGCTGAAAGCAGCCCAACTCTATTTAATTAGTTACACAGCTATTAGAAAACGTGCCATAAACTGTACGTATGGTTAAAAGTACATCCCATACCTGAGGCAAAAAACAAAAGGGGCAGGGGGAAAGGGGATTTCATATTTGTTTACCTTTCATGACTCTTATACTGGGGTTCCTAGCATTATAGACTACTAGGAGACTTAACAGAAGTTGCTTATGTTATAAATTAATCTCTCTCTCCATTGAAATTTAGAATAACATTGCTATCATCCATGGGCCCCAGAGAATTCAAAAGCAACCACACAACTTACTTGGATAATTTAAATTAGGATGTGAGGGACTTCCCTGGTGGACCACTGGTAAAGAATCTGCCTTACACTGCAGGGGATGCGGGTTCGATCCCTGGTGGGGGAACTGGGATCCCATATGCCACGGAGCAACAAAGTCCGTGTGCCACAACTACAGAGCCCACACACCCTGGAGCCTGCAAGCCACAACTAGAGAAGAGAAAACCCACACAGCACAACTAGAGAGAAGCCGGCGCACTGCAACTAGAAAGAAACCCCAGCGGACCGCGCGCCGAACGAAAAAAAGATTCCACATGCCTCAAAAAAGATCCTGCATGCTGCAACTAAGACCCGACACAGCCAAAAAATTAAATAAGTAAATAAATAAAATAATACATCTTTTAAAAAATAAAAAAAAAATTAGGATGTGAATTATATTTTCAATTCAATGTCTCCATCTGTGCATATAGTTTCCCTATGTGTTAGAAGAAAGGAAAAAGAGAAGGCAAATCATCCTTATGGTGACTACCGGCTGCACATTGTTTTATACATTATTTCACAGTTAAGGAATTAGGGATAAGGCTAACAGAAGTGTTAATCCAGCTGTGTTCAGGAAAGAATGGTTGATATTGTTTTCAAACATATTGCTTGAGAAAAATGGTTTTGGGGTCAGAAATTAACCCCCTCATCTCTGGAGTTCCAAAGTGCTTTGTATTTTTATTATATAACTTACTATACTTTTATTGGTATTATGGTTTCTTACACTAGACTGTCAGTTCCTGAAGAGTAGGAAGCCTGTCCTACCAATGTTGTATCTTCTACAGTCCTCAGCATGGCAATGTATACAACTCCAACCTCAATAAAATTTATGAAATGAATAAATATCCCATCAAATACACAGTAGCTCTTGAATTTCTCTCCAATCCTTCATAATTTTCTCCTCTACAATAACGTATTATACCATGGATTTTGCATGCATATTAAGGACACTGGTTGACCCACATATTTGAAAAAGAAAAGTAAATCAAACAATAAAGTAAGTTAGATCACCTATAAAATATCTTTAAAATCCCTTTAATGAAAGGAACTTTGATTATTAGAAATGACAATATTTCCAGGAATTTATAGATATCCTATTTCTGATCTACAGTAAGAGAGACATGCTATAGTGAAGATAACAGACAGCATATTTTGATTATAAGCATGATTTCATGGTTTTTCCGCTCCCAGTCTTTCCTTAGTTCTAACTCCTCTTCCACAGAGAGATGACCTTTCTAAAAGCAAATACAGTAATGTCAATCTGCTTCTTTTTTTTTTTTTTTTTTTGCGGTACGCGGGCCTCTCGCTGTTGTGGCCCCTCCCATTACGGAGCACAGGCTCCGGACGCGCAGGCTCAGGGGCCATGGCCCACGGGCCCAGCCGCTCCGCGGCACGTGGGATCCTCCCGGACCGGGGCACGAACCCGTGCCCCCTGCATCGGCAGGCGGGCTCCCAACCACTGCACCACCAGGGAAGCCCCAATCTGCTTCTTAAAAACAACAGGATAGCAGCCTGGGCTACATTAGCCCTGGCCACAGCCCACCTGCAGCTTCTGTTCTACCACAGCCCAGAGTCAGCCAATGCTCCATCTATTTTCATAATCCAAAAAACATCAGCAATGTTAACAACTGGGATGAGCATATGGTTCCCTCTGTTTTTTATTGTTTCCTGTTCTTTCTGCCTTAAAAACTCATAGTCAATTTTTAAGATCCAGTTTAAAAGCCATCTTTTCCTGGTGACAGCTTCTCGGAAACACTTTCTTGAAAAACAGGAAGAGCTTCACTGCTCTCACTTTGCATTTTACTCTTTGTTTATAGGGCTGTCCCTCGTGACTACTAGGAACTTAAGTGCAAGGCACTGCTTGTACAACTTTGAAGACCTAGTACTTAACCCAGTGCTGTTAACAAACGACAAAGCCAATAAAATTTCTCTGAATAGATAAATGCCTTTCAGACTGAAATATTCCCTACAGAATCTGAAAAACAAAATCAGGTTTTACTCACTAAAAAAGAAAAAAAATCTATAAGAGGGTTTTACTGTTTTAGATTTTTAAGAAAATTGAAGAACTGTTGTTTTCCATTACTTTTCTTATGGCTTTTTAGATTTAGTTTTTTTTTACTTCAATAATAATAGCATTGCCTTTAAAATTTTTTGCTCAAAAACAATAAAGAAGCCATGTAAAAATCATACTGATAAATTTCAAAAAAATTTTAAAACAAGCACTGATATAAGCCTTCAACTGAAATCAAACCATACAGCAACCTTACACTGTTAAACCATACCAATTCTTACAGAGCTGTTTATTTTGTTTTTTGTTTAACTGCAAAGCTGAGTTTCAATGATAAATAGTCTTTGTGATTGATAACTATCTTAGACCACAATAAAAATCAATATATGGTTCCACTTTGCTGATGATACTATAGCTAAAAGGCCAAAATTTAATTCCTTACTCTGTGGTTTCTGGTGTATGCCTGAGTATTGTTTTGTTTTGTTTCCTTCCATTTTGGACTTAGGAGAGAAAAAAATGCAGTTTTAGTAAATGTTTACGTTTAAAATAAGACACTCTCTTTTTCACTGCTTCATAGATCTACATTTTTCAATGAGAATTGCCAAGAGCACTGAACTTCAATATAAGAGTAGAGAGTAGCTTTCCCAACTGTGTAAATATACTACGTTCTGGACACCCTGAACTCTTGACTTTCCCTATGAAGGAGATGCTGTTAAAATGTCAGTTAATCATAAAGCAGTGCCACAATGGGTTACCCAGAAGCAGAAGGCAATTTAAAAGAGCAATTTTAACATGCAATTGCCAAAGCAAGCAATGCAGACAATTTCTGATGATGGCATATTTTATTTCCATTTAATAAGAGAAAGAGAAAACTGTATTTTCTTAGCTTCTGTACCAGATGGTATACCCAGAGGAAATAGACACACTGAAAAAACAAGTATGCTTTCTTTGACTGTTCAGTGGAGTTTTTGAATTACTTCCCATTTAAGACAATGTCACATTTGTACCTTTTTAAAAATGTATAAAACGCCTGAAAAAGCATTATGTGAACAATAACATGGGTCAGGCTGTAAGCTAACAACGAAGTAATCATACCCCTCAGGCACATAGAGAAGCATGAGGCAAGTGTAGGTGGCTACAGGCACCAGAGGCTGTAATTACCACCTCTCCTAACTTGAGTAACCCTGAAGCAGTTAATTGCACTTACCAAATGATTTTAATGTACTTCAGAAAGAAAACAAAGACACAGCTTTGGCAACTAGGTAGGACATTTTCAGAAAAGAATAGTGTAAAACATTTTTTACACTTCTTTAACTGTTTAAAATATTTAAGAGTGTATACTTGAGTGTCAACACACTAATCAATTGTGCTTTTAATAAAATTGAAGTTGCAAACATTAAGCTATGTTTTCTCAAGGAATAATTCAGCCATGAAGATTCAATTTTTTAAAATGTACATCCCTCCCAGACATCATACTTTCATTTACTCAGGCTACACTCTTCTTCTGAAAGGGGGTGTGGGGCGGGGGGGAAGATTGCCTGTAGTAGGAGAAAGAGGGAAAAAAATTCAGGCTTTTCAAGTTCCAGAAAATGGGTGTGAGCCCCAGTTGCCCAGTTGGCTGAGGTTAGCCAAATCATTGTTTTTATTTTGTTTTTCTTGAATCTTAGATTCACCAGCTACAAAATTGGGATAATAATATCCAAATAATTATAAAGCAGTACCAATCAATACTGAATTATGAAAATCTACACTTGCATTTAAAATACAAAATATACTCATTAATAAATACAACCATTTCATTAATTTGCTGTAAAATTATTTATTGACAGATCTCTGCCAAGAATGAAAAAGTTTACTATTGCCAGAAGTAAAATTTCAAAGGCTTAACTACATTAAAATGGAGTTTTAAAGACACTAAATAGTAACTAATTTACTCTTTGATAGGTCCCTAGTAGTCAAAAATTGTTCCTCTGTGATACACCAAAATAAAATAAGAATTTCTGAGAGACTGAAAGTAATCATCATCCCTTTGTTACTTATAAGAAATTCACGTGAAATTGATATCAGACACATACATATAGCTAAAAAAAATTTATACTTATCTTCAAAGGCTTCTTGGTGGTCTAACATGTAGAATGCATTAAAATAGCTATTTCAAAACAATAAATATTTACTCAACCAGATGATATTAATGGTAAAACACTACCCTACACCAAGACATTCTCCTAATATTTGTTAAAATGGAATGGTTTATAGAACCAGTATTCAGAGTTTGCACAATTTAATAGAATTAGATGGGAACTTCTCCAAAAGTTATGTTTGGTGTCTTAAAGGGATCATTTCCCCAGACTATGAAGAATTTTTGTACTAAATATCAGATAATATCATAGCGTAAGTTGTGTTCTATTTTGTTGTTATAAAACACCAGGCTGAGTCTAGTGATGATGCTGGTGTTGGTAGGGTTTGAGGGATCTTAAACCTGGGGAAAGGAACCTTGAAGAGAAGTGGATGGACATCATAAATTTAACCTTTACTGACTCTGTATTTAGACATGCAATGTTTATCAATTATATCCAACTTCTGCTTTTCAGGATTATTTAAAAATTAATAGAATATATAATTGCATAAGCTTTCCCTCTTTTTCTAATAATAGAGCAAGATTAGTAGACGTTCCTATAAAACAGTAACCAGTTTCTCTACAATCTACAATGTACCTGGAAATCTAGTTTATAAGTACTTTTTTTTTTACCATAAAACCTGCATCAAACACACCTTATGAGGACATAAATAAATTAATAAAGATATGTGACAGACTCCCCACATGTGAAAGATAGTTTTAAAAAAAACTTTTTACATTTGCAAGTAAAACTACAGATGAGTGAGCTTGATACCATTTTATGCCACAGAGACCACAACTTAAATGTTTCTCAAATAACATATCAGAAAAAAAAGACCAATATTATTTCAAAATGTCGACATTTATAAATTTGAAAGCAGCTATGAGTGTAAGTTATTTTTACTCTATCCCCTCCCATACAGATAAGGTTATTCTCAAAGTAAAATATCTCAAACACTTTACAGTCCTATTTTTACTTACTGCAGCTCAATATGCATTCTGAACATAAGTATTCAATAGGGATAAATCAATGCTCATCAACATGTTCTTTTCATCCACTTAATACAGCATAACTAGCCTTAAAACACAATTTCATTATCCATTCACCTGTCGATGGACATTTAGGTTGATTCCATGTCCTGGCAATTGTAAACAGTGCTGCAATGAACGTTGGGGTGCATGTGTCTTTTTAAATTATGGTTTTCTCAGGGTATATGCCCAGTAGTGGGAATGCTGGGTCATAAGGTAGTTCTATTGTTAGTTTTTAAAGGGACCTCCATACTGTTCTCCATAGTGGTGGTATCAATATACATTCCCACCAACAGTGCAGGAGGGTTCCCTTTTCTCCACACCCTCTCCAGCATTTACTGTTTGTAGATTTTTTGATGATGGCAATTCTGACTGGTGTGAGGTGATATCTCATTGTGGTTTTGATCTGCATTTCTCTAATGATTAGTGATGTTGAGCACCCTTTCATGTGTTCGTTGGCAATCTGTATGTCTTCTTTGAAGAAATGTCTATTTAGGTCTTCTGCCCATTTTTGGATTGGGTTGTTTGTTTTTTTTATATTGAGCTGCATGAGCTGCTTGTATATTTTGGAGATTAATCTTTTGTCAGTTGCTTCGTTTGCAAATATTTTCTCCCATTCTGAGGGTTGCCTTTTCGTCTAGTTTATGGTTTCCATCGCTGTGCAAAAACTTTTAAGTTTCATTAGGTCCCATTTGTTTATTTTGTATTTTATTTCCATTTCTCTAGGAGGTGGGTCAAGAAAGATCTTGCTATGGATAAAGAAGATGTGGCACATATATACAATGGAACACTACTCAGCCATAAAAACGAACAAAATTGAGTTATTCATACAGTGAAGTAAGTCAGAAATAGAAAAAGAAATGCCATATGTTAATGTACATATATGGAATCTAAAAAAACAGTACTGATAAACCTAGTGGCAGGGCAGGAATAAAGACGCAGAGTAGAGAACGGACTTGAGGACACAGGAAGGAAGGGGAAACTGGGATGAAGTCAGAGAGTAGCAATGACATACATACACTACCAAATGTAAAATGGATGGCTAGTGGGAAGCTGTTCCACAGCACAGGGAGATCAGCTGGATGCTTTGTGATGACCTAGAGGGGTGGGATAGGGAGGATGTGAGGGAGGCTCCAGAGGGAGGGGATATGGGGATATATGTATACTTATACCTGATTCACTTTGTTATAAAGCAGAAACTAACACGACATTGTAAAGCAATTATACTCCAATAAAGATATATTAAAAAAACCCCACAGTTTCATTTATTTGCCATCTCCATTGGCCTTCACACCAATGGCCGATTTCAAATAATTCCTAAGTTAAACAATTACATTATATTAACAACACATTGTATGGTACTGTAAATTTTTAAGGTTCTATTTTGATGAAATAAAAAAATAAGAAGGCAGATGAGATATTTAAAAGAAAGAAGTTAGGGCACAAAAAGTCACAAGGAAGATCTCTGGAATAGTAAATCAACACTTATTATTTTAATTTGTATATACCTTATAAGGATTAAATGTAGGCAGAAAAAGGTAATTTTATCAGAAAATATGTGTAGGCAATATCTTCAGTAAAATGGACATCACTATTCATCTTCTTATGTTAGCACTGGATATTAATTTTGGAAGAGTGAGCTACTTCTCAGTTTCCATACTGTCTTCTTTTTAAATTATTTCTCTGACTAGTTGAGGGTGTAGAGTTAAATTGTTTTTCCCCTCAGGAAGTTCATCTACTACAATAAGAATAATTTGTCACATTACCTAGAATAAAAAGACATAGCTGTACAACAAATTTGAAAAGCAATTTGTGTGATTTAGGCTGAGCCATGGAGACTTACCCAGTGTTTTTGAGGTTAAGCTATTTTTCAACCACAGGATAAATGTATGACACCAATCAGCAAATTACTAGACTCTATTGTCTACATCTGAGACTAATGATGGAGCCGTTAAGCTTCCTATTGGTGAGCATTTTTCAATATTAATATATGAAATATATTGATATTTACAATTAATATATAAATATTAACATATAAAAATTGAACCAGAATAAAAAATATTTAGGGATGACAGTACACTAGGTAATTGCATGGATTTTGCTTTGATCTTAGATCAGTACTCTTGGTGGGTAGCCTCAGAATACTGTAACTGCTAAACAGATGTTAAAGAAACAAAAGACACTTTACAGGCATTTACATTTTCATAGATCCCCATGGTCTTAGTTTTCAATTTTCAGAACCTAAATCTATAAATGTTCAAGACGCATAGACCCAGGTACTAACTTTGCAGGTGTTTCAACATAATGCTTGATGGATAAAAAAATGTTTCTTTCAACTGACCTAAAAAATTAAACTATTTTCAAAAATAAAATAAACAGTGCACTAAAAGTATACTCTAATAACTTAGACAAACTTTTCAGTGGCTTTTAATAAAAAGCTAGCATTTTCTCTCATTATAACAATTGTACAATAAGGAACTAGGATGTATGCTTTTATATTACTTTTTATTTCACTTTTTATTCTTTCTTTGTGTTTTCTCCATGTGCTATTATTTTCACCACTCTGTTTCAGACATTAGGAGGGCAATACAAGGCTTAAAAACATATGGAAAGCCTCTGTATTTTACAGCTGGGTGCCAAGCTGCTGCATTCATCCTCGACAACAGGATTTTCTGAATAGGAGGGTTATCTTACTGAGGATTGGCTCAGAGTAACTTTTCTTATGTGTATTATCAGATATGGCCTCTGCACTGACCATAACAAAATTATCGAGGAAGACAATCTCCACATAGTAGAAAGGTATTCAACGTTTGCTTGAACTGCAAAGGTTTTCTCTCTATATAATACATTCACCTGCATCAATCAGAGATTTTGGACTAAATATAAGCAAGCCAAGCAAAATTACCATGCAAGAAAAGACTGTGGATTCATAATACTACTGAAAAATAAAAGATAAACATTCACACTGCCCTTAAATCAGTCAAATTTATGACATACTTAAGGCTACAACTGGAACTCTTAGAATAGTGTGACTAGTCATGTACCAAATAATTAGTACTTTTAATATTGTATGAATATTGTATGTCTTATGCTAGATTCCTTCACTGGCAGAGTGGCCGGCTCTTCAGTCTTACCTGCACATTTGGTTCTGGTGATTAGTGGAGGTCCTGGAAGCCCCGTCCCGCCTTCACCAGGTCTTGTAAGTAGAACACGGATCTCATATTCAGTATCCGGATCCAAATGCCATAATTTATAAGTTGGAGCATTGACTGCATGGGTTTCTGTCCAGGATCCTGATGTCATTCTGTACTCTACTTCTTTCAGAATGATGGGACCATCACCAATGATGGAGTTGGCATTTAGCTGAATCAGCAAATATGTAGGCCCAACACCAAGCAGCTGGGGAGGAGCAATGGGTCTTGGTGGTTCTAGGAGAGACAAATGTGCAATCTCATTACTTAAAAATCCAAACGACTATAGTACATAGATATAGTAATATCTCTTGAAGTCTAAAGGCTTAAGGAATAATTTATTTAGGAGTTCATAATAAATGCTTAAAATTGGGAATGAGTGGTCTGGAAACTGTACTTTTAAAGAGCAAATACTTTCACAGATGGAATATGACCCTTTTACCACAAGTTTTCTTTTATTAAAAACATACCTTTCCGGGAAATAAATTTGTAAAGACACGGTTACTAAGGGAAATAAAGAGAAAATATTTACAGATGGATAGCTCTGATTAGCAACTAAACACAGTACAGTTGATCTTTGACATTTTTGGCGTACTAAGACCTTTACAAATCTCAAAATTAATGAATACTGTTATAACTCATTTCGTTCATGAAATATGGCCAAGTATTGTTTTTGCTGGTTTTGTTTTTTTTTTTTTTTTATTTCTGAAGACTTCCTGCAGATGAAATGAAAAGACGGCATAGCAAAGCTGAACTCAGGGGCTGATGCCCGGTGCTGACTTGTTTCCATACATCCACCTCTCAGTGTAGGAAACTGAAATTTACACGGGGGAAAATCACAAATCATTGTATATCACTGGCCTTTGTGAGTAGCATGTGATAAGGCAATGCATCAGGTATTAAACTCAAATGTCAAAGGTACACTGTAATTTAATTTTGAATAGCTTACATAATTTGCTTGAAAGAAACTTTGGGAAACATTATACCAATGTTTGAACTTATGGAAATGATGAATAATGAATTAGAGCATTTTTTCCTTTAACAACAATGAAGTGAAATTTGATACTGAATTTTATGGACCCCATAGCTCTAGCTCTGTCCATATGGTCTCTAATTAGTACATTGCTATCACGTGGGATCTTCTTTGAATCTCTGGAAGAACATTTATTGGCGAGGCCAAAAGACTTTAAAGGAAAGTGTTAATCTATAAAAAGTGATAACTGCCCCTAAATTCTTGTTTTTTCTTTCTTTTTTTTTTTTTTTTTTTTTTTGCGGTACACGGGCCTCTCACTGTTGTGGCCTCTCCCGTTGCGGAGCACAGGCTCTGGACGCACAGGCTCAGTGGCCATGGGTCACGGGCCCAGCCGCTCTGGCATGTGGGATCTTCCCGGATGGGGGCACGAACCCGTGTCCCCTGCATCGGCAGGCGGACTGTCAACCACTGCGCCACCAGGGACTAAATTCTTTTGAAGGTATTTTTAAAATGAGCTAAAGCAAATTATATGAAGAAAAACTATTAAATGGGAGGAGCTTCAAGATGGCAGAAGAGTAAGACGCGGAGATCACCTTCCTCCCCACAAATACATCAGAAATACATCTACATGTGCAACAACTCCTACAGAACACCTACTGAATGCTGGCAGAAGACCTCAGACTTCCCAAAAGGCAAGAAACTCCCCACGTACCTGGGTAGGGTAAAAGAAAACAGAATAAACAGAGACAAAAGAATAGGGACGGGACCTGCACCAGTGGGACGGAGCTGTGAAGGAGGAAAGGTTTCCACACACTAGGAAGCCCCTTCGTGGGCAGAGACTGCGGGTGGTGGAGGGGGGAAGCTTCGGAGCCGCGGAGGAAAGCACAGCAACAGGGGTGCGGAGGGAAAAGCGGAGAGATTCCCGCACAGAGGATCACGGCCAACCGGCACTCACCAGCCCGAGAGCCTTGTCTGCTCACCCGCCGGGGCGGGTGGGGGCTGGGAGCTGAGGCTCGGGCTTCGGAGCTTAGATCCCAGGAGAGGACTGGGGTTGGTTGTGTGAACCCAGCCTGCAGAGGGGGTTAGTGCGCCATGGCTAGCCGGGAGGGAGTCCGGGAAAATGTCTGGACCTGCCGAAGAGGCAAGACTTATTCTTGCCTCTTTGTTTCCTGGTGCGCAAGGAGAGGGGATTCAGAGTGCCGCTTAAAGGAGCTCCAGAGATGGGCGCGAGCCGCGGCTATCAGCGCGGATCCCAGAGACGGGCATGAGACGCGAAGGCTGCTGCCGCCGCCACGAAGAAGCCTGTGTGCGAGCAAAGGTCACTCCCCACACCTCCCCTCCGGGAGCCTGTGCAGCCCGCCACTGCCAGGGTCCCACGATCCAGGGAAAACTTCCCCAGGAGAACACACAGCGCACCTCAGGCTGGTGCAACGTCACGCCGGCCTCTGCCACCAAAGGCTCGCCCCGCACGCCGTACCCCTCCCTACCCCCGGCCTGAGTGAGCCAGAGCCCCCGAATCAGCTACTCCTTTAACCCTGTCCTGTCTGAGAGAAGAACACATGCCCTCAGGCGACCTACATGCAGAGGTGGGTCCAAATCCAAAGCTGAACCCCGGGAATTATGCGAACAAAGAAGAGAAAGGGAAATCTCTCCCAGCAGCCTCAGGAGCAGTGGATTAAATCTCCACAATCAACTTGATGTACCCTGCATCTGTGGAATACCTGAATAGACAACGAATAATCCCAAATTGAGAAGGTGAACTTTGGGAGCAACGATATATATATATATTTTCCCTTTTCTCTTTCTGTGAATGTGCATGTGTATGCTTCTGTGAGTGATTTTGTCTGTATAGCTTTGCTTTTACCATTTGTCCTAGGGTTCTGCCTGTCCGTTTCTGTTTTTGTTCTTAGTATACTTTTTAGCGCCAGTTATCATTGGTGGATTTGCTTTTTAGTTTGTTGCTCTCTTCTTTCTTTTTCTTTTTTACTTTAAAAAGATTTTTTTAATAATTATTTTTTATTTTAATAACTTTATTTGATTTAATTCTATCTTCTCCTTTCTTTCTTTTTTTTCTCGCTTTTATTCTGAGCCGTGTGGATGACAAGCTCTTGGTGCTCCAGCCAGGTGTCAAGCCTCTGCCTCTGAGATGGGAGAGCCAAGTTCAGGACAATGGTCCACAAGACACCTCCCAGCTCCACGTAATATCAAACGGCGAAAATCTCCCAGAGATCTACATCTCAACGCCAAGACCCAGCTCGACTCAATGACCAGCAAGCTACACTGCTGGACACACTATGCAAAACAACTAGTAAGACAGGAAAACAACTCCACCCATTAGCAGAGAGGCTGCCTAAAATCATAAGGCCACAGTCACCCCAAAACACACCACCAGGTGTGGAACTGCCCACCAGAAAGACAAGATCCAGCCTCATCCACCAGAACACAGGCACTAGTCCCCTCCACCAGGAAGCCTACACAACCCACTGAAACAACCTTAGCCACTGGGGGCAGACACCAAAAACAACGGGAACTACGAACCTACAGCCTGCGACAAGAAAACCCCAAACACAGTAACTTAAGCAAAATGAGAAGACAGAGAATCACACAACAGATGAAGGAGCAGGGCAAAAACCCAACAGACCTAACAAATGAAGAGGAAACAGGCAGTCTACCTGAAAAAGAATTCGGAATAATGGTAGTAAAGATGATCCAAAATCTTGGAAATAAAATGGAGAAAATACAAGAAACGTTTAACAAGGACCTAGAAGAACTAAAGAGCAAACAAACAGTGATGAACAGCACAACAAATGATATTAAAAATTCTCTAGAAGGTATCAATAGCAGAATAACTGAGGCAGAAGAACGGATAAGTGATCTGGAAGGCAAAATAGTGGAAATCACTACTGCAGAGCAGAATAAAGAAAAAACAATGAAAAGAATTGAGGTCATTCTCAGAGACCTCTGGGACAAGGTTAAACACACCAACATTCAAATTATATGGGTCCCAGAAGAAGAAGAGAAAAAGAAAGGGACTGAGAAAATATTTGAAGAGATTATAGTTGAAAACTTCCCTAATATGGGAAAGGAAACAGTTAGTCAAGTCCAGGAAGCACAGACTCACATACAGGACAAATCCAAGGAGAAACATGCCAAGACACATAGTAATCAAACTATCAAAAATTAAATACAAAGAGAAAATATTAAAAGCAGCAAGGGAAAAACAACAAATAACATACAAGGGAATCCCCATAAGGTTAACAGCTGATCTTTCAGCAGAAACTCTACAAGCCAGAAGGGAGTGGCAGGACATATTTAAAGTGATAAAAGGGAATAACCTACAACCATGATTATTCTACCCAGTGAGGATACCATTCAGATTTGACGGAGAAATTAAAAGCGTTACAGAAAAGCAAAAGCTAAGAGAATTCAGCACCACCAAAACAGCTTTACGACAAATGCTAGAGGAACTTCTCTAGGCAGGTAAAACAAGAGAAGGAAAATACCTACAATAACAAACCCAAAACAATTAACAAAATGGGAATACGAACATACATATCGATAATTGCCTTAAATGTAAAAGGATTAAATGCTCCAACCAAAAGACATAGACTGGCTGAATGGACAGAAAAACAAGACCCGTATATATGCTATCTACCCACTTCAGATCTAGGGACACATACAGGCTGAAAGTGAGGGGATGGAAAAAGATATTCCATGCAAGTGGAAACCAAAAGAAAGCTGGAGGAGCAATTCTCATATCAGACAAAATAGAGTTTAAATAAAGACTTACAAGGGACAAAGAGGGACACTGCATAATGATCAAGGGATCAATCCAAGAAGAAGATATAACAATTGTAAATATTTATGCACCCAACATAGGAGCACTTCTATACATAAGGCAAATGCTAACAGCCATAAAAGGGGAAATCGACAGTAATACAATCATAGTAGGGGGCTTTAACACCCCACTTTCACCAATGGACAGCTCATCCAAAATGAAAATAAATAAGGAAACACAAGCTTTGAATGATACATTAAACAAGGTGGACTTAATTGATATTTATAGGACATTCCATCCAAAAACAACAGAATACACTTTCTTCTAAAGTGCTCATGGAACATTCTCCATGATAGATCATACCTTGGGTCACAAATCAAGCCTTGGGAAATTTAAGAAACTTGAAATCGTATCAAGTTTCTTTTCCAACCACAACGGTATGGGGCTAGATATCAATTATAGGAAAAAAATCTGTAAAAAATACAAACACATGTAGGATAAACAATACACTACTTAACAACCAAGAGATCACTGAAGAAATCAAAGAGGATATCACAAAATACCTAGAAACAAATGACAATGAAAACACAATGACCCAAAACCTATGGGACGCAGCAAAAGCAGTTTTAAGAGGGAAGTTTATAGCAATACAATCCTACCTTAAGAAACAAGAAACATCTCAAATAAACAACCTAACCTTACACCCAAAGCAAAAAGGGAAAGAAGAACCAAAAACCCCAAAGTTAGCAGGAGGAAAGAACTCATAAAGGTCAGATCAGAAATAAATGAAAAAGAAATGAAGGAAACAATAGCAAAGATCAATAAAACTAAAAGCTGTTTCTTTGAGAAGATAAACAAAATTGATACACCACTAGCCAGACTCATCAAGAAAAGAAGGGAGAAGACTCAAGTCAATAGAATTAGAAATGAAAAAGGAGAAGTAACAACTGACACTGCAGAAATACAAAGGATCATGAGAGATTACTACAAGCAACTATATGACAATAAAATGGACAACCTGGAGGAAATGGACAAATTCTTAGGAAAGCGCAACCTTCCAAGACTGAACCAGGAAGAAATAGAAAATATGAACAGACCAATCACAAGCACTGAAATTGAAACTGTGATTAAAAATCTTCCAACAAAAAAAACCCCAGGACCAGATGGCTTCACAGGTGAATTCTATCAAACATTTAGAGAAGAGCTAACACCTATCCTTCTCAACCTGTTCCAAAATATAGCAGAGGGAGGAACACTCCCAAACTCATTCTAGGAGGCCACCATCACCGATACTGAAACCAGACAAAGATGTCACAAAGAAAGAAAACCACAGGCCAATATCACTAATGAACACAGATGCAAAAATCCTCAACAAAATACTAGCAAACAGAATCCAACAGCACATTAAAAGGATCATACACCATGATCAAGTGGGGTTTATCCCAGGAATGCAAGGATTCTTCAATATACACAAATCAATCAATGCGATACACCATATTAACAAACTGAAGGATAAAAACCATATGATCATCTCAATAGATGCAGAGAAAGCTTTTGACAAAATTCAACACCCATTTATGATAGAAACCCTCCAGAAAGTAGGCATAGAGGGAACTTACCTCAACATAATAAAGGCCATATATGACAAACGCACAGCTAACATCGTCCTCAATGGTGAAAAACTGAAACTATTTCCACTAAGATCAGGAACAAGACACGGTTGCCCACTTTCACTACTATTATTCAACATAGTTTTGGAAGTATCAGCAACAGCAATAAGAGAAAAAAATAAAAGGAAACCAAATCAGAAAGAAGAGGTAAAGCTGTCACTGTCTGCAGATGACATGATACTATATGTAGAGAATCCTAAAAATGCTACCAGAAAATTACTAGAGATAATCAATGAATTTGGGAAAGTAGTAGGATACAAAATTAATGCACAGAAATCTCTTGCATTCCTATACATTAATGACGAAAAATTTGAAAGTGAAATTAAAAAAAAACTCCCATTTACCATTGCAAGAAGAAGAATAAAATATCTAGGAATAAACCTATCTAAGGAGACAAAAGACCTGTATGCAGAAAATTAAGACACTGATGAAAGAAATTAAAGATGATACAAACAGATGGAGAGATATACCATGTTCTTGGACTGGAATAATCAACATTGTGAAAATGACTCTACTACCCAAAGAAATCTACAGATTCAATACAATCCCTATCAAACTACCACTGGCATTTTTTACAGAACTACAACAAAAAATTTCACAATTTGTATGGAAACACAAAAGACCCCCAATAGCCAATGCAATCTTGAGAAACAAAAACAGAGCTGGAAGAATCAGGTTCCCGGACTTCAGATTATACTACAAAGCTACAGTCATCAAGACAGTATGTTACTAGCACAAGAACAGAAATATAGATCAATGGAACAGGATAGAAAGCCCAGAGATAAACCCACACACATGTTGTCACCTTATCTTTGATAAAGGAGGCAAGAATATACAGTGGAGAAAAGACAGCCTCTTCAATAAGTGGTGCTGGGAAAACTGGACAGCTACATGTAAAAGAATGAAATTAGAACAGTCCCTAACACCATACACGAAAATAAACTCAAAATGGATTAAAGACCTAAATGTATGGCCAGACACTATCAAACTCTTAGAGGAAAACAGGCAGAACAGTCTATGATATAAATCACAGCAAGATCCTTTTTGACCCATCTCCTAGAGAAATGGAAACAAAAATAAACAAACGGTACCTAATGAAACTTAAAAGCTTTTGCACAGCAAAGGAAACCGTAAACAAGACGAAAACACAATCCTCAGAATGGGAGAAAATATTTGCAAATGAAGAAACTGACAAAGGATTAATCTCCAAAATTTACAAGTAGCTCATGCAGCTCAATATCAAAAAAACAAAGGACTGAATCCAAAAATGGTCAGAAGACCTAAATAGACATTTTTCCACAGAAGATATACAGATTGCCAACAAACACATGAAAGAATGCTCAACATCATTAATCATTAGAGAAATGCAAATCAAAACTACAATGAGATATCATCTCACACCAGTCAGAATGGCCATCATCAAAAAATCTAGAAACAATAAATGCTGGAGAGGGTGTGGAGAAAAGGGAACACTCTTGCACTGTTGGTGGGAATGTATATTGATACAGCCACTATGGAGAACAGTATGGAGGTTCCTTAAAAAACTAAAAATAGAACTACCATATGACCCAGCAATCCCACTACTGGGCATATACCCTGAGAAAACCATAATTCAAAAAAGTCATGTACCACAATGTTCATTGCAGCTCTATTTACAATAGCCAAGACATGGAAGCAACCTAAGTGTCCATCGACAGATGAATGGATAAGAAGATGTGGCACATATATACAATGGAATATTAGTCATAAAAAGAAACGAAATTGAGTTATTTTTAGTGAGGTGGATGGACCTAGAGCCTGTCTTACAGAGTGAAGTAAATCAGAAAGAGAAAAAAAAATACCGTATGCTAACACATATATATGGAATCTAAAAAAAAAACCAAAAATGGTCACAAAGAACCTAGGGGAAAGACGGGAATAAAGACGCAGACCTACTAGATAATGGACTTGAGGATACGGGGAGCAGGAAGGGTAAGCTGGGACAAAGTGAGAGAGTGGCATGGACATATATACACTACCAAACGTTAAATAGATAGCTAGTGGGAAGCAGCCGCATAGCACAGGGAGATTAGCTCGGTGCTTTGTGACCACCTAGAGGGGTGGGATATAGAGGGTGGGAGGGAGGGAGATGCAAGATGGAAGAGATTTGGGAACATATGTATAACTGATTCACTTTTTTATAAAGCAGAAACTAACAGACCATTGTAAAGCAATTACACTCTAATAAAGATGTTTTTTAAAAACGTATAAAAAAGTGAAATCTGGAAAAAAAAATGAGCAAGAGTTTGACACTTCAGAGAAGAGCATACCAAAATGGCCAATAAAAATATGAAAGGATGCTCTACATCTGGTAAAAAATAAATAAATAAACTATTAAATGCAGCCACACAATGCTTCTCTTGGTGTCCTCCCCTCCATCGCAGGTAGGGGTGGATTGGAGAAGATGCAGATAGACAGAAGCTAAGAAAAAACAGTCAATATTTTTGAAACTGGATTTTCTATCTTAATGGCAATGAATGCTTAGAATATGACAGTGCAAAAAACTCATAGACAGGTTCTATCTTCTGCTACAGGTTTCCAGCTATAGCCCGGGATTTGCTTTTAAACTCCTAAGTATAGTTTCCACCTTATGAACCCCTGCATTACAAACATCCTTAATATAAGGAATAAGACACCTGGCCTAAATCTCTACACAGGTTAAAGTAATTTTCAAGAAGCTTCCTCCAAAATTCACATGACAAATATTTACTGAGTAGCTACTAATTGCTAAGCTATCCCACACATTGGTTATTCATGTAATATGGCAAGGGAGACATAATAACAATAAATCGACAAATTCATTATTTTAAATTGAGAGTTATGTAGAAAACAGATACTGAGATAAAGAATAATAGATGGTGGGGGGAGAAGTATCTAGTGAGTAATATTAATTTTTTTCTCTCCAAAATCACTTGAAGAATATAAAGTTACTCCCATCAAAAAATCATGGCTCATTATGACAACAGCTCTCAAACAAGTTATCAGTAAAATTATATGAACTTGTGCTTCACTATTGCTCCTGTTCAAAGTGGAAATAAAGCAGGACTTCCCTGGCAGTCCAGTGGTTACGTCTCCGTGCTTCCACTGCAGGGGGCACGGGTTCAATACCTGGTCTGGGAACTAAGATCCCGCATGCTGCGTAGCGCAGCCAAAGGGAAAAACTAATAAGCGAAAATAAAGCTAAGAGTAAAAAAGATAATTCACATGCTATTTAAACTGTTTACATTTAGAATTATTTCTATTTCTATGGAAAAGTAGTTCTTAACACCTGATTTATAAACTTTAAGTACAAAATCTCTACCTTATGGTTTAAAAATTGTTTCAACAATATATAGTCAAAATTGGGTAGAGGGTGAATTATTTCCAATTTCACAACTGACTTCAACTGAGAAGTTAGAGAAGAAAATGTTTAAATAATACCAAAATAGTTTAGAATTTTCATTTATCAGCTAAAGAAAGATAAAGCTAGACAATTCATATCATGAAGTTTTACCAACTTGTCTAACAACTGTATTTCAAGTTCACAAAAGTTTTGGTAGACAAACAGAACATTGATATACTTTCTGAACCTTAAGCTAAAATGAAACTGAATAGAGAAATGAATGTAATAGAAAAAATGCAAATATCTTCCCAGACTATCTAAATGTTCCACATATTTTAAGAAGCAGTCTGTATTTTGCGAATAAACTGAGCTGCCTCATATGTGCAATGTTTGTTTTCATTCCAGATGACTAATCTAAGTAGGAAATGATGCTAAATTCACAGCTTACTGGGGTTCTAACCCAGAGCAGCAATGCCTCACTCACATTATAGCTGAACAATAACCTGAAGAGGTCTTATATTTAACATGACAGAACAATTTGTCAAATGAATTATAAATAACAAGCCTTGGTTATTAATCTATAAATTTATGGGTATTGTGAAACCTGACCTAATAAGTGTATATTGAATGTTAAATCTCACCCATCAAAACCCTGCACATCACTGTCATGGAAAATAGGGAGAAAACAAAAGAGAGCAGAAGATGGAAGTGAGAGGAGGGGGAAAGCTACAACAAAACATATGATTAGAAACAAGTGAAAAAGTAAAGCATAACATTTCTTCTATCATTTCTATCTTTAAAGAAATGACATGTAAAAGAAAATGAAATTTAAGTTCAAGAGATCTAGTTTCAAAAAATGCATACACTAATACCTGAGTAAACTTGAATTTGTTATTTAACTTCTTAGCATTACAAGTTCCTCATTGGTAAATGAGGCATAATTTTAAGAATTTTAAAAGACTTTACATTTCTAAATATGTCAACAAGCCCTATATTTGATGCTATTTTGCTTTGTTTTGTTTCTGCCAGAGAGCATATAAATTTTAAAATGGAAAATTAATATTCAACACTAGTGTTTTGTGTACATGAATAACGGAGTTTGATGTAATCAGGTTCTTGGCCCAAAGAAGGGCAACAATTCACTCTGATCAGTTTTACATCTCACTTACAGTGGTCAAGCCAACAAAAGGAGCAGTCCAGTAATCAAAGCAGTAGCTCAGATTTGGAACTGTGGCAAAGTTCAGAGAGGCTTAAAAACATATACATTGACTAACAACACGATTATAAGTGAAACCTAGTATTAATGAGACTAATATACCAATACATATTAAAGTTTTATGGTGGAGGTAAAAAGTAGCCTCCTATTAGCATATGCATTTTGTATTTAGGCCCTTGAGAACAAGGAGGCTTATTTATAAAATCTCTCTTCATTTCAATAAATTATGCATGAATCTTAATCAGTTAGCAAATGAACAAGTAATTGTTCAGCAGCAATATTAATATTCTTCATAACTTAATACACTATCAGACCCAGAGGTGTGGTGTGAGTAAATCCCAAATGTACAGTAGGTAACAACTGAAGCATGCAATCCCCAAAATACAAGATAAACTTTGCCGCTGTTGCCAACTAACTTTCTATTAATGACTTATATTCATTATTCTAGAGCTAAACCTATTATATAATTGCACTTATACATTCAAATTGCTTTATTTGTCTTTTTTATTTCAAATAATTTTTAAGTGTCTTGAAATCAAGGTAAGTCATTATGAAAGAGTATTCTCATCCAATTATTCCTATTACAATGCTATATTACAAACATATGTGTCACTTATCAACATTGAGTTAATTAATAAAATGCAAAATCAGACGTAGAAGCTATGAAGCTAAAAAAGTCACTCAACAAAGTAAATATCAAGTAAATGACACTTCTACATTTGTCTTTCCAAATAAATATATTAAACATCTCTCAATCCTATCTCCTTCCAAATTGTTTTATTTACTTGTCAAAGAAGCTTTGGCAAAAAAGTATCTCAAGATTAGCCTTCTCACTTTAGAAGCAGGCAATGACAATGCCTTTGTCTCCTAAGGCCGCTGTAACAAATTAACACAAATGTGGAGGTTTAAGATAACAGATATTTATTCTTGCATGATTCCAGAGGCCAGGTGTTCCAAATCAGTATCACTAGATCGAAATAAAGGTGGTACCAGGACATACTTCCTCCAAAGGCTCTAGGGAAGAATCAGTTCCTCGCCTTTTCCAATATCTGCTAGCTGTTGGTATTCCTTGTCTTGTGGCCACATCACTGCAATCTCTATTTCACTGTTCACACTGCCTTCTCCTCTTCTCTCTGTACTCAAATCCGTCTCTCCCCTCTACTGGTAAGGATACTTGTGATTATATCTACATGCAAGGTCCACATGGATAATCCAAGATACTCTCCCATCTGAAGACTCTTAAGCACAACCTCAAAGACCATTTTTCCAGATAAGGTAATAGTCATGGGTTCCAGAGATTAGGATCTTGTATTTTTGGTGCCATTTTTCAGCCTATCACTGACATGGACTATGAACTCATCCTTCCTCCTGCGAGACATCTCAGCTCCATCTTTTCTCCAGGTAGTAGGAAGCTAGGAAAATAATTCTCTTAGGAAAATTTCCTATCTAGGTTCAGAGCAGTGGAATTAAGAGACAGTAATGTAACTACATTGTCTGGTTTTTGCTATTTTTTTTTAATGAAATGAAAACAGAGATGATAAAAATTACTACTCAAAATGGCTAGAGTCAATGTTCCCTTACTATGTCTAAATTCCTGTAAAAATCAAATTAGAATATTTGCCTTGGAGATAGATATTTTCTTATTTGCTATCATTTGTTTACTTAAATGAACAGATCACTTCAAATCAATGTTATTCTATTTCTTTATCATTCTTCTCATTAAAATTTTGATCTAGTTCCAGTTAAAAAGAATATTCACAAGTTCATGCTTCATGTTGTTTAATCTTCTTCCTTATCACATATTAAATGCTCAAGTAAACAGAAAAGAACATTAGAGATGGAGAGCAGGAAGAATAACATCAGTGTGCTAAATAAGTCAAGCATTTATTTATCAGCTACCCTATAATAATTTTAAATGATCTTAAATTATGCCTCAAAAGGATAACAATATAATTTAATGGTACTTGAGTGTTTCAAGAAATTTGAAATAATAACACTGATGAATGGAAGGTGGCCTTTTCTCCCATAAGAAATAGAAAGCAGGTTACAGATAATTAGAAGTAGTGTTTTGGCACACTTAATATCATATGTATGGCAACATAATTTGTTTCATTTTTTCCTTATAGGCAAAAACATGAAATACATATTTGAAAATATTCAGACATATTCAACAAGGTTTCTCCTGCAGCCACATATTATAAACTGTAATGCAGATTTATGAGAAGAGTAACAGTTCTTTCATGATTTTCAATCTGTTACCTCTCTGAAAGCTCAGATTTCCAGTCCTAACAAATTCCTTACGCAGCCAAATACCTCTCCTTTCACTCTTTTGGCTACTATCGCATAATGTTTGCTCCTATTAATTAAGTAGTCAGTAAATTCTATAAATCATCTTTCAGATAAATTACTATTTTAATTATGTTTATACATTTGTGCATTGGTAGATTTTTAAATAAAAAATTTTATTTAATATATTAAAATTCTTTTAAATCCAGCAATACAATGAAAGATACTTTTTTCAAATCATATCATTCAGGTGGCTCATAAGCTTGAACTGGTCAAATAAAATTAATAATAAGATATGACAAAGTTTGGACGTTGTTAAACCTGAGGTTCCTAGGCCAGCACCTAGACCAAGTATCAATCAAAAGTAGCCATTGTTACCTATTATCATCTCCATGAAAATTACATGGGTGTAGACCATGGAAAGAGTGTGTGCTATGCCCCACTGCCCATACTCACAAAATTTCACATAAACAAAAAATTCTGAGAAGCATGAAGTAAGCATCCATGATTTTACAGCTATAAGTAGGCAGAAATAGTTTAAATAAAGTGAAAAAATGCAATTGAATAACAAAGTCCTTTTTTAATGATATGTATGTTTGTTTATATTATGTGTTTTTTTTTTTTTTTTTTGCGGTACGCGGGCCTCCCACTGTTGTGGCCTCTCCCATTGCGGAGCACAGGCTCCGGACGCGCAGGCTCAGCGGCCATGGCTCACGGGCGCAGCCGCTTCGCGGCATGTGGGATCTTCCCGGACTGGGGCGCGAACCCGTGTCGCCTGCATCGGCAGGCTGACTCTCAACCACTGCGCCACCAGGGAAGGCCATATTATGTGTTTTTTTATCAGCATTAATTATATCCATCTAAACAAGAGTTTCTTCATTCTCTCCCAGTGATTTTCCACTGACAGTAGTTGTTCAAATGATTTAGTGTCACTTGCTTTGAGTAGGCTGGGGCCAGGATTACTTGATCATGAAATACACAGGACAGTCCCACATAATGAAGAATCCTCCAGTCCAAAATACCAAAGGCTCCTTTGGAAAAACACCAGAATGTTAAAAATAATCTCCCCTCAGTCATCCATGGGTTATGTGTACCTAAAATTACATCACTTACACTTCTATTTCTCAAAAGAGTATTGGAGCAGAATTTTGAAGAGAGTGCAAACCCTAAACATGTGATCATTTACTCACACAGGCTTGACCATTGTCAGTGAGGCATACTTAAATGGGCATGTGAGTATACAACTTGCTCATCAACGGCTGAACTGATGTTTTTGGAAAACTATATATCAAGAAATAAAAATGTGTTTATAGACTAAAGTAATCCCACTTCTGGAAATTTAATGTAAGGAGATGATTAAATCTATATTTAGAAGAGCAAAAAATTAAGCAATCAAAATATTCTACAATAGGATAATGGTGACACAAATTATGGTATTTCAATAGAATTTCACCATACAGTTCAAAAACACAAGTTGTGAAGATTATACAACAAATGTCATTTGTTTTCATTTTAAAAAGTAAAGAGTATATCCCTATCAATAAAAGAGAGAAAGAAAGAAAGAAAGAAAGAAAGAAAGAAAGAAAGGAAGAAAGAAAAAGAAAGGAAGGAAGGAAGGAAGAAAGAAAAAGAAAGAAAGAAAGAAAGGAAGGAAGGAAGGAAGGAAGGAAGAAAAAGAAAGAAAGAAAGAAAGAAAAAGGGAAAGAAAGGAAGGAAAACCACCAACCACCACCACCAGAAGGAAATACACCAAAAAGCTAATAATAGTGACTCGGGAACTGTGAGACCACGAGTGATCTTGCTTTTTCTTTTTTCTCTATTTTCCGATAAAATTTGTAACGTGCTCATAAAACTTTCTCACCGTTACAATCTCAGTGTCTGTCGCAGTGCCTAAGTTCAATAATATCATTACGGAATGAGTGGCTGGCTCAATATTTTTTTTCTTGAAAAAAAAAGTTATCCATTCCACTGTAAGAAAAATTTATCCACATAAATTCTGTCTATTCCATACAAGAAAACACAGATTGCTACTTCAGTGTGAGAACCATAATTTGGAGATGGCAATAGTAAAACTTTGTGTATTTATCTATTAATGTGTTTATTTTTGGATGATGAAATTAAGTCCTCAAAATGTAAGATTTACCACCTTGAGCTCTGAACCATGTAGCTAGCCAATTGCTCTGACAATGATACACAGCACCTACAAAATGTTACTATTTAATTAAAGGAGTTAGTTGACTGGAACAAAGGAACACTTTCTAGGCAATTGCTTAGTGACTGAGTGGCATCAAATGATTTATCCAGCTTGTAAAAAAAGGCACAGTTACAAACCCATATAATAATTCTTTTTTGTCTTTTAGTCAAATCAAATCAATTAAACTTAAAAAAAAAAGATTTTCCATGTGAAGAAAAATTTCATATATATATACAAATTTGAACATAAAATATCAATCATTTTATCAAAATATACAACTGCACTAGTAATAGCTGAATGTATACCAATAACTTGAGTTTCTTGAACAAAAATTTAATTCAGAGTAGGAAAAAATTTTGATACTAAACATGCCACTTTTTATATTAAACAGCTATTTTGTCTCTCAGTCCCCATGTGATATGTATTCATTGCTTTTTAACTGCAAGGTCTGTGGAATTACAGTATTTAATCTCTATGACATGGCTCTTTCCTGCTGCCTAAAGTGCTGAAATAAGAAGAATCATTTCAGCAACAAAACTGCAAATTTTGCATACTGAATTTTATATCCTATACATTACCATGGCATTTTATTCATCTTGATTTGAAAACACTGCTGCAATAACTTTATTACCTGCTTGACATAAAAAGGCACAGCAGCAGCATACTGTTTTAGATCTGCCAGCAGAAACTAAAAACAAGGTTAGGCTCATATTTAGGGTATATGAAAAGGGATTTTTTAAAGTAAAGTTTATTTGCTTTTTAGCCCATGTAATATAAAACTGTGAGATAACTATACATTTTTATCTCATTTTGTCCCCAAACTGTACTCTAATTATATCTATGCAATGAATTGGTTCAGCATTATGAATTACTGTAATAATTCAACAACTTTACAAAAGACTCCATCACTACCACAATCCATATGGCATGGCAGCAAACCACATATGTTATGATGAAAATTATAGATCCATTTGATTGAGTCATTAATACAGAATATTTCTCTTATGGCTGTTTAATCCCTCATTTCAGCTTGGTCAGAGCTCAAACTGTTCATGCATTCCAGGGAAAGAACATCCAGTTGATTCCAAAAATAACAATCAGGTAAGTAGTAAAACTGGGAGAGCCTTCAACTCTTTGTTTGGATCCCTCAAGTCTAGGGTCATACACAGGTAATCACATCACCATCTCATCAGTCACCTTTAGGAGGTAAGACAATAAAAAATACATGGTAGGAGAAAGGAGGGGAACTGTGTTTGGCAATGATAATATATGTCCCAGTAATATGTTAAATATGCCTAGAATTTAAATAGGCCAACGAATTTGGAGTAATACTATTTATATTCATTTTGAATTAATATATGTAAAGACACAATGGCTGACTCCATTAAATCAAAAGATAGCAATTAAAAGAAAAACTCCAGGGCTTCCCTGGTGGCGCAGTGGTTGAGAGTCTGCCTGCTGATGCAGGGGACACGGGTTCGGGCCCCGGTCCGGGAAGATCCCACATGCCTGCGGAGCGGCTGGGCCCGTGAGCCATGGCCGCTAAGCCTGCGCTCCGCAATGGGAGAGACCACAACAGTGAGAAGCCCGCGTACTGCAAAAAGAAAAAAAAAAAAGAAAGAAAAACTCCACTGCAAAATCTCTGTAACTAGATTATAATCTCTTTTTTCTCTCTCTTTCTCTATCTACACACATAATACACACATATATACATGTATATGTAACACGTATAACATAACCAAGAAAAAAGTATTATTTAAAAATATCCTGAATCTTCCAAATCTACAATATTAAAAACATTTAAAAAAATCTCATGAATCTAAATTCCAAAATAAAAAAATTTAAACCTATGAAATTAGAAGAATTTTCCAAAATTTAATTATAACCAAACACAATATAAGTTGGCCATCTTGATCATTGGGTTTATATACTCTGCTGTGTTGACTCATTGTAATATAACATATAATAAGCATATGTTTGTTATGAATACATACTTTGTGATTATTCCAAGTCAATTCAAAATGATGCATGAAGTTTTTATGTATAGGTAGCCAGCAACAGATGGCTATTTTTCTTTAGTGTAATGACTTAGTCAAGTAATGGAATCAGGAGATACTATTCACTCCCTCCATTCAATGACCCTGGTTCCCAGGCATGTAAAATCTAACACTTTATTTACCCCATGTCAATCAGGAAACTATCATTTACCCGTTATTTCTACATGACTCTGGAAGGTAGAGAGTGACCATCTTTTAGACAGGCATATTCCTCTATGTATATAAGTGATATAGTTACTTTTTTATGAGAATTTTTGATAACATAGTAAAAACAATTAAATAAGACTTCAGTCCTATAGATAGCTCCTTTAGATAATAGGCTTTATGAATGTACTACTAACTCCAGCATAGTCATAATTTTTAGGATGCTTTCCAGTTCAAAAAGCATAAAATTTCAGACTTTCAAAATCTTCACATCAAAGAAACTGTCATTAGCTAATACAGACCCAAGTCAGTTTTGTAGTTTAAAGATTCCTAATATATATTCATTTCAAAGAACAAATGATACAAGTTAGCAATTATAGAACATTTCCTCAATTCTGAGATTAAACAAAACAACAAACCATTATGTGTCCTATGGGGTTAGATGCCCTTGATTAAATCAGGAAATCAATAACTTTTGATGTGAAATGGGTTTATCAGATGTGGTCAGTGACTCTAGATCAACTCTTCCTGATGGCAACTTTGAAAGAGTCAGGGGACTTGAACAGAGGACCAGAGGACAGATTTCTGAACCTGGTCTCTGAACTAATAAAAGCAGGTTTTTATGGGAAACTCAAGAGTATACAAGTATAACAATGAACAAAAGGGAATGCCATAAAAATAGAGCCATCAATGTGGTCACCATAATTACAAGGACTTCTGAATAATTATTTTAATCATCCCCATTAGTCAGAATGTCATCAAAAATAAGATAACCACACCTAGTTTTATAATCAGATGGAAATAGGAGGCTGGCAATAATAATTACAGACCTATCTGATAAAGTAACAAGATAGTGACACTTTAAAAATATTTAGCCATGTAAACAGTTACCTGCCCAAGGACGTTTTACACTAGTGTGACAGCTCAGCCAGCAAGAGACCTTTTATTTCCATTCCATTCAACCACCCCTATTTCTACACCATAATGGGGCATCTAGACATTCAGAATATCAAAATAAAGTATATCATCTAAACATAAAATGTTGGAAGGCAGTCCAAGTTGTAAACCATCAGTGCACAGCTAGGGAAAGTTTCTAGGTGTAAAATAAAGGGTGTCAAGACCATAAGTAATGCAATTATACAGCTAAGGCGTTGGACTCTTCTTCCACAGCCGCTGCTACTAAGCAACAAGAAACCTCCCTTTTCTACTTTGATAAATATCACGCCTTTTACAAATAAGGGCATGAAATGGCTACTGATGCAAACTATTCATATATTCTTTCTGTGAACTTCAAATTTCCCATCCTTCTGCAACGTTAGCCAGATCAATTGAAAATTTGGTAGGGAGAAGGAAACAAACATAAGTAAAATGTGCAAACATTTTCATAGGCACCAAAGAATCTTGTAAACAGTGTCTCTATCAGTGAACTTAAAATAATTAGGTATTGGGTAAGGAAGCCTACAATTTTAAGTATTATAAAAAGAAGGAAGAAGTATCATGCTTCTTTGGTATTAATTTTTGTAAAATGGCACACTTAAAAAAGTAGATAGCTGAGAGATCTCCCTGTTGTACCTGAAGGATACCATTTCTTGTTCCAAAACCATACACTTATATTTCTAAATGTATGTCTATGTCCATGTTTGAGTTTTAAATTAAGAATCTGACATTGGGCAAAGGTCAAGAAAGTTATTTTGGAAATTAATCATAGAGCTATATCAGATGCATTACTCCTGTAAGGCATAATGTTATGAAAATGTATAGGCACTAATTTGTACCTGTTTATTTTTCATCTTGCTTCAAAAGTTAATTTTAATATATAAATGCAAACCATGTTAAATGGATACTTTACTGATTGTAAATTCATATCCTCTTCCTTATGAAATCAAACGTCAATTAGGTGATAAGGAAGACGTCAAAGGTCAAGCCTATGCACTCTAAGCCATGGTGCCAGGTGTGGGATACAGGCAGAATGGCTAGGGGAAAAAAATATTAGTTTCTGTGATTATCACACTACTATAGATAACACACAGGAAATTTAAAAAAACATATAACAACATAGTTACTGTGGTGATTTGAAAACACGGCCACAAATTTTTTGAAAACCCTCCTTTTAAGAGGTTGCATCCATGTTCTATCTTCTTAAATCTGGGTGATATTGGACCTGCCTAAATATATAGAACACAGTAGAAGTGGTGGAATGAGACTTGAGGCTAAGTCACAAGAGACCATGCAGCTTCCCCTCTGTTCAGTGGAACCTGGAATATTTGCTCTTGGAGCCCTGAGCCACCATGTTAAAAGTTCAGTTAGCTGGGGAGTTATTCCAGTCCAGGTGTCAGACATGTGCATGAAGAAGTTTCTAGATGATTCTCACCTCCAGGAGTTTGAGTCACCTTCAGCTGTTCAATTTGAGTATTCCTGGCTGAGGATGCAAACATCCTGAGACAGGAAAAACCCACCCCTGCTGTGCGTTTCTGAATTTCTGGTTCTCAGAAGCTGTGAGCATTATAAAATGATTATTGTTTTATGTCAGTAAGTTTTGGGGTATTTTATTATGCAGCAGTAGATAAATGGAAAATTATGTCTTATTAAGAGGTTGAAGGAAAACTTTGATGAAAGTTGCAAATTTCTTAACATAAAAATACTGCTCTTCCATGATCTTTCCCCTGCTTACCTGTCCGGCCTCACGCCTTACCACTCTCCAATTCCAATCCCATGTTCATATATAACAACTTGTATTTTCTATGGGAAAATTTTCTTTTGTGTTCATCTACCTTCACCATTTATATGCTGCCTGAAGTGCTCTTTTACCATTTATAGACTTAGCAAAACTCCCAGCTCATTTATCACTGCCTCTGAGAAGCCTTCCTCAGCACATGCTCTCTAGCCTGAAATAAATGTACCTTTTCTTGTAAGAGATTTATTTATATATTTCTCTCTCTCTCTTTAGTTAGCGAGCTCCTTAAAGACAAACATTTTATATTGTCTTTAAGTCTGTGACTTCAGACTTCAGTGCTTAGCACATTAGGCAATCAATCGATGATTGTTGAATAAATGCATTTATGAACAAATGAAAGAATGAACATAAAAAGGTAATTTAAGGTAGGATAGTATCTAGTGTTGGTGAAGACATGGAACAACTAGAACTTTCAAGCTGAAAGGTGGAGTATAAATTGATACAGTAAATCCAAAAAACTGCTATACCTACTGAAGCTGAACATAAGTATATGTTATTACCTAGCAATTCCACTTCCAGGTAGACGCTCCCCCAAAATGAGTATAACTGTTCCTTAAAAGTCAAATGCCTATCATCAGTAAAATGAATAAATTGTAGCATATTCACAAGATAGAATATTTTACAACTATGATGTCAAATGATCTACAGATACATACAACAATATGAATGAATTTCACAATGTTTGAGAGAGAAGCCAGATGAAAGAGTATAAACTGTAGAATTCCATTTACCTAAGTTATTTATTACTATTAGAAACCAGAGACAATCGTTACTCTGGAGCAGTTGGGTTAGTGACTGCAGGGGAGTGATGGAGGCTTCTGGGGTGCTGGTAATATTCTATTTTTTGACGTGGATTCTGGGTATATTTCGTTTGTGAAAATTCATCAAGCCATATATTTATCAAGCTATATATTTAATGCACAATTTTCTGCATATCTACACTCTACTTAAACAAGAAATTAAAAAATAAGTAAAGAGAAAGGTGGCTCTGTATCTAATCTAATTCTGGGCAGACTCCTGCCCAGAAACCCCCATGCCACCACACACACACACACACACACACACACACACACACACACACACACACACAACTCAACACAATACAATTAGAATCTCATCCCGAGATTTGAAATTTAAAGTCACTATTTATGGCAAAAATCTAATTAGGTCAAAATTTCTCTTGAAAATTCCTGAATCACTCACAAAGACTAGTTTATGTCATTTTCCTTATATACATCATTGTACCAGCTCTTTTGGCTTGTAAAACGTTAAGAATCTCTGAGTTCAAAAGAAACAAGAGGTATGTTTATCTGCAAAAGTTTAGGCATTAAAATCTTTCTGCTTTTAAGAGGAGTCAAGTTCATCTTGGAGGGAGCAGTTGAGTTCTTTGTATAATAAAACATATTATGTGGTGACTACATTATATACAAGCATCAAGTGAACTTTTTCTGCTTTTAACTATACGTTCTTGAGAATTACTTATTTGAATTCATCTATATATGATATACTACTTTTACACAGTTCACACATTTCCCATAGCATCTCTCTATTGAAATTTACTGTTACGTAACATTATTCTGGAATCATGCCAATTTTAGGTCATTAGTGTCTTGACGTTATTTGAACTTCGATTGCACTGTCACTGTTAGTTCAAAGAAAAACTCTGTGAGCCCATCTCATAGCATCTCTCTGGATTTTTACTCAGCAAACACAGAAATGGAGCTACCCTGCAAGTGAATAATTTGAAAAAGAGAATCTGGCTCCTGATTTGACTTTCAATGTGAAGAGCTACTCAGAGCACATCCCTACCTTGAATATAAAAATAGAGTAAGTGGAGGAGAAAACTTCCTCCAGAGCATACATTAAAAGTTTTCTAAATCCTACTTCACCAAGCTAAAAATGATAAGATGATAGAGGTAGTCTATAAAGAAAGAAATTTTTAAAAATACGAACAAGACTGAGAGTCTGAGATTTTCATCTGACTTGATCAAAGATGACTAGACCAAAGAAAAACCCACCTTGCTGACTGCCATCCAGGAAGCTGCCTGAAGTTTTTAATATTCTTATGAAATTAAGGATAAGAGCTGATGGACTTCCTTTTACTAACAAGCACTGTACCCTCAGAAAGAGGACAGGCTACTGAATTTTGAATAATTTATTTTTTCCACAATCAAGGAAGCTTTAAAATCCAGAGAATCTTATTAGAGATGTAAAATATTTCCAAAGTTTTGTAGAGCTACAGAGGCAATTCATAATTCTTGATGTAAAATCCAAGAAGAATGTTCAGGGAAGAGGGGGAAGAAGAATGCAGAAGGAATATCAGAATAGTTAGTTTCCTAGCTTTTCATAAACCACAGATGTGCAAGATTCTGCCTAGATTCTAACAAAGCCCTCCTAGGCTTGATGAAATCTAGCTTGAGTGAGCATGTACAATTTGACATGTGAACATGAATGCATGCAAATGCTTATGTTAGTACATCAGAATCTAGGATAGGGACATGTGTGGTGGTCACAGTTTTTAAAATACCCTGTATTTGATTTTAAAAGTGTCATACATTCCCTATTCTTCTGTTGAGAATCACTGGTATAAAATGATAGGTTATAGGTATCATGCTACTTGTCAGGGCAGGATGTAGTTAAAAACAGTAGTCAAGCAGTATAGCACATGGTATAGCATAGTGTTGCCACGGTGAGGTGAAAACAGTATGAGCTCTGGAGTTAGACTGGGGTTACAATCTGGGGTCAGCCCCTAAAGGCCATCTGATCTGAGCAACTTTACCAATCAGCCTCAGGTTCCCTATGGGTAAAATGGGTGTGTTAAAAGCTGTTAATATGAAATTAGAGAAATAATGCATGTAAGTCATATATCACAGCACCTGACACATTGTAAAATTATTACAAATGGGTGCTTTAATTACAGGTTATACTAAATATTTATATTCTGATTTATTAAATTTACATTCACCTAGAAAGAAGAATAAATGGCTTACCCATGTTCACCATCCCCTTTTACTTCAACCAGTTACTAAAATAAGCTTATGAGTTGGTGCTAAGCTACACTGACTACCAACATAAAAGGAAAGTGAAGAAATTTCAGGCACAAAAATTCAAGAGGAGAAACAAATCCCTAGGGACATGCTCTCCTTATTACATATTTCAGTCAAAAGAAAAGTCACATTTACAGATAACTTTTTAATTTCCATGTACTTCTTATTAACTACATCTGGAATAGTTATTTTTTAGTTGCAAATTAAAAGGAGAGTCATAAACAGAAGTTTTATTGGCTTCCTGGACTATCATGGAAAAAAACTAGAAAAGAGAAAGGGATTATAGTATTATCATGCACACAGAAGAAGTATAATAATATGTTATAATTTAAAGACTTAGATATCTCCATAGCTACATACAGAATTATAAGACCCTAAAGATCATGTGTCTTAGTTATTTTTATTAGTAAAAATTACAATGATCAGCCTATGGTTACTGTTCAAAAATGTTAATCAAATCAATGAATAAATTGGAGTTTTTAATGTTTATAATAAAATAATATTTTTGTTATTTAAAGTGAATTGAAAAGGAGAGAGAAAGAATAAAAGTCTGATGGTATTTGAAACAAACTCTATTTTAGTATTTCAGAGAAATTCTCTTATAGGAATCAAAGAAAACACACATTCAGCAAGAAGGTATAGTTCTAACACCCAGCAGAAAGAAATGTGCTGCTAATGACAAAAGGTATTCATAAAAACAGTTTCAATTGTATCCTGAACTGTTGCTAAGTCATTCAATCAAGGCACTGGCAACAAGAGAACACTTTATTTTCAGTATCAAAAGAAGATTATCAGAATCGGTTGCTTAAACCCATTGTAGAGAAACAAGATAGTACTTTAAAAATATAGGCAAGTAAAGCAAGAAAATTTAAAGTGTTGGAGAATTTTTAAAAATAATTGCGATAAACTTCTTATAAGTATCTTAAGAATAGTTTCATGTAACACCATAGGCTCAAGATGATGAAAGGTCACTAATATATTGCCAAACACTTTTTTATGAGATAAATTCAATTATAATTGCTGTGACTATTCCAGCCACAATTTAGACATAGAATCCAATTATCCATTTCATTTTCATTTATACCCCATGGGCTAGATCATTTATCATGTTTCATGATAATGATCAGAAGACACATGGAAAGTGATTTCTGGAGGTAACAAATTACCTACCATATTAGCATAGCTTATAAGATCCTGTTAACAACTACTATGCATAAATATGAGGTAATTAAATTTACAATGCCAGGAGTGTTTGATATGCTACTTGCTTCCTTCAGAGCTGCCAAAAATCTGGGTTGCTAAATGCAGCAAAACCATTTGGTTGCAAATCAGGAATCATTATGCCGCAGAACTCCAACAGGTAGCTGGTACGCTGTGGCTCAAGAGGATGAGATGCGTCTTTCATCATCTGGTATTATTACTTCTTGCCACCGAGCAATCCATCATTACTGCACAGACAGCTTGAAACGATAGTCCTGGACCCTCACATTACTGCTCCTTGAACTCTGTCTCATCCATCTTTTGCATCATTCTTGATTCACAGCTAAGTACCCTCTCCCAGCTGCAAAACCAAATGTGAACCTGTAATGCCTTTAACCTACAGTGCCTCTCTAATAGTAATTGATTTCTCTTTATTACAGAGCCACAGTTCAGAAAAGAATACCAATGCTTACTGATGCCGAAAGATGATTTAAAAAAAACCCAAGTTACAGAATTCCAATAATTGTAGGAAAATACATTATTTTGTTTTGTTTTGTTTTGCAAGTTAGGCTTCAGAATTGCAATATTTATTCATAAGACTCAGAAACACAAACAGATATAGACAGATATAGATGCCTCTGAGTGCAAAAGTACACAAGCCAGAAAGAAAAGATAGCCTATAGTATGTACATAAATGCAATACTTTAATCTGAAAACTATTAATCAGAGTTTCAAATATACTTAATAGTAAAAATCAGAACTTTAATGTACTTAGTAGGTTGAAACTGCAAGATGTGTTTTCATCCTTGACACAATATAAACAAAAGACAGGGATTAAAAGTTAAATGCAAGAATATTTGTCAAAACTGCCTTTTAAAATAAATCTCTCACCTACCCATTTTTTTCCTTCCTCACTGATTGCTAAGAGAACCTTCAAAAATGATACCAGTTACACAGTGGTTGGTGTACCATAAACTATCCTAGACTAAAAGGTTTTAATTCTGCTCCATCTGAATGCTGTTATAAAAGTTTAATAAATCAAAATGATCAAAATGTTCCCAGTGGCAGATTGGGATTCAGTTTCCAATTCAAATTCTCTTTAATATACAGCTCCGCTGACATCTTGCATTTCCATCATCCATGTTGAATCCCAAACACCCGGCTTTTCATCATTGTGATGCATCAGCCAGTCTGGTCATGGTAACTACTTTTTAACAATCCTGCACAATACAAAGAAATGTCAAACCTGGTGGGGGGTTTAACATAGCACAATTACGGCAGGTGGGAACTCTTTATCCTTAAGTAAATATTTTTAAATGACCCGCTGCAGTGAATGACATTCTTTGAGGATTGAGAAATGCTGTTGGCCAAAAGTCTTAGAAAGAAAACCTCCCCCCTTCCAATGCTTCAAAAAATTGATGTAAGAAAAAAGACATGTCTAGGAGCATTATTATCCAGGGCACTCAAATTCTGAAGAGCAGAGAAAGTGAAGTCTTTGGAGAGCTTGCTTTGTTTCTATGAAGTAAAAAGTTTTTACAGAGAACAGGAAAAAGATTTCCACTTAACATATAGTCTCAAATCCAACCAGGAATCTACATGAAGCAGAAGGGGAAAAAGTGTTTACACATGCTATATCTCACATGTGTTTTTATATATGAATAATGTCAGGAATAAAGACAGACATTATATTTAACCATGTCAGGGTTCTCTTTCTAAATTTTCCATTTAACTGCATACATCTGCTTTTATCCTAAGTTTAACAACATGAAAAATTCTAATGATATTGGCTAAAGACAATGAAATGGAAGCTTACAAAATACGAAGAATTTCTATACACTATTGTTTAATTTATCTTGTGTTGAATCCCCGTTTAATAACCTTCAACTAGTTGAAGCCTTTCCCACGTGCCTAAAGATTTAACACCTGTCTCTCCAGTACCCCAATCAAGAGTTTACAACTAAAATTATCATCTATGCTCTCAAATAAGTTCTTCTACAAGCCTTCCAAATTTTTGTCCATAATACCATATTTCGCCTAGTATCCCAGGCTGACTGTTCTTTCCCCTGTCATTTCACAATGTTCTTAACAATATCTCCACCATTATCTCTCCACCTTGACTTGCCCTTTCCATCACAGTCCCCCTAAGGGATGCCTTACCATCTCAAGTTTTTAAGATTTTTAGAGCCCCCTAAACTTACTCCCTGCAAACTCATCATTCTCCAAATCATCCCTCATCCTAGTTCTCCGAGACAGATATGAATACATGAGTAACCTACCGCAAAACTCCCCAAAGTTCCCAGATCAAATGACATAATAATTTATATTCCTTAGTCTGGCATTCAAATTGCTCCACAGTTAGGCCTCAAAGTACACTTTCAGGCTCATATCAGACTTCTTCCCTGAAAAACACTGTGTCATGATCCATTTTTAATACTGCTCGCCAAGAGCATATGTTTTCCTATGTAACACCCTCTGCTTGAAATGACCTTACTTATTTTCAACTATCCAAATCCTACCCGTCCATCAATGGTAAGATGAAACATTGCCTCTTCCTCAGCTCATTCCCTGACCACTAAAGTCAAGGATGAGGCTGTCCTCCTCTGTTCTACACATGAAGACCATGTCATTCATATGGCACTTTACAATCTGTACTATATTTTGTTTCTTTAACAATTATTTGATTGTATCTGCTGGGTATTGGCCATGGTGCTGGCTATAGAAATACAATAGTAAACAAGCAAAAAGGAAGAGTCCTTGACTTAGTCAATCTAGTGGTGGAGGCAGATGTTAGGAATGCAGTAATATATTGAAGACTTGTGAAGATGCACTGCAGACAGAAAACACCTAGGCCCTAAGGTTGAAGACAGCATAGCACGTTAAAGCAAGTGAAAGAAAGCCAGTGTTGCTAGAGTTTGGTGAGCAAAGGAGAATCTGGACTGGAGAGGTGGACAGAGCCAGATGATGATGGGCCTTAGAGATTGCAGTGAGACATCTGGGATTGATACTGCATGAACAAGAAGCCATGAGAATGGGAAGAGCACACACTGACTTACTTTGTGTGATATAGTCAGTCTGTCTACTATTGTGTGAAGACTGACCTGGAGGAGGCAAGTGCTGATGTGGGGAGACCAGTGAGCACTTTTAGTGAAGTAAAAAGCTCACAGATAGAGAGAATAAACTAGTGGTTACCAGTGGGGAGTGGGGAGAGGGAAAGATAGGGGTATGGGATTAAGAGATACAAACTACTATGTATAAAATAAATAAGCAACAAGGATATATTGTACTGCACAGGGAAATATAGCCATTCTTTTGTAATGAAACTGAAACTAATATAATATTATTAATCAATTATACTTCAATAAAAAATAAATAAAGTATCAGCACAAAACATTTTCTTAATTTAGAAAAAGTAAAAAGTACAGTAAAAAGAAGATGGTGATATGGATAAAAGCAATGGCATTAAAGGTAAAGAAAGTGCTGAGCACCCAAAGGATATGTAATAAAATTTGGAAAATTAAAGAAGCAGTCAAATAACATTCATATTTCTATCTGCTGTGTTTCACCCAACAATGTGAGTGTATTTGAGACCACTTTCTTGTACAAATCTTTGTTCTGCACATAGTAATGGTAGGCATTACATAAAGATCTTTTGAAAAGTTAAGAGCTAAATAACTCTGGAGAAAAAAATTGTAAAACAAAATCAATGAATTTTTTTCTGTACTAGAAAATAACTATCATTTGGCCTTTAGGTATTTTGGGAAGAAATGAGAGAAACCCAAATGAGATAAGAATGTGAAAGTATACATGTATTTGAGGGAACGAAGAAAGTTCAGGTGGAGGAAACAGCAAGTGTAACAGCCCTAAGGCAGGAGTATGCTTGGAAGAGTCAGTATGCTTGCTGTGGATTAAGGAAGGAAGTGAGTGATGGGAAATAAATTTTGAGTGGTACCCAGGGCATGTTTCATTTAAAGCCTTTTGGACCAGGAAAGTGCTGTAATTTTTCTTTTTCCTTAATATGAAGGAAAGTCACTGGAGGGAGTAACATGGTAACATGAGAATAGCAATGGTTTCTTCCATATGCATATGAAGATGACAGAAAATGCCAGTGGCAATTAGGAAGATGTAAATAACCATGTGGGTAAAATTTCTTTCCAACAAGCGTACAGGTTCATTCATTTGCAGTTTCTTTGTTGCCTTAACACAAGAACAGATTCTCTGCCATCGTAACTAAATCTGATTTCGAATTGCACAACACTGCAGAAAAGACAACAAAATATGTTCTTGGTTTAGGGGTCAGAAAGCAGGAAATGGAGAGCAAAACAAAGTTACCTTCCAAATCATATCCTAAAGTTAAATGTAATCCTGTCCCTATAGCCCATAAGAGATAAGACCACCTCTGTAGGCCACCTCTCTATAAACAAACATCAGAGCTAAGAGAAAGCTGTATAAGGAGAGGTTCTTATGGATTTATGTACTGAGAAAAGCTGCACATACACTCCCAAAATTATTTAACCTCTGTCCAGTCCTTAGTCTCCAAATCCTCACTGTTAACACTAAAATGGTACATTTTTTTTTCTTTTTTATAAAAACTAGTAACTATGAACTAAATAAAATCCATGCTGAGGACTAACAAAACATAAATGTTTATCTGTACTTATTTGTGTTGACCTTACAATTGTTTTTATTTCTTACTAGACTGTTTCTCAGAAAAGGAAATAACATGATTTATATTAACCCAGCTGGAAAGAAAAGTGCTTTCTACAGTAATACGATAGACTTTGTTGAACAAGTTGGTTTTGACTGATTTACTTAATATTTAACTTCTACCTAACGTTTCATGAGTGTTTTCTGTTTCTGTGTATTTCCTAGTTTGTACTTAGTAAGTCAAGTTCCTGATGCCATTTTACTAGTAAGCAGAATGTGTATTAGCTAGCTCTTAAAAAGATGTGAACATCTAACTGGTGAATAGTTTATGTTAACTACAAAAAGCTAAACACTGAAATTCACCTGTCAGTCATACACTGGTTGGGAAGCCTGCTATTATTGACTCTCTAAGAAGATGAAGTGGTGGGAAAGTGGAAGAAACTCAAGTCATGTCCCATCACTATACTTATACCACCATCTACACACATTGTACCACTGAACACTATGAATTATCTCTCTGCCTTGATGACTGACTTCAATCTGTCAGCTAAAGAGCTTCTGTTTATAATGGTATAAGACTCTATAGTACAACATTATTTACCAAAATAGTGCTTAATAAATTTGGTAAATACCCATTGGTATATTTTCTACTTGTTAGGGGATCTTATTTTTTCCTCCCTATGGAATTAAAAATGTGACCAAAATCAAAGTCAAAACTCTGTCAAAATATTCAAGAATTCTACATTTTCCTATATAATTAATTAAATTATAAATTGCTTGAGAGCTGAAACTATGTCTGAGGTTTCTTTGTAATTTCCTGATGCCTATTACTTACCATTTTAAATACTCAATAAAGACTGCTAGCTGATTTTTCAATGAAGTTACAAATTGACTTCATTGCTTCCTTTTTGGTTTGGGGTAGGTAAGAGAAAGAAAAAGAATGAGCAGAGAGGGGAATATAAATTAGTTAGCCCCAAACTGTTAGTCTGGGAAGTTGATATATATCCTTTAGAACAAACGAACGCAAATTACATTTATCACAGACCCCAAGAGAACAGAATTAAGAGGCTCAGAAGGAAAATATAGTGCTCTGAAATCAAATTCCCTAGAGTTCAACACAAAGAATTATTTGGCATGCAAATCATTCTGCTTCCTCTTTGATCTTTCTCAAATTCTTAAGAAGAAAGCTTCAACAAAAGCAAAATCCCCAAAGACACACTCCAAAAAAACAGTGACCAGCAACTCAACTGCTAAACATTAGGCAGAGCTCTATGCGTGACCCACCAATGCAAATACACTCAGAAATCCTTTGGGAAAGAACTCTCATTGCATTTTCATTTTAAAAACAAACAAGAAAATAAATAGCATGAAAATAACCACTCAGGCAAGACAAGTGCTACACTTTACCATTTTCATCAAGTAGCATGAGGAAATTCAGGAGGAGAAAATTAATAGCAAAAAGTATTTGTAATAATGGTACACAAAGGGGATAGAACAGAGCTTCAGTAATAATATACTAACTGAAATAAGGACCTCCAGTATCCTTTTGCTCATTTAGAATTTAAAAATGTACCAGACATCTTGTACATTGGATCACCTGAAGACTCCAAATGTTCCTTTTATCATACTCAAGGGTAGCAATGTAACATTTTTAGATATGCAACATTTGGGATCTCCTTCATATTTGAAACATTTGGTATCCCCTGACTGACTGCAGGTGCTTTCCTAGCCACGTAGGGGCAGTTGGGGGACATTTGTATGTGGTTTATCCATGCATTCTTAAACTTTTATTATAGTTCAGATTTTGTGAAACATAAATGTTTAAATTGAATTCTCCAAGGTAACTCTAAATTTCCTGTCACGTTGACTAGTTTTCACAATGGAAGCAAAGAAAAGGGATCTTCAAGTCACCATTAAGAAAAAGAACCTTTATATGAATTCAAGAGTCTGGCAGCTGTGCTATGAAAACTAGTTAAAAATCAATTGTGTGTGTTGTTAAGCAGAATGCTGAAGGACTCAAGCTAGAAATTCCATGGCTTTTCACCACCAACTAAGAAAAGTATTAATATGTCATGTTTTCCACTTCCCAAATGTCCTTGCTTCTAATATAAAAATACTAAAATGAGACAGTCAGATCTGATTTCTAACTGATATACGCAAAAAATAAATAGAATACAACATATTAGTTAAATCAAGATTACTTTTCAAGTGAGAAGAAAATTCATGCTAAACAAAAAGTCACCCTCCCTAGTTCATATGAGAAGGAAAGTGACAGGTTCAGACCCTACAAAAAACAACTGCCATCATCTTCTCCTGTATGCCAGCAATCTTCCCTCCATCTGTAGGTAAGGGGGAAATGCGGTTCATCATCCATTCCCTGTATCTTTTGGGGTCAGCCCCACGCTCTGACTTGAACTACATTTTATTTATCGTCTTTGTGTAAAAACATGTGCTAGGTGCTGTAGCAAGCAAAGATGAACTAGACATACTCTAATGGAACATAAACTACACCCTTCTCCCACATTACCAAGTTCCGAACTCTGCATGTCCTTCAAGGTAAAGTTGTACCTTCTTCTGAAAAATTCCCTCAATTCCTAATTTACCTGAATAGAATTAATGACTGCCTTTGAATAGCATTGTTATGCTCTGTAGTCCCATTTACAGAAGTTCTCTACTGGCCATTCCAGTTGTCTCTCCATATGCAGCCATGCAATTTTTGATACCTGTGAGAGGTCGTAACCTCTTTATCCCCAAGTGGATGAGACCAAAGAAGTATGTAGCCATATGGGTATCCTATGACCATGAAGAGACACTGGCTTAGGATAAAAACCAAAACTAAGAACTGCAGAGTGAAGAACTGGAAAGAACCTGGATCCTTCCTGACTAAATGAACCAACCCTGGAGCCTATCTCTGTACCTTCTAGTTATAAAAGTCAGCAAATACATTTTTATTTTTTACATTAACTTGTATTGTCTTACAAAGGGAAGTACCAACAAGAATCCAAAGTTCTCCTGATTTTAAACACCAAAATTTGTTTTACAGGCCCACCTACACTGGTACATGTGTTGACATTCACCTCACTTTACAGCTAGAGGTCAGTGGTATTCATTAGGAATAGATAAAAATATTAACAGAAAATGTATGTCCAGAAAATTTTGATAATGGCTAATAGTTGCCATTAAAGTTTTAAAGTCCAACCAGCAACAAAGACAAACAAAATGCTATGCTTTTCACATTAAAGAAATTCAAAAATGTAATTGGAGTTTCACAGATAAAAATTTAAAAAACACAGCTAACAAATGGGAATGGAAATTGAGTGTCAGTTGTAGCAATCAGAATTTTATAGTTCATTGTGGGTCAGTTGGCTAGAAATTTAGTTGGGTCTTTGATTCAGCCAGGTGGAAAAGAAAGGAGAAGACTGCAAATGAGATCAAGATTGAGAATCTATAACATAACTTAGACTACAAAGGTGGTGCTTTTAGTCTGAAGCTTGTAAACAACATTTCAACAATTTCACAATTTTTACACTTCCATTTTGTAGAAACATGGAGCAAAACATCTGCTCTTCATCTCATCTCTGTAAAAAGTTCTTTGTCAATAAAGATTGGCTTTCACAAACAAAATGTTATCATTACTCAAAATGATCTGGAAGCAAACCTGAAGTCGTGATAAAGTATATTCTGTTTAAGCATATTTTATTTTTTCTTCCTCTGGCTGTGGGAGAACAGGGATCAATACTCTTCAACATGAGAATTTTGCAGTGAAATTTTCATTTGTAACAAACAGCAACCAAAAGGCCTTAAGCATGCCCTGTCACTTTCAGTTTAGGAGAAAATGCACTAATAAACTCTTACCCTTGGGTCATCTTTGACAACAGGCAATACTATGCCAGATCTTATTAAGGACTATTCATATCACTGCCCCAAAAATTTCCTTTAAAATTACCATCTTTTGTATGCATTTAACAGGATGTCAGCTTTGAAAGTGCCAATGAGAGACAAGACCTGTCACCATAGTTAATTCTCAGCACTATTTCAACACCAGGAGAGCTGACCCTGAAGGGTGTGTTTTGTTGTTAGCAATATTTATTCGGTGGTTATCTGGACAAACAAGAAAACGTATTGCTTTATATTAGTTTTCAAATAAAACAACAAGCAGAGTATCACCTGTAAGTATTAGATACATAACAAACTAAAATATGTTGAAAAGAAAAAGAAAACTGCCAAAACTATCAAAATACATTCTAAGATGTTAACACACTCTGGATAGTACATTCAAAGTGCCATCATATCTTAAACCAACAGGTACAATATAAAATCTAAAACAAAATATAGGTTAAATGCCAGGACTTTCTTAAAAAGTAAAAAAATTTAAAAAGGGAAAGAAAAACAGCCAAAACTTTCTATGAAACTCAAGAAGTGTCCTCTTATAAATCTTACTGAAATAATTATTCACTCCACAAGCGACACTCCTAGAATAGAAATAATGGAGTTTCTCCAAGTAAAGAACACCAAGCTTTGATAAAATGTACTTTTCAGATCAGGTAAACAAGAGAAATCTAGCAATCCAAAATAAATCTCTTTTAAAATAAACAGGCATTGGGCTTCCCTGGTGGCGCAGTGGTTGAGAGTCCGCCTGCCGATGCAGGGGACACGGGTTCGTGCCCCGGTCTGGGAAGATCACACATGCCGCGGAGCGGCTGGGCCTGTGAGCCATGGCCGCTGAGCCTGCGTGTCCGGAGCCTGTGCTCCGCAACGGGAGAGGCCACAACAGTGAGAGGCCCGCATACCACAATAAATAAATAAATAAATAAATAAATAAACAGGCATTAAATGGCTATCTGAAAGAAGGAAATTTATCTTTAAAGAGAACACCTGGATAAAAGCTTCAACTCTGCCTTCTATGAATTGTTGAATACATCAGGGGCCATTCCCTCAAAAAAATTTTATAGCTATGTATTTATATCTATATTGATATAAGTATATAACTGTAAGTTATTCAGAAGCACTCTAGCTGCACTATTAAAAGCCACCATCTGCTTCAGGGGCTGCACATCGTGCATGCACATACAAGTACAGTGAAGATACAGTGAGCATGATGACTCAAGAATACACCCACCTTCCTGTATCCACAGCATCTTAATCACTCTGAAGATTACCCAAGGACACCTTCAGGCTTTTCAAAAGTACCTTCAGGCTCAGGTGAGAAAGATTCAGCAACAGGGCTCACCAAAGAGGAATATACAAACATATATGAACATAAGTTAAACTGCCTCTCTATCTAAACACTAGAGTTAAATATTATCATATTTTCTTATTTGTCAATGAATTGGGGCTATGATTTCATGAACTTAAGCAGGTGATATAAGCTAACTCAGGAGCCATGAGAGAAGTTTTATTTATAATAGAGTCCTATACAATTTACAAAGATAAACTTTTTTTTTTTTTTGATGAGCTACAGAATCTCTCGTGACAAAAGCATTACAAGTGGCTAATAGCCTTATTTAATAATGTTAATGCGAGATAAAGCTATGGTGGAAAGGAATGAGCCTGGCACCAGGAGCTAAGAAACACGGAATTAGGGCTTCCCTGGTGGCGCAGTGGTTGAGAGTTCGCCTGCCAATGCAGGGGTCACAGGTTCGAGCCCTGGTCTGGGAAGATCCCACATGCCGCGGAGCACCTAGCCCCGTGGGCCACAATTACTGAGCCTGCGCGTCTGGAGCCTGTGCTCCGCAACAAGAGAGGCCGCGATAGTGAGAGGCCCGTGCACCGCGATGAGGAGTGGCCCCCACTTGCCGCAACTAGAGAAAGCCCTCGCACAGAAACGAAGACCCAACACAGCCAAAGTAAAATAAAATAAATAAATAAGGCAAAATTCCTTTAAAAAAAAAAAAAAGAAACATGGAATTAAATTCTGGCTCAGCCAGTTATTAGATCTTTGTGGCTGTGGGCAATTATCAAATAGTCTGAATTTCAATTTTCTTCTAAAAGTAAAGTATTAAAATCAAGTAAATCTTTTTTTTTTTACATCTTTATTAGAGTATAACTGCCCTACAATGGTGTGTTAGCTTCTGCTATCAAGTAAATCTTAAAATGAAATAATACATGACATCAAAATACATTTGATGTCAAGCATTATAAAATATATTAACCTGAATATGGATGTATCTCATTTTCTCCTTCCAGCCTCTAAGCACTGACACGTGCCTTGCTCTCTGCTTGCTGGTTCTTCTTTCTCTTACCCCTGCCCCTCACATCCACAATCCTCATCCGGGCAACTTTTTCTCAACTTTCAGATTCTGTCTCAAAGAAAGTCATTGACAAAGGCCTTCCCTGATGTCTCTGACAAATCTCAGTCCACTTTAGATGTTTTTGTTAAAATCTGCCAAACTTCTCCTTGAAGAGACTTACATGGTTTATAATTATTTTCATTTGTGTCATAATCGATTGATGCATGATAGCCTATTCAACAAAGCTGCTTTTCCTCTAAATTTTCACACGGCTGATGTCGTCATTTTTTTAAGGTTTCAGCTCAGTTGTCACGTTCTCAAAGAGGCCTTCCAGATAATCTTAACTAAAATATCAATCCCTGTCATTTTGTGTATTTATTTTTATTCATAACACATACCATGACTTGATACTACATTTTCAACATCTTCCTATACGATGTGCCTAATATACCTCAGTGTTAAGCTATATATGGGCAGAGTCTTTGTATTTTACTAACCACTGTATCTCCACAATCTAGAACAGTGGAATATATAGGGACTCAGTCAATTTTCAATGAATGTAATATACATTGAGCACTTGTACTTGTTTTTCCAGTACTCACTAAAGATATGTACTGATACATCATAATCCCTCACAATTCTTCTGGTAGCCTTAGTATCCCAGAATACTGAGGACCTCTTAGAAAGTGTAATTTTCTAAGATTCCATAGGGGGCCAGAATTAGTGAACAGCCACAACTGGGTTTTGATACCGGTAAAATTTACGGGTATACACGGGGATAGAAACTTTGACCTTGACATAATTGCCACAATGCTTTGAAAAACTAAAGTATCTAGAGAACTATTGTAAACAGGAAAAATCAATCTAAAGTTAAAATGCAAACTAGATGATGGCAATACGGAATAAAGTATTTTATATGTTTAGCCCTATTAGAGCTTTTAAAAATAGATTCCCTTCGATAGAAATCATTTGTTGAAAACTTGCCTGACAAACTATACAACTATAAACTTGCCTGACAAACTATACAACTACAGTCTTAATTTGACCTTAAGACATTTTCAGAACTTTTATAATGATATGGTTTTATAGTGACTTGAGATGAAGAGTACTTGATTTAAAAATCGATCCAAATATCTACAAAAGTTGCATTTGTTCTAATGAAGTGATGTCATTTCATGAAGTGAAAGCAATTTTACTTTACCTCTTACAATAAGTTGAGCAAAATTGGACACACCAGAACCTCGTTCTGACTGAGTTACACAGCGATACAAATCCTGGTCGGTTTTTGTCACTTCTTGCAATCTAAAGGAAGCAGCAAATCTTCTGTGATTGATGTTCTTAGTCTGGGCTACTGGTATATCTTCTCCATTTCGCCTCTGTAAACAGAAACCAATCTTTAAACATCAGGTTCTTAATATTTCCAGAAATCTAAAGCATCTTGGCAGTGAACATCTGTGATAAGTTATTCTTGTTTGTTAAAATTAGGCGGAAAATATCTGTGTAGCCCCACAAATTTTTACCATTGTCTTTCAATCAGGAAAAGTATGTAAGTAAACACTGCTATCCTTTACGGGGTGAAGTGCTGAAACTATATGATAGTAATCTCAGTTTTCCATAAAATTGTTATTAGCCCAGAGTATATGAATTAGCAGGACAGTTAATGGCTCTTTGGCAAATGATCCACTGCCCCCTCCCTTCTGCCAGACTCTCTATATATAAAGTCTTCTTTTCGCCCTTATACTATACTGCATGTGCTTAATAGGTTTGTCCCCTTCAGGAGACTGAGACCATGCCCAATGCATCTATTCTAAATGTGTAGCATGCGATCGTGACTATAAAATACAAATGAATAATTTAGAGTCAACCCAAAATCTGTACTCTTTGCAAATTTTTATCTCTTTGGCATTAATGACAGCCAACTTATACCATTTGAAAGAAATAATCAAAGGAACCTAAAAGTTAAAAGCGTATCTGTCAACTTTTAAAATAAACTATTGGAAAAACATATTTACAGTATCAGGGTGCCTCACACAAGACCATAAAGGAAATGGTTGAAATATTCAAATATAATAAAATTTCTAACTTCTATATGTTGAAAGACAACCTAAATAAAGTGAAAAAAGCAAGCCACAAACTGTAATAAGATATTTGTCATGAAAATAATCATCAAAAGATAAATAGCCAGGTTATGTAAAATTCATCTACAGTTCAATAAGAAAAAAGACAAACCACCCTATCAAAAAATGGACAGGCTATAAAAAGAGAATATGTGTATGTCTAATAACCATGAAAAGAGATCCTCAACCTAAATTTAAAAATTCTTTATGTCAAAGATAGCACAAAGGGCAAAGAAAAGCTACAACTATGAGAGAGAATTGGTCATGAGCCTCATCCTAACTTCCTGTTGGTAAAATGCTAAGTATTCCTGGTACCCTTTCACACTACTTGAAATATCATTTCATCACTAGATATGGAAAACAGAACCGTAAAATTACTAGAATTGTAAATGGTTACAGTCACTTTAGAAAATAATTTGCTACTATCTAGTAAAGTTGAAGATGCATAAAACTTAGGACCCAACAGTTCCACTTCTACATTTCTATGTTTGGATCACTCTTCTATGTGTGATCACACAGATATGTACAAGAATGTTGAACACAGAATCGTTTGTAATAGTCAAGTATGGGAAAGATCCACATATTCCTGAGTGGTGGATAAATAAACTGAGATTTATCCATTCAGTAAAATTCAATGTGGCAGTTAAACTAGGCAAACGAAAACCAGTAGGGTCCTGGTAAAAAAAAAAAAGTTGAACATCTCCTGCATTCCACTGAAATACATGTTTAAATCTAAAAAAAAAAAAAAAAAAAATCCTTAACAAAAATTAAGATAGGAGACAAAAATGAAAAATGTCAACTTCTATTAAATTAGAGTGGTGGGTATGTTAGTGGTCAATTTATCTTTTTTTATAATTGTTTTTGTATGTTTGAAACACTTTGCATTTTTTTAAACAGGTAAATAATAAAGGAATCACCCTATTACTTTAATAATTTTTAAAATCCTAAACTCCACTGTACCTTTAACACCCTTCTCCATATCTGAAATGATACACATGTGCAAATTATGTTATACATATGCATATGTGTCTGTATATGCATATATACCTAAGGATAAAAAAGTCCCAATTTTGACTAAAGTCAAAATTTTTCACTCATTCAGTGTTTTGTTGACTCTTCTTTCCTGACCCACATATTCCATGATTTTTGCACCAAGATCCCCTGCTCATTCCCTTGAATAATAATAAAGAGGAAAAGCAGCTTATACTCAAAAGCCCTAAAATATAAATCCATAAAATCTAGCCTAAATTCTCTTTCCCTATAAACCACACGAACAAACAAACAAACAAAAATTTTACACATGAGAATCTCAAACAGCATGTTTTTCAATTATCATATCATTTGATACCATCTTTCTAATTGGAAGGCAGACCATGACTCAGCACTGTTTAGACAAGTACATGCCCTCACCTCATCCTCCCCTAATTTACCCCTCCAGTGGTACTCTCCATCTTCCATCACCTTTCTCAGTTCTTCCTTTGGCAAGACCAGCCAACTCCTGCTGCCCACCTTGTCTTCTAAATCATCTTGCTTGTGCACACACAACACTCACGTCTTTTAACACCATGTCTTTTTCAAAGATCCGTCTTCTCTTGTGAAGAGTTACTAAGTACCCTTAATGTTTCCCTCTGAATAATTATTATTTCATCTTTCCATCTTAATTGACATTCATCTCACAATAACACTTTCCTCCAAACTTTTCTCAAAGGAGGGCACATTTTCTTCTACTTTCTTACCCTTTATCCTGGTTCCTCACTTACAGGCCACTCTTTCACTATCCCACTCAACAGCCTCTCAACTTCCAGAGTTCCCAGCTTGCCCAAAGAGCCTTCCAGTCAGTTATCTATCAGGTCAGATTATCCTTTCCACCACAGTTCTGTGAATATTCTCAGTGATCCCAAAACTCACTCTGGCCTCAGTGATGCCCAACAGCCTTCGTTACTACCTTGTCCCTACGCTAAGATAGTTTTCTCAGTCTGAATCACAATTGCCCGGGACATTGTCTCCTATTCTTTCAATCTTCCGCATTGTCAGTGAGACCTTACTTTCTAACCCTTTACTTTTACAAGCAGCCACTTCAGAGATTTTCACTAGCCTGAAAGAATTCTGGATTTTTAAAAACTTTCCATTGTTATACACTGCCAATACAGGATATACACTATTTCTCTGCAACAATTACAAGACCACTACTGACTTTTGCTGCAATCAGTCATTTGCTCTCATGAAAAATCTGAATTACCCAACAAGGGAGACCAAAAGCTCTTAGATATTCCTAGTTGATGCCCACAGTGCCACAAGCTATGAAATCTAACAACGTCCTCTCTGCCTCAACCTCACATTTCATCAACTTATACATGCTCTTCACTTTCCATTCCCACTGAAATTACCATGAATAGTGTCTCAAAAACTCAAAGATCATCATAAAAATGTAATCACCAGCATTTCTATCTTGAATCTCTTCTACAGTATATTCTATATATGTCCTTTTACCTTTTTGTGTACTGAAATCATCCTGAAGGTAGGGCTTCAAATTTTGTACTTTTTTTCTTCCACAGCATCATATATGTAGTATGTTATCATTATTTAGTGGGTACTCAAGTTCTTTGTTAAAATGGACTAAAATCGCTGGTATTTTTAGAGACAAGAGTCATATAAAATTTCCTTAGTTTTTCATAAATTTTTATAACAAAATATATAAAAATCATTAATTAAAATTAATAATAAAAGGAAGCTACAAAAATACATAACCTCAAGGACATCTAGAGATCATTTATGCCAAGCTCTTTCTGAACTCAGAGATGTTGAGGACCATCAGATCACAAAGTTGATTACATTGTGTTTGCATTTGTGTGTATTACTATACTAACATAACTATATATGCTTATATAGGATACACATTGTTTCTATAATTAATGAGCATAGTACACTTAGGTGCTATTTATCTCTTGAAATAAAATAACAATAAAAATAATTACAGAGTCATAATATTCAGATTCTTCTTCAAAAATCATTTAATAAGCATCTCCATGTACTTCATATTATATTAGCTATTACCTTGGTTCTGTCACTGTTCTCTATTACAAACCTTCTGTGATAGTCATTTCCATTTAAAGATTATAAAATCAGAATTCAGAATGATTAAAAATGTGATACACAGCCTGTTAGTAGCAGGATTAAAACTCAAAACTAGGTTTAAAGACACAAAATCCAGTAGTATTTCCTCTAAAATAAACCAAAGCTGCTTTTTGTTTCATTTGTATCATAGGTACAGTCCAGTGAGTTGATTATTTGTTGTTGAGCCTTGATCAATGCATTGTATCAATGAGAAATGTAATCTACTACATTAGACATTGCTTTATTTACTTCATTTGCTTTATTTACTTTCAGTAAGGCATGCCATTTCAAAGTAGCAATTCATGATATGTATATTTCAGAAGTCAAAATAATAACTTTTTCTTTTATAATCCAAACTAATAGGTCTTTGCCTGCCTACAAGCTATCAATTTAGCAGAGTAGGCAGGGCTATAGAAGAAGGAAATAAGAAGTAATGGTAAATTTATCTCTTATACAGCAGTGTTTGCATATAGTTTTCTACCTTATATTCTTCAGTTCCGGGCTCTTTATCCTGCTTTGAGATTTTTATGTGATTCTCCATTTCAAAATCCCCAACCCTGAGAAATACTAAGAAATGAACCACAAAATTATATGATCCAAGGATCATAACCTAGCACTTTGTTTTTTCATTCCTCTCCCTTCCTCCCCAGATCCTTGTCATGCTTTCTTATTTATTCTGTCTCCAGTACAGGTTGCTGAGACTCGTCACTTACCAAGTAACTCTAGGCAAGTCACTGGAATTACTATTATGACTCCACTAGTAAACTAAGTAAGCTTCATCATGCAGGGTGCATGCAGTATTTATTTGACAAGTTCAGTTCCTGCCATAAAGTAGTGTAGTGGTAATATTGGTTAATTCACAGTATCTATAATAAATTGTAGCATTAGGATCACCTGTCAGATTGTTACAAATGCAAAGTCTAGAGATCGCTCTAGATCTACTGAATCAAAATCTGCATTTTTACAAGATCCCTCGGTTATGCATCAAGATATTTCAGCTTGAGACACTGGGTGAAAACATGATGGAGGTCCTGTTCCCATGAAAAGTTGACAGGTCTAAAAATGGGTGTGATTCTCGCCAATGAGAAATAATAGGAATAAACCAAGTCATTTCCAGAAAGGTTTCCTCACTTCTAGAGAAAACACAGTGGGTCCTCTTTTCTTTTTCTCAACGTCATGACTAAAATGCTGAGGATGGCACATTGAGGAGAAAGACAGGATCAGGTTCTTGATCATGTCTCTAAAATGGTGTCGGCAGCTACTCACCTGAGTCTGCCCACTCTCCCCCTGAGAGTGTACTACCACTTAATAAACCCTTACTTTGTTCTCTTGAGAAAAATTTAAAATTAAAATAAAATAAAATGGTGTCAACAGCTCTTAGAGCCCCCCTATTTCTGGACTTCCTGTTAAGTGATGTAATACGTTTGGTTTTCTATTACTTACTTTCAACTTGAAATCCTAAAAGCTAATGTGATATGGTTAAAATATGGAACAGTTTATTTCAGCTTCTCTTTTTAAAGCTTGAGGAATAGAATTAATCCAATTTAATTTTAAATTCAATAATGCAGCACTTAGAACACTTGCAGAGATTATTTCACTCTACTGACTTGAAGAAAAAATTAAATTACATTTATTGCTTTATTTATTCTTCACTGCCTTTCCTGGGCACATAATGATACAGGTCTCCTCCATCCTCCTAGAGTTGGAGAAACTGGAAAGAGACTGTTTTCCTATGCTTGGTATTTAAGTTCCTATTGAATAATATTAAGAGGACCGCATATAATTTGTCAGTACTTGCCCTTTTTCCAAAACTAATGTCTGTAAATTTGCACACTATAATTAAGTAGGGTTGATGTGACTCATACAACAATCCAGCCAAATTAATTCCAAGGACCTGGGGGTTCCTTACTGGGGCTTGTCTGCCATATGAAATGTTTTTCTTTCTCATAGGTATGATAAAGCTATCATCATTATTACTGAACAATTAAATCAAAGAATTTTAGAAAAATGAAGGATCACGGCAAACTTAAAGGTTTAGAAATTTCTAAAATTAGAAACACTGTTACTATTTTGAGAAAAGCACTCATTTATATCCGTTAGAAATTATTATATTGATTTCAATAGATTAAACCAAAAGAAAGTAGCATTCCTCTAGGAGAAATTACCCTAAAATTACAATACTAAGTCCACAACATATTTACTGTATGGCAATGAAAGTACTGAACAAGGCAAATGATATTTGACACAGAAAAAGAAAGAGGAGGCAAATATTGTAATTCTGATATAACATAGGGTAAAAATGTGCTGGCGATAGCAAATTACTAGAATCAGGATAATTAACCAAGTTTCACAAAAACTGTCAGGTATTAAACAAGAAAATGAACTTTGACCTAAGAAGTGAAGGTGTCTTTGCAATACTGGGACAAGGTGAACAATACGAGGAGCCACACAAGAGGGCAGAGTAAGTAAACGGAACTATGGGAGATGATACCTACGTTCTAGTCCTGCAATGACTATTTATTAGCTTCACTCACAGCTTCTCATTACTTCTCAAATCTCTGCCTTTTCATCTAAAAATGGGGATATCAATTTGTAACAGCTTATTCAACAGAGATGCTGAGAATATTAGGTGAGACAATTGTGCAAAAGTTCTAACTGCAAATCCTGATGATAGCAATATTATGAAGATAATAATCAAAACAATATCTAAGTGAATAAATATTTGATAACTGTCATGGTCTTTTAACGTATCAACTTGACTAGGCTACAGTCCCCAGTTATTCAATCAAAACACTAACCTAGGTGTCTCTACCAAGGTATTTTGCAGATGGGATTAAAGTCCATACCCAAATGACATTCAATAAGGGAGAATAGCCTAGATAATCTAGGTGGACTTGATTCAATCAGTTGAAAAGTCTTTAGAATGGATCTGAGGCTTCCCTGAAGCAGAAGAAATTCTACCTGTGAAGAGCAACTTCAGCCTGTGCCTGAATACTCCAGCCTGCCCTCTCGAAGTGCTTGACTACAGGCTTCAGACTTGCCCAGCCAGGTTCCACAATAAACATAAACCAATTCCTTGCAACAAATCTCTTGAAAAAAAAAAAAATCTGTCTACCGACCTATCTATCTATCTATCATCTCTCCTTCTGATCTGCTTTTCATGTTTGAACCCTGACTAACAGAGATGATTTTGTTACCAGAAATAGTTCTGGAGGAAAAGAATTTTAGGGATGAGTTTTCTGATTTGGTTTGGTTCTGGGTTTTCTGGAATTGGTCCTCTAATCTGATTAGATTTAAAGGTACAAAGAACTCCAGTGTCATTGGTAAAGAAGACAATGCTAGTCCATAGCATGATGTAGTAATAGAGATATGCAAAATATCACCATTAGATAGATATTCTTGATCAAATACCTACAGAAGTTTAAGTTCTGGGTAACCATGTATTTGCTACCTTGATATAGATTCTTACAAAACTAAAATCTTTAAAGAAATAGAAAAAAATCCTTTGACTATCTAGAAAAGCAGGTAGGAGACTTATAAGGAAAAGAAAATTTATTATCAGACTTTGACAGCAAGGCTTTATGCCACAAGAAAATGAAGTAACACATTTAAGTTACTCAAGGAAAGAAAATGCAAATGAAGGATTTTATAACCTTCAAAATTGACATAAGAACCAAGGGCACATATAAACTATTATCAACATCCAAGAACTCAGGGAATATTATTTACATGAGCTTATTCCTGTGGAATCTCCCAGAAAATAAGTTTCAAACAACCAAAATTACTAAGACATGACATACATACTGATGATGAACATTAAAAAACATAGCTACACATAGAACTAACACCAAATAAGAGCTAAATGGGAGAGAGTACAATATGCAATGGCTCTATGCTAACAATGGAGATAGGGTACAAGTATTCAAAATAACATGAGATTTAAAAATGAGTGATTATGGGATATTCTAATTGTCTCTTTCTCTGTGTCATTGAGAACCAAAAATATTAGTGTGGAAAAAAAGATGTAACTGACAAACTGTAATAAAGAAAACATTAAGTGGAAAACTTTAGGCTTGAATTTGAAATATCAATATAAACTAATAGTTATTTTACCTTTAAATATATATGTATATTTTTCTTAGTTCTGTTCACTGAAAAGATCTAGCAATGAATACCCCTCAGCATTCACATAATGGTCCTGAAATATAATTTCTCAAAATTGTAAAACAGGGCACCAGGTCTGAAAGAGAAAATGTGCAAGATGATACTGACATCAGATAGCAATACAAGAAAGCTATCGAAGATTACCGAAGTTATATCAAATGGACACTGGAGCCAACCTGGGATGATTTGAGTCTTAAAAATAGTATTAATTGCAATGAATTGAAGTCTATTAAATATGCCTAAATCCATAAGTTCTTGATATTAAAAAAAAGAGGAAGAAGAATCAGTCACCTTTGGAGGATGATAGGAACCAACTAATTATATTGAAAACCAATAATTAAAGCAAAGATTTGAGAAGTTACCATGCCCTTCCTAAAATGAACTATGACACTGGGTAGCCAGATAGGAGATGATGATAAGTATGTCTTCATTAATTAAACAAAATACAAAAGAAATAATAAAATTAGACTATCACAATTTACAACCACCAGGAATGAATATAGGCATTAAGCATCAACTGGTATCAGAATCACAAAAAGAAACAGGAGACGTTTTGTGCCTCTGGTAATCACACCATGCACCTCCTCTAGCACTGCCACAGGATCAAACTTGACTCTAGATCCGGCTGCCAATTTTCAGGAAACTCAAAGGAACATGTTGAACTGAAGAGGACATTTGTATGCAATCAGTAAAATGCAGACTGTGTGAAAACTACAAGTCAAATGGCCTGGGTTCCTCAACAGATAAATTGTGACAAACACAAGAGAGGACAAACACACAGACTAAAGGGATTCTAAAAAACATATTTTTAAAAGTAGACAAGACTAATCTATAGTATCTAAGGAGACTAAATATATGTAAGTGGAAAAAAAACAGGAAAAAAATACAAGGGCTGAAAGTCATGATAATTATTATTTGTAGGGGTAGGCTACAACTTATTTGTAGAGAGATGGCTCATTTGTGTCTGGGATGGACCACTTGGAAAGAGCCTCTACGATGACTGGCAAAGCCTTTCTCTTGACCTGTGTGGTGGGTATCATAAAAATTCATTGAGTCATAGTTTTTCATTTTTGTGAGGCTTTCTTTATGTTTTATTTTCAAATAAAAGAATTTTATAAATATACTATCTTTAAATCAGACTGCTTTTCATAAAGAAGAAACCCAGCCCACTGCCAGAGCCCCATGTTGTAACACTGATCACAGGAGCTCAATGGAAAGTTGTAAAGTGCTTGACATGACCTGAAAAACACTGAAAGGGCAGCTCTGAGAACAGTAGGAGAATGCATTATTCTTGTACAGAAAAAGCAGTAAATTGTTATTTATAGATATTGATAAGAAGAAATCCTTGAGCTTCTATGACTGCCAGGCCTTTCGAGTCATGTTCCAGGGATACATAAAGAAGATAAAGACTATTCCACACATCATTCATTTATGGTCAATTATGTAATCTGTAGACAACAAACTCAGAGTTTATGAATTATTGAAGAAGGAAAAGAATGCATCGTATCTTTAAGGCACTGAACTGTTTATGGTAGAATGCCACACAAAGCCAACCAAAATGACCTCAGGAATATTTGGAAGTTCTAAAACTTAAATATGATTAAACTTTCTGATGCTCATTGTTACATACATACACACCCAAAATGCCAAGGGTAAAAGATAAACATTACAATCCATGATACTCTGTCAGTGATTTTACTTCAAGACCAATGATTATAATTCTTTACATGAAGCCATGAAGGAAGAATATAATGCCATGAACTCGAATAAAACAAGGTCCTCAAGAAAAGCAGGACTGACAAGAGTGATAGCCATTAGCTACCAAATAGAACATGGTCTCTTAAGTGGAGCAGAATTAATTGTAAATCAGCATATACACAGAAAAAAAATCACTAATGCTTAAACAGGATAAACAGAGAAAATTAGAATTAAGTAGCAGGCTAGCATTCATCTATCAGTTTACAAGGAGTCAGGAAAGCACAACAGACATGGTTAATACTCTTCTCTGACACGGGTCCTGTTCTGTGAGCCACAAGATACAGAAGGCAAGGCTGAAAGCACCAACAGCCTTCCCACAGATGAATTCTCCTAAGTGAAATCAGGAACATCCAGAGGTTTCTAATTTGGCCACAAGCTTCAAATTGTCTTGGTAAAAATTTTTTTAAGGCTAAAGAGTCAAAAGGAATGGGAATGTCTCCTCATTTTTCACTCCTATTTAGGAAAACTCATATGCAATTATCAAGGCAGAAGGGGCAAAAGTAAACAAATGTGTCGAGCAGGTAAATTAGTTCCCAAACAGAAAATGAGAAAACAGATTCACAGACTGGCTGTAAAAAATAAACGTTTGAGGAGATTTTAAAAGCCATCTTTATTATTTCACTCTTCCAAACTCTTTCACCTGGTACCAACCAGACCCAAACTCTGTGTCTTCTTTCATTGGTCCCTCTCCTCCCCTCCTCACATTTCTTCCAAATCCACCGGCACTGTCCAATCCTAGGCCTTCACTACTTGATGTCTGTACTGCCAGCAGTAGCTTCTTTCTTGCTTTTGTCTCCATCACGGCCTAGTCCCAACCCTGCCATAAACTATATTTACCTCAACTTCCCATTGTGAACCTTACACTTCAAGAAGATTCTTCTCTTGATGTTCCTACCCCACCAGCACACACATACACTAAACCGCAGTGATAACCACACCCACTTAATCCTTGCTTATCCAAGTCCTATATGTCCTTCAAAGACTCTATCAAATCTTCTTTAATGATTTCACCAAACACTCCAGTCTGTGATGCTCTCTTTCAACTCTGAAAAAGCACTGGGCTTAGATTCCATATGATCTTTTCTTATTCGGTTATACAAGCATCTCTCAGGGCTGAAAGGATCTTAAAAAAGCATTCAGCCTCATGCTTAAATGTTCTCTACATCTCTAGCAAGCACTTAACCAGATTATGCTTGGACACTTCCTCTAATTTTACTACCTCCTACCGTAGCTCATTCTAGGTTTCAACAGCCCTACAATTACAAAGGTCTTCCTCATAATCAGCTTATATCTCTCACCAAATAGCTTCAAACCACTAGTTATTATTGTACTTTACTATCTATAAAAAACAAACTAAATCCCTCCTGTATATTCCCAATATTCTAAGATTTTAAGAAACTTATCCAGTCTCCCACAAATCTCAAGATATATTTATACGATGTACCTTTAGCCATTCTGACATCATTTCTTCAACTTTACCAAATGTCCTAGTAATTATATGCTGCCTTTTGTTATTCTAATATTTCAGATATGTGTCAGCCACTCTTAGGGCCAATCTCGAAAATGTCAGAACTTTCACCAAGTCTAGACATTAGGACAATTTCACATTATCTCATTCCTTTCTCTCGCCACCCCCATGGTATCCAATGTAAGCTGATCATATATTAAACGTTTAATCAGTTTGGCTTGGAAATAGTCCTCTCAACTTAGTTCTCAACGAATTGCCCACTGTAAACTGCATGTTTCTAGGCATAGATTAATTCCCTCCAACATTTTCCCTTCATTATAATAAATGAAAAATTACCAAATTTTTTTTTCTCAAAAAGAAATAGCTTCAGGGATAGTAAAATCTCTTGTGGAAATTAAACATGATACAAGGTTCCAGGCACTTCATATGACAGTATAAATAGACACAGGAAAATACTATAGCATGGCAGCATCAAAAAGAGCTTTGTGAGCAATGACTAGTTGGCCTTTGAAACATTGTAGTGATATATTTCACCAGATAAAATTTTTGTACTTTCAAATTATTCATTTTTTAAAAAATCATGCTTCTCATTTCCAGTGCTACATGACGATGTTCCCATGTAGTATAGGAACAAGGCTATTACATTTGCCTGGATAGATGAAACACTTTATGGCCAGAAGTTTCAGACCAACCATTTTCATCGACCCTCAGCTGGCAACAGCTGGTACTGCAAAAGGTCAGCCTCTATCTGGTTGTTTTTTAGAGCAATCTGCACCTAATTATACTAATTTTACTCTCAATGTATTGCTTAATTATCTATTGCTCCAGAAGGAATGACATTTCCTTTGGCTGAGAAACTAGCTGTATCACACTACATTAGCAGTGACGAGCCTCACCAAGGGCAAAGTGATGGCTGACTTTCCTGTTTTGGCAGGCCTACTCAGGAGGCACCGTGTCAGCACCTGGGGAGATTACTGAAAGACTGGCCCAACTGCCACAGCTTTGATGGCAATCTGCATAGAATTACCAGTCACACATTAAACAGCCTCATTTCAATTCACCAAAATGAACGGTGCCACCAAATCTCCCCACACAATTCCCTGCTTTCAGTAACTCCACTGTTGAATTTCTCTGTCCAACCCAATGATGCATGCCCACCAGGCTCTGTAATGATGGATGGAGTCATTAGCATTTTAGATTCTACACTGAACCTGAGGCCAAAGCATATGGTCTGACAGATGTTCCAGCAATGGGTTCTATCTGACTTGTCATGTAGGTGTCCACTTACACTGGACCTTCATGAAAGAATACTAATTTGTAAGTTACAGTCCAACTCCTGTTTCAACTCCTTCACATCCTCGAACGTTATAACGTGTTCTGATAATAGAACACTCAGAACATGCTTTATTCTATATTTCAGTTTACACTGATGATTAAAAATCACCCTTGAGGGCTTCCCTGGTGGCGCAGTGGTTGAGAGTCTGCCTGCCGATGCAGGGGACGCGGGTTCGTGCCCCGGTCCGGGAGGGTCCCACATGCCGCAGAGCGGCTGGGCCCGTGAGCCATGGCCGCTGAGCCTGCGCGTCCGGAGCCTGTGCTCCGCGACGGGAGAGGCCCCAATAGTGAGAGGGCCGTGTACCGAAAAAAAAAAAAAAAATCACCCTTGAACCTAATCAAATGACTTCAAGTGGACAAGATGGACAAAAATGCAGGTAATGTTTGTACTAGGCTATCGCCATCTACGGCAGGGTCCCCAACTCCCGGGCCACGGATCGGTAAGGCTTAGCTCCCCATCGCTCGCATTGCCACCTGAACCATCCCCGCCATCGCTCGCATTGCCACCTGAACCGCACCCCCCTACATCCATGGAAAAACTGTCTTCCCCAAAACCGGTCCCTGGGGCCAAGAAGGTTGGGGACCGCTGATCTACAGCATGATTAGTACTGCCAGTGATTTGGGTATTTGAGGAAATGTTTCATATACTCACTTTCTCCTCATTCATGGTTTATTAAAGTAAACTATATACAGCAAATTGGATAAATCTTAACTTCTGACAAATGTATATACACCCATAGACCCAAAGCCTCAATAAAGCTATATGACATTTACCTTACCTCAAAAAGTTTCCCTGCTCACTTCCGGTTCCTAATCACCCCCCAACCCCAGTCGAATACTGTTCTGATTTCTAGCACCATAGATTAGCATCTAGAGAGTCACGCACTCTTTTGTGTCTCTTCTCTTCCAGAAAGCATAACATTGCTGAGCTTTATAAGTCCTGGTATCAGTAGTGCACGCTTTCTAATTTATTGTTTATCCATTCTCCTGTTAACAGACATTTGGGTTCTTTACAATTACTGGTTGTAATGAATAAAAAAGCTGCTATAAACATTCTTCCACAAGTCTTTTTGTGAACACATGCTTTTATTTCTCTTATGTAGCTACTCAGGAGTGGAACTTCTGTGTCATATGTTATTGTTCCCTTATATATTCACTTTTTCCTGCTATCACTTTATCTACTATCCATATTATTGTGTTGAAATAAAAAGGACGTGACTAAAATTTTTAACCCATGAACATATATAACCTATTTTTTTTCTTTCCTGTGAGAAATTATCTGGTACCTGGTACCTCTCAGGAATATAAACAGACATTTTAATTATTTTATTTCACTATAAATTGAACACTGAAAAACATTAAATTGTACATTAAAATCTCACTGATGATCTTATTTCCTGTAACCTGGGTTTTATCATAAGCCTTAAGTTATGATCCACAAATTCTCTACCATTGGGGGTTCCTTAGGAACACAAAATGGTATAGTTTTAAAACTTGTTGTAAGCATTATAAAACATCTGTTCATGTGGGGAAAAACTGCAAATTGTAAGCTGAAAAAAAAAGTTGTGTTCATATCTAGAATGCAAGCTACTTCACTGAGCGTTATGAAAGAAAACGAATTTGGAAATTCTCTAGGAGCAACTAAAGACTTTATCCTAACTCCCTTATCCAATATGAACTGCATAACATACTTTTTTGAACTATGTTCCACAAAACCTCATGATTTCACCAGATTTATAGCTTGCTGACACCAATGGACTTTTTTTTTTTACACTAGAGCATGATATATTTTATTGAAGGTATTTCTTTTGGTTGTGCTATATCCATTATGCATAATGCTACACCAATGGACTTTTAAAAACATTCATCCATATTGTTTTATGCATCAGTAGTTCGCTCAGCATGTGCAAGGAGGTTAATTTGGCTTATGTATTTTGTCATTGTTTTCTAAATGTCTAGAGTGAATGACCTTCTTTAAAGACTCTCTAATTTTATAATCTGAGATCTTGCAGGAAAGAAAACTCCGTAAAGGGACTTGCCTAGTGGTCCAGTGGTAAGGAGTCTGCCTTCCAATGCAGGGGACGAGGGTTCCATCCCTGGCTGGGGAACTAAGATCCCACAGGCCGCAGGGCAACTAAGCCCACGCACCACAACTACTGAGCTCACGTGTCACAAACTACAGAGCCCATGTGCTCTGGAGTCTGCACGCCACAACTAGAGAGAGAAAACCTGCACACCACAACTAGAGAAAAGCCTCTGTGTGGCAACTAAGACCCGACGCAGCCAAAAAGATAAATTAAATAAATAAATATTAAAAAGAAACAAAAAGAACACTCCCTAAAGATATAGCAGACTCACTATGATATGTCTTATGGACTATCCCAGATTATCTCAGGTAAGTCACTAAGTGTCTGCTTTTTTATGCTCCATTCTTTAATTTACCTAATTTGTATGTCATTTTAAACAATAAAAATGACTGAAATATCAATTGTAAGCTAAAGACAATAAACAAGTGCGAAGTTATTCTCTAAATGTATTTCTATACATAAATTACTTTGAATGTCATATACTATCAGGTATTCATGGCAGTTGTAGTGTACCATTTTTCATTTAAAATAGAAAATTGGAAGCTTTCTAGTTTTTGTTCTTTTACACCATATTCAAACATTTACCAATTGAAGCTCAATATTATTATATTATATAAATGATTTGGAGGACATAAAAAGTTGATGGCCATTTTTATTACACCTGACCATGGAAGGTGTAACAGCTACTCCATTATTCCATTACTTTTGTAATAGGATGCAAAGACCTTTCATTCTGAGTTACTTCAGAGTACATTCGTTCACAGCAGTCAGCAGAGACTTTAAGCAGTTGTTCTCACAATGATACTTAATTTGAGGAACGATTTTTTTCCCACACAAAACTAATAACTTAAAAATTTTTAGGGGGATTCCCTGGTGGTGCAGTGGTTGAGAGTCCGCCTGCCGATCCAGGGGACGCGGGTTCGTGCCCCAGTCCGGGAAGATCCCACATGCCGTGGAGTGGCTGGGCCCGTGAGCCATGGCCGCTGAGCCTGCGCGTCTGGAGCCTGTGTTCTGCAATGGGAGAGACCACAACAGCGAGAGGCCCGTGTAACGCAAAAAAAAAAAAAAAAAAAATTTACATTCCTCCATGAAACAAAAAAAAGGTGATCAAAGCCATGTTTCAGACCATCAAAAATAATGTAGAGACCTGGTTTAGCATCTTACAGCTGGAAGGTATTTTGGTCTCTACCTACACCTCCTTTTATAGATAAAAAAATCTATGGCCAGGAAAAGTTCAATGAATTCTCTAAGCCAATATAATTAACTGGGTTATAAGAATTAAAGAGTTAGAATTAAGGTTAGAATTAAGAACTGGGCCCCTTGACCTTTAGGAAGTTATTCTACACCAAGCAAAAATAACTTGACATCTATCTGTGTGTGTTGGCCTGTAGATGCATTGTCGAATTCAAGATTCTTCTTCCTTTATTATGTTTCCACTAGTTTCAGCAAAAGATGGATCATTTTTTTTAATCACTGTTCACTTTCTGATTCACTCACTCTATAGATGTACACATATCAATTACATCTATATATCTACACCTTTATCTCTATGTCTCAGTCTTATTTATTTGAAAACAACCCTAAACCAGGCAATTGATAATCTTCAATGTTTCTTAAATATGGAGAAGAATGATTCAAGGGAATAAGTTAAGGTAATTTAAGTAGTAGTATTGAAAAAGGCAGAAAAGCTTTTTCATGAATAAGCATGTAAATTGCTGAAGTATTGGGCAATGTCAAAATAGACGAGAAATATATAAATTCACCTTGGAAAATGTAAAGAGAAAGAAGAGGAGAAAAAAGAAAGCAGAACAGAAATTGAACAGAATATTTTTATCTCTCATCTTTATTTAAAAAATGGCAAGAGGAAAATTTTTTAAAACTATAATGAAATGAGCCAATTTACAAAAGTAAGAAACAAACAATAAATGAGCAGTATTTTGACTGCAACCCACTCAGACCAGCGGGGCCAGAAAGTCTTTGTTGCCACAAGGCAGCTGGTGTCTAAGTAAACAAAACCCTTTTTATTTCAACGTCCCATTAAATCCTGGGGCGTAAGTAAACCCAGGGGCAGACTGCAGAGTGTCTGGTTCTCCAAGACAAGACTATATAGATAACAATAAAAATTAAATGCCAAAAATGTCTCTACCTAAATGAAAAACGACTAGCAAAGTAATTAGAAAATATATCTAAACACATTCTTAATACTATCAGTATATAGGCTGAGAGACAGAGAAAATAAGAGGGATTCTAACTAGATGTTTAGATGATGAAACAAGTTGTACATTATACAATACACTCTACAGGAAGTATTATCTTATATTTAAATACCTGTAGTGGAAATTAGCATAATCACAGGGGGAAAAGGACAGAGTTCATTTCCTTTTCACGTATTCAGGATGGTATCCTGATATGCACATATTAAATAAATTACAAAAGTAGCTATAATTAGATTTATATGAAATACATCTGTTATAACATCCGATTGGATGTGGGAATTGAATGAAAAAACACATTTATAACACCCAGTACAATATCAGGCATTATATTGGTATGATTTCAATGATCATTGATTATAATTATGATCCCAACTTCCTGAAACCTAACGATGATCCTTGACACTAATTTCCTCTCTCTAAAGATATCATAAAATAAAGCCTGATGTCTATGTTCAAGAAACTAAGCTAATTTTCATTTTTGGTCTCTATTGGCATTCTCAGGAATTTAAAATTCTAACTAATTAAATCCCTTTCCTCATTCTGATGCAAACAGAATTAAATAATAATAATAATAAAGGTGCTCAGAGAATATTATTTCTTACATTCTAGCTTCAAATATTCTGCCCTAGGTCCAGCCTCAAGGCTTTAGTTGCTCTTAGCTCCTCCCACCTCCCCACCCACCTCTGTCCCAGGATTGACAGATATTCTCTGAGGATATGGCACATTCCTTAGTCACTGTTTTCTCGCAGATTCTTTTAAAGCTCTTTGTATGCACCATTTACATTTCCCCAACATGTATGCTAAACTGCAATTCATTAAATACACATTTATTGCGGATTTAATATGTGCAAGGCAAATATCTTGTTCTCAGATCTGTGATTAACCCTTATACACAAAAATCCTGAAAAACCAATTTTAATTGGCTCTCTTCCAATTCACATTTCCAGAAATACTCCCAAAGGTTTCTTAAAATACTTTTGAAAACTTTACAGAGTATGACAGTTCCTGCTTAAGTACTATGCTCTTGTAAGCTGTTTTCAAAATGTTAATGAGACATTTTTCATGTTTTTCCTATTTTGAATGGATCTAGAAAAATTGTTTTTACAGTTTGGACATAACATTAGAGAATTATGATTCTCTAAGGAGTTAATGAGTAACTCACCCAAATACTTATTAACTTTACACTGTTATATTTTTATTCATATTCCAAAAATGGAAATATCTGAAATGAATCTGCAGCGAATTAAATCAAACCTACACAAAAGACAACCTGTCACACACATATTCCACCCCCCACCCCACACACACATACACAGGGAAAAGGAATTTGTGATTTTTTTAAAATCAAGCGTACCCTTTAGTTCAGCTGCCAATGCGGCCTTACCTGCAGCCATAACTTGTTATGTACAGCGTCTCTCCCTGTAGCGATACACTGAAATGTAGCATTCTGCCCTGCATTGACCTCTACGTCCCCCAGACGGAGGAAATGAGGAGATTTATCTGTGAAGACAAGAAAAAACTTACTTTTTTCCACATGAAGAAAACACGCCGTGTTACTTTTTCCCAACAGAATAATGTTGTTCATACTTTTACCTTTGGCCAAGACTAATGTCGTATGGAAGAAAATTTGAGTTTTCTCTGTGCTGAAAGACACTGTTGCCTCTCTCACGCTCAGTTCTCCTTTTTTAATAGCTTTATTACGTATCGCCCCATAATTGCTAGAGCAATTCTATACAGAGTGAGCACCCAACGATTACTGCTGGAGGACCCCCGTAGCATGTTGCATACGGGTGATAATAAAACAGTTACAAGTCAAAGCAAACAAAAGAGATCAAATAGGCACAAAGCAGAGCATAATAGAAAACTATAAGAAAAACACAGAATGACAGCTCAAAAACTGACATATACATGGCTGTTGAACTATTAAGTTACAATTTAAGCAGTTACATCTTTCTTTTCTTTTCTAAAGGAATTTCAATAACTATAATCCTCTAGTACTTCAAAGAACAAGGTAAGGGACTGTTTTTCTTCCTCTCAGAGTATTAGCTTAACTGTTGTTAAATCCACCTCCTATTCCTTCATAGTCCTAAGAAAGTTACCCAAAAGAAATATTAGACCAACAAAAAAGTGATGACTGCCATCAAAATATACATGAGTTACATGACTGTCAAACAAGCATTCTCTATAATTACCTTTTAAAACTGAAGCTTATTCAGGTTTTCAACTGAAAGGAAACATCAATGGGAAAAGCTAAGCCTCAGTGAGTAAAGATAGTTCATGAAGGACCATATCACAATGAAACTACTGTTGTGCTCAATTTCTGTACTTTTTAACCTGTTTACTCATGAAAGCCTTTCTTTCATATCTTCTTTCAAGAAGTGTAAATGAACAGTAGATGGAAACACCGTTCTCATATATGAATGGATTGAAGGAGTTTAGTAAACCAGCTTGAACTTTCAGTGAGATAATTTCTCCTTTTTCTTAGAATACACCACACGTGATAAATCATTTCACCTTTGCCTGCTACATCTTTCTCCAGTGCCTCATCTCAGTAGGTGCTTCAGAAAAAGGAATGCTTGCACTAGAACACAAGCTAGAACAGTGGTTCTCAAATTGTGAACTCAAGACGATCAGCATTAGTATCACCTGGGAACAATCAGAACCAGGTGAGGGGCCAAGCAATGTGTGATTTGCCACATCCAGTTGGTGATTCTGAGGCACACTAGGGTTTGACAACCAGTTAGCAGGAGCATGAGCCTTGGCCCCTGGTACGGTGCCCCCTGTGCATGCTGCTTACAAAGTATTAGAGAATTTCCACCAGGAGCGTTACTGAACAGATCATCTAGAATTCATGGGCCCTATAAATCACTGCTGTTGGGAGATATAGCTTAAGTCTGAATTTATACCAACCGTTTTATGCCTGGCTCTACTGAATGCACGCAGTAATTGCCTTTCAGAGTATGTGATATAAACACAAAAGTCGTTACCCCATCTGAAGACCAATCAATGTGCATCTAAGGACATACCAAACTATGTGTTAATAAATTGAGTTTCGTGTTTTGTGTGCTTTCTATTGTTTTGTTGTTTAATATGAATTAGCCAGAAATTTATTATGACATTAAAAACTTAGTCTTAAGTTTGGAATAAGATGAGTTAATTCATTCTCTTCATTTCACCCCAACTTTCAACTTAGCAGATCACATAAGTTGGTGAGGTTTCTTCTTATTTTCTTTCCACTGAACTGATTTGTTATTCTTTGCTTTCCTAGGCAATTTAATAATACCAAAAGATGGAACGAGTCCTACCTGGAGTTTCATTTACATTTTTAATTTTTTCTGTCAAAAATAATGTCAACTAAATAAACTGAAGATCTAACAGGCTTTATTAGGGGATTCATGAATCAGGCAGCATCCCAACTATTAACTATAAGACAGATCAAAGGGGCTGTACAAAATGGAAGGTTTTTATAAGAAGAAGAGTGGGGCAAGGGAGCTACTAGCAAAAAGAAAAGAAGTAATTATTTTTAGGCCAGGACATCTTCTTTGAGGAAGAAAAGAAACAGCAAGGGCTTTATGATTCAGATCACCTCTTCTTCCTCTGGGAGATGGAGAGGGATCACAGGACAGATTATCCTACTGGTGCTTGACCATGAAATCCAGACTGGTCAATTAAGATAACATTTCTGGAAGAAACTGAAACTGCAGTTGGATCGGGTATAAATCTAGGCTTTGTATCATGAACTTTTAGCATGAGTGACGCCATTTTGGGACTGTGGTTTTCTTTTGAACAGTAATTAATTAAAAGAATTCTTTAACATGTGTAGTACAAGTCTGAAAAATATTTGATTCAAAAACTCTAGAAATATTTCAGTGTTGTTTTAAAACTGAACAAAAGGCTAGGAGTAACAACAACAAAAGAGAGAGCAATGACCAAGTGATAATCAATAGTCACTACCAATATAAGACAAGTGTTGAAAGGATATAGAAAAATACAGTTCTTAATCACAACCTACCACAAGGATAACTCAGGACTTGGATGTCATCAATGGCAATATAACCACTTCTTCCTCCTGAGACTTCAGCTTCAAATATTACCTGTCAGGAAGAAATAGAAAACACTTACAACAATCATTTTTAAGGAATTTTCACAGTGAAAGAAAAATAGCTATAACACACTTATGAAAATTAAAATTTAATTTTCATCCAATAAGAATTAAAATTTCATCTTATAATGTGAGTAATTTCCTAAACCTTGTACAGGTAAACAACATTTTTTTGAAGCGCAATTAAATTATTGAGGTCAAGCAGTGCTCACTAAATTTCTTAAGCAACTATTATTAAGTGTTGTAGATTTCCTGAATGGGCAATATACAGGCAGAATGAATAGGCAGATATAGCAAATCTCATATCTCTAAATTTTCCCTTATTGACTTTTTCCATTTTTGTTATTTATTTAACATATATTGAGCACCTACAAATGTGCCAAGCAGTATGCTAACCAGCGAAGACATCAACTGATCTAAGCTTTTAAATAGCTGAATTTTCAAAGACAGAGGTCATCAGATAGATTAGTTTTACTCCAGGCAAAAGGAACCATATACAATGGAATAGAACAGAACTCTGTGTTTGGAAAACCAAATGAATGTAATCTGTATAGCTACAAAGACTCAAGAGGGAAGAGATAAAATTAGAGAAGTAGGCATGGAAGACTTTGAATACCATGGGAGTGAAGTCAGGAGTATATCCTGTCAATGGTTAATCAATTAAAAATATATATATTATTAATAAATATTTTAATAAATATATTTTAAAAAATCAATGTTCAGATATAAGCTAATGTTTTAGAATTTTGTTGTTACAGTCAATCACAGAACTTCGTAAAGACTTTCCCTTAGTAATGTGTGCTGTGACTCTTCAAGAGAAAACGGATTAAGCATGCCACATTTCAACATTTTATTTGACTATGGGCTCCTTTATTCATGGAGAGACATAGGTTATCTTTGGACTGTTTTGCAAAACGTTTTAGGAAACATATTGGAAATTGATATTTAAAGTAGGAATAAAATATAATCAAATTGGTGTATTACAAATATATTTGGCTCAGGACTTCCCTGGTGGCGCAGTGGTTAAGAATCTGCCTGCCAATGCAGGGGACATGGGTTCGATCCCTGGTCTGGGAAGATCCCACATGCCGCGGAGCAACTAAGTTTGTGCGCCACAACAACTGAGCCTGCGCTCTAGAGCGCGCAAGCCACAACTACTGAGCCCACGTGCCACAACTACTGAAGCCCGTGCGCCTAGAGCCTGTGCTCCGCAACAAGAGAAGCCACCACAATGAGAAGCCCGCACACTGCAATGAAGAGGGGCCCCCACTCGCCGCAACTGGAGAGAGCCCGTGCAGCAATGAAGACCCAACACAGCCAAAAATAAATGAATAAATAAATAAATTTAAAAAATAAAAATAAATATATTTGGCTAAAAGGTGGAGGATGGCCCCAAAGAAGGTAAGACTAGAAACAGACAAATAATATGCTAGTAACAGTGAACATAGAAAGATGAGAAGAAAAAGGAGAGATAAAAGAAATAATACTAAGGAAACAGACAAAATAGAAATTATTGATTCATTAGTTGTTTAGAAATAATAGGAAAATTCTCATTCCTGGCTAGGCCCTTAGGTAGATAATGCTATTGTCTGTTGTCAAGAAGGAGGAAACTTCCCACAGGTCTCATAGAAATGGCACCTAAGAAGTGGTTGAAGCAGGTAGCTTTTATGCTTTTTAGACAAAGAAACAATAAATTTGTGAGGAAGTGACAGGAAATAGTTTTGGGTGCTCAATTAGTGAAGAACCTAAACAGAGTTTGGACCTGGGGTAGTAAATTAGTGAAGTAGCAAGGTTTGTTTACACAGACTTTTCAGCTCTGCATTCTCTATCTCTGCTAAGAGATAAGGGTGATAAGGGTGTTCTTCTACCTCCAGATGCAGGGGGTACACCTTTCACATGAGAGATTTATTTCCTGTTTTCAGAAAGACAGAAAGAAGGGTCAGAGTGTCCCTCTTGCACTGGCCATTTCTTAAGAAACTAATTGAAAATAATCAGTATACCATTGAGGCACATTTTGGGGCAGCCTACCCCATGACCCAACACTATCAGGACCCTAGCCAGAACACGTGATACAGAAAAAGATACAAATTTGAGGGAGAAGATAACTAAGTACATTTCAGACATTTCAGATTCCATTAGCCTAGGATACATATGGGGTAAATGCTTAGGAGATAACTAGACAGATATATCTCAAAGAGAAGAGATGGGTTTAAAATAAAGCTATAGATTTGGAAGTCATCATCATGGCAGTGAGTAAGCTATAGATTTGAAAGTTACAGAGATTGGTGAGTAAGACGGCATAGAAGATAAAAAGCAGCAAACCATGAAATGGAAGGCAAGAAGACAGCCAGCAGAAGTAAGGCCAACAAAGTACGATTCAGACAGAAGGGTGGAGGAAGGCACTCCCCCCAGTCAGGCAGGTCAACACTCCCACCAAAAGGATTAGAAAAGGCCAGATAAATTACAATGACCATAATTTTAAAACATCAGATATCTGCATAAACAATGGCATCTAGATGAGCACAAATTTTAGGAGGACAGGATCCCTTGAGTGTGATCCCAGGATCTTCTTTCCCATGGGACTATTTGCCAATTCTGGAAACAGGCTGTCATTCTAGCTCAGCACAGATTTAGGGCCTCCATGGGAGAAAGTGAAAACAATGAAGCTTGCTGTAACTGTGTAAAAATAGAACAACAAACTAGAAATTTAAGAGTCTGAATAAAATAGATGCAGACTATAGCAAAAAACATGAACTGTAGGAGAGAGGTCAAGGAAAACTAAAAAAGTATCAATTAAAGTTAGCCATTAAGGGTTCTCTGGTAACTTCTGACACAGTTTTACTAAAGTGGAGGGGGATAAGTTTGATTGTTTTTACTGAGCTCTTACTATACTCAAGAGACTGTTCTAACTAAGCATGCTCACATCTGCTGTTGTTTCCCTCCTCTCTCTCTCTCTCTCTCTCTCTGCACACACACAAATTCATTACATCTTCACTACAGTTATATGAGGTAGCTATTATTTTTATCCTCAATTTAAAGAAAGTTAAGTGACTGCACCAAAGTCTAACAGCTAACAAGTCGTAGAGTCAGGGATGGACCCAAGTCAACCTCCAGGATCTAATCTTCCATCAACTTCACTACACTTCCTCTCAAGATCAAGAAACAAACACAGTAGAACATTTAATTTAAATAAACTTTAAATTTCCTTTAAAAGTCTAATACGTTAAATTTTTAAAGTGTTATTTTAAATAGCAAACTAATTAGATATTCTATTGACTAAACAGCAGTATCATCAATCAGCATTACATCCTTCCCATTCTCATACCATATCTACATCCACCCCAAAGCCAATGACAATGGGACACAGCAGGCTGGGTGGATGGTTCACGTCCCCTCCAATCACTCCCATCATAAGCTACCTCCTGTGTTAGTTCTTTTCTACTTCAAGTTTGCCCTTTATGACTATTAATTTCCCTGGAATAAGTTAAAGCTGAGAAGTAGGAGAATGAGGTTTTTGGGGGAAGACAAATATTTCATGATGAAAGGAGGGCTAATCTATAAAGACAGAAATATATGTGTGTGTATGTGTGAGTGTGTGTATACGTATCATTCGCATTTCACGTGAAGGTATTTGATATGATAACAACTGTCAGGTCACTTTCTAAATATTGGAACAAAGGTTTAGCAAGAAATAGAGGAGAGAAGTAGAGATTTTAAATAATGTATAACTTGGAGCAATTGTGGTACAGGCCACTTTCTTGGGGGTGAGAAAATTTGTATTTGACACACAACTCTCCTATTTACAAATTCTTGAGCAAATCACATAACCTGTAAGAGCCAAGTCCCAACCCCATAATATGGAGATAATGCAGCTTTCATTATAAAGTTTTGTGAGGATTAAACAGTAGCATCTGTAAAAGTGCTATATAAACCAAAAGGTAAGATTATGAACATTGTTAACACAGGACATTTGTATAAGTATATTCTAGGAAAACAAGTTTTACTTGCTCAAATGGTAGTCCAAGGAAAGGGAAAGTATAGAAAGAAAAAATGAGAAAATTATTTTTGGAAAAAATACAGTCTTATGAATAGACCACACAGCTGAATAATTAATCAGTTCATTATTTCAGGTTTGTTACAGTCAGCATTAATTAAATTATTTTAATTCTATGCTTATCTTAGTTTTACTTTCTCGAATTGTTTTACTTGGTAGGTGGTAAGTTTAAACATGTTTACTACACCCCTGAGGAAAAGTTTCTTATTTGTTCATTTAAATTGAGCTTTATTCTGGACAATAAATTTAGGCCTTGATTTAAAAGGGAGTGAAAGAATTGGTTCTTTAGTAAAGAAAAAAAAAACGTTTCTCTTTTTAGTGACTCATTTTCCCTAAGTGTTGTCTCTGCCTCATTAACTAGAGCAAAAGGAAATTTCTAAGATCAGATTCCTTTACAGCTAAGTATCTAATCAGCTTTATCACTTTAACAGAGCCCTCACCTTTTAAGTCTCTTCTGTCCACTCAGGGAAAACCAATCTCAATAGCTTAATTATGCAAAACTTGCTTGGGCTAATGCTCAGGTCAGAGCTAATGCTCGGTGTCAAATAGAAAACTAGGGCTTCCCAGGAGAAGACAGCAAGGGAAGCCATACCAGATGTCAACTTGAACCCATCCAGGAGGCCAGCCTGAGAACAGAATGAAAGGGCTCTGCTTTTCATGCTGTTTCCACTCCACTCTGTTACCTGAAATACTGAAGGTGACGATTCTAATCAAATTTTTGCTACTCTAGCAACATTCTTGGATTACTAACTAAATAAGTGAAGTCAAGTCAAATTAAAGGAGGGGAGGAGGCGAACCCTAAAGAACAAGAACAACTTTATCTTTTGGCAAACTGAATTAATGCAGAAGTACCTCATACAATGGAAAGCTGAACTCAAAGTAAGGAGCCTGGGCTCTGGTTGCTGGTTTGCTATCACATGTAACCCAGGCAACTAATTTAACCATGTCTTCAGAGCCTCAGATGGGCAATACTGGCCCTGCCCATAAATCTGGTTTGTTGTGAAGATTGAATGGTATATGTGAAATGATTAAATGATATATGGAATGCCATGTAAGACAAGACATTATGGACATGAGAAAAATCTGAAATAAAAACTTGCACTTAATTTTCTTTCAATATATCACAGTGTTAAAAGTGTAGGCTCCAAAGTCAGATATACGTTGAGTTCACATTCTTTAAATGTTAACTTTAATTTATAGAAAAACATATGTAAAGTTACTTATGTAACTTTAACTGATGTACAGTCTAAACCTAAGTTTCCTTTTCTATAAAAAGAAACTATTAGTATCCACTTCAGGGTTAAGGGGGAATTAAATGAGATAACACACGTGAACCATTTAGCACAGCTCCTGGCACACGGTAAGCATTCTAGGTTAAGGGGCACCACTACTATCATGGGAAGAAAATATCCATAAAGGACACATGTACTAAAATGAAATTTCTTCCCATTCCCTCCTCTCTTTTCAAAAACTTAACTCCCTGCCCTGAATTTGGAAAATTAAAAAAAATTTTAAAAACCTTAGCATAAACTGGTATTTCATTCCCATAAACCTCCTCAAATATGTTTTCTGTGATTTGAAGTTTTAAACACTGAATATTGTTAATGTAAAGTTCAAAGTAAATTACACATTTGCCTTCAAAGAATAAATGTAACAAAATGAAAACCTACAGAATAGAAATAGGTTTATTTCTATATGTTCCGGTCCAAATTTGGATAATGAATAAAACAGTCATCTGTAATAAAATAGTCACCTGAATGAAATAGTCATCTTAACCAACATTACTAAAGCTGCAGGTCCATCCATATCAGTGCTCTGAATGTGAGGCCTCACAGTAGGAGCTGTGCTTGACTCAACTTTGTGTCCTCAAAGCTTATTCTTACTACCTGGCACATAGCAGACATTCAATAGATGCTAGCTGAACAACAACAATAACAAATTATACATAGATATATACACACACACAATGTATAATATACATGAACATAAGTATGTTGGCATCATTAAATATAATTGACTTCTCTTTATCTCATGTAAACTCTAAACATTGGATTCTCAAGGATCCATCCCAAGCCACCTTCTCTCTTTTTGCCATACTTTTCACCCTGGTAGGATAAAGGAAGATAAGCCTACAAAAAGACAGAGGAAACTGAGAACAAATAAAGTGTGTAGAGATATAAAAGGGAAATGGAGGTACATGGTATCATAAAAGCCAATAAAAGAATATCTGAAGGAGAAGAGATGTCAGGACCAAATGCTGATCAAACTCTAAGTAAGATGGAGATTAAAAATACCCTCATATATATCTTATAACTAGAAGTTTGTACACTGTAAACAACATATCCCCAGACCCTAGTAACCAACATTCTAGCCTCTGTTTCTTTGAGGGGTTTTTTTTTTTTTTTTTTGATTCCACATATAAATGATGTCATACCAGAGAACACAAATTTCTGGTTATAAGATGAATAATTTCTGAGGATCTAATGTATAGCATGGTGATTGTGTTTAAAACCACTGTATTACATACTTGAAAGTTGCTAAGAGAGTGAATCTTAAATGTTCCCACGACAAAAAAGAAATGGTAATTATGTGACAGGGTGGTGTTAGCTAATGCTATAGTGGTAATCATTCAGCAATACATACTTGTATCAAATCAGCACATTGTACACCTTAAACTTACATAATGTTATATGTCAATCATATCTCAGTAAAGCTGGAACAAAACCACTTCTTTCATGTAACACTGTGATTGAGTGACCAAATAAAGTAACATGAAATAACAGAACTTGAAGTAACAGAACACGAAGTAACAGAACAATATGAAGTAATGGAAATGGAAACCATATTAGACAATAATGAAGAGAGCAGAGGAGTGGAGATGTTTGTAACCCTCCTACAGGAAGTATGCCTGAATCGGTGGAGAAATCTAACCAAGGATGGAAGAAGATATGGGGTCAAGGGAAGCGTTCAACTTTTTATTATCATTTTTAGGACGAAAAACACTTAGATGTTTTGAAGTTGATGAGGATGATTCAATTTGAAGGGAATGTTTGAGTGTACGTGAGAGAAATAACTGTTAATGTGAGATAGGATAGCACGGGATCCAAATCACAGGTCAGAGGAGGGGCTCTATTTCTTTTATAACATGAGGAAAGAAGGAGAGGATGAATGAAGATACGAGTAGGATTTGTAGGATTGGTAGATAAGGGAGTTTCTCTTGTATGGCCTCAGTTTTCTCAGCTACAAGGGATGGGCTAGTGGGAAGGAGGAGTGGTTGGAGTTTGGAGAGAAATGAATGGAGTAGAATGGACAGAAGAGGAGAAAAGGAATTGAAAAGAAAAATGTGATAGGATCTCCAGGAGTATTGTGGGCCCATCTGAAGTTAGTGACTGTGAACTTCTAGTGATCCTGATCTACCATGGAGCGTGATTCTATTTAAAATAGAATTTGCTTGATTTTAAGTTCATAAAAAGTAGACAGAAAAAAAGGAATCAAGGAGTTTATGGAAATAGAAAATGTGACCAAAAAAAGATTACAAAGAAATCAAATTTTGATACAATGAGTAAATTGATGAATTAGCAAAAGACAGATGGTTTGATCAACGAATGCCCCCCATGAGGCTGATGGATGATCTCGGTGAAATTAATCAAGTAGAAAGAGATTAATTTATGTTACGGTCAGAAAGTGAGATGCTTACATGTAAAGCTAGAACACTTGTGAGATATTATAAGAGCAGCAGGTTAAAAAAGGTAGGTGGGCTTCCCTGGTGGCGCAGTGGTTGAGAGTCTGACTGCCGATGCAGGGGACACGGGTTCGTGCCCCGGTCTGGGAAGATCCCACGTGCAGTGGAGCGGCTGGGCCCGTGAGCCATGGCCGCTGAGCCTGTGCGTCTGGAGCCTGTGCTCCGCAACGGGAGAGGCCACAACAGTGAGAGGCCCATGTACAGCAAAAAAAAAAAAAGTAGGTGATTTTTGGAGATGAGGAGGTGAAGGAACTACCTAGGGACTTTCCACAAATATACCAAAGCCATCAGGATAATGGTGGGCCTTGGGAGTGAAGAAAGCAAGTCTGACACCAATACTAAAGTTCAGGATGAATAGAAGAAAATGACTTGGGATCCAGAGGAAGGCAATCATGAGGGTAATGGCATGGTTGAAAGAATTCAAAGGGGCAAGGGTGTTTCTCATCCATTAAACTGATCCTAAGTTGCAGGGTATTAATATCTGCCCTTTTAGAGACTGTTTGGGAAGAAGTGTCCTCAGTCTAGAGCCACAAACAGAGCATGATTATAACATAATTAATTGTCTCAATAAATTTTCAAGGTTTATCTTTACTACTGAAATATAAGCTCATTGAGGGCAGTGACCTGTTTATCCCCCCCAGCATCAGTGAACCACAAGAATCCTGTTGAAAACTGGGGCTTGGAAAGAGTTCCAACATGTTACAGAAAACAACCGTGCATCAGTTAATTCTAGCTAATAGTTTTGCTTTCAGGGGAATTATGGGATAAGGTATTTAATTCACTTTTACCTAACTCATAAAATTTTGTTGACATAATAAAATGACTCTCCCTTGAGAAAGTTTCAGATAATTTTCCCAAGCTAATTTAGAAATCATGAAAACATTAATCACTTCCCTTGAATAGTTAAATAATGCTGTGAGGAATAAATTTCTGCTTACAGGCCCCAGAAGATCTTAAACTGAGTAAGTCAAATACCTATGTGGAAACTTCAAAATATAGAATCCAGTTACTTTTCAAGTGTGAAAATATTCTATTTCTGTTCATACTTAAAAATTAATATACACATAACTGGCAGGTGATACCAAAAGACCAGTGTACAGCTAGCCGTCACTGTCACCCACTGTAGCTTCTCTCACAGGCACTGTCAGTCTGGGGTTCTGCTTTCTCAATAAAGATTTGCTGAAAGTATTATAGAAAAGGAGCTTCTCCCTGTTAGACCCCTACATGCCAGGCTGGCTTGCCTATTGAGTCATGTAATAGTTGGTTTCTAAGTCTAACAGGTGAAAATGTCTTTAGTAAAGGCCTGGGGGCTTTCTGAAACAAATGCATTGTTAACAGCCCTTGCCTACTGCTTGCTTACTTGTTTATTTAGCTCCTGAAAAAGATAAATGCCTGCAACTGCAAAAGGTACCTAGAAAAAATACGTAAGCAAAAGAAATACTGGTATATTCTTTGGCTTTAAAGCTGCTTGCGAGAGTACTTAGAGGATTCTAATTATAATGTGTACTAAATATGGAAGGCAGTTAAGACATATAATACAGCCGAAATTGATTCTTCATCTAAAACCCTTTCATATTTCAGATTTTAGCTATCCTTAGCACCTCTATGACTTACAGGTATGTAAAAACTCAAAATCAGTCATTTTCCTTAAGATGTCCTGAGATTAAATATGATCAGTTTCTGGGCTTCCCTGGTGGCGCAGTGGTTGAGAGTCCGCGTGCCGATGCAGGGGACACGGGTTCGTGCCCCGGTCTGGGAAGATCCCACATGCCGCGGAGCGGCTGGGCCCGGGAGCCATGGCCGCTGAGCCTGCGCGTCCGGAGCCTGTGCTCTGCAATGGGAGAGGCCACAACAGTGAGAGGCCCGCGTACCGCAAAAAAAAAAAAAAAAAATATGATCAGTTTCTTAGGCGGACTAGTCCTGTCACGACTTAACAGGACTGTGCAGTCTGCAGAGAGTAATGAGGGTTCCAGAGATTCTAAAACCTACACTGTTACCTGAATACATACAGGTTTTTTGTATAGTTACAAGGCCTACCACGCAGCAGAAGCACACACACGTATGCACGCACAGTCCTATCTTTCCACACACAATTATACTAATATAATAGTGACCTAAGTAGATTTTTGAATGCAAATTCTGTGTATAGTGGAGACACGTATTCTTGAATAAAATGTCAATGTCATAAAAATATCCTGAGGTTTAAATTGCCTAAGTGATGAGAGGGACTGCTACATTACCTAACGTGGATGACAACAGCAGGTATAACAAGACCGCACGTGCATCAAAAGCAACTGCAACCCTTTCCAGAGTGGTATTGTGTTTGCCTGATAAAAAACAGAACATCAGTGAAAGCACATGCCAGTGTCCAGGCAAAAGTAAAAATTGCAGGACCACAGATCAAAAGAAGAAAGTAAAACCTAAGAGATTTCACACCAGAGTAGACTGTATAAAATAAAAGCCCAAAGAAGGCTGTCTGAGAAAGCTCCACGCTAAAACGAATATGCAAGCATAGTACATTCCTATGCTTCAAATTAGCCCAGGCTATCTCTAAGGTAATCACCAAAAGTATCTAGAAGATCTAAATAAAGGAACTAATAATAATCATTTTTAGAGCTTAAGCCAGAATGTTTCCGTTCATATTAATAGTCCATTAGTTATTTAAATTAATTTTCATTCCTTAAACACACACTTGTAAAAATTGTCAATGGTCCTTTTAATTTGAAGATATTGATGTAGATTCATATGTATAAAAAACACATGACTCCATTATATGGCTAAGAGATACCCAAACTCCATCTCTGAACACAGATAAACTTAAAACTTAAAACAAGAATAAATAATACTTACAAAATAAATGCAAGAGGAATTTTTGTGTTCTTTGCATGTTCTCTATATTATTAAGATGCCTTTGGGGAGGAGGAAGGCATATACTGCTTTCTCAAAAAGGATTTGAGGGACTTCCCTGGTGGCACAGTGGTTGAGTCCACTTGCCAGTGCAGGGGACATGGGTTCGAGCCCTGCTCTGGGAAGATCCCACATGCTGCGGAGCTACTAAGCACGTGTGCCACAACTACTGAGCCTACGCTCCAGAGTCCACGAGCCACAACTATTGAGCCCATGTGCCACAGCTACTGAAGCCAGCACACCTAGAGCCCGTGCTCCACAAGACAAGCCACCACAATGAGAAGCCCACACACCACAAGGATGAGCAGCCCCTGCTCGCCTCAACTAGAGAAACCGCGTGCGCAGCAGCAAATACCCAACACAGCCATAAATTAATTAATTTAAAAAAGAAGGTTTTAATATGTTTTTTATGATAATGGAGACACACACAGAGACACACGCAAAACACAAAAAAGAGCACACCAGCATCAGGCAGAGCCTCAACTCAGAGTCACAGACGTCAACTCAAATCCCTGTGCTGACCTGATGGAGCCATTGTGAGGATTAAAAGAGATTATACACAATTTGGAAGGTTCTCCATAAATGTTAACCCTTTCCTCGCTTTCCTACCCTTCTCCAGTGACTGATATAATGGGCACTGCCCTAAGAACACAGCCTTTGAGAAATAAGGCAAGAGGGCAGCTTCAGGTGACAATGATGCCGGAGACCATAAGGAAAAAACTCTTACCAATTTATTTATTTATGTTTTTAAACAGCTTTACTGGAGTAAAATTGCTTTACAATGGTGTGTTAGTTGGTGCTTTATAAAAAACTGAATCAGCCATACATATACATATATCCCCATGTCTCTTCCCTCTTGCATCTCCCTCCCTCCCAACCGCCCTATCCCACCCCTCTGGGTGGTCACAAAGCACCAAGCCAATCTCCCTGGGATATGTGGCTGCTTCCCACTAGCTATCAGTTTTACATTTGGTATAGTATATATGTACATGCCACTCTCTCACTTTGTGCCAGCTCACCCTTCCTCCTCCCCGCGTCCTCAAGTCCATTCTCTAGTAGGTCTGCATCTTTATTCCCATCCTGCCCCTAGGTTCTTCATGATCTTTTTTTTTTCTAGATTCCATATATATATGTGTTAGCATACAGTATTTGTTTTTCTCTTTCTGACTTACTTCACTCTGTATGACAGACTCTAGGTCCATCCACCTCACTACAAATAACTCAATTTCATTTCTTTCCATGGCTGACTAATATTCCATTGTATATATGTGCTACATCTTCTTTGTCAATTCATCTGTCGATGGACACTTAGGTTGCTTCCATGTCCTGGTTATTGTAAACAGAGCTTCAATGAACATTGTGGTACATGACTCTTTTTGAATTATGGTTTTCTCAGGGTATATGCCCAGTAGTGGGATTGCTGGGTCGTATAGTAGTTCTATTTTTAATTTTTTAAGGAACCTCCATACTGTTCTCCATAGAGGAGATTCCCACCAACAGTGCAAGAGGGTTCCCTTTTCTCCACACCCTCTCGAGCATTTACTGTTTGTAGGTTTTTTGATGATGGCCATTCTGACTGGTGTGAGGTAATATCTAATTGTAGTTTTGATTTGCATTTCTCTAATGATTAATGATGTTGAGCATTCTTTCATGTGTTTGTTGGCAATCTGTATATCGTCTTTGGAGAAATGTCTATTAAGGTCTTCTGACCATCTTTGGATTAAGTTGTTTGTTTTTTTTGATATTGAGCTGCATGAACTGCATGTAAATTTTGGAAATTAATCCTTTGTCAGTTGCTTCATCTGCAAATATTTTCTCTCATTCTGAGGGGTGTCTTTCCTTCCTCTTTATGGTCTCCTTTGCCGTGCAAAAGCTTTTAAGTTTCATTAGGTGCCATTTGTTTATTTTTGTGTTTATTTCTATTTCTCTAGGAGGTGAATCAAAAAAGATCTTGCTGTGATTCATGTCACAGAGTGTTCTGCTTATGTTTTCCTCTAAGAGTTTTATAATGTCTGTCCTTACACTCAGGTCTTTAATCCATTTTGAGTTTATTTTTATGTATGGTGTTAGGGAATGCTCTAATTTCATTCTTTTACATATAGCTGTCCAGTTTTCCCAGCACCACATATTGAAAAGCCTGTCTTTTCTCCAATGTATATTCTTGCCGCCTTTATCAAAAATAAGGTGACGTGGGCTTCCCTGGTGGCGCAGTGGTTGAGAATCTGCCTGCCAATGCAGGGGACACGGGTTCGAGCCCTGGTCTGGGAAGATCCCACATGCCACGGAGCAACTGGGCCCGTGAGCCACAACTACTGAGCCTGTGTGTCTGGAGCCTGTGCTCCGCAACAAGAGAGGCCACGACAGTGAGAGGCCCGTGCACGGCGATGAAGAGTGGCCCCCGCTCGCCGCAACTAGAGAAAGCCCTCGCACAGAAACGAAGACCCTACACAGCCAAAAATATAAATAAATAAATGAATTAATTTAAAAAAAAAAAAAAAAAAAAATAAGGTGACCATATGTGCATGGGTTTATCTCTGGGCTTTCTAACCTGTTCCATTGATCTATATTTCTGTTTTTGTGCCAGTACCATACTGTCTTGATTACTTTAGCTTTGTAGTATAGTCTGAAGTCAGGAAGCCTGATTCCTCCAGCTCCATTTTTCCTTCTCAAGATCACTTTGGCTATTCGGGGTCTTTTGTGTTTCCATACAAATTGTGAAAATTTTTGTTCTAGATCTGTGAAAAATGCCAGTGGTAGTTTGATAGGGATTGCATTGAATCTGTAGATTGCTTTGGGTAGTATAGTCATTTTCACAACGTTGTTTCTTCCAGTCCAAGAACATGGTGTATCTCTCCATCTGTTTGTATCACCTTTAATTTCTTTCATCAGTGTCTTATAGTTTTCTGCACACAGGTCTTTTGTCTTCTTAGGTAGGTTTATTCCTAGATATTTTATTCTTTTTGTTGCAATGGTAAATGGGAGTGTTTCCTTAACTTCTCTTTCATATTTTTCATCATTAGTGTATAGGAATGCAAGAGATTTCTGTGCATTAATTTTGTATCCTGCAACTTTACCAAATTCATTGATTAGCTCTAGTAGTTTTCTGGTGGCATCTTTAGGATTCTCTATGTATATATCATGTCATCTGCAAACAGTGACAGCTTTACTTCTTCTTTTCTGTTTTCGATTCCTTTTATTTCTTTTTCTTCTCTGATTGCTGTGGCTAAAACTTCCAAAACAATGTTGAATAATAGTGGTGAGAGTGGGCAACCTTGTCTTGCTCCTGATATAAGAGGAAATGGTCTACGTTTTTCACCACTGGGGATGATGTTGGTTGTGGTTTTGTCACATATGGCCTGTATTATGTTGAGGTAAGTTACCTCTATGCTTACTTTCTGGAGGGTTTTTATCATAAATCGGTGTTGAATTTTGTCAAAAGCTTTTTCTGCATCTATTGAGATGATCATATGGTTTTCATTCTTCAATTTGTTAATGCAGTGTATCACATTGATTGATTTGCCTATACTGAAGGATCCTTGCATTCCTGGGATATACCCCCACTTGATCATGGTGTATGATCCTTTTAATGTGCTGTTGTATTGTATTTGTTAGTATTTTGTTGAGGATTTTGGCAACTATGTTCATCAGTGATATTGGCCTGTAGTTTTCTTTCTTTGTGACATCGTTGTCTCCTTTTGGTATCAGGGTGATGGTGGCCTCATAGAAAGAGTTTGGGAGTTTTCCTCCCTCTGCTATATTTTGGAAGAGTTTGAGAAGGATAGGTGTTAGCTCTTCTCTAAATGTTTGATAGAATTCACCTGTGGAGCCATCTGGTCCAGGGCTTTTGTTTGTTGCAAGATTTTTAATCACAGTTTCAATTTCAGTGCTTGTGATTGGTCTGTTTATAATTTCTATTTCTTCCTGGTTCAGTCTCGGAAGGTTGTGCTTTTCTAAGTATTTGTCCATTTCTTCCAGGTTGTCCATTTTATCAGCATAGAGATGCTCGTAGTAATCTCTCATGATCCTTTGTATTTCTGCAGTGTCAGTGGTTATTTCTCCTTCTTCATTTCTAATTCTATTGATTTGAGTCTTTTCCCTTTTTTTCCTTGATGAGTCTGGCTAATGGTTTATCAATTTTGTTTACCTGCTCAAAGAACCAGCTTTTAGTTGTAGTGATCTTTGCTATTGTTTCCTTCATTTCTTTTTCATTTATTTCTGATCTGATCTTTATGATTTCTTTCCTTTTGCTAACTTTGGGGCTTTTCTTGTTCTTCTTTCTCTAATTGCTTTAGGTGCAAGGTTAGGTTGTTTATTTGAGATGTTTCTTGTTTCTTAAGGTAGGATTGTACTGATATAAACTTCCTTCTTAGAACTGCTTTTACTGGATCCCATAGGTTTTGGGTCATTGTGTTTTCATTGTCATTTGTTTCTAGGTATTTTATGATATCCTCTTTGATTTCTTGAGTGATCTCTTGGTTATTAAGTAGTGTGTTGTTTATCCTTCATGTGTTTGTATTTTTTACAGATTTTTTCCTGTAGTTGATGTCTAGTCTCATAGTATTGTGGTCAGAAAAGATACCAGATACAATTTCAATTTTCTTAAATTTACCAAGGCTTGACTTTTGACCCAATTTATGATCTATCCTGGAGAATGTTCCATGAGCACTGAAGAAGAAAGTGTATTCTGTTGTTTTTGCATGGAATGTCCTACAAATATCGATTAATTCCATTTTGTTTAATGTATCATTTAATGCTTGTGTTTCCTTATTTATTTTCATTTTGGATAACATGCCCATTGGTGAAAGTGGGGTGTTAAAGTCCCCTACTATGATTGTTACTGTTGATTTTCCCTTTTATGGCTGTTAGTATGTGCCTTTTGTATTGAGGTGCTCCTATGTTGGGTACATAAATATTTCCCATTGTTGTATCTTCTTCTTGGATTGGCCCCTTGATCATTATGTAGTGTCCTTCTTTGTCTCTTGTAATACTCTTTCTCTTAAAGTCTATTTTGTCTGATATGAGAATAGTTACTCCAGCTTTCTTTTGATTTCCATTTGCATGCAATATTTTTTTCCATCCCCTCACTTTCAGTCTGCATGTGTCCCTAGGTCTGAAGTGGGCCTCTTGTAGACAGCATATATACGGGTCTTGTTTTTGTATCCATTCAGCCAGTCTACGTCTTTTGGTTGGAACATTTAATCCATTTACATTTAACGTAATTATCCAAATGTATGTTTGTATTACCATTTTCTTAATTGTTTTGGGTTTGTTATTGTAGGTCTTTTCCTTCTCTTGTTGTACCTACCTAGAGAAGTTCCTTTTGCATTTGTTGTAAAGCTGGTTTGGTGGTGCTGAATTCTCTTAGCTTTTGCTTGTCTGTAACGGTTTTAATTCCTCCATCAAATCTGAATGATATCCTTGCTGAGCAGAGTAATCTTGGTTGTAGATTTTTCCCTTTCATCACTTTAAATATGCCTTGTCACTCCCTTCTGGATGGCAGAATTTCTGCTGAAAGATCAGCTTTTAACCTTATGGGGATTCCCTTGTATGTTTTTTGTTGTTTTTCCCTTGCTGCTTTTAATAATTTTTCTTTGTATTTAATTTTTGATAGTTTGATTACTATGTGTCTTGGTATGTTTCTCCTTGTATTTATCCTGTATGTGACTCTCTGTGCTTCCTGGACTTGATTAACTGTTTGCTTTCCCATATTAGGGAAGTTTTCAACTATAATCTCTTCAAATATTTTCTCAGTCCCTTTCTTTTTCTCTTCTTCTGGAATCCCTGTAGTTCGAATGTTCGTGTGTTTAATGTTGTCCCAGAGGTCTCTGAGACTGTCCTCGATTCTTTTCATTCTTTTTTCTTTATTCTGCTCTGCAGTAGTTATTTCCACTATTTTATGTAACAAGTCACTTATCCATTCTTCTGCCTCAGTTACTCTGCTATTGATTCCTTCTAGAGAATTTTTCATTTCATTTATTGTGTTGTTCATCATTGTTCACTTGCTGTTTATTCTTCTCAGTCCTTGTTAAACTTTTTTGTATTTTCTCCATTATATTTCCAAGATTTTGGATCATCTTTACTATCATTATTCTGAATTCTTTTTCAAGTAGACTGCCTATTTCCTCTTCATTTGTTTGGTCTGGTGGGTTTTTACCCTGCTCCTTCATCTGCTGTGTGACTCTCTGTCTTCACATTTTGCTTAACTTACTGTGTTTGGGGTCTCCTTTTCTAAGGCTGCAGGTTCACAGTTCCTGTTGTTTTTGCTGTCTGCCCCCAGTGTCTAAGGTTGGTTCAATCAGTTGTGTAGGCTTCATGGTGGAGGGGACTAGTGCCTGTGTTCTGGTGGATGAGGCTGGATCTTGTCTTCCTGGTGGGCAGGTCCGTGTCCGGTGGTGTGTTTTGGGGTGTCTGTAGCCTATTATGATTTTAGGCAGCCTCTCTGCTAATGGGTGGGGTTGTTTTCCTCTCTTTTTAGTTGTTTGGCATAGGGTGTACAGCATGTATTTTGCTGGTTGTTGAGTGGAGCTGGGTCTTGGCGTTGAGATGGAGATTTCTGGGAGAGCTTTCACCATTTGATATTATGTGGAACAGGGAGGTCTCTGGTGGGCCAATACCCTGAACTCGGCTCTCCCACCTCAGAGGCACAGGCCTGATACCCAGCTGGAGTACCAAGACCCTTTCATCCACACAGCTCAGAATAAAAGGGAGAAAAAAAGAAAGAAAGAAAGAAAGAAAAACTAAAATAAAATAAAGTTATTAAAGTAAAAAATAATTATTAAAATTAAAACAAAAATTTTAATTAAAAAAAAAGAAGAGAGAAACCAAAACAAAAAGAAATCCACCAATGATAACAAGTTCTAAAACTTATACTAAGGAAAAAAAAAAAGTGCAGACAGAACACTAGGACAAAAGGTAAAAGCAAAGCTATACAGACAAAATCACACAGAGAAGCATACACATACACACTCAGGAAAAGAGAAAAAGGAAAGAAATATATATATTTCATTGCTTCCAAAGTCCACCACCTCAATTTGGGATGATTCATTGTCTATTCAGGTATTCCAGAGATGCAAGGTTCATCAAGTTGATTGTGGAGATTTAATCCGCTGCTCCTGAGGCTGCTGGGAGAGATTTCCCTTTCTCTTCTTTGTTCGCACAGCTCTTAGGGTTCAGCTTTGCATTTGGCCCTGCCTTTGCGTGTAGGTCACCTGAGGGCATCTGTTCTTCACTCAGACAGGACAGGCTTAAAGGAGCAGCTGATTAGGGGGCTCTGGCTCACTCAGCCCGGGGGGAGGGAGGGGTACGGAGTGCAGGGCGAGCCTGCGGCGCCAGAGGCTGGCATGATGTTGCACCAGCCTGAGATGTGCCGTGTGTTCTCCCAGGGAAGTTGTCCCTGGATCACAGGACCCTGGCAGTGGCGAGCTGCACAGCGTCCCGGGCGGGGAGGTGTGGATAGTGAACTGTGCTTGCACAGGCTTCTTGATGTCTTCAGCAGAAGCCTTAGTCTGTGCTGATAGCGGCAGCTCGCGCCCGTCTCTGGAGCTCGTTTCGGTGGTGGCTTTGAATCCCTTCTCCTCGTGCACCCCGAAACAGTGGTCTTTTGCCTCTTAGGCAGCTCCAGACTTTTTCCCGAACTCCCTCATGGCTAGCTGTGGTGCACTAGCCCCCTTCAGGCTGGTTTCACGCAGCCAACCCCAGTCCTCTTCCTGGGATCTGACCTCCGAAGCCCGAGCCTCAGCTCCCAGCCCCAACCCGTCCTGGCGGGTGAGCAGACAAGCCTCTCAGGCTGGTGAGTGCTGATCAGCACCGATCCTTTGTGCGGGAATCTCTCTGCTTTGCCCTCTGCACCGCTGTTGCTGTGCTCTCCTCCGTGGCGCCGAAGCTTCCCCCCTCCGCCACCCGCGAAGGGGCTTCCTAGTGTGTGGAAACCTTTCCTCCTTCACAGGTCCCTCCCAGAGGTGCAGGTTCCGTCCCTATTCTTTTGTCTCTGTTTTTTTTTTTTTTTCTTTTGCCCTATCCAGGTACGTGGGGGAGTTTCTTGCCTTTTGGGAGGTCTGAGGTCTTCTGCCAGCATTCAGTAGGTGTTCTGTAGGAGTTGTTCCACATGTAGATGTATTTCTGATGTATTTGTGGGGAGGAAGGTGATCTCCACTTCTTACTCCTCTGCCATCTTGAAGCTCCTCTCTTACCTCTTTAGTACGGCAGTAACACACCCACTACCTTACCCGTTCTTAATCTCTAAGACAAAAAACATTTTAAACAATCCTACACCGGCATCACTAAACTACCCTTACATGAAACCTTTTTTGTCTCAATTGGAGGCCTACTATGGTGAAGCCAGCTGAGACTAGAGACCACAGTATAATGTGTCCAACTCCCTTCATTCTTTAGCATACCCAATTCCAAGACAGGCAGACAGACTGAGCATAATACTATATTCGAAATGCCTTTAAATATGTATCAGAAATAAATTGAAGTAGGACCCACTATTCATGGCACAGCCTAATTTATGTTAGAGTATGAATTTGCAATAAGAAGAAAAAGTCAAAAAGGCAATTAGAAGAGGGAAATGAAACAAAAGTTAACTAAAATAATCCAAGATCTAAAAACACCATTCATCACATTTTTCATCCTATGGGTCTGTCCTTAAATACATAAGCAAACAACTTACATCATAAAAGATCTGGTATAAAACTGAAGGTGGAGAAGCAAAGGGTAGCAAATTCATCAGCAAAATGTCATTTCTGTATCTTTGCTATCATAGCTCCACCATCTGGGTTATATTTTATAGTTAGTTGTCTGAGCCAGAAATAAAAGATGACTGGTTACAGTTGCTATTTCTATCAACATGACACTGAATATCAGCACTATTTTTCCTTGCTTCTAGAGATGTGCCATTTGTCTTCCTGCAATCCACAGGCAGAACCTTTTAAATTTTAGCACCAACAGTCCAATCTCACACATAGCAGAAGTAGATCATTTCACTTGTACAACTATATCTGAAAAAAAAATGCTTTCAAACTAACACAGTAAGTCTTTTTCTCACCAAACATAAGTGACTCTCAAGAGCTTTAATCTATACTCATGGAGCTCAATTAAGAAAATTAAAATGAGCAGAGCAACCTGTACATATTATCACACTAAAAATCTATCAACATACAAAATCTGTTGGTAGTATGCATTTAGTTTATAAAGAAAAACAGGCTTTAAGTGAACCAGGTAATTAAATACCATTCAACAGGTAGTATAACCAGATCAGACTACATCAAGGCAAAGTTCAACTGAATGCTAAACCTGAGCCCTCACATCACAAATGCAAACATATTAATAAGTAATTGTTTTGTTAAGAACACATGTAAAAAAAGAACTCTTTATTTTCATCATATTGGCTTAAGAATTAAATAATTTCAAAAGTACTACAAGTAACCTTTCCCTCTTGAAAAAACAGGTTAGGGTTATAGGGAAGGGAGAGATTTTTACACAAAGTTAATTAGTGTAACCAATTTGTGTACTTAGTTGAACATAGGGATAAATAACTCCATAAATTTTTTTCCCATTTTATTTTGCAGGTAAATGGGCAAGAACAGTGATATCTTTGGCTCTAAGGATTAAATAGTACAGATATAACTAGCTATTATATAATTTAAGATATTAGTGGGAAACTTTAGAAGAAATCCTAGCACTACAATAATGTTAGACATCCCAGCACTGCTGAAAAATGGGTGCATACACAGAAATGTGCAGACACATATTTGCCTTGACTTTTTTATTAAAAAATTCTGAGCTTAATTAACTAAAAGTATACATTTCGTTTAGTTCTTTACAGAATATCAACTAAAATATTCAGTGACATAGTTAATAAAATAATCATGTGTCATACATCAGTGAAGGACACAGTCATACTTTAAGAATCTTTCTTGATAAAATTTTAAGACAACAAGTTTTTATCTAGAATACTCAGAGACCTGAAGTTAGCTAGTACTGAAGTCTGATATCTCAATCAAAAAAGGAAAATGGACATCCCTTTCTATATTATAAACTCAATATTATTTTTGAAGAATATTCATAACCCCTCAGGGTATCTGGAAATCAATAAAAAATGGGTTATCGGAAGCAGGGAATTTTAGAAATAACAATACTGATGAGAAAGAAATCATTGGAACTCTTTGTATAATTACAAAAGCCTAAAACTATATAAAAAATGTGATTGGTTCATAAACCATTTTTGTTACCCACAGCAGACAAAAGGAATGGAATAAAATTGGCCTTCAAAGATAGATAGTAAAAGATAAGCTCTATCTTTACTGAGAAAAGGGAATGAGAAAGGAGGAAAAGCCTTAATTTTTTTTGCAGGATTTGGTTATAGGTGAGGGAATGTGACAGTCACTGTAATGACCAAGTATGTTCTTTAATGAACAGCATAAACAATAGAAACCAACCTAAAGCGATGTAGGTGACCTGAAAGAGTCACTCAAATGAATCTAGAAGTAGATCAGAAATTTTTAAAAATCAAAGGCCTTTTCCAGAGACTTCAGAAGATATTTAACCTTCTTAAACGTTGCCCTGGTTCTGCACAGTGACATTAATATATTAGCAAATCATATATATGTTGAAGGTTGCAAAAATACCTTGGAGAGGCCAGGCCAATGGTCCAGCATCAACAACATCTGGGGACTTGTTAGAAATGCAAAATACTTAGGTCTCACCCACAAAGTCTCTCCAGTTGATTCTGATGCAGGCTAAACTCTGAGAACCATGCATCTAAACTGATCTACCTTGGTTTAGAGATAAAGAAACGGAGCTAGAAGTCTTTGTCTTGGTCCTACAATTAGTAATGGAAGAGTTGGTTCTAAGAACCTGTCTTCTTGCTTCAGTATCTTTCTCTTTGCATGGAAAATCAATTCATGGTTGGACTCATGGGTTTTCTGTTTCAGATACACAGCTAAAATTAAAATATATGAATGTCTGTATAAAATACTAATTTTATAAAGTTTAAACAATTGGCTATTCATTTATTCATCCAAAAAATGTCTGCAGTGAGTAATATTTGATAGTCATCACAAAGAAAGAAGTACCTAATGTGATTGATTTGCACCTAAATAAGGACACTGGCAGCAATAACTAGAATGAAGGACTGGAATCTCATCAGAAGGAACTAAACATCTAAAATTGTACCTAAATATGCTTGGATATTACTCAGCCAATCAAGAAATATCTATTGCACACATGTACAACAATGTGAGAAGATTTTATCCCTATATTTATATACATATTTATGAAGAGAGCAAGTATGTATTATTATATCTCCAGGAAAACGTGTGTGTGTGTAGTTTGTTTGTTTCTTTTTTTAATCCAAAATTTTACTGCCAAAACACCAGTGTTTAAAGTAAATAATCTTAGAGGCTTTACTTAAATTTAATATGAGACTGAAAATAATGTCATAAACGTTGCCTTCACTCTGAGATTTATAAAACAGTAAGTGAAGTTCATGTAATAAAAAACAAAGTTTTTATTCCTTTCACTCTACGTTAAACCCAGTTTTCATAGATAGGAGAGGGATGAAATTCATCTTTAATTTTCCCTATATTGTATGTCACCAAAAAAGCAACGATTTACTGAACTAATTCAAACTCTGGACTCTCAAAAATCAGAGGGCTCTCTGAATTGTAAATAGACCTGAACTTTACTGGTGAAAAGCTTGGCAGAAAGAAAAGTAGCCAGAATGGATTTTTTATTCAGAAATGAATTAGGACCACTAAGAATTACTTAAATATGATATTTTGAGGAGATGCACCAGGAGGAGTTTACAGGAAATAAAATGATTTCCTTTTTACTTACACTATAGTTTTATTCATTTTTAAAAGACACTAATTTAGCTGTATCTATACTGTTTGTACCTATTTTCTTCTGTAAAGGGATAAAGGTTATGGGAAATACCTTCAAATTTCTTTAATAAGATCACTGCATAATGTTAAATCAAGCAAGGTAATAACATATGATTATGCTTAAAAGATCAAAATACTTTACACATACAATGATACCACAGAGTTAATCATGCATGGTTTAATTGGCTAACAGGTTAGTGGGAGTTTTTTTGTTTTTTTTGTTTTTGGCCTCACAGCTTGTGGGATTTTAGTTCCCCAACCAGGGACTGAACCTGGGCCCTTGGCAGTGAGAGTGCGGAATCTTAACCACTGGGCCGCCAGGGAATTCCCAGCTAAGTCTTATTTTATATTTTCCTTTCCCTTTTCCTGAAATGCCCATGCTAATACTAGAGATAATTGAGAAATCCAAGGCAATGGGAAAGTAAAGGAGATAAATATGGAATTAAAATACTGGCTTCATTGTCTACTGACCCTTTTAGCATAGCATATGCATTTGAATGTTATACAGCTATCTACTAACACCTAAAAATGAACAAGAAATGAACAACATGGAAAAATTTGGTGCCTTCATAAAAAACATTCTAATATAGAAGAAAGACAATAAGTGAACGTATGTTATGGTGACAAAGACCAGAGGATGAGACATGTGATCAGGGAAATCTCTGAGAAGGTAAAATCATGACTGTAATTTCATAGAAAAAAGTCTTAAAGCATATAGACCCAACCAATGGTAGTTACCTCAAGTGAGGTGTTGGGTGGAAGGGGTAAAATAATATGGAGGAGTTTCACTTTTTTTATTTTTTCAACTTCTGTATTTGAATTTTTATAATTTATCAAAATATTACTGACATAATTTAGAAAATCATTTTTAGGCCCATAGATTATATTATCATTCCCTGAACTACATTTTTGATGACATGGCTTCCTCAAAAATATATTTTAAAATCCATTTTTTAAAAAAGAGATCAGGGCTTCCCTAGTGGCGCAGTGGTTGAGAATCTGCCTGTCAATGCAGGGTACACGGGTTCGAGCCCTGGTCTGGGAAGATCCCACATGCCGCGGAGCAACTAGGCCCGTGAGCCATGGCTACTGAGCCTGCGCGTCTGGAGCTTGTACTGCGCAACACGAGAGGCCGCGATAGTGAGAGGCCCGCGCACCGCGATGAAGAGTGGCCCCTGCTCCCTGCAACTAGAGAAAGCCCTAGCACAGAAACAAAGACCCAACACAGCCAAAAATAAAAAACAAATAAATTAAAAAAAAAAAAAAAAAAAAGAGATCAGATTTTATTCTAAATGTAGAACAGGCTTATAGCAGGAGACTTAATCTGAATTATGATCTAAAGAAACTGACTGTGACAACTGTGGGGATAAGTATTTTGTGGGAGAGTAAGAGCCAGAAGCAGAAGCAATATTAAGGGGACCACTGCAGTTACTCGAGGAAAGGGTGTCAATGGTATTAACTATGGGTATGGCCTAGGAAATGGAGAAAATGGCCCTTGTCTTTGCCAGCCTCAATGTCCAGCAATAGCAAGTGGCATGTAGTATGCCTTCCATACACATGTCTTCAGGTAGGAAAAAAGGAAGTGAGAGAGTTAGGGAGGCCAGCTAGTCATAAGGCTGTAGTGTACCGCTTTTCTAATTTGAGTTGGAGAGATGGGAACACTCTCCTTGGAGATACTTGTGTAATGTCCATTTCTGAAAGCAGTTTATTAATCTCCTAAGCAATTAAAGATTTATATAACCACTATTTTAAAAAATTATTTTCAACAAACTTCATTTTTAGCTCAAGTCCAGTATTAAAGTATGCTGTCACTGAAATTTCAAATACATTAGAAGATTTTACAGAAAAAAAAAATAGGATGTCATAACAAGTTACTCTAAAGGAGCCTAAGAAACACTCCTTTAATAGCTTAACATTTAATGGTATAGTTCCCCTTTAAAATCTGAAAAAACAAAATATTAACCTAAATTACAAAACTGATTTGCAATCTCTTAGCTTTTCCACTTCTCTCGTTAGTTACAGGCTGAGGTCTCTAATCAATTTTTCATCCTGAACCTGTTTAGCCGTAATTTCTTTTATGCCCAACTTGATCTGTTACTCTATCCAGCTCTGAACTTCATTTTCTATTTTACCTGTACAAATATAAATCCCATCTTGTCACAGCTTTTTTACTCTATATCAAACCCAATGTTTAAAATTAGAAATACAAAACTTCAATTTCTTTTTCAACATATTAGACGATTCACTGTTTTATATCCTTTGGCTCATATGATCAAAGATATAAAAGCAGAAATCAATATTCACAGAGACTTTTCAATGGGTTGTATGGATTTGAAATTTGAAGATGATGTTTCTAGAGGGGAAAAATAATGTTACAAAAACCAAATAACAGTTAATTTTCCAAGCTGGTCCTTAAGTTATTTTAACAGGTAAAACACTATGCTGTCTTTATCATAGGTTTATTTTTATTATACTTTCTTTATAAGATACATTTTGTCCCAATTTATGAATCAGCAAAATGGTTAAAATACAATATAATCTAGCCACATGTCTACAGCTATTAAAGGACAGGTACTACATAAGGGAGATGCAGAGTCTAGAGCAATACCATCCAACAGAACTGTGTGCCACCTGGAAACATTCTCTATTCACCCTACATTGTGGCCCAGCAACATGTAGGCATTCAGCTCTTGAAATGCATGACTGAGTAAATATATTTTTCTTTTTTAAACAGAGGAGTATTTGTTTTAATTTTTTAACCTTCCAGTTTTACTGAGATGTAACTGATATACAGCATTGTATATGTTTAAGATGTACAGCATAATGGCTTGAGTTAAATAAATCATGAAATGATTACCACAATAAGTTTAGTGAACATCCATCATCCCATATCGATTAAAAAAAAGAAAAAATATTTTTTCCTTGTGATGAGAACTCCTAGAATTTACTCTCTTAAAAGCTTTTATATATAATGTACAGCAGTGTTAACTATATTCACTATGTTTTACATTACATCCCTAAGTACCTATTTATCTTGTTACTGGAAATGTGTACCTTTTGACCATCTTCATCCAATTCTCCCACCCCCACACCTCCGGTAACCACAAATAGGATCTCTTTTTCTATGAGTTTGTTTGTTTGTTTGTTTTTGAAGTACAATTGACCCACAATACTATGTTAGTTCCTGGTGCACAAAAAAGTGATTTGATATTTCTATACATTACAAAATGATCACCAAGATAAGTCTAGTTACCATCTGTCACCATACAAAGATATTACATTATCATTAACTATATTTCCCACACTGTACATTTCATCGCCATGACTCATTTATTTTGTAACTGTAAGTTTGTACCTCTTAATTCCCTCACCTATTTCTCTAATCCTTCCCATCCCCTCTGGCAACCACCTGTTTGTTCTCTGTATCTATCTTTGGTTGTATTTGTTCATTTGTTTTGTTTTGTAGAATCCATATATAAGTGAATACAGTATTCGTCTTTCTATGTCTGCTTTATTTCACTTAGCATAACACCCTCTAGGTCCATCTATGTTGTCAGAAATGGCAAGATGTCATTCTTTTTTATGGCTGAGTAATATTCCAACATATATCTATACCACAGCTTCTTCATCCATTCATCTATTGATGGGCACTATGTTGCCATTTTTAGCTTTCATTAAATTTAAATAATCATATCTACCTAGTCACTACCTCATTGGACAACAGAGCTCTGAAATATGCATTTCAACAAATTTGGAGAATAGCATTTAGGAGGTATATTAAGGATAGTAAAGGAAAAAAGACATAAATGGAGTGCCACAGTAAATTTTCATATAAGAGCAATCTAAATTCCATAAGAATCAAGAATAGGCTCTACTCTTAAGGAAAGCTTTGAGTTGAGCCCTTACATGGTGGACTAATTATTTAATGGCACCAACAAGCAAAAGTAACATGATTAAATCTAGAATCCAACACCAGTAGCTACTCAGCCTGAGAAAAGTCTCTCCATGTGTACAAATAACAAAACAGGTCAAGGGTGCTTTATATGGAGCATGCAGTGCTGTATGGGTTGCTATTACAGTCAAATATTACTTTCTAAGTTCGGATTTCATCCCAATTTTACGGACGACAAAATAAGCAGCATGGGTGAAAGTTATACTACAACACAAAATTGTTGATACACCAATTTAATGTCCAATTTCCAACATGCTTTCTCCCTAGATTCAAACAGTATGAGACAAACTCAAGATTAAATTTTTGAAACCAAGTAAGTTTATGCAGTGAAAATGTATTATAAATTGTACTCTCTTAAAAGGAGATTTGTATCTTAAGGGAATCAGATTGCGTCTTAAGTTAAAATACAAATGTTGATCATCAATATGTGTCTCACAATCCTAAATTTTTGAACCTTTTTTTTTGTAGGAGTGAATTCTTTGAAAAGTGTTAAACTCTCCACATACAAAGAGAATACTAACTTCCCAAGGAAAAGAAATGAGAGTGTTTATTTAAGTTTTCTTTTAAAAAGATAAACCTTAAACTATCCCCACCTACAGGCTATGGAGGGTGGTGGGGCAGAGAAGAAGGGAGACAGTAATAGACACTTTACCCAAAATCATCTAAACTGTCAGTTGCTTTAGAAAATCAGTTTAACAGCAGAGCCTTAGACAACAGAAATATCTACAATTTATTTTATTAGTTTACATGTCAATATGAAACATCAACATGAAAAGTCTACTTTGTTTAATAACTAAAATATACAAAATACTCTGGCTCTTTTAGTCTTCTTATACTAGCAGATTAACTGGTACTTCTTTTTTGCAAGAATTTGAAACTGCCGTACAAAACCAAAGGCAAAAAATGTTCTAAGTATACTTGACATTCTAGATAATTCATAAACAGTTAGAGCCTATCTTCCTTCAGGGTTTGCTGAACAATGGCAGGTCCAGCCCTACACAGCCCACTAACTTCACAGCCAGCTGATCTGACAAGGGAGAGAAATACATTATTGTCCATGATGGGCACGCCTACCTCTGCGAGGGAGGGGAAGCAGGGAACCTTACCCCACGGGAACCTTTCCAAGGCCAAATAGAAGGAAGTTCTAAAAGAATCACTCATCAGGACTGGGAGTACCTGTGAGAAGGCAAATGGCTCCCAGAAAACTGCTTCCTGAGAAAGCCCTTGGAAGAATTTGGTAAAAATCACATAAGAATGAAGAGGAGACTGTTAACGGAGAGATACTTGCTGTGGTGGCCTGCAGCGGTAGGATCAGAAGGGACCATAACGTAGTGAGCCCAGTGGTATGCTGGTAAATGTTCAACAACTTACTGGGAAGCAGGGGAGATGACAGATCCTGGTTTGTGGCACTTATTATTTCAGTGGCGAAAATACTCCCACCATGGCCAATTTCAAGCTACAAATGAGAAGTTACTGAATGCAGAGTGGGAAGAGACGTGCAGTAGCATGCTATTATATAGTATTTTCCGCCATAAAAAGACAACAGATGCAAACAACATCAAGAGTATAGATAATAAAATGCAGTAAATTAACTAGGAAGTGATCAGTTTTAAATATTTATTACTTTGTTTTCAATATAATATATTTGATTCTTCACTTATATAATGTAATTAGTAATGGCTATGTTAACAGCAAGATCACAAAATTCCTAAAAATTTAGCAATCAGCTTTTGTGAGCCAGTGCAAGCCAGCTCTTGCACAGCACTAATGTGTCTGGAAGGTACAGGGGAGTTTCCTTGCTGTCCTGCGGACATGGGGGCAGTTCGCCTGTCTCCACACGGAGACTGTGCAAAGAAAGAGAGATGGTACTGGGAGCTCCAGGTCTCCACAGGCAGCAGCTAAGTGAGGGGCCACCCCAGCTGGAAAGGTCAGAGTGGTGGACCATTGGTAAAGGTTTGGGAGAGACATAGTAGCCTCTTTCCAAGGGAGTCCTTGAGAATAGAGGGGGCTGATGTGAAGCGGAATACCATGTCAAGTAAATTATCCCTATGGCAGCTATAAGGAAAGCCCACACCCATCAGTGGAGCTTTGAAGCAAAGCAAAAAGCCATAAAAGAAGCAAACTCTGAGTAAAATCAGGGGTTCCTCCCACAACTGACATAGGTCCAGTTAAGGAAGAAGACCTCTGCCCCCTTTATGTCTGCTTCCAAACCCAGTCCTGGCAAAAAGACAAAAGAAACAGTCAGCTGTATACCGACTTCTCTCCTTCAAAAGCTCAACTGCAAGTCTAGGTGACAGTGAGTGGAGGAAAGGCAAAATTAGAGCATGTAAACTTAAACTGGGCTGACCTGGACTTTAATAACTGAAAATGACCAAAAATTATGAAATCCGTCCAAAGTATAAATGAAAATAATGGCTAGTGGTTTCCTGAAACCTCTCATCAAACTGGTTACGTATATGCTTAAGGTATTTAGAGTAGCATGCTAGGTATCCACCGCTAACAAGAAAACCAAGATTTAAAAAATAACCTTTCCTTAATAGAAAAACAACCTGCTCTTTTAAACAATGATGCCACACAGTGGTGATATATGCTGTCCTGCTATTTCTATGTGGGCATCTTTTCTTCATCACAGATTAACAGCAAATGTGAAGGGCTATAAAGTGCTCTAAATATGCAAGTCATCATTATTAAGAGCCACAACATTATAGTATCTTAATGCACTACCTTCTTTTATTTGCTTCGCAGAAAAGAGATGCAAGGTAGGTAGGACGGTTATTAACAGTCATGCCCTACAGATACTAAAAATGAAGCTGAGAAAAATTAAATACTATGCTCTCCTACAAGCCAAAACTTGAATACACTCAAAGGCCTACACAGTTAGGTATGAGCTAAAGAACACTGGTTTTGGAAATCAGGCCCAGGTTCTAATCCTCGTTATGCCACTTACAGGTGATACTGGGTCAATGTCTCTGGGCCACAATTCTTTCTTCCATAAAATTAAATCACTGGACCATAATATCTGTAAGGTCTCTCTAGAATCACTGAATCATGCCAGCAGGGAAGGCAACATGTCCGGAAGACCAGGGTAGTGATTACACAACTAAGTATACAACAATGCCAAAGGGAAGAATTCAGGCAAGGCATACAGCGTGCCAGAAATAAAACAATCTTGTACTAAACCAAGTCTCAACTCAAAAGCTTTTATGTGCTTCTTGGGAACAACATTTCCAAGCATTTCCAAGTTTGTTTAACCAACAGGGCTTGCCTGTGGATGTAAGTGAAAACATGAAATTGAAGTAGAATATGAAGGCATACAGAAGAGTGTAATTTTTGGGGAAAACTGCTAAGCAATCCACTCGAATATTAGATCTCACTCTGTTCTAGAGATTATCAACAAATATTACAATGAAATATTTATTATGAGATTGGCTATTATGTTATTAATCTTATAAAAGTACAGCTAATTAAATGCTACTCTTGATATTTAGATTTTCAGGGAACAAGCAGAAACAACATATCCACATATTAATGCACACCCAGAAAACAACAAATCAATATCACTGACGAGTCTGTACAAACTAATGGGAAAAGGAGGAAAGTCTTTGATTCATCTACATACTATAAATGCATCTTTGAACAGGCAAAAATGTAATGCATTTCTTAAACCAATTTACAAGAATGGAAGTCACTAGGTCAGTCAATAAAATATGAACTATTTTATGTTCTTTCTCTTATTTCTCTATCGTTTATTACTTCACCAAAACCTATTAACTGCTTATCATTTAAAACTTGTGTTTCATGGGATGAAAAATCTCTCCTTTATTTATATATTTTTTCACATCTATAATAAAAACAAAGAATAAAAACATGTGGGCACATATATATGTAAAATATACAAACCAAAAATAGCCATGATTAGGTTTATAATTCAGCCTTGACCCACCTGGGCTGGGATCCTGGATCATCATTTACTGTGTGACTCTGAGAATGTTATATGAGCCTCCTACATCCCTTCTTCATTCTTTGAAACACAGGGCTGATTTGAGGGGCTCACGTGATAACATGTTAACTGTTCTAACATGGATTCAATACATAGGCATTCAATAAATTCTTCATTTCCTATCAGAGTCCCATCAAGAAGGGTCATGGCTTCAGTGAGGCTTCCTACAGCTCTCAGCACAGGCCTCCAGTATGTTGACAAGAAACAGTTATAATGACCTTTCAGGATTTCAGGAATCTCTTGAGTAACTCATGTTATCCCCAGGAATAGAACAATGCCTGGGTGTCTTTATTTGTGTCTCTATACAAAGCTATCAACCACTACCTCAGACCCACCCACCCGTTCAACACACATAGTCCAACCAAACTTATGAACATGAGGGCAAACATGAGATGGAAAAAACAAAGAACTACTATTCATCGAACACTTATTTGCCACACAGTGCCTTAGGCCCTTCTGAAAAAGTTTGAGGTCTAGATGCCATAAATAAGTTTATAAGGAAAAAGATAGCTAGCGATTCAGCTGGGATTTTACTATAACTGGATTTAATCCTAAAGCCCATGCTTTTTAAAACTGTGTAACCCTTCCCCCAATATTCAGCTACTACCAACAATTCACAAAACATCTCCCCCAAAACAGTTTACACTAAGTACTTGACCAAACAACCCACAAGACGCCACAGTTAACAGCAACAACATATAAAACTCCCTTGACTGTGGTTTTAGAACCATGGCTATGTATGGTCCCTGAAACACTGAGTAAAATGTTCATTTCTAGCTTAAATATCCTAAGAATAGTGCAAATCCACACACACAAGAATGTATATCAAAGCTGTCAGTAGCAATGGAATATAAGTTAAAATCTGAGATTTATGAAAAAAGATCTGGTAAGTCTTATTAGGAAAGGCATGAACAAAAGAGCTTAAAAAAATCTATTTTCTCTATTATATAAACTTCTTGGGCTAATGGACCATTCTGATTTCCTTGTGATTATAAGGAAATATACAGTTGAGCTGAAATATATAGTGAACCATCATAAAACTACCAGCATCATATTTTAACATCATATTTTGAGAAAAATTCCATTATTCCTCTTTCAGTCTAATAGAGTAAGGGAAAAAAATGGGACAGTAACGGCAGGGAAGACTGGAATGAAGCACTCAGTTATTATGAAATCATCATCATGTCAAAGGAACAGATGCATTTGTTTGCACCTTTCCCATTCTTATGCCCAGAGGTGTGTGATTATCCTATAATCATTGCTGTTATCATTTTGCTTCATGATACAATTTTTAAAAAATGAAAAACATATTGCCAGAGGTGCTTGTTAAATTGATGGTGATGACTTAAATTAACCCACCTTTGTCACTAAATTCCAAGAGTAATCCGTTATTGAACACAAAAAGACATTTCTTACGTGAGAGGAAATATAAAATGCAAGGAAAGTGAGAGAACCATTAATTAAAGTTTATATAAAACAGAGAGCTATTAGAAACACTTATGCTTTCAGTCTTCTTGGGAAACGGTCCATATTCAGAAAGGCAAAGCATCAAAGACACAGACAAAAAGAGTAAAGCAGTTTACTTGTATTTGCCAGCTGCATTACCAATAGAAACTATCATTATTCTGTAATAATCACTGTGCCCCACTGAACAGTAAAATTATTTTAACAATTCATTTGTTTTACAATCTCTAAAACATAATGGCTCTAGTTAAATTACTGTACAATAATATGATCATCTACCCCTAAATCAGTCCTTTATCTGGAGTACTAAGTCCTCTTTAATATAAATGTCATCTAAAGGAAACTATTTTCAGTATCTTGAACCCATCCTTAGTATTTTATTTTTTGCTACCTATATAGTCTCTTAAGACAAAATAAGATAAAGTGTTTATTAATGAGTCTACAAACAAAAGTAGAAGATTTAATGTATTGCCCTGAGAGATACTTTTCAGATTTCTTTCCTTACCTTGTTAGGCTTAACATCCTGAGGGAAATAATCATTAGTCTTATCATTTGCTTTCTGCCAATAAAATGTAAATATGAACTCAATGAAGATGCCTTGTGACTGTTCATCTATTATGTGATCTTCTTCAGTCATTTCTTTTACTTTTACCCTCATGAAAAGAAACAATTCAGGTGAAATTGTATACAATAAGCTATCTCTCTGATGTTACAGACAGAAAAAAGAGATCACATCAATCATTAATTCCCCTGTCAAATCAGACAGGAGAGCAACGTGGTAAAAGTGTCTCAAGCTCACAAGCTCAGGGATAATTAGTTCCAGAAAAGTCCCAGAGGGCAGGAATTTATTCCCTTTGATAAAACAAAGGCAAACAGTTTAATAAAATGGCCTGCAAAATTCCAGAATCTATCAATCTTATAAAAAAAGAAAATGGCATCTAACTGTCCTGCAAAAATTTGTAACTAATCCAGTCATTAAATTCATTAACTTCTCCATTATTAGAATAAGAATGAAATTGCCTAATTGTTAGCCTACGGCTACAAGTAAATGCTGTAAACCTGTCACTGAAAATACATGAAGAAAAACTAAATTTCCACAATTACATGTATAAAAAGTAGTACGTGATATTTTAAGTACTAAAACTAAGAATGCTTTGAATAGGCAAATATCTGTGAAACAAAAATCATTAAATAGCATAAATCAAAAATACAGAAGTACTTAAATTGAGATAAGGGTTCAAGTGGCAATTTTTAATTTTAGCAACTAATTTTGTGCCCAGCACTGAGCAAGACAATATGGAGAAGAGAGGTTACAGTAGAATACATGAATCCTGTGCTCAGCAGCAGAAAAAATAATTTTTAAAAGCATCTATTTATAATGTTAGGCAATGTATCAGGACATTTGGCTACAAAGCTAAAATAAAGACAATCCGAACAATCAAGAAGCCAGAGACTAGGTAAAATGAAGGAAGTTACAAAACAACATTATATGGGCTATGGTAGCTGTAGCTACATAGATCTGCTGAAACACAGAGGAGAGACTAAAAGTTAGGTAAAGCTGGAGAGGCTCAAAAGGTTACATTTCAACTAACATGAAAGCAAAAAAGGGTATGATTAGAGGGGCCTGAAAAACAGGCAAAGGGTTTTAAATCCCCAAAGTCAGTTTGCAGGATGCCTTAACTTTGTATACTGATGCCAGAGAGGCCAGTTAATCAGGAGAATGACATATAGAAATCTAGCTAATGGTGGGAATAAAGAATGTTACCCAGACATGAAACACATTACAAAGACAATGCAATTCAAGAACCGACTTTATCATGAAAAAATGAAGAGCAGTTTGGGTCATGGTAAAGTTGAATCAGTTTCAACTGCAAAGTTTCCAACCAGAGAGATTCTGAGAATGTTGTGTCACTGATAGAAATCAGGACACAGTTGAAGTATAAAGAGTAAATATAAACAGTGCATGTCTAAACTATTGATAACTGAAAACATAAAGTAGCCAGCTATGTTTATCCAAAATCTTTGTTTATTTACGTGCATTTCCTTTACCACCTGCACAAGTCCTAGGGATAAGAACTGACAGATGATAAGTTTGGGATCGTTGCTTTTAAGTATCTTAAAATCATTGGTGTAGTGTGTAGAGGGTAATATATTCTCCAAAAGTAACTCCTCCTGTTTAATGAATGTGCTGCAGTTTTTCTATGTAATAAGGCAAAATCAATTTAGCATTCTCTGTGGCTACAAGAAAGTCTTTAAACCAATTAAATTAACTTCCCTTCTGCTGACTGTACTTTCTAGCTGGTTATCTTTAACCCATAGCAGGCAGTCCTTACTTTTGGGCCACGATGGTTTCCTAGAAACCACATCTTATAGATAGCTGTAAAGAGGATTATGCTTTCCCATAGGAATAATGTTATAAGTTGAGTAGAGTTTCTGACATCAATAAATTATGACTATGTCAATCATACCTTATGAAAACAAAAGAAAAATGCAAATATATTCATACACAAATATAATCATTTTAACTAGTAAAATTATATTCCAAGTCATCTCCTAGAATTTCAGTACTGAGGAAACCTTAGGAAGTGTCTAAATTGTAACATCACACTTTTTGCAGATAAAAAAAGAGACACTCGTAGGTTAAATTGGATTCAAAACAATTTCAGTATATTAGAGACAGAAACAGGACTTTAACTGAGTTCTACTGGTTCAAAGGTCAAGATACTTAAACTTCATTCCCCAACTTCACAGGACCATATACAGTGGCCATAAGTAATTAGTACACATTGGCTATAAGAGGAGAACCAAAGCGCTACAAAATAAACGTATTCCACATAAAAGAGGCAATTCCACATATTCAGTTCTGAGCATTTTCCACATATGGTACAGATGTCAGAAATCTCAGAAACATCATATATACATGTCTCTCTAGGGAGTGTATAGTATGAGTACCCAGGATTTTAGAATGCACTTTTGAAGATTATTCAGATAGTGCACATATGTTTAAAATGCTGCTCAGGAAATTTTTAATTTATTTCTCCACCAAAAAAATAAAACCATCTCAGGAAACAGTCTATTTAAATGTAGCCAGTGTAGCATTTTGCCATACAGGAATCAGTGAACCAGTCAGGCATCAAGAAGCCAAGATTCTAACTCTTGCTTTGTTTTTTAGTATATATGCTATATAAAACAAGAGGGCAGGACTGGGTAGCTATGGCCCTTTTTTTAAAAAAAATCTTAAAAGAGCCAGGATTCTGACTTCGATTGCCAATCTGTGGCAAGTAAGACCTGCTTTATTCAGCTCCTTAACATCAAGAACAGCCCTGAAGAAATTTTAAAACAAAACAAAACAGCAACAACAAAAAAAAAACAGACAAAATGCTGCATGAGTGCTGTGGTCTGTGGAGGGAGGGAACAGAAACTGCAACCCTTTGCCTTGATAACAGTAGGAGAAACACAAACCTCCAAAAACCAGTCATCTGAAGTTAATCCAAGGTAACTGAGATGGCTGGCAGAAAACAGGTGCCAAAGGTGCCACAGCAGTTGCCACGTTAATAGCAAAGGAAACATGGTACCCAACTGCCCTGGAGTGAGAGCAATGATTACTAGTTAAGAGCTTTAAACTTTGACAGGGATGGAGAGGGGACCGACCAGGTGTCCACACACTGTAGACGTGGTCCTCCCTGGTTCTTAAACAAATCATGATGAAAGCACCACAGGAAGGTTGAAAGCACATGATTTTATTCACCCCCCACACTGTTATCAGCTTTACAAGAGCTGTAACTGGAAAGTGGCTGATAAAACCAATGTAGTAATCTCCCCTGCTATGCTTTGATCTGGTTTTCTGGCAGAAGCAGTTACTATCTACTCAAAAAAAGAAAGGTCTGATCAGGTGCAAATCTCTATTGGCATCCTGGCCTAAGCTCTGAAGCCCCCCTCCTCGATCAAAGTCTAAAGGATTCAAAAAAACACGAGCACACAGGTGTTCTCAACTTTGAAGAAATCATTACTCAAACTTGGCGAACTGTGATTATAGTATCTCTGGTTCTCTTCCAAGACTACTGTTGAATAATCTCTGGCCAATGCTCTGTGCCCTTAACAAACTTGACAGGTTTTTTCACTCTATTTGGGAGAGATGGAACAAATACATGTAAATTTAATATCAAACTGAGAAGTTTAATTGGAAGTTTATCAGGAAAATAAGTATTATCATATTAATAGCACCCTTAATTATATTAACAATTCAATCTTCTAAAACAAGAACCCTAATATCAACCATAAGGTTTTGCATGTGTTAATTATAATGGATTTAAACACATATGGATTAACCATGAAAACGTAAGTTAAAAATAATAAACAATGGATTTTTAGTACGCTGTTAATATATCAAGTACTTACAGAAAGCAGTGGTATTTAATCTTTGTGAAGTCCCAAAACCCACTCTGTGAAAACCACAGATCCTCTACACTAATAGAGTATGTAAAATTAAGTTTATAAGCAGTTCAAGATCAAAACTGGACCACCTAGTGATCCACAGACCCCAGATTTTGAACCTGAGGCTTGGAAATTCCTTCAAGTTTACAATCTAACATGCAATGTCTTTGGCTGTAATCACTTCAAGATTGAACTCTAGACCAAAGGATGTCCATGCGAAATGGACCAACAGTCCTTCTATTTTGGATACAGGAATATCGAGAATCATCACCCTTGAATACATTCATGGAATTCCCAGTTAAGAAGAATTCTAGTAAGGATATGTGGAATATTAGTCAATGCAGAAGTAGCAATTTATTACTGTAATGTCTCAAGAGCCCCATAATAGTATGAATTTTACAAGCTTTCTTCTCACTATCAAAATCAAATAATTATTCAGTGAATAAAATTTAAAACTATTATTATAAAGTTATACCCCATCTTTTTCCCAAATACATACTTATATAGATAAGCCAGGGTTCCTTTTTCAATTATTAGTGAACATAGTTTATTGAATATATTATAGTAAAGTGAAAACAGCATAAACCACTAGACTAATGTCACTAAAAGATCAAGATCTTATTTTGTAAGGGGCAAATGTTTAAATTCCACTTTTACGATATAATTATAATTTTTAAAATGTTGGCCAATAGAAATAGCAAGTCCAAATAATGACCCACTATTTCAAATAAACAAGATTTTTACAAATTACAACAGCAACAGCATATTGCTGTTTTTGTTGTTATTGTTTTTATTTTCCTGGAAGAAGTGCATTCCTAGGACACTGGGTACAGTCTCCCTGCCCAGACTTTGTCTCTGATAACGAAATCAATTTTCCATCTCTTAAAGAAACCGCCATTCTATAAAAATCAGAAAACTACAACTGTAATCAAATATTTGGCTAAATAAATTATTACTATGAGTCTATAAAGATACCTCAGTATTAAAAATATAACTTGAAAATACTTTTGAGAGCATTTTAAAATTTACCATCGAGTCATAGTGAACTGCTTCCTAGGACTTAAAATTCTCCTAAGTAAATTTAAAATTATGTCACAGTCCCATGGGCAGATATATCTGCAGAGGAAATCACCGGCATTCACACTCATATAAAAAGCCCAGGTTGTTCCGTTGGTCACCACAGAAACACAGCTGAAAGCATTTTTATTCTGGGTGCAGACAAATGATTCAGAAATACCTCCTAAAAGTTACAAGTAGGTTGTCTCACCGTTAAATCTGTAGGCCAGCTCATGGAAGAGTGTCAAGTGAAATAGCCTAATTTGGATAAAATGAATACCTGTCTGTACCATTTTTGATTATCATGGAAAAAGTCAAAAGGCAAATTTCTGGTTTATTAAGCTAATCAACAAAAGCAATATGAATGAACATGGCCTTTTGTTGCTGCTGAGGTCTGATAACTAAAATTATTCAACAGAATCACATTTGAAAGCACCTTGCAATACTATCAATCCAATTACACCATAAACTATGTTAGGCTCCTGTTTCCCCAGTGAAGAATCAGTAAATCTGTGTGACTGCAATACATCAGATGCTAGTATGAACACTTACCATGCGCACAAGTACCTTGTGCTTCAACAGCACGTGCAGCACACGACACTGCTTCATTTTATTCGTAACAACACACTTATGATGTAGGTATTATCCCTATTTTAGAGATGAAGATACTAAGCTTCACAGATGTTGACTAATTTCACTGAGTTCGCAGTAAATGAACTCAAATGATACCAAAGCCTGTGCTCCTACTTTGCATGCAACACTGCAAGAATTATTTCTATATACTTTTGTTTACTTTTTTCAGTGTGAAGCTCAATGCTCAGAGCCCTGAGATGGTTTACTCTATATATTTATTTATTTGTGGGGGTTTTGTTTGTTTGTTTATAACTAACAGGAAGATTCCATAATGTAACCTGAAAAGGGTAAAGAAGGAGTTTAAGTGCCTATAGCCCCCTCTGGGTCTATTTGTCTGTAAAGAGAAAAGAGATACTAAATTGGTAAGTGAGAGCAGTACATTAATTTCAGGAATGGTTACAATAATGAGGGACTGAAAGGAGAAAAATACTGAACCAGGATTTGAAGTTTCTGATGGTAATCATCGGGAATAAGGATTAGACTACTCAACTCTTGCAAGGGGTAAGCGTGGTCTCAATGAGTAGACTTTACAAGGAGATTTAATATTCATTTGAGTGTTCTGGAATGAGAATGGACAACAGCAACAGGAGACATGGCACAACACAAAGAGGACTGGTTACTGAGAGACAGGACTTGAAATCCCACTGTCAATAACCCATTGTACAATATCACATGAGTGGCAAATTTAGGACCCCAATTATTTTCACCCATAAAATGAGAAAGCTGAACAAAGTGCTTTCTAAGGTCCCTTTAAATATTCATTTTTTCTGGGGCTAAAAAAAATAACTTGTTATATTTGATAAATTATAAGTAACTCTTAAGGTTCCTTCAAGATTGAGTATCTTACTTTTCTTTGCCACATGATATATTTTTCTTTGTTTTTTGGGGCAAATCAAAACCAACCAACCCTCCAAAATGGGGGTATTATATGTAAGCCATGATTACTTTGTAGAATTTAACCAGTGTAATGGTGCATGTAAACCTTTAAAGAGTTTTGAAATATGTACATAAGATAACCTTATTTAATTAAATATCAATTAAATATTAAAATAATTTGTTAATATAAGATAGTATGTCTTAATTACAAATGCCAGTGTACTAAATCATTGAATAAACAAGAGCAAAAGATTCTGCTCGAGGCAACATATGTAAAGTTTTATGATGTCTGTAAGTAATTTAAACATAAATTTATTTATGTCTACTAACAGCATTTACCAGTACATCTTAAGACAGCAAAAATATTGTCTTTAAACATAGAACAGAAGTTCAAAAGAAGTTCAAAAAGAAAACAAATTTATTTCTTTCCTAACTATTCCTTCCTGCTTACAGATGTTTTATATTTATTTATTTAGATCTGCCTCCTTTCTAGAAAAGACTAAAGGCAGCTGAAAAGATACATTAACCACAAGAAAATTCCACAAGTGTAAAATCAGAGAGAAAGAAGGAGAAAAATGAGAATAAAGACATCAATTAGAGCCAGAAATAAAGCTCAAATATGTTTACCATAAACATTTATATACTTCATATTAGAGAGCCATAAATTGGTTCTAAGCTTTCTAGCAATAAATGTAGCATGCAGCTCCCAGTGTAATTTGATTCACTGAAATAATTTCTTTGGGAGTCAAAGCGACATGTTCCTTGTGCTAGTCTCTCAAGATCTGGTTTGATTTGGAGATGGCTTTTAGATAATATGGGAAACCTAGAGGAAAAAAGGATTGCCTATCTTTCAAGCAATCTCCCCCAAATATTGTTTCTCTAAACTATGAGCTCCAATGAGTTCAAGACTGCTCCCCTTCCTGAAAATGGCTATGGCACAAAACTATTCAACAATGCCAATCAAATGCAGCCACATGTTTCAACAAACTCTAAATTTTAAGAAATTATGTATAAGGAGTTCATATACTTTAATGAGAATTAAGGAATCTTGCCTTAAAAAAACTTGACCATGTCCACACGGGTGCCCCTTTGTTGTTGAGGGCAACACCACAAGAATAGAGATTTCCTTAGAAAAGTTTTTCTAAGTCTTCTCTAACTGAAAGACAGTGCATGATCTGCTGCCTGGAAAGTCTATTCGTTATAGCACGGCAAAACAGTGTGAACCTGAGAAAAAGTTTCACTGATGTGAAAGCAGCTGTCTGCTTCAGCTGACTGGGAAAAAAAAAAAAAAAGTAATTCAGTAAAACAAATACAGGAAGTTTAAATTGGAGCTAAGCTTAAGAAATACTACCTATGAAGTATAACCCAAGGTAACTTGTATGGGTCCTTCAAATAAATGTCAGTCACAGTACACTGACAAAAGAAAATAACACATTAACAGCTGGAGCAGTTGTCAATGCATGCCACTTTCAGATTGAGATAACAAAATGTTGAAAAACTATCTATAAGAAAATGGTTATCTTTTGTCCTCTATTAGAGAACAGGCTTGTAAGAGCTCTGTCAAAACACTGCGAATCAATTTAAAAAGAGAGGTTAGACTACAATCATATTTTACCCTAATGAAATATGGAACTTCTTCTCTCAAAACAATATTCCTGCTGACCCTGACTCTAGAAATAGTAATATAGAGGCTGATTCTGAAATGAGATCAATAACTGGGGTGGAGAGTCGATGTTGAGCTTTGGCAGCCTAGCTCATAAGAGACTCCTGGCCAAAGAAGTAAAGGTTGAGGAAAGAGTAGACATTAGTTTCTTTGTGGTTAGAATAACATTCTAGCATGATTTATGAAATGACCTCAGTCAATCACTTAGGCTTAAATTAATAGCACCTTGAATTAATTCCAGCCTCCTAGTCCAAACAGCTTATATACTCTTAAGTTATGGAGAAAACTTGGAGAAGTACATGGTCTCCTCTCTAGTACTTAAAACTATTTGCTGAATGAATGGCTGAATGATCCAATGTGCTATTTGCGAATACTGAGAATAATAAAAATGAGTGTAATATACGAACACAAGGACAAATACAGTCTCATTATTTTACAAACTGAACATACTGAGTTAAAAATCCTACAAATCAACGTTTCCAAGTTCGCAGTGAAATTCTCTTAATATTTAAATGAATATTTTCTGAGTAATTCCAACAAAAAGCTAGAACTACCAGAATAATAGATAAAGGAAATGATGCAGTTCATAATTTGTCCATATTTCACTAAAGCATTTTTGATAAAATCTCTTGTACTCCCCTTATGGGCAATATGCAGAAATGACAGATGGATAATAACATAGTAATGTCACTTTCTGACTCATCTAACTTCTATACTGGAAAAAGAGGCGACTAATGCACTGTTATCAAGCAGGAAGAAGCCATCCTGCACAAAGCCACAGGGCTCAGTCTTTAGCCTTAGTCTATTTATTATTATTATCAAACACTTGAAAGAGAACATAACTAGCTAATACTTACCAAACACACACAAGATCGTAGAGAATACCTAATACACTGGCTGAGAAAATTAGGGGGAAAAGAATTATTTACAGGCCGTGATAATGTGATACATCTAACAAGATAAAATGTATTAGAGACAATGTACGATCCTTGGTTCCAACACAAACTTCCTGATTTCTCAGGTTTGTGCTCCTGCTACACCCCAACATACACAGAAAAAAAGAGTGGAGACTTCCAATCAGTAATAAGAATAATCCAGGAAGGGGACCTGGGCCAAGAGGCCAGGGAAGGGAATAGAATCAGACTGGTTTGTTCTGGTCTTCAGTCTACAAAGTGCTGTGTTTACCTTTCCCACTCAGTCATTAATCACCCTGAGATATGGCCTAAGCACTTATTTAGACTAGAAGTAGCTCACACTGTGAGCCATTATAAACTGAATATAACAGAATTCAGAGCTGGAAATCACACCAGTCCCTGGAGAAACAATTCTCCCAAGTTTCTACTGAGGACAGATTTTTAAAAGCTGCCTGGAAAAAACTGCTTAGGGCTTAAGTCTGTTCTTTGAATGTGTTACAGCCTGATTCCAATTAACAACAGCGAAGAAATTAATGTAAATCAGACCCTACATTAAGAAAAATAAAGAAGAATTGTGATGTTTGAAAAGTGGAAAAGCAACAGGCACTCCAGCATTAGACACCTTTAATTAAAAACACAAAGTGAAATGGACTCATTCCCCAGTGAACGGTTTTCCTTAGCAGACTACAGAATTGCTTGCCAGGTAAATCTGTTATAGCAACAGTCATCTGATAGGGATTGATGCAGTTGGAAGCCAAGTGGATATACACTTTAGCAGTAAACCAAAAAGCTATTTCCCCCCCCTTTTTCCCCCCCTTTTTTTAATTGAAACCAATGGAAGAAAACACTCTCAAGTTTCTTTTGAAACATTTCAGATAGTTAGGCATGAAAAGGAATGCAAAAATGCATCCCCAAAGTGACTATTAAAATATTACTCATTGTATTTTGAAAAGAATAGTTATATATGATTTCTGCTACACATTTCCCTCCTAAATTTTAGTCGGTGGGTGAAAGAAAGAATTGATGGTAAACACTAAAGCCTTTATTATTAACCACTTCTCAAATTCCATCCCAAGTCATTTCTTTTTTTTAAAAAAAAATTATTTATTTATTTATTTTTTTTTTTTTTGGCCGCGTTGGGTCTTCATTGCTGCACACGGGCTTTCTCTAACTGTGGCGAGCTACTCTTCGTTGCGGTGCATGGGCTTCTCATTGCAATGGCTTCTCTGGTTGCAGAGCACAGGCTCCAGGCACGCGGGCTTCAGTAGCTGTGGCACGTGGGCTCAGTAGTTGTGGCTCGCGGGCTCTAGAGTGCAGACTCAGTAGTTGTGGCACACGGCTTAGCTGTTCCACGGCATGTGGGATCTTCCCCGACCAGGGCTCGAACCTGTGTCCCCTGCATTGGCAGGCGGATTCTTAACCACAGCGCCACCAAGTCATTTCTAAGCATCTCACTACCAGCAAATTTGTAAATTATAGTTACCAGCAGTCTGGAAAAGCCCATGATCAGGCAGTAAAGGGTTTGTTAATTACTGACTTACTAGAAGAGACCCAGAGAGAGAGAGAGAGAGTCAGAGACATACAGACAAGGAGACATAGAGACAGAGAGACAGAGACAGAAAGACAAACAGACACAGACATAGAGACACAGAGATAGAGAAACAATGAGAAAGAGAGAGAAAAGCTTTTGATAATTACCTTTATTAGTAGCAGTAACTTTTTAAAAATCATGTATCTATGATAAATATCAAGGCTTAAAAACAAAATAACCTCATATCCATCTCTTAAATCAGTCTGCTCTAGCCAGTGTCCCTCTGGGCTTGCAGGATTAGGGGCAGGGCTCTGCAGATTCATCCCTAGGGGCCTGGAACCCATTGTGGTGATAGGTGCTTAGCAGCTTCTCAGTTTCAGTGAAAACATTTTAAAATATATTTATATATGACCTTAATGGCCATACAATTGTCACTGTCCTTCTCCTCTTTGTGAATGTACTATCAGGAAATTTCATCAAAGAAGAAAATAATACTACCTAATAAAACATATGTTTAAAAAATAACTTTTGGTGACACAATATTTTTAGAAAGCAATTTAACAATAATATAGCTCATGATTCACCATTTTTGAGGTCAAATGCCATCCTGAGGGAATTAACATATAAAGAAATAATATAAAATATGGTAAAATAAAAAATGTATATGCAAAATTTGAGAAAAAATATAAAATCAACTGAATTACTAAGTCAACTATAACATTTTTCTGGAGTATTATTTCCATTCTTAAAATTATAATCACAGGGCTTCCCTGGTGGCGCAGTGGTTGAGAGTCCGTCTGCCAATGCAGGGGACACGGGTTCGTGCCCTGGTCCGGGAAGATCCCACATGCCGCGGAGCGGCTGGGCCCATGAGCCATGGCCGCTGAGCCTGCGCATCTGGAGCCTGTGCTCCGCAACGGGAGAGGCCACAACAGTGAGAGGCCCGCGTACCGCAAAAAAAAAAAAAAAATTATAATCACAAAAAAATGTCAAAATGAGGTGGGAAAACATTATTATAGTCAAACATCTAGATTTTTAAACTGGATATGATAGCTTACTTATACTATGAACCCTACTATGAACCCAACTATGAAACATACTTCGAAAAATCTAGAAAATGCTAATAGTCATCATAGTTATGTTCAATGTTTAGGACTTAAGAGTAATTTCAAAATCTATTTTCCATACTTTTTGTAGCAAATTACTTGAATAATTATTTTCTAAAACATGCTTTGTTTCTTAAGCAAATCAAACTTTCAAGAAAAACATTTATGTAATAATGATTTCATATTTTGACCGTTTAAGAGAATTAGAGTTGGTAAAGGAAATCTACATTTGCAAATATTCAGCCACATTTTACAGCACAAAAGCAGAAATTATTTCTCTACATCAACACAAAAAGATAGTTCGACATGGTGCTGACCCCACTAACTGGATCCCCTCTGCAGAAGCCTGCAGAGCTGGTCAGGGATCAAATGGCCATCCAAAGCCAAGGCACCTGGGGGTGGGCAGCCGGGGCTAGGGTGGGGTAAATGGAGAACAGGGCCTGTCCAGACCGGGGTTCCCCAAACAAGGCAAAGACCGGAGGCGAGGACTGAGCTTTAGGGTCTAATGGCAAAGAAAACAGTCTTTAGCTTTTGTCTATTCAGAAATAATCTGTACCTTAGACATATAAGAAAGATAAACCCCACTGCCCCCCACCAAACATTCCTTCCAAATGCATGTGAAAGGGAGTTCAGGGGCCCAGCAGGAGGCTCTCTGAGGCTAAATGGTTGATAAATTAGTTTTCCTTTAATTTCACTTTTACTAACCCACTCTCCCTCTTACAAACAATCAGGAACTCCCTCATGTCTGGCACTTGAGTGGTCCAGAATCAGGGCCTTATGTAAAATCGGAATCCTATTTCCCCTAAGTCCTTCCCAAGAAGGAGCACTTCCCTTCAATCTCAGTGATAAGAGAACACCTCCCCATCAACCTGGAGCCCATATGCCTACACATTAAAACAACTTCTCGGACTTCCTTGGTGGCGCAGTGGTTAAGAATCCGCCTGCCAACGCAGGGGACACAGGTTTGAGCCCTGGTCCGGGAAGATCCCACATGCCACGGAGCAACTAAGCCCGTGCACCTCAACTACAGAACCTGTGCTCCAGAGCCCACGAGCCACAACTACTGAGCCCGAGTGCCAAAACTACTGAAGTACGCATGACTAGAGCCCGTGCTCCACAACAAGAGAAGCCACCACAATGAAAAGCCTGCACACCGCAACGAAGAGTAGCCCCCGCTCGCCACAACAACTAGAGAAAGCCCGCACACGGCAATGAAGACCCAATACATCCAAAAAAATAAATTAAATAATTAAAAAAAAAAAACAAAACTTCTCTCTGCACTTGTCATCCTACAGATTCCAAGCCCACAATACGTCCCTCTCTATTGTAATCCTGGTAGAAGACAGAGAGGTGCATGTATCTACACACAGACTCAATTTTCTTGCAGCTCCCAAGATTCTCTGATACACCCAAGAATCCCCACCAGAATTAATCTGCTATCTTTGTGTGTGTAGACAGAATGGGAATCTAAGAACAGTACTTTCCTACTTGTTCAACAGTTGCAAGAGTGGGAAGAGAAAGGCAGCATGCATAAATTGAGCAAAAAGAGAAGGGAAGAGATAGGAAGACCTCCCTTTCCAGCCCTCCCTCTCCACATCACTTATTTGCTATTTTCCCAGCGAATCCATATGATACAGTGGGGGAAATACTAAGGCACCTTAGAACTACATCTTGCTTTTAATTAAGAAACATAGTGAAGCTTCCTGCCTTAAGTCAGAAAGTCTTTAGCACGATTTTGTTTTGAAAAAAGGGTAATCCAGATGAGCCACATCAAGCTCTATAAAAGCATAAACACCTGCCTTGGTTTCAATAAATATTATCAGTATATCAAGACAGAAATACTAATTATATAAGTCAATTAAGCTATCCTATACATGTACATGAGTCTCACACATGGCAGAGGAGCTTGCTGTAATTTTAAAATCACGCTATCAAGAATCAGAGTTTGTCACTTGCTGGAATCCCAGTTCAGTAGCTCACTGCCCCACCTCCCCTCCCCTGGCTCCCTAAGAGACAAGATAAAGGAAACAAAACTATCCAAAAGAGGTTCACTGTGTGGACAGGAAATAATTCTTTAAACATCAGAAGTTGATAAACCATGCTTTACAATTCCAATTTTATGCCACAGCATGTTCATATTTTTGCTAAAGGATTCGGTTTACATCAATCTCTACAAATTTATGTACTCAATATATAAACATTTTAACATAATAATAATCCTCTGTCATAACAGAGAGATAGCATGGCCTAGTGAATTGTGTGCTGAATACCCTTATCCAGCCCTATCTACCTCATTGGGATTCTGTAAAGATTAATTAGTAGATACCTCCAGAAAGCACTGAGTTCTTTTCCAAAAATACCTTACAAACATCATGTATTTACTATACCAGAAAAGAAAAAAGAGGCAATAATATAGCTATGAGAGTAAAATGAAATGGCAGTTGGGACCAAAGTGAATGAGATAACTGCTGAAAGAGATTAGAGGGGAAACTAAATATAAGAGATATGGGTATATTAGTCCTACAGATAAACGCAACAAAGCCTGGTGCTTCTTCCATGGGCATTGCAACAAACCAGCCCACCACAAGGGGTTAAAACAGGCCACACTTTCCCTGGACAACGTGCCCCATTCCTCCTGGAAGGCAAGTACAGCCAGAACCCAGCTTGCATTCACCCCTAGGCTCCCTCCTTACCTGCCCTGGCTACAGAGTCCTGAGTGTGCAAACGTCCTTCACAGACCATTTCCTCCAAGGGTGCCCCCCTCAGTTTAGAAAACGAGAAGGGTGGCAGGGAACCAAAAAGGAGAAGGCCTAAAGTACAGCCCAATCTAGTCAGCAAACAGGAGTCAGAAATATATATTAACCTAGGAGTAAAAGTTATTTAGGAGAGCTAAAAATACAATTAGTACCTTTTTGATTTATGAGAGGAGTTTCACAGTTATGTAACCACGTAAAAGATAGTTCTTCCTTCTCATATCCGTAATATGGCTTTTGTGGGGGGAAAGCATTTTTAAAAGCGTGTAGTTTTATATGCAAATCATTATTTTATTATTATAAATTCACAAACATTGCCTAGTAGGTTAAATAATTTTCAATGTTCTACTCCACAAGTTAATCATTCCTAAATGATCATTTTCTGATACAGGAATATAGACTGAAAAACAATATGAATAGAAGCAATATGCATATTTACACTAAAATTAAAATCAGTAGCATTTATTAGAAAAATAGAATAATTACAGAAATAATTAAACTGCCCTTGAAGGATGCAGCAAAGCAGCAACTCATCAATCTAAGGATCCATTCATTTTGTTGTATAATATAAGCAGTTCCTAACAATATCTCTGATATCCACCCTTCACTTCTCTTTCACACTGTACTCCACTCTTTAGGCCATTAGCACACTATACCTAGACTACTACAAGAGCCCACTAACAAGTCCACCTGACTCCTGACTCCTGTGATCTAGTAATGGCAGAAACTTAAATTTCCCTGAAGCAAGGCTCCGAAGATATTCATCACAGGTAAACCTTCAGAGCGGTTCTCTATTTTTTTCCTGAATACAGCTCAAACTTGTTAGCCTGGCATTCACAGGTCTTCACAATCTGGCCCCATTCAGGCTGTTATGTTCTGGCTCTCCGTTTCAAAACTAATCCTAAATTCTATTAGTTTGGACTTTCCCAATTCATTGAAAAAGCCCAAACACCTTTTTAAATACCACTCCCTGTTCCCAGGAGTCAATCCTAACCATTCAAATCCCTCTTTAAAATCCTTAAAATCTTTTCTACATCATGTTGATTAGACGCGCACCTCCATACTCAGCCTCCCTGCTTCACAGTCAGAGAACGTAGCCTGAGCTAATCACATGATACTTTTCATATACTGATGTGGCCATCAATACCAATCCATGTGTTTAATCTGAAAGGACAGAAACTCTGCCTTCTCCAACTCTTGGCCTCATGTGGCCCCTGCTTAAAATGTTCACTCAATGAATGGTATAGAATGTAACAATGAATGTTTCTACTTTTCAACAAGACTCCTAAAGATTTTTCTCAATTTTATGAGTCTGGAAGGACAAAACCACAATGACCTATTTTTTTAAATCGGCATGATATTTATAGAAGAGATGCATTTACAGAACATTTTATAAAGTACATGACATTTTATAATTATTGCTCATAATACATACTAAATAGGTCAGAAAGCATCATCTTCCCTTTAAAGTTCAGAAAAGTAGACTGCAAATAATACTTCCAAAAGGCTCTACCATACCATTATTTAACAAAACTTCAGGCCATTGTGATTGTTCTTGGCTGCTAAGTATGTGAGATTTGTTGCAGACTTTTTTAAATCTCAGTTTGTTTCTGGCATTAAAGAATTGCCACCAATTAAGAGAGCATGGAAAAGTTCATTAAATATCTTACTAAATCCCAAGTTATGGGCCAGGCACTGTGCTTTGCCATGAGAATATAAAGTTGAATAAAACAAATGTAGTCCTCATTCTTCCTGACTTTATATACCAATACTCTGTACTCATACACAATATTAAGAGGAAAGCTCTCTTCTTCCTACCAACATTTTACAAGAACAACTGAAAACAGATTTCTGCCATCCCTGTGCAAATGTTGTAGCAAAGCACATCACTGTCCGGAGGCCACACTGGTCACTGTCTGAGATTCTTAGCCATTTCTAAGATCAAAAGGTCACAAATCAAAGTCAAGAACATTGAGGCTCTTCATTACAATCCTGATACTCCTCAGACACCAGAGGATTCGTTTTCATAGTTCTACTCAATCTCAATGACTCCCTTCCCTCTCCCCCTAATCCCCCAAAAATGCTGTTCCACGTGTCCTGTGGAAGATCCTGCCATTGCTAAATTCCCCTCCGTGTGGGACCCAGTCACCTAGCTCTGAATGCTGCTGGCTGTCTCAACCCACCCCAGGGTGAAAGTAAAGTCCAGCTCTATTGTGAATATCTTCTCCCCATGGCAGCGAGTGGGGTTATGCCTTTTTCCTCTGACTGCTTTTAGAATTTTCTCTTCATCACTGGTATTCAGTCACTTTACTGTGATTGTACCTTGGTGTGGTTTAATTGCCATTCATTCTGCTTGGAATTCATTGTCCTCTTGGACCTGTGAGTTTATAGTTTTCATCAAATTGGGAAAATATTGGGCCATTATTTTCCAAATATTTTTCTGTTCTCCTTCTCTGGTCCTGTGGGACCCCGATTACACATGTTAGACTGCTTGATGAGACTCTGAGCTCACTGAGACTCTGTTCATCTGTATTTTTTCTCTTCTTTAGTTTTGATACTTTCTATTGCTATGGCTTCAAAACAATAGGAATATCCCTCGAAGTTCCATTTGGCTCATTTCTGTATCTTCCATTTCCCTCCTTATCATCTCACATTTTCCTTTGTCTCTTGGGCATATGGCACATATGCATATAATAGCTGTTTAACATCTTTGCTTGCAAACGGCATCATCTCTGTCTTTCCAGGGTATGTTTCTTTGATTATTTTTTCCGACTACTAGTTATAGTTCATAGTTTCCCGCCTCTTTGCGTGCAAGATAATTTTTTTATTGAATGCTAAACATTGTGGATTGTACATTTGGTGCTAGATTTTGTAGTATCCCTTTAAAGAGTATGGCACTTTGGGGGGGTGCACATTCTTACATGTGATTCGATATGATCCCCTGAAGTGTTGGTTTTAAGCTTTGTTATGGTGGGTCTTGAGCAGCCTTTAAAATAAGGCCAATTTACTCCCTTGAATAGGCAATATCATTCTGAGGACTCTCCCTAATACTCTGTGTGTAATGAAGGCTCTCCATCCTGGCTGGTGGAAATGCAAATAAGCCTGAGCTCTGGGTGAATTCTGAGAATTATCTGTCCTACTGCTTTCCAGTGATTCTTCATTCTGCCTCTCGGAGGTTCACTCACGTATATGCCAACTTGCAAGGATCCTTCTGCAAATATATGGAGCTCTCTCTCTTTCTCTGTGCATCTTTCTCTACACTTCCGTTTCCCACGAATTCCCACCGCTTCAGCCTCCCCAACTCTGACCTCAAGTCTCCTGACATAAGAGACATCTTAGCGAAAGTGCTGGATTCTGTTTAGGGTCTTCTCCCCATGCCAGGATTGGAAACTACCTCTAGGCTAAACTAGGACAATCTTAGGGATCATCTCATTTGTTTCTCTTCTATCAGGGATTACAATACTCTATTGCCTGATGTCCAATGTCTGAAAACTCTTGCTCAGGAGGACAACTCCTACAGCAGTTAATCATTCATGGACAAAAGCAGGATTTCTCCCAAGGAACATAATTTAAAATTCCCCCTCACTTTCTGCTTTTACACCTAAGAGAAACCTCCGATGCGCCAGTGCTTTATTTACTTTAAACCTCACAGTTGATCATCGAAATTCCTCTCTAACTTGTAACCCTGATTCCTTTGCACTGCTTGTTTATCAACCTCACATACACAGTAAGCCTCTTCTCTCAAACTTTATCAAGAAAAATCAAAGAAATCAGACACCACTTCCTTTAACTTGTCATCAAGCTATAAATTTCCGTGCATGCCCAACATTGTTCCTGCTTTCCATCATTGTTGGACAATGAATTCACCTCACCTTTTCATGGCCAACTCTATGCTTTGACTACTTGCTTTCCTGGATCTCATTTCATCTGTCATCAATTTCTTCTGTTATCTTTAGTATTTCCTTTCTATTTGCGCCTTTCCATTAGCCTTTTATAAATATACTCAAGTAGTTCCTTTCATTTTTAAACCCCTTCCCTGGATCATGATTAGCCTGTGGCTACTGTCCAAACATACTCTTCTCATCCAAATTTCTACTCTCTACTTACTTTCTGTATTTTATAAACTCCAACTAACTTATCAACCCACTGAGATATGGCTTCTTCACCCGAAACTCTACCAGAGCCCTTTTCATTGCAGCAGGATAATTATTAGACACAAAGGTCATTCTTCAGGTGCGTGGCTTGCTTCTTGACATTGAAATGCCTTGGCTTCACAACAGTGAAAGTTTTTAGTTCACTGTACGCTCATTGGCTTATCTCATTTTGGGGTTCATTTTATTTAATTTATTTCATAATTATGGATATTACTCAACGCTCATTTCTTGGCCTTCCCCAATGCCTCTCTCTATATATACACGTGTACACATACACACACACACGTACACACAGACGACACACACACGTACACACAGACACACCACACATTCACCTTCTATGTCAGGCTCCAGACCTTTCTTCTTCCTTTTTATCACTATGTTGGCCTTTGTCCATTTTCCATCTTCAAGGATCCATTCTTTCTCCCATCAAATCTATGCCCACCATCACTATAACCTAGACCAGTACTTCTCACAGTGGGGTCCCTGAGTAATTTGCATCTGAAACATCCAAAATAAATGCTATAAATGAGCATTTCTAAATTCTACTGAGGATCTAGTGAGTCATCGTCTCTGAGTGGTGGAATCCTTTGGACCCGCATCTTTAAGAAGCAAACCAAATGATTCTTAGGCCCTCTGACATTTACAAACCACTGGTGTAGACCCTAAATTCTAGAGATTCTTGTGCATATCAGAGTTCTGGAAGCTGTGCGTCACTGAGATCTTTCAATCAATATTAATATTACCATAAATACAACTCGTTAGCAATAATTAATGTCTATTTTAAGGGACAGTCTTCTAGGAAATGAGCCACACATCGAATTTATAAAATCCAACTCCAGTCTGAGTTCAAAAGTATTGAGAAAGAATGTTTGACTTAAATAGTTTAAATCACTCAAAAGTTCAAAGTATTTCAACATTGCATTTGATTCTCTGTTATTATCCAATCAATGCGATGACCTTAAACTTCTTAAAGAATCATGTTTTTTTAAAAAAAAAAAAAAAAAACACTTGATTCTGTACAGCAGAACTTTTTTTAACAATACATGAAGGTTTTAATGAGACTTTTCTGAGGTCTTTTTCCCTCTCTTTAAGATATCACTCTCTACCACATAGATAAATACAGAAAATTTGACCCGTGCCGTCGTAATATACTTTATGAAGAAATTAGTTTCAGAGACTTATTATAGGGTTCTATAGCAAAGTAAATCTGAGTTTAAACATGGCACAAATTGTTAGGTATTTTATAGTACTATAACTCAAGGACAATTTCAAGGATGTGTCAAACAACATTATTAATTTACCATTTTATCTTTCACGAATAAAATAATTTTGCCCCATGTTGCAAAATAATGGCACTATGTTTACTAACTTCAAGACAGTATTATTAAAAGATACTTGATTTGTGAAGCAGTAACACAATCAGATGGAGAACCATTCAGTTTTACGATTTTCACAATTGGAAAACTGCCTGCTAAACTGACTGAAAAAAAGATGGGAAATAAGCAAAAAATCCACATGAATCCTGGTCAGATAGTCTTCCTTGGCTAGTTTTTTTAAATCTAGGTCCAGATTTTTTATATCTACTCCATGGTTATAATTTGCTTCACGTCAAATAACAATGTTTTAGAGACCATATTTGCATTCTGGATTTAAAGAAATGCTTACGCGTTTCCATTAAAAATTAACACTTTCCACCACCACCCAGATCTTATCAGTATTTAAAGAGCTAACAACCAAAACAAAACAAAACAGAAAACACAGAGATACACTTAGGGGCACACAGGAAGAAAGCCAAATAAACCCCATTTTCTTCATGGCTATTTTTAGAGCAGCAGTTCTCAAAAGGCAGTGGTTCCAGACCAACAGCATTCAATACCCCCTGGGACATTGTTGGAAATGCAACATCTCAGGTTCTTTCCTAGTCCTAATGATTCAGCTCTGTGGATGGGGCCCAAAAATCTAAGTTTACCAAACCCTGCAGGCATTCTGATGCCTGCTCAAGTTTGAGAACAAGGTGTAGTTTCACAGAACAGGAGCATTAGGATATAGGATAGAGAATCAGAGTATGCTTTAAAGGATTCTACATATAAGCAATTTAATTTTTTAAGCTCTCAAAATTTCTAACTTATTTAAGCCCCTCTGTATGCTTATTAGTATGAAAGCAACACATCTGAAACTTCTAATCACCAGAGAAAATCTGTGAAGATTGATTTTTGAAATACAGAGCACAATAAGAAAGTGGAAGCGTAACAGGAAAGGCAATGCAGGAAACAAGAAATAACAGCAGATACCACTTATTGAATGCCAGCTACTATATACCAGGCATCAGACAAGGTACTTAATACAATTTATTGTCTTTGTTGTTAATCTTTACAACAGTCTCATTTGACAAATGAAGGAACTAAAAATAAAAGGTTAGTAGGCAGAATAATGGCCCCAGAAAATATCTACATACTAATCCCCAGAAACTGTGAATATGTTGTTATGTGGCAAAGGGGAATTAAAGTTGCAGATTGAATAAAGCTTGCAAAAGGGCATTAAGGTTGTTAATCAGCTGGCCTTGAGATGGGGAGACTGCCCTGGATTACTCAGGTAGGCCCAATATAATCATAAAGAGTTCTCAAAAGTGGAAGAGGGGCATGAAAGTCGGAGGCATGTAACTACAGAAGAAATCAGAGTGATGTAATGTTGAAGGGTTTAACCCGCTGCTGTCCGTTTTGAAGATGGAAAGGACCAAGGGCTAAGAATGCATGTGGGTAGTCTCTTGAAGCTAGAAAAGGCAAGGAAACACTCCCTCCAAGAGCCTCTGGAAAGAAACACACTGCTAAACACATCTTGATTTTAGCCCAGTGAGACCACATCAGACTTCTGACCTACAGAACTGTAAGATCATGCACTTTAAGTCACTTAATTTGTGGTTGATTTGTTATGGCAGCAAGAGAAAACTAATACAGTAAACAACATGTTCAAGGCCACAACATTTGGAAGGGGGCTGAGCTATAGAATTTGAACTCGGAGGCTCTCCATGGGGTGGTGTTGTTTTACCATCAATAACCATTGACAGCCAGAATTTAACAGCTCCTACAGCATACTGATATTTCTAATGCTGCTCTGGTTACAACTAGCAATCTCTTCAGGAGTACTACATTCTTTTCCAGTTGGGATCACCTAACAGCAGTCCTTTACCTGAATCAATCTGCATATGTGCTGTGACTGACTGACATGGTGTGTTAAAAGAACACCCTCCCGGGCTTCCCTGGTGGCGCAGTGGTTGGGAGTCCGCCTGCCGATGCAGAGGACACGGGTTCATGCCCCGGTCCGGGGGGATCCCACATGCCGCAGAGCGGCTGGGCCCGTGAGCCATGGCCACTGGGCCTGCGCATCCGGAGCCTGTGCTCCAGAGAGGGGAGAGGCCACAACAGTGAGAGGCCCGCGTACCGGGGGGGAAAAAAAAAAAAGAATACCCTCCCTAGTTCTCTGCTTCTGTCACTTTCAATTTTCTTACAACTGGTCCAGCTCGCACATCTATGTTATTAGGTTGGCCCTGATAAGCATTTGTTTTTACTTCTCTTGTTACAGATAAAGAGTGAGGTCCTCTCACCAGAACTTTTAACTCCTTTGACTACTTAGGGGAAATCTATGGTTTTAGAAGTTCACGCCAACGCACTATAGCATGAAACAGAAATAAAATACAACATTGTTAGAGAGGGAAAGATCTATATGGCATTCGTCGCAGAAGATGTCATTGGCTACCAATAAAATACTAAAAAAATTTGAAATAAAAGCTGGTCAGATGTCCATAAGAAAGATTACTATATATTTTACGAACTTGCAAAAAACAGTTGAGAATATACAAAGAAATACATTAACATACACTACAATATTTGTAGTGTATATTTGTACACTACAATAAAAAATTCACAAGAAAAATAAAACAAATATTAGTAACACATATACAAATAAGTTTTATATAACTGTGTGTTGTTGACTTCATGAAATCCATACCTTTCTCATAAAAATTATGCCATATATTTTAAACATAAATCTTTTAATATTATATTTGAAAAGAAAGTTCAAATGAACTTTTTAAAAAGACTTTGAAGCATACTGGTTTACACTGGTTTATATGAAGACCAGAATATTTTTAAGCATATTACATAACATTCCTGTTGATATTCTAATTGCAATTTAATCAAAACTAAAAATTAGTATGTGTATAAATGAGAACTTAACATATTTCCCTTTCAAAACATTGACTTCTATGTCAAGTAGTTTTATATATTTATTTTTCCCAGGCTCCAGACACAAAGAAATACAATTCCCAAAACACCTCTTTAATATTCTAGATTTATATGTGTTACATTCTCTGTCATGAACTTTCCCCTTTTCCCCAAAACAAAATGCCATGCTTCTTTCAGGACAGGGTGAATAGTGCCCTATGAATGCTTTTGCCAGTCTCAGGCAGCAGGTAATCATCTTGTGTTCCCTGATACACTGACAACATCCATTATAGCACTTGAACTTTACTGTAATTATTTGTTGTTTCCTTTGTATCCCCAACAAGACAGTAAACTACTCTAAGGTAACAGCATTGGGTAATCCGTATTTTTATTTTATTTTATTTTATTTTTTGCGGTACGCAGGCCTCTCACTGCTGTGGCCTCTCCCGTTGCGGAGCACAGGCTCCAGACGCGCAGGCTCAGCGGCCATGGCTCACGGGCCCAGCCGCTCCGTGGCACGTGGGATCCTCCCGGACCAGGGCACGAACCCGTGTCCCCTGCATCAGCAGGCGGACTCTCAACCACTGCGCCACCAGGGAAGCCAGTAATCCTTATTTTTATCCCAACATCTAAAAGAACGCCTATCTGGCAGAAGGAATTCCAAAAACCTTTATTAGAAAAACAAAATGCCTTAGTGGTCAAAGAATAGCCATTGGAGTGTGATGGTTTGGGGTTCAATGCACAAGTGAAATTAACTAGCTTTGTGACCCTCATTAAGTAAAATTCACTAAGTCTTTAGTTTCCTCCTTTATAAATTGGACATGATATTTCACTTCATCCAGTTGTTGTGAAAGTCAAAGTATTGATAGATGATGCAAGTAAAGATATCAGTATAAAGCAAGTAGAGGTAGCTTGTTGTTACAAAAATGATTCTGTGTTTCAGACTTCCATAGAGCTATTCTTTGTTTCACGTGGCTGAGATTTCTAAAACCTTACCAGAAATACCAAACTTCATTCACCAGCCTATCTATGACAGAGGTAAAGTGCCTAATAAAATTTAGGGAAAGTAAAACTCAGACCTCTTCCACAGCAATATAATAGATCAAAACATTTTCCCAGAAATTATCTGAGTTACAATCTGTTGGGTCTACTAAAATTAAATAACAATAATAATTAAACAATCTGAGGAAAGAGGAGGTACCCCACTGACTGAAATAGAATTCGATTCATTTCAGCAACCTTTTTATGACTGAGTAGCACAGGTAACTCATGTGCAAAAAGCACAGGGTAGGTGCCCAAAAAGAAGGTAGACTCAGTTCCCTGCTTGTATTTTACATACTGAGTTTTATTAAGCTAATTTACTAAATTAAAGTTTTAGGCCAAGAGATAAAGCTAATTGCATTTCATCTCTCTCATTTTGGTAGACAGACAGTATATTTGAACCTGGAGTATACCTGCAGTAACCAACAAAACTTTTAGATTTAGCTAAAAATCACATTGGCTAGGAGTCTAATTTTCACCTTATTCACTCTGATGGCTTAAGATATGCTAAATGTAGAGTTTACATAATATTTGTATAATATATATCCTGCCTCTGCTTTATCCTAAATTCAATTAAGTTTTATTAAATAATTCATGACTGTAGAAATTATTACCATTCTGCAAATATGAATAAATGACAGAGGGCTGACCAACTCAAAAAGAAACCGTACACCTCTGGGAGCAAAGCTAGACTCATTAAAAATATACATTTGTGCAGAATTACATTATGAAACAGGAAGTATATAATATCCTACATAAGCAAGTATATAACTACATATGTGATTTCATTATACTGTATGGAAATCCTTAGGTTATGAATACTGGATTTTCTTCCATAAATTATCTATATGATTAGCTTGCACTTGAGGCATAGACTATACAATAAACTATGTGTGTCGCCATATGAACATTTTTGAACCACTGTTCTTCAAATTTAAAGGAATTTAATAGAAACTTTATGGCCCTGATTTGTCACTGTTTAAAAAGACAAAAGGAACCTTGACCAGTCCAAGAAGGAGGAGATAATTCAGAAAAATAAAATGTAAAATACCATTAGTGTTATTAATCATTCAGTTTAACACAGTCATTTATATAAGGCAATTAGGAAGTTTCTGCAAAGGCATCTAAGTCAGGATAAACAGGAGTATATAGAAGATTTTATGTAGGAAGGACAGAGTAGGAAAGAAGGAATGGATATTTTTATATTAAAATACGCTCAGATATATGTTAAGAGCACAGTGTTTGAACTAGGTCTGCTGCTTGGAGCTGGCTGCTTTAAGGTTCACCAAAGACAACCCTTTCCACTTTCTTCCTCCAAAACTGGTTAATGATTGTAAGACAGGGGAAGTTCAGCTAAGACAGGCATTAAATTCAAGAAGGACCACTTTAAGGCAATGGTATAAAATGCGTTCATTCTGTGGCCTGGCTGGATTTGGATTGCTTGAGAGTAGAATCCAGAGTCTCAGGCTCCACCCTATACTGATGGAATCAGAACCTCTGAGAGTGATGACGCTTGGGAACCTGGGTTTTAACAAGCCGTCCAGGCAACTCTATGCATAGCAAAGTCTGAGAAGCACTGCTCTGGGACAGAGGTCAGCAAACTTTTTCTTTAAAATGCCTCATAAAAAATATTTAAAGCTCTGAGGGCCATATGCTCTCTGTCACAATTACTCAACTCTGCCACTGCAGCATGAGACCATGGCCATGTGTCAATAAAGCTTTATTTATGGACAACAAATTTTGATTTCGTATAATTTTGACGTGTCATGAAATAGTCTTCTTTTGCCAAAACCATTACTGGATCACGATGTACAAAAACTGGTCATAAGCTAGATTTGATCACAATTTTCCCACCTCTGCTGCAGGATATGCAAAAACCATCAGTCAGGAATGGACTATAAGTATCTATCAAGGTGCATATAAAGCAAGAATGCTTAAAAACTGATCCTGAGGAGGAAAAGAAGGATCGATTCTGATAAAGTAATTAATAGGAAAGACCCAGCAGTAAAAGCAATGATCCACTCAGACCTGGACAAAGAGAGGTGTTAAAGATGCAGCAATGTAATTTAAGTGGTGAAATTGGATTAGAAGAAAATTAGTAAGGCACTGAGTACAAATCTGATCATAGTAGGTAGTTTCTGGTTCTCGCTTCTAATTCTCATTTATATTCGGGAAACCTAAACCCTAATCCTAGCTCTGGCAAATCCAACTGAGTAATCTTAGGCAAATTAGTTTCCACATCTACGAATCAAGGTGATTACTTTAAATAAATCTTAATTTTCGAAAATTAAACTTTTAGGATTCTGAAAATGAGGCATATGCAGAGCCGACAGACCTTAAACTTTAGGATGCTATAGAGTCACACAACAATTCCATACATGGCCTGTAGGCTACACTGTAGCAATTTTCTATAGCACACTGTTGTAAACATTAATAAAAAAGTTTAAATTTACAATCTTATAAAGTATGTGCTAAAGAACATGAAAAACAATTAAACTCACCAAAAATCAAGTCTCTCCTCTACTCAGAAGCTTCCAATGAATCTCCACACCCTCTACACGCTGAGTAAAAGTCAAGTCCTTCCCGGGCGCTACAAGTTTCAAAATGAGCTGACCCAACCTCCATATAAACCTCACCTCCTTCTCTTCTCCCCAGTTCACGGCCCTTCAGTCATTGTGGCCTCCACAGTGGCTAGTCCTGAACACACTAGGTATGTTTCACCATATGGCCTTTGCCCTGGCTCTTCCCTTACCTGCAATGCTTTTCTGACAGGTAACCATAAGGTTTATACCCTTATCTTCTTTCCCTCTTTGCCCAAGAGCCTACTCAGTGAAACCCACCCAGAATATGGAGTGTAAAACTACAACCAGCCCCCACCATCCTGCTCTATTTTCTTTCCCATAGCTGTTACTACCTTCTAGTCTTACTTATAATATTATTTATAACTGTTTACTGTCTCCTGTGACCTGCCATAATATAAGTTGCTTCAGAGTAGCAATTTACTTGTTTCTTTTACTCACTGGTACATTGTGAGTACCCAGAACAGTGCCTGACATGAAGAAGGCCCTTGAAAAATATTTGTTGAATAAATGAATTAATGTTTGCAATAATAGAAAGTAAATATCACTTTATTTTTAATATAGGCATAAAATATAGCAATTGTATGACTGTAAATAATTTTAGCATAGCTTTTAATACAATTCTACCTTTCCCGAAATAACAATGTTTTACTCACATTATCTTTTTCAGATCTTAAAATTAGAAATTTTCTTGTCAGTTTTCTCAACTGCCCTGATGTTTGGTGATAAGTACAGAAACCAGAATAGTACTCTCCATCACTGTCTCAATATTTTAAAGTTGTTCAGTAAAAGTATGTTTCACATTCAAGTGTAGGTAAATTTTGTGTTTTAACCATTAGCTGCTTTAAAATAGAAGACAGGGATTTCCCTGGTGGTGCACTGGTTAAGAATCTGCCTGCCAATGTAGGGGACACAGGTTCAAGCCCTGATCCGGGAAGATCCCACATGCCACAGAGCAACTAAGCCCGTGCGCCACAACTACTGAGCCTACACTCTCTCTAGAGAGCCCATGAGTCACAACTACTGAGCCCGCGTGCCACAACTACTTAAGCCCGCACACCTAGAGCCCGTGCTCTACAAGGAGAAGCCACCACAATGAGAAGCCTGCGCACCACAACAAAGAGTAGCCTCTGCTCACCGCAACCAGAGGAAGCCTGTTTGCAGCTACGAAGACCCAAAACAGCCAAATAAATAAATAAATTTACAAAAAATAAAATAGAAGATAAAACATAAGAAGAGAAATGTTAAACACAAAAGCACGTTATGATTCCAAGCATATATATAGTACCTACATTTTTTAAATATTTATTTAAATTTTAAAAGCAAAAATTATGTTTTCTTCTTTTTAGAAGAAACATTTATTCTACAAATGCACATCTAACTATTATAAATACAGTTTATGGAATTTTGTCTAATCTACATACTCTTTTAAAAGGATCATCATTGCTGCTATTCTTTGATAACTAGACTGCCTTGTTTCTACTGCTGGAAAACTGTATTATTTTATTCTTCTTTTAGGATAAGGATATTATCTCAATGATCTATCTAATCTAAAATAAAACTATGTACATTTATTGTCTTGCTTGCCTCGGGTAGGTTATTTTGTAGCACATTCAGAAACATCTACTAAGAATAGCAGATGATGCTGACAGTTTCATTCATTTTAAGTTCCTACCACTAAATTAAAAATTGTGAACAAGCAGCAAAAAAGCAAACAAAACAAAACAAAAAAAATCAAAATCCCTTATTTTTTATAAGAAGCCAGGAAAAAAAAAAAAAGAATATCCTCTGCCCCAGAACTATTTACCCTTCTTTTTCTCTATTTACCCAAAACATGTATTTAGAAGTTAAAAGTAAAGTCTTCCATGTTAAAGTCTATAAACCCCTTTTATTTGATCTTCTTTGAGATTTCTGCAGGACTTGATATTATCAAACTTCCTTGTAATGTTCTCTTCCCTTAAATTTCCTGTCACTCAATTTCATGGTTTTCTCTTCATTTTTTGTATCTCCCTTCTTTCTCCTTTTCACACTTGACTTGCTGGACTCTTCTACAGATTACCAATGTTTATGAAACTCTCTTACTCCATTTATTCATCCTGGGCAATAATAGCCTCCTCTGATTTTTATCAGCATCTTCATGCTTATGACTTCCAAATCTGTTTTTAAAAGATCTTTCTCCTGACCTTTAGGATATCCAAACTATGAGTCAACTCCACATAGATGACCCACAGTCAACCAAATCAGCATCATCCAGGTCCACAACTCTCAGCACACACACACACACACACACACACACACACACACTCAAACACACCAATCTGCCTCCTCTCAAATAACACATATCACAACAAATAGCATCACACTCCACGACACTTGCACAATTAGAAAACACGGCATTACCTCTTCCTTCTTACTCTAATCCCACATGCCAAATCAACCTTCAACTCCTATCAATTCCATCTCCGAACCATTTCTGGGAAATCAATTGATTTCATTCAAGTCCGCACTGTCAGTCTCGGCCTATTTCCAGTCCTCTGTTTCTATCTCTGACCTAAACTACTAAAAGAGTCTTCTAAATGGTAAGCTAATTCCAGTACCCTATCAGCTCTGCATTCCAGCTAGATCTTACAAAGTTAGTCCCCTTTTTCATCCATTGAACTCTACCTCTAGACTTTTTTACTATGGATCTCTATTAGTGGTCTTCCTTTAAGGAGTTAAGGTAGCTGTCAATCTATAAGAAGATGCCCTTGGCTGGTGGAGAGGAATATGGGTGAAGGTATGCCTATGGCTCAAGATGGGGACAGTAATAAATATTTGGAGATCACATCCATTAGTGTATTTGTCCTATTATATTTTTCATCAATTCTTTTCCATGCCACTGCCTGAGTGTTTAAATATGGGTGGAATGCCATTCAATATTCACTCATATTACTTTGTTATAAATCATGTAGTCTCTAAGTAAAAGTGACTCTGTACTACCTCAAGAGATTAACCTATATAACTCCTATAAAGTGATTTTCTTAAGCTAGAAGACTTCAGTTAAAGCTGTGGCATTAAGATTCATTACTTAATTTTATTCCATTAAAATAAATTGTTCAAGCAAATCTCTTTTTCTAAAATGGAAAAGTTTTTCTTTAAAATGCTTGGACTATTTTTACACAGAATTTAAAGAGCAAAAGATTTCCACTGTTATTGAAGTTCTAGGAGTAGATTATCTCAATTACAACACTCACTTAACAATTACTTGAAGTCTTGATACCTGTAGAAATAACAGAGGCGTTTACAGTCCAAAAACAAAAGCTGCACTGTGGTCAGAATAAAACACAGTCATGGAAGATCCAATCACAGCCCATGACTTATGCAATTCCGGAGCATTAAAACTACTATTAAGTATGTTCTGTATTTTGCCTGTGGCTCACTTAAAAAGACTAAGAGAGCCACACCAGTGTTTTCTGCTCTTCAGTGGTAAATTGGGGATGATGTAAGAGCTCTTTCCACATAATCCTGCCAAGCAAAACCAAAATATAATACTAAGAAAAAAAAACACAATTTCTTTGTGGAAAAAAAATATTATAGGATAACCTTCAGAGTAATGTATTCTTTAATTTACATCGGTATTGAAGGTAGCAGCATTCATCATCAGGAAAGCAAAACATTACCAATATATTTTAACTTATTTAACTATCCGTGATTCATTATATTGTATAGAACAAGTAATTTCAAGGGATACAAATGATAAAAATACACAAAATAATCGTTGACTTTAAGGGGAAGAAGTTATGTGATTAAAATAGCTAGTTATCTTCAAAGTAGTTGAACAGAAAGGGAATCTTGGCCCACTCAGACACTTCTCTCTGTATAACGCCCACAGATCATGTAGCCTCAATGAGTCTCCAAAACCAGGGGGTTGGATAAAATGATCATTAAAGCCTTTCAGTTGAAAACATGTATAACTCAACCAATTACTAAATTTAAAAGCCATCTTTATGTCTATTAAGAAATGTGACTATGCACACACACACACAAAAAGCATTTCAAGATTTATTTAAGAGAATTGAGAATATTAAATTCCCAGAGAATTCATTTTAACATACAATCAGTATATGTTCCCTATTACATCTAGGAGAGTGGTAACAGGCTGATAATCTAAAAAGGTAAAAGACAAGAAACATGTGTTTTATAAAACAAAACTTATGAGAAATGAATCATTCTAATCATAATAGTTTAAGGACTGGATTGGATAGCACAGCTCTATGCCTATTTTGTTACTTCTGTATTTCTTTTCTTAAGCAAAAATGTTTCTGAAAATAAAAATAGCTCTTTATTCTACCTGTCTTCTAAGCATTTTCTTCTCTATTGCTTTAGAGGAGACTTACTGTTTGCAAGTTTGAAAAGAGAGAAAAGAAAGGTTGATATGCCCTTCAGTAGATTTTTAAGAACCCCCTTTTCAAAGCCACCATTTCATTGATTTATCACTGCCATTTGGTGCAGAACAATTAACATCTGAAATAAAATTGACTAATGGAGAGGCTTGAACAGATTTTCCATTCTTTCCTTTTTTCCCTACCTTGCATGAATCACCAAAAAATATTAAATTCACTGTCTATTTTATTAGCAGCTTAGAGGATTTAAAGTTTCCTTTTCTCCACTATCTGGCTTGAATAGTCTAGGCATTTTTGACTAGTACTTAGACTGTTTATGGAAAATAGAAAGGAAAGAAAATGTCTATTAGAATGTGGAAGGATTCTTTCAGCAGGGATACTGAGAAACTGAAGAACGATACAGAAAAAAAGAAATCAAGAATAAAACAGAAATTAACCACTTACAGTTAGCATTACGAAATTCCTGTAATTTAGGAAGAAAAGACTCTCCATAGAGACTGAAAAATTGAATCTCTCAGAAAAACATAGAGTCTGTCACTTTCCTAAATAAAATTTGTTTGATATAGAAATTTTTAAAACCCAATTCCTCAAATCAAATAAAATTTTAAAAACTCACCCAGGACAATCCAAATACAATTGCATTGCATAAAATTAGTATCCTTCTACTAATCAACCCACCAATATTTATTAATTATCTACTACATGCTAAGTATTATGATGGGTGCTACAGGGAATACAACAAAGTAATAAAAATTGGTACCTTTTGTTCAACAAAAACCTTCAGAAAGTTATAAGTCAGTGAATCACGAATGAAAAAATAATGATAGAAAGGGTTTGATTTAGGCTTTCCAAGAAGTAGAACAATGGGTACACAATGGAATGATGTAATGAATAAAAATAAAAAGCACTAGACAATTTAAAGAGAAATGAATTTAGAAGAAGAGAGATTTTGTAGAGGAAGATAAGGTAAAGCAGAGTTGGAGCTAGACATAAGAAAAACTGGAAAGCCTTAGGGACTAGACTCTTCAGCATGAGAACAACGAGGAGTTAATAAAAGTATTTTAATTGGAGAGACTCAAAGTTTTGCTTTAGAAAGATTAATACCAATATAGTGTCAGCACCCATGATTAGGTTAGGAAAAATAGAGATGCAGGGAGTCTACGTGAAACATTACAGAGAACTGAGGTTTAGGTTGCATTATGAAAAGGGCAGTAGCAGAAATAAAAACAATCAGATAAAAACTCATTTTAAAGGAGACATTCAAAGAATTCAGGAACTTGTTAGATGTAGGGGTGAGGGCTGGGAAAGCGTAGGAAAAGGAATTCTGTTTTAGGTATGAGTTTAAGGTGATGTACATCAACATGGAAATTTTTAGAAGGCAGTTGGAAAGAGGGCTCAGGGCTCAAGAAAATATATCAAAACAAAATGCAAATATGAATTAAATACATATACACACATTTAGAGAGAGGGGAGAATGCACATTCATGAGTTCAGCACCAATAAAGATGATCATAAAAGCCCTACTTCACACCATATATATAATCACTTCCAAGATCCCTAAATACTTAAATTTTAAAGGAAAATCATAAAATGTTTAAAAGAAACATAGACAAAAATAACCTGAGTTGGGAAGGGTTTCTTAAAATGTTTTTTTAATCTGTACGTGAAATTTCAATAAAATCATCAACATCAAAGTTAAATTTTGTCTATACAACTATAACAAAAGTGAAAACTTAAAGCCAAACCTGAAAAAAAACAAGTTATTGTCAAATGATTAATATCCAGACTAAGTTATGTTTACCAATTGATAAGAAACAGATAAAACAGTAGAAAAATGGGCTAACGACATAAAAAGGCACTTGAAGAAAGTCGAAACACAAATACAAACATTTGAAAATCTTCTCAACCTCAACAATACTCAGAAAAATTCAGGAAAAGAATTGCAAGTTTTGATTACAATTTTACACCCACTCCATGGAAAATGAAATCTGAAAAATCTAAAAATACCTTTCTGAAAAATCTGAAAATCTAGCAATATCAAGTATAGTTATTTTTTGATAAGAATATACAATAATAGAAGTGCTTGCACCATGCTGGTTGGAATGCCAATATTCAATCACTTTGGCAAACAACTTAAGGTCATCTTATCAAGTCGAAAATGTATACTCCACATGACTTTGCCATTTCACAGCAAGAGAAGAGCGTGTACTGCTTTCACAGCAAGAGAAGAGCGTGTACCTGCGCACAAAGACAGACGCACAAGAATGTACACACATGCACAACATTCCTTTGTAACATAGCAACTAGGAAACCCAAGAGCTACCCAAATATCCATAGGCAGAAAACTGGATAATTACTTTTAGCATATTCGAAAACAGAATACAATACAGCAGTGAAGAAGAATACAGCTACACAAAAAACATAGATGTTACGGATATTGAATGTTGTGGGGTTGGCAGCAGCAGTTAAGTGGCCCAAGATGCATGGAGCACGATACCATTTATATAGTATCTCAAAAACATTAAAAATGTAATAAAATGTTTGTTTTAAGTAAGTCAAGGTAAGAAAAAGGAAGTCTGAATGGAAAGAGACTCTCAGAAGGGTCTGGTGATATTACTTCCGTTGATTTATGGGTACATGTACATTTGTTTTACTGTTCTTTGTATCTTGTGCATAATCATATTTTTATAAAATATTTCATTAAATAAATATTAATAAAAGAAAACTGACTAAATACTCAGAACTGCTTACATTTAGAAGAATGAGACAGAAAAAAAGACCAGAAAAGGATAAAGATGAATAAATGTTCAGAGACGTTTAAAAAAAAAAAGGATAATATAGGCTTTTAGATTTAAGGAAGAAAAAGAGAGTCCAGGAATGTCAAATGTTACACAGAAGTCAAGGGGAATTGGAACGGGAAACAAATGTTAGAGACATCATCTCAAGACAGTAATTTTCAGATGCATGAAAGAGAGAACAACCAAGCTATAAGGTATGAGAACACCTTGAGAGGAACCTGAGGCAGCAAGTAACAACCACGCTCTGCAGAAGCTGGGCTGTGGAGATAGCTACACATGGAAGTACAGCACACATTTTTTTCAGCTGGATGAAACTTTGCATGTTTGCAGAGAGAGGGGCAGGCAAGTGGGCACATGGGACATACTGGGGTGGGCCTGGAGAGAGGAACGAAAGACACAGGAGAAAGGAGGTAACTGTAGAGATTACATGTCACTTTTAAATAAATAATATTATAATCTTGGGCATTAAAAATTGATAAGGTAACTATTCCCTAAATGTCTCACTCAACAGTCAGAAAATAGTCAATAGGCTATAAATTACACCTCTGCTACAGAATGGCTTCTTAGTTCAAAGAGTTCAACTTTCTCATCATTCCTTTTAACTCCCCACAAGTCTAATACAACTGAGTACTCCCTAGACTTTTAAAATGGGTCTTATTAAAGGGTATGGCAGAGCATCACTTCTCCCACTCCCCAATTCTCCTAGCTCCTGGTCCAAGGACAAGATTGTCTCCTAAGAGGGACATTGTTTCCATTGGGACAGGGGTGGTAGATGCTACTGGGCTTCCGGAGCAAGGCTAAAGGCAGAGAGGAGCGAGGGAATCCAGAGTCTAGGAAGAGTCAAGAGTCTCGGAATGACCCAAACAGTAGGGAAGTGTCAGAGACCAGATGCAGAAGCCCTGGTCTATAAGTGAGGCTCTTGGACCCTTCACAAAACAACAGCTATACAGGGATGCAGGGAGCTGCTCTGTAAAACAGCTTGAACCTCCTCTCACTGCAGGTACTGCCTCCAGACTCTTTTACATCAGAAGGTGTAATTAACTTCTCATGGCCCTAACTGCTTTGTATTGCTGAGGGAGAGAACGTGGTAACACTTAGAAATTAAAGCAATTTTGTGTGGTCCGGTTGTGATAAAAAGCCCAAGTGTCTCTCTTAATGCATATGATCCCCTCCAAATTAAAATATTCATCATTTTAGTAAATTTCTCCTTCTCCTCAAAGTTAACAAACACCATTTTTATAGAAAATTTCCCATTTGATACCAATTCACCCCCTCCAGGCAATATGATCACAAATCATGGTTTAAGTAATCTCCTAACCACTGTCGTTTTAGTAGTGGCAATGAGATTGAAAAAATAAAATAAAAAGTTCCATTCTCTGCTTCTACAAACCAGTGTCATCCATTTATATGACAGCTAATCGGAGATGCAAAAGTAATGGACAAGGAACAACGCTTTCTTTTTCTTTCTTTTTTTAAAGTTAAGTGTGCTATCCCCTGTCTTGACTTAACAAGCACTATCCTCTACTAGGTTAGTTATACTCTTTATGGGCTTTTACTTGAAGAACAGAGGAAATGGATTGTGCCTGTCCTTCTGATTCCCAGTTATCACATAAGGTAGCTGATAGATAAAAGATCTCACCGGGTGTAAAGATGATTTGTTAGGAAGGTCTACGTTTCTGAAGTGAGAAGAACGTTTCTGCAACGTGAGCGCTCTCTGAACTAGAGTGGGGTTCAAGGCCGAAATTCAATTCAGGGCCTAACCTCTTGACAAGGTAGTCCACTGAATTTAAGGTAGTAGAGTGATAACTAAGAAGCAGTGGATAACTTTGCCTCCTCTATTACTTGCTTGACTTTCTTCCAAAAAGAACCCTGACCAAGGAAAATCCAAAAACAAACTCATTTAAAACTTCTGTGCCTTGGGACTTCCCTGGTGGCGCAGTGGTGAAGACTCCACGTTCCCAATGCAAGGGGCCCGGGTTCTATCCCTGGTCAGGGAACTAGATCCCAACATGCATGCCAAAACTAAGAGTTCCCACGTCACAAGTGGGAAGCCTGACTGCTGCAATTAAGGAGCCAGCAAGCTGCAACTAAGGAGCCAGTGAGCCACAACTAAGACCCAGTGCAATCAAATAAATAATTTTAAAAATAAGTAAATAAAAAAAATGAAACTTCTGTGCCTTATAACTCAGGCCCTTGACTCAATAACTCAGCTGGCTCCAAACTGAGAAGTAAACAGCAATGAAAAAAAGCAGGAAGGACCTTTCACTGCATCACAAAGCCAGCACACTGACAATTCTCAGGGGCTAGCAACTGTGAAAAAGGAAATCTCAATGTGAACAAGGAGCTTCCTGCCGCCAATCAATAGGGCACTCCTGGTTGTATAGTGAGCGAATGCCATTTACTAACTGGGTTGTATTAAAACCAGCAGGCCCGCTTATGAACAGCAAGCCACTTTATTTTCCAGAGATCTTGGGTCATAGCATGCCCTTTTACGGCACAAGGAAACTTACTTTGTTGGCATATGTGACACAGAACTTGTCCAACTTGGAACCACTGGTACATAAAGCAAATAAAGGATTAGAAGCCACCCACTGTAGGAGATTAAGGATTTAACGGGCAGATGGAGAAGCACATCACCTGGACAGCCTTCATCCTTTATAATAAAGGAAAGTTCCCCTGCAATCCCAGTGGAAAGAATAAGCTTAAATGAACAAAATTTAGCAATTCTGTTGACAAAGGCAGAATCCTTGAATAGACATTTTTTTCAAATGTGAGTTTGTCTGCCAAAATCTGATTACCTTTCATAATAAATAAATTTCTACCTAGCAGAAAGGGAGCTAAATAACAAAAATATGCCTTGCCCCCCACAGGTTTTCATGCAAAAATGTCGAACATCACAACTTCAAGAGTCTGATTTGAACACATGGAGCTTGAATAATAGCAGTGTGGGGATAACCAGCAAATGCTGAGCTAAGGTCCACCTTTGATCTGCTGAGCTTAGCCTTAAAAAGAACGACTTTTAAAAATCATCACTGTCATCACGCTGCTCTGCTGATTAGACTTTTCTGAGTGGTCCACAAACAGTTAGGAGTCAAATTAACAAACCAATCTCACCACCTGGATTTGGAAACTTCTGAATAATAGGGTCCAACCGATTCAACATCATCTGTCACTCCTCTTCATGTCAAAACCCTCCACTTCAGCCAGACCAGTGTGGCTGTCCCTTCACACAATATGATCATTCTCATTTCTGACAGCAGAGGGCGCTATCTATGGCTTGCAATGAGTAAACCTAAACCCCTTTTTACTCCTGCTTTTGCATACCCAGATCCCACTCCATTTTTGTCTGACCACAGGGCCTGTGTGTTGCTTCCTTCTTGGAGCTCCTTTAATAGCATTGTTTTTTTCACTCCTTTGGCCATTTAATTAAATAACAATACAAGACCGCCAATATGGAAGTTTCATCTCCCTCAGAAGATTTTTTTCTGCATTGTTTTATTATGGCATTTTCAAATATATATAAAATTAGAGATAACTGTATAACAGAACCCCATTTAACCATCACCTACCACCAAACTTGTCAACACATGGCCAGTTTCCTGACTGGACTCTATATTCCCTAAAGAAAGGTATGAAATTGTTTTCATACTTGTTTGTTTTCTTCCAGAGCCTAGATTAGTGCCAAGCATGTAGTAACAACTCAATAAATACTTGGTTATGGAAAGGAACTGAAATCCAATCCACTAAAGTTCTGAGCTGGCCCTTAAGTGTTCAGCTTACTTCATCCAATCAATTCTTGACAGACAAACCATAAAAATATTCAATTTTTTTAAAGAAATATTAGCAAATAATAATAAGGAAAAACTTCCTGAGATATTGCATGGAAGTGAAATAACTATAACCTTACTCTTATCCCATCACTTAATATTTAATCAGCAAATCAAATTTTCTTTTGAGACCGAGACTGAAAAATCATTATCAATAAACAAACAGACAATCTGATACATAAGAGAGGAACTGGAATTTACCTTTAGGGGACCTAACTCAATTCTACTAGCAACATGACCTTAAACAAGTCACTTATCCTCTCTCAGTCCTTATCTCTAAAATAAAAATAGTTCTCCTTTTCCTAATGACCTCAAAATGCTACTGTGAAGATGATTTTTTTTTTTAATTTGTCAAACTGCTTTCAAAATACAAAGCACCACATAAATATTAACACTGTCTTTATGGCACACCCGGTCCATTTTCAAAGAGGTTCTATAATCCACTTGGGGGCACAAAACATAAAACTCTCTGAAATACTACAAGCTAAATGTCTAAATAGCAATGTAAGCAATACAGATATAAGGAGAATTGAAGTGACTAACAAATGCTTCGTGGTAGAAGTGGGCATAACGTTGGGTCTTAAAGGATTAATAGAACCTGGGCGAGGCAAAGAAAGAAACAAAGGCATTTTAGAAGGTATATATATAGTATATAATATATATTATATAATACTTATATATAAGGCATACATATTATATATAAGGTACATAGTATATATATTTATATATTAAGGTGTATATATATATATATATATATATATATATATATATATCATGTTTACATTCACATACACACGCAAAGTGCCCAAAGAACACTTAGAGCATCTTGCAGTTTGACTAAAGCAGAGGGTGCCTGTAAAAAAATAATGGTAAAGAGATTGGAGCAGTTGACTGAGGCTAAATTATGACGGACCTCAAATGAAGGCTAAACATTTTGACTTTAAAGGAAACACTGGCAAACTCTGAGGAGGTCAATATCAGCAAAACAGCATCCCCCCAAAAGTAACTGATTTATAATAGAACTGAAGGCAAGGGAAACAGGGAACTGTTACCATTAAGAGGGGACACAAGCAGAGCTGTGACTGAAGAGTAAGCAGTGAAAAGACTAAAGAAGAATATATATTTGGAACATTTCCAAGATGAGACCAAAAATGAGTAAATAGAATCCCTTTATAGAAATCTTTTTAGAAGTGTTGAAAGTCTTTCCTTGGATGACAAAGCTCCACATAACTAAAACCTGCCCATCTCATCCTAGAAAAGGTCTCCTTTGAGCACTCCTCCACCTGTCCTCTGTCCCTCCACGATGCCAATCTCCCCAAATTTAGGGCCTTCAATTAGCTGTTTGCTCTGTTTCTGCTGCATTTCCCTGATCTTTGTGTGCCTGGGTCCCTTTTGCCATTCAGCTCTCCAGGTGAAAATCACTTTCTCCAATAGTTTTTCCTGAACCACCTGGTCCAAGATCGTTTCCAGAACTCTAATTCTCACATTATTCTAATTTTTTAGCACTTATTGCATTCTGATATTTTGCTCATTTATTTATCTATCTGTTTCCCCCCCACTCCCACCCCTAGAGTAGAACTCCTGGGAGAATAGGAACCTTGAGACTTATTCAGAACTGTATATCCCCAGCAGCCAGAATAGTGCTTGGCATAGATTAGGTTGCTTTGATAAATACTTGTGAAAGGGATAAATTAATGAGTCATTCATAGTGACATACAGAGAGAAAGTCAATGTTGTTGTTGTTATTCCGGGGCCCCTACCTTCTTCAGGCTTGGATATTCTACTCCCCTAACATGCTGTGACAGAATCCCAAATCTTTTCAATTCTATCTCTTTTTCACTTTGCTAGCTTTAGTTGGTAACTTTCATTTGTAAATAAGAGCTTTAAAGAGAATACTTTGAGGGCTTCCCTGGTGGTGGCGCCGTGGTTGAGAGTCCACCTGCCGATGCAGGGGACACGGGTTCGTGCCCCAGTCTGGGAAGATCCCACATGCCGCGGAGCAGCTGGGCCGGTGAGCCATGGCCGCTGAGCCTGTGCGTCTGGAGCCTGTGCTATGCACCGGGAGAGGCCACAACAGTGAGAGGCCCGCGTACCGCAAAAAAAAAAAAAAAAAAAAAAAAAAAGAATCCTTTGAGGCTTTCATTACCTCATAAAACACATGTATAATTAGTAGACTAGCTATCATCCCATATTGTAGGGACTGAAACTCAAAAGGTCACACAAAAGAGTCACTCAGTGAACAAGGACGTGACGATCAATGGACCTGGGATTGAACACAGACCAAAAGCCTTCTAATTTAAACCTTTACCCAATATATAAAATGACCTCAACTTTATTCTCTACCAACATAAAAAAATGAGACCATCTACTTCTACTTCTCATACAGCATATCACAAAACCTAATGTTATAGACATACTCAAAAAATAGTTATTTGGTTATGTATTTATTGGTTTGCTTGTAACTACCCCTCCCCAAAGGAAGTGGGTGGATAATACGAGGGGAAAACATAAAAGAAAAAGAAAACGAACAGAAACCAAAACAAAAACAGGACAGAAATTCACTCTGATATTTATGGGGCTAAACTGACTTCATTCTTTCTTAAGTTTAACATACTGAATTTCACAACCAAACCAAAAGTGTCCTTTAATAAATATTAACCCAGAGAATCGCTGTATCTGTTCCCAGGCATTATATTTGTGCTGCTTTTGCAAAACTCCAGGATCTAAAGATGTTTAAGTTTGAACCAATCTTTGATCTCTAGGTGCTAGAAATTTTCCATTCTTTATTACTTTATTGAATTATTACTTGGTATAAATTTATGACTATACACCTTATTTTTTTATCTTTGACAATATTTTATTAAATACATGGAATAACTGGGCCTGTGAGCCATAACTACTGAGCCTGCACGTCTGGAGCCTGTGGTCCGCAACAAGAGAGGCCCCGATAGTGAGAGGCCCGTGCACCGCGATGAAGAGTGGCCCCCGCTTGCCACAACTAGAGAAAGCCCTCGCACAGAAACGGAGACCCAGCACAGCCCTAAATATATAAATAAATTTTAAAAAAATTAAAATTCCTCTAATTAAGTTAACTCAGTCAATAAATGTATTTGTTTATAATCTGGGTGTCCAGTCATATAGATGTTTTTAAAATATAAGAATGTAAATATAATGTATACACCTTATTTTTAAGCATAAAATGAGAATTGATTTACTGCTTCCAGAAAGCTGAGAAGAATGATTTTTTTCAAAGATCATTCAAAGAATATTAAGGATCTAAATCTCATCAGGGAATTCCAGTGGTGTGCGCAGTGGTTATTTATGTAACTAAATGCAGAAATAACATGTAGCAGCTAGCTTTATAATGACAGCTTTAAAAATACCTTTTGAAAATCAAAACAGCTAAAATTAACCATAATGTCCACTAGATTACATAAGTGGATGTTTTAATTTACAGTGTCCAAAGTTTGCTTTCCTTTAAATTCCAACTTTTATTACTAACAACAGAAGAATCAAAAGGAATAGTAAACTAGATACGAAGTACAAATATGTCTGACATTTCCTTTATATTTCCTCCCTACCATACTCTTTCAGTTGAAAAGCTTATGCTAAAATAGATAATTACAACCTTTCCTTTTTCCATTATGTTCTAAGAATGGAAACTGAAATCACCACAGCAGAAAAGTTAAATTTAAGATAAAAACATAATGTCACCCAGCTTAGTTTTGTTTTTCCCTTGAGGAAGCGATATTCTGTTACAACCTAAAATAAAGAAAAATCAGTCTTTGACATGGAAATGGACAAAGAGATTGCATAGAAATTCAGATTGTACAGAAAATTAAAAGTCCCTGGGGGGGGGGAATTCCAATTAACCATCAAAGTCAGCAGACAAAAATCACTGAACAAGGAATTGATTTTAAATTGTTATCTATATTTTTCTCATTGATATGGTATTGCATTAATAAATGGTACAGCATTGTCAGATTAAACGGATTAGAAGGAAATGGTTCTTACATTTTTGTGTGTTTGGCTAGGAATCCTACCCCAGTAGTATACATTTTTTTTCCATCTTGGTATATGAAGACCAGCCCATTAATGTATGTAATTAATGGATACTGAGGTATGGAAAACAAGGAATCAGTAGTGTGTTAATTTGGATTCAACAAGCTGGGCTGAACGCAAGTGAGTGAGCAAGCGAGGTACGGGCATCTCTTCCACCCTTTGGAGCATCTGTCTTCCCCAGTCCCCTTGGATGAAGTAAACTCCTAAGAAAAAGTCATAGGCTGAACAAACACTGCCTAACTCTGCTTACTGCTCATTATTTTTCAATCTGCTATTAAAAGGGAAGTGCATTAATTTCATGGAAATATTTCTCAAAAGAATTAGTGAAGGGGGGCTTCCCTGGTGGCAGAGTGGTTGAGAGTCTGCCTGCCGATTCAGGGGACACAGGTTCGTGCCCCGATCCGGGAAGATCCCACATGCCGCGGAGCGGCTGGGCCCGTGAGCCATGGCCGCTGAGCCTGCGCGTCCGGAGCCTGTGCTCCGCAACGGGAGAGGCCACAACAGTGAGAGGCCCGCGTATCGCAAAAAAAAAAAAAAAAAAAAAAAAAAAAAAGAATTAGTGAAGGGACACTTGACAGCTCCTGCTACACTAAATGAAAACAGGTATGATTTAGTAGAATAACAACAGACTTCTGTCATCTGCTTGCAATAATTACTGTGTTAACAGGACTCTTTTTTTCATTTGTTTACATTTGTTTACACATTGTAAGTCTCATCAATGAATCACTGCAAACAGAGTCCAAAGGAACTTTTGTTTTATAATAAAAGCAGATCACCGTCGGGAAACAGAGAGAAGTCATCCTCATAGGATGATAAGTTTTAAGAAAACAATGACTATAATAACGTGAAAGTTTTTTCAATCCTATTTGGAGTACTTTAAATGAAACAAATAAGGAAACATTAAGAGTAAAAATGAGCAGCAAAAAGCTGCTTTGTTAACAGCCTATCAAACAGAAGGTATGGTGCCAGTGTAAAAATGAGCCAAAATGCCCATGTTAGGCAATTACTGTTACCAGAACTAAAATAAGCCTATTTAGTTGTGAAGTTAGTTAACTTCAGATGTCACTGATATGGCTAAATTCCAAAATTTTAAAAGCAAGGTTAAATTAGTCAAGAGGAAAAGGGGAATAATTTCAACCACTTAATAACCAGCAACTTGGTCCATGTATGAAGATAAGAAACATTCACTTAGCACTTGATCAAATATTAAAACAAAGTAAAGATGACATATATGGAAGTATCCAGTTCAGTGTCTTATGCATGGTAGACACTCAACAAATTATCCTTCCTTCCTTTCTTTCTACTCCCTTCAGTCATTGACTCATTCTATTACAGTCCTATTTACATTTTCAGGTATATAGCTTTGTCTTCTCCCTGCAAATGGACTGAAAAATATTAATTGTTTCATTCACAGATAGATACGTATACTTTTAATTCTGCCATATGTCTCACATGTGCTATCTACAAACGTGTTGAGAGGTGGGATTGACTGAAAGGTCAACAAAGATGTGACATGATATATTAGGATGCTTTGGGCTGCATAGGAGAATACTCAACTAAAAGTTGCTTTGAAAGTTATTATTGTTATTGTTATTGTTGCTGGTGTTATTATTTTGTCTGAGAGTAGAACCCTGGCTCCTTCCATACTTTCCTCTGTTACCCTCAGTTATCTTCTTCCTCAGAGTTACAAAATAACTGCAGTAGTGCCAAGCATCATGTTCTCATGCAACAACATGTATCTCTTTTTTAATTAGGGAATAACACCTTTCCCAGAAGTCTCCCAGCTGACTTTCCATCATAACTCATTGGACAGAGCTGGTCACATGACCACTGCTACCTGCAAAGTAAGTTGGGAAAGTAAGTAAGGTGGGAGGGTACCTAGCCAACGCGGAAAGGAGTAGAATGACTATTCAACAGGAAATTAATAATATCTGCAATATTGTCATACAAGATAATGAGCCAGAGTCATTTATAATGGTTACAAATGAAGTTACAGCTGTAAGATATACCTAGTGGTATGCACTGAATTGTGTCCGCTCCCACCAAATTCATGTGTTGAAGTCCTAATCACCAATGTGACTGTATTTGGAGACTGGGCCTGTAGGGGGTAATTAAGGTTAAGTGAGGTCAAAAGCGTGGGACCCTAAACCAATAGGCCTGGTGCCCTTATAAGAAAAGGATGAGACACCAGAGCTCTCTCTGTTCATTATGTGAGGACACAGGGAGAAGGTGGCCTTCTGCAAACCAGAAAGAGAGCTCTCGCCAGGAAACAAACAGACCAACTCTTTGATCTTTGGCCTTCACACCATGAGAGAAATAAATTTCTGTTGTTTAAGCCACTCAGTCTATAGTATTCTGTTATGGCAGCTCAAGCAGACTAGGAAAGAAAATCCATCTACAAAAGAAAAATCTTGCCACCCTCCTCTCTTCAGTGGGGCTCTACATGGTTGGATGAAGAGCAGTAAAAATTGGGAGCATTCCAAGAGCTATGGCACAGGAGTGATATCCTCTTTCCTCACTCTGCATGGATGGTTCATGAGCATGCTGTAACTTCAGCTCCATCCTTCGAGATCCATCTTTTAGAGACTTTTTATTTAAGTAAACAGTCATTTGGTTTAAGTCCCAATCTTCTTGGATCCAAAGCAGTAGTATCTCTGGAGTGTAACAAACATTCCATTGCCAAAATATCAGTGCAATGCATGTTAACATAAACTTTTAAAAAGGAGACAAAAACAAAAGACCCCATGCTTGTCCAGTTCTTACATTTTTTTAAACCAGTGAAAAATGTTAAGAAGAAAATGGGTGGCAAAAGTTCAGCATTTATTTCTCAGTGAATTAGGAGGTGAAGAAAAAAAAAAAAAAAGGCATATTCAGCTATATTATCACTTTCCAATTTCAGGCCAAACCCCTGTAGTTTTCATCACGCAACGTTTTTGTGATTAATGATGTGCACCCAGTTAATGGAAACCAGCAGATTAGGTTTCCACTAATAGTTTTGGAAGTTATGTCTGCCTGCCTCATTTGGTAACAACCTCACTGTTCAGTAAGAAACTAATGGATTTAATCCAAGAGCAGAATTTTAGTTTTACACATACAAGACAGGTCAGATTTCCAGAGTGGAGAAAATAACACTTTTAGAGGTATGCTGATCTTCAGCTGAAATTTAACACTGAGATAATAACTCATAATGTTTGGGTTGCTGTTTTTCTTTTGACTTCTGTTTAGAGCAATTAAAAAATTTACAATACTTACTTAAGGCCTATAAAAACAGGAAGAATTAGCAACTTGTAACCATGGCAAATAAAATACATGTAATATGATACTTTCTATAATTAGTATACTGAGCTAAAAAGACATCTATTGCTTCTGAAGACACAGGTGAGAAACAGTTCCTTATATATTAGCTGTATCACTGCAATGCTTATGTCATAAATGCAATTTACATTTGCTTGTTGTGTTTCACTATAGAAAGTGTCCATTCCAAATAATGGTGGTTTAACAAAAACAATGAGGTACGGAGGAAAGCAAACTAATCTAGGAATAGAGAAATCAAGCAACAAGAATTATAGTCCCACTTCTGCCTCAAATTACTTTGGAAACAAGTCTTTTGTTTTCATTTTCCCCACTACATTTTAGATCTGCCCCTCTTAAGTCATTTAATAATGCTACATTGTTTCAAAGTTTTATCTACATATATCTCACCTTCCCATCTGGACTAGGCTCCTTAAAGGCAGACCCTACATCTGATTTACATTTTTATCTTCTACAGGGCCAAGCTAGACTGTAAGCTTCAAGAGAGGAAGGACTTTACCTGTATATCCCCAGAGGTTAGCATGGTGTGACCTCATGCTAATAATGTGCCAAAAAATCAGATGTTTTAATAAACAAAAAACCTAAGAAAAAGAGAGTAGGGATGGGGAGGAATGAATAGGTGGAACACACAAGACTTTTAGGGCAGTAAAAATACTCTGATTCTGTAATGATGAATACATGTCATTATACATTTGTCTAAACTCTTAGAATGTACAACACCAAGAGTGAACCCTAAAATTAACTACAGACTTTGAGTGATTATGATGTGTCAATATAGGTTCATCTATTGTACCAAATAGAGGTTCTTCTGTTGTACCTCTCTGGTGGGAGATGTTGATAATGGGGGCAGCTATACATGTGTGGGAACTGGGGGTATATGGGGAAATCTCTGTACCTTCCTCTCGAATTTGCTGTGAACCTAAAACCGCTCTAAAAAAAAACTGTGTTCAAAAAGAAAAGAATAGTATGCTTTCACAATAGAAGAAAATGCTGAGCACTTATTAAATCCAATAGAGTTCACAATCTTTTTGTTTACTCATCATAATGTCAACCTAATTTATGGTAAACCTCTGCTATGTGTCAGATACTTTTCTAAACACTGTGTATTAATTCAGTACTTAGAACAACCCAGTGAGGTAGGTACTGTTGTGATCCTCATTTTTCAGATGAGGAAACTGCAGTCAAAGAGATTCAGGAATATTCCCAAGGCTGCACATCCGCTAAATAGTAGAGTCAACATTTGCCCAGGAATGGCTGGTCCCAGAGACAAGGACCCTTATCCTGATCTTCCAGGTAACCAAAATTCATTATTCAGAAAATCATTTTTGCCTTCATTTCACAATTTCATGTATTTTTTTTTCAAATCAGAGGTTAAGTTTCTTGGGGTTAAAAATTGGCATCTCCTCATTATTGAATAGTCCACAGCTTAAGTAATTAAATTACCACATCAATCTTCTCTTTAGTCATCTGCTAAGATGGAATCTCTGGGAAGGGTAAATCACACCAAAGGTGTGCTATATCTTTTTCAGATATTTAGTTCAACAGGAAAATGGAAAAGAGAAGAGCTACTTGTAAGGAGTATTTTGTTTTCACTCCCAGGATCACGGTTTTTATACAAAAGTTATCCTATACTAATTAAAGGTAGGAGCTCTCTCAGCCTATTTTCTTTTTGATTGCTTCTGTTGTTATTGCTAAAGTTGGGTGAAAAGGGGTTGTACCAAAGGGGTGGTCAGATAAGGAATGGCTCAAGCAAAGAAGAGAAAGGAGTCTTCACTAGACCCACAAAAGAAAACTGAGAGGTTAAAGAACAGGTTTGAAGAGTGTAAGATCTCTGGAGAAGAGAAGCTGAGTAAACTGTGGAACCAAGGAGAACAATTTCTATGAATATCATAACTATTTAATCTAGAGTCTGAGACCATTAAAAATATGCAGTGTTTCTTTAAGAATGAAAGAGTAGGCTTATAACATGGCACATTGCAATGGTTATATTCTAATTTTTTAAAATCCATAAAGAGTCTGCATTAAGCAATAGTCAAAAGTTTTTCATGCTATTTCCTAATAGCAAAAATGCTACATTAATATAGTTGTTTCTAATTAACTGATATACAGATATCACTAGGTAGCTAAATGACAAAATCGATGAAAACATCAATCAAGTAATTTATTGAGCACTAAGCACATGAATAAAAAATATTCTGCTCTGTTCTTTGCTCTCATTGATTGCTAAGTTTTGCAAGTTAGGGAAAAGGATGTGGAAGCAAAGTAATCACTTAAGAAATGACCTATTGCTCAAATTTCAGTCTGCAACAAAGAGACATTTACCCACAGGTTCTATGTATTTAGCAATCATTTTCTCTAACAAAAGATTTCCAAAATGATCTCACTAGCCAGGCTGAAACTTGCACAGGTTCCTTTTGCACTGTTTGCTTTAAAATACCACAGGTACGGGCTTCCCTGGTGGCGCAGTGGTTGAGAGTCCGCCTGCCGATGCAGGGGACACGGGTTCGTGCCCCGGTCTGGGAGGATCCCACGTGCCGCGGAGCGGCTGGGCCCGTGAGCCATGGCCGCTGAGCCTGCGCGTCCGGAGCCTGTCCTCCGCAACGGGAGAGGCCGCAACAGTGAGAGGCCCGCGTAACCCATAAAAAAAAAAAAAAAAAAAAAAAAAAAAAAAAAAAATACCACAGGTACAAGTAACCTAGGCAGCTTTGTCATGCAAAATGAGACTGAACAAAGAAGCGTTCATCCAGCTCTTGGTACTATAACTCAACATTAAAATTAACATTCCAGAAATCTGTGCCATAAGAAAATGTTATTGGGGAGGTGAGGGAGGGATGGACTGGGAGTCCGAGGTTAGCAGATGCAAACTATTACATGTAGAATGGATAAACAAGGTTCTAATTGCATAGCACAGGGAACTATATTCAATATCCTGTGACAAACAATAATGGAAAAGAATATAAAAAAGAATGTATATATGTATATATAACTGGATCACTTTGCTGTACAGCAGAAATTAACACAACATTGTAAATCAACTATACTTCAATAAAAAATAATAAAATAGAAACTACAATTTGGTAAAAAAAAGAGAAAATGTTATTAATATCAGTAATTCAAAGATAGATTTTAGCAAAAAAATAGGAAAAAGTAATTACATGCATGCCATTTCTTAGTTACAAAGGATCAGCCGTATGATACCACAGATACATTATTTTCTGGATTTATCAAAATCTACTTCTATAGGTTTTATTTTCAAAGATGCAACCAACAATTTGATTCTTTAATGTACCATCTATGCAGGTAGCAAACAACCAACAGGGTTGAATATATGCAACCTTACTCCAGAACCCAAATTTTTAATAATTTTGCTAGATTTGTTATCTGAGCTTTAATTTAGTCTAAGGAGGCTGAATCTGTGGACAGTTTTATTTTGCTGAATCAGAGCTTTTTCTTTTTAGTGTTATGTTAAGCTCCAATAGCAGATTCTAAAGAAATCAGTATGATGATAATGTGCTGTAAGGGTGACCCAGCAATGACAGTTATCAATCCACTGTTGTCATAGATGCGCCCGTTAATCTTGCTTCAGTGCTTTAGCATTAGTTTCACACACCTCCACCCACTCACCTACCACATAAGCAGCCCGCCCAGAGCTATGCACCCTGAAGAAGCAGATGGCTCTCCAGGACTGAAGAGAAACATCTTTCTGTTCAGGAATAATGGAATCAACTAGTACCTAATAAAAATCCATTGAAATCTTCATAGACACATAACCCTCAATGGAGAACCTTACCTGTATGAAGAGACTTTTAATAAAATAAAAAATCAACTCAAAACAAAGCAATTAAAAGAATGCATTGATTTCCTCTCCCCTCTTCCCAGGAATAAAGATAAGCCTAACATGCTTTTTTAAAAAGCAGAAATAACACTATTAGCTTATAAATTACTCACCGACAATAATAAAAAATATACCTTTACATAAACTCATTCCCATTAGGTTCTATAATAAGCTACGAACAGGCAAATCTTTTAAAAGTTTAAATTTCAAGATCTAACACAGAAGTGAACTTTCAGAAGAGGTAACTTTCTGTTACCAGGTCCTGAACCTTACAATGAAGATTACTGAACAACTTTCCAAACTGGTAAATGGACTTCTTTGGTTCAACCATATAAACTCTGTCACACAAATCACAACGTAGGTATTGACACTATTCATTGTATGGTTTACTCATAATTAAATCAAACGTTTCTGGGAGGGGAAAAGATCCAAAGACATGTGGACAACTTTTTTTGTTGCTTATTTTTTTTTATAGTTGGGGCTGGAGAAGCCATGATAGGCCATGTAAGGGAGACTTATGAGTAATAATAAGTAATTAGAGGCAGTCAAGTGGCAGTGGGATGGCATGAAGCATTCACTTCATCACTAGAATGAAGACTCTAAACTCTTACTGAAATTCTTTAGTGCTACCTTTAAGTCAAAACTGTCCCCCACTCAATTCTTGGTGACGTTTTGTTTGCCTATTTTTATACTCCATGTAATTGACAAAAATATTTTAAAATTACTGAAAATGCCTCCCCCTTAGATAACATATTTCATGAAACACTATTTCATGTTTATTTTTCAAATGTTATCTTCAAGAAGCCAGTAAACCAATCCAGTCTGAATCGTACACTCAACTCAAAAAGCCTATTTCTTCCTGAACAGAGACATAGAAATATATCTGTCAATAAGCAGCTCTTTGCCAAACAACCAACACATTTTGTACCTAAACTACATTTTTCCATATGTTGAAATATTTTCCCTACTTTGAAGATTTTGTGCCAATGTAGTCAAACATTTCCTCAAGCATAGCACTGGAGGAGAGCTAAAGAAACAATCTCTCATTCCTATGGGACCAGTATTTACCTCTAAGTATTACATACACAGTGAGATCCAATGACATCAAAGCATGAACCAGAAAAGAACAGTTGATTACCTGATATTCATTGGGCCAAAAGGTGCTCACTGCTAGCTCAGCTCGAAGCCAGTCTCTACCCGTGAATCCAGTCACATTCCATATTGGATTGGCAAGAGGTCCTTTATTCACCCTAACCAATATGTTCAAAGTGCCAGGATTCAACCCTTTCTGGCTGTATAATAGGTAGCTAAAGTCGATACAGTGAGTGTCGTTCTCCTTCATTGTAGGCAGCTGAAGTCTGGCTTTTTCTCCAGGGTCATGATCTGAAGAATCCACTATCATATAGGAACCTGAAATGACATTACATAAAATAAAGCTAGATAGCTATATAAGCAAAAGGGGAAATATAATAATAGAAAGAAAGCTAAAATACTAATCTATTCTGAGTATTAAATTTAATTTCAAAAGACTATCTTCCAGAACAGAGGTATAAAAAGGTATCAAACAAGTAGGTAGATGAATTGAATTTATAGTGGGTAACAGACATTGTTCAAAGTACATAACATGTACAAATTCATTTACTCTTCACAACATGTTATTATTCCTATTTTACAAATTAGGAAATTGAGGCACAATTAGTAACTTATTCTAAGTCAAACAGACCATGTAGAGCCTGGTTCAAGTCCAGATCCCACTCTAAATAATCTCTAGTCTTGCTAAACAAAGGTCTTTTATCAAACAAACAAAATAAATAAGCAAACAAAAGAAATATGTTATTGGCCTGGTTTACATAGGGAGTGTATTTTTCCTTTTCCCCATTCATAATACTAATGTAGAGAGGGGCTAAGAGTGCAGGCACTGGAATCATTTCTGATTTCAGATCCCAAGATTATCATTTATGCAAGTTGTGTGACCTTCTGCAATGTACTAGAACTCTGGACTTGTTCGGGGAATATGGATACTTTGCAGTGTAAGTGTGAGGACTGAAGTTTAACATGCCAAAACTTTTAGAGCTGAGACTCTGACACACAGTAGATTCACCTACTTGAACTCTCCTCCACTAACCTGTCAGCTAATCACCATTGCTATTGTCCCCAATTCTGTAATAGTCCCTAAGCTCTTCTAGAGCTGCAAGAAATCTGGTTTGAAAATCACTAATCTACTCCACTACCTTTGGCTTAAACATTCATTGGTAATCTATCATGAGGAGGCAAAGAACATAAAGTCTCAACCTCCCAATTCCTCACAGTTCCACCCCCAAACACACACTCCTTGCATGACAGGCAAAGTCATATAGTGCTAAGTATACATTAGCTGCTGATATTAGTCCTAGGACCTCTTCAGAAAAACAACCAGTTTTTCTCATGTCCCTTTGGATTTTAACAAAGACATGTATCACAAAAATGTAACTATTTACATTTTAAGTAGTGACACCCATTTATCACACTTAAGGTAGAACACAAATTTTATTGTAAAATATCTTTCCCCAGGGTGTAATTTTAACCAAAATGTATTAGATGTAGTGTTACAGAAGCCAGTGTTACAGAACCAAGTGTTACACTTGGACCTCTCTTACGGATGAACTTGAATTTTAATCAACCCTCTGTGTCTCCTCCTTAAAACACAGTAACTGTTGCCATGACACACTAAATACTCATTGACTACCCATCTAACTAGTTCAATTAACCCCCAATAGCAAGTTCAAATCACAGCAGATAAGAGGGCTTCAACTACTCAAGAAACCGAAATTTTAAATTTTACTAATTCCTGGTCAGTGGTACTTTACAGTTCAGAACTTTTGTGAAGATTTCATGTGATAACACTGTCAGTTACCAAGCCAAGTACAGAATAAACTTACTATAGGGATAGTAATTGACATTACTTTCACTTCCTTTTTCCCAGTACTCATCTTCTCTTGTAACCTGGAATTCTTTTCTTTTCTCCTTTGTTCTCCCCTGATTCTCGCAGATTGCACATTTACAGAATAAAATGGCCATGTATATTTTGAAGAAATTATGTCTTTCTCTTTTAAATAGGATATCCTGGATCCCAGCACAATTTATAGAAGCAGGATGTTTCTGTTCTTGGTTATACTCACATTCTGAAGTCCATGGCCGAAATGCAGAGATGTCATTCATATTTACCACAGCAGAACAGATCAATTATGGTTATGGCTTTTAAGTAGGACCAGCCCTGAGATCTTGGGTAAGTTACTTCGTGTTATTGGGCCTCAGCTTCTTCACAAACCTAGTGACCTGTTTCTCCACGCTATTACAACTTTTTTCACTGACATATTATGGTAGTAGTGGGTTTTAATTATTTTTATGTCTGCATCAATTATGGCTTCTGATTGTCAATTTTAAAGTAGTGCTCTCTAAATGATTTACAGGCTTTCAAATCGTTATTTTCTTCCATTGTAAAATAAACTTTGAAATAAAATGTTTTGTCTCACATTTTAATTATATAGTATGATATTTACCATTAAGACCATTTAGCAATTTTCAGCCAGTTGCACTTTTAAGCTACAATAATTTTCTTATTAAGAAAATGGGATCAGCAAAGTAAATTAATTTGTAGGAATTATCAATTTGATCATTAGAAAGACAAAAGCCACAAAATAAAACCTTGTCCAAACTATTTCAGCACTTCAAGGGCATTTGGTGCAAGTTAAACAAATTTTTAGAAGTGCTGATATTTTATTTCTATAGAGTGTTTCTGCTAAATGGGCTTCTTTCAATGCAGCCTGACTATTGCTACATTATCTGAGTGCTATGCAATAATATGTATTTATTTCACAGTTCCAGAAAGGAAGAAGCACCAGCATCAAAAAGCCGTCTAAATCCTTCTGCCATCTGACTTCAAAGAGTGGCAATTTACCCCCTAGGCACCATGGAGGTAGCTGCCTGTTTGACACAAGATTCCCTTCCATCATCCCAAACATAGAGAACACTATGCTATTCTTATCAACTTCTAAAAATTACTTCCACAGACTCCCAGAATAACTGGCTACCAACCAGAAGAGTCAAGCAAGTGTGTAATACGTACTTCCTTCATTCTTTTTGGTATAATTTAAGCTTATTTACTATTGTTTTGTTATCAGCTAACTAATCCCTTAGATTTCTAATGAGTTTAGTTCTATTCAGTTGTAATTTAGCTACCTCAAGGCTTAATAATGAAACATCTGTGTGCACACACATATAACGTGCTAATTTTAATCAATGTAACTTCTTTAGTGTGGCCTTACAAATATTCCTTACAGTCTCTCGAACAATAGAGTTCTCAAATATATCATTTAAGACAGAGGAGAAAAATGTAAATGGTTATAATTTTTTTAAAGTGTAATCCTCCTGTAAAGTAATTTGCCAATGAGAATCAAAAACCTTTATAAAAAGATATATGCCCTCTGGTCTGGCAATTCCAAATCTAAGAATGTACACTAGCAAAATAATCATGTATATGTACAAAGATATAGCCTAAAAAAGATGTCTATCTCGTCATTACACTGTTTAAAATAAAGAAAAGCAAAAGTATTTAAATGTCCAATAAGAGGCAGTTTGTAAAATTATGATAAAATAGTTTGATCAATAATTATGAAGTCATTAAAAATGATATTATTAAAACCATTTAATGGAAGATATAATATGTTAAGTAAAATATGCAGGTTATAAGATATTATACTCATTTATGAAAATATATATTTATACTAAAACGCATTTGTGTAGGTGTGTGGGTGTATTCACATATGTACACATAAATATGCATATGACTGGAAAAGAACAAAAAATACATAGCAAAATGTTAACTGCACTATCGGGGGAAGCTGTACTTTGTCTTCTGTTTTCTTATTTTTGTTCACATATATTCACTGAATGTTCTACAATGAACATGCATTAGATTTGTATGCTAAAAAAACAAAAGACTACATGAATGCTATCTTACATCAGGAACATCAAATGAATAATGATAAATACTTAGGAAATAAACATAGGGTTGTTGTTTTTTTTGCCTTTTAAAAATAAATCCTAGTTGAATCCTACAGATTAACAGCAACTTGGCTTTCAAAAACACACAATACAAAAACCAGGAACTTCTCATTTCTTTCAGTTCATTAAAAAAGAGAGGCTTCAAGTACTTAGACTAAGTAGCAGTTTTTATTTAAAAGAAGACACAAAGAAAACAAGTCCCATATTCATAAACACCACAGTCTAATATCTAGATAAACAAATAATGCCCAATTGATTTTCTGTATTAATGAAAATTTTATCTTTAAGCTATACTTCTAGGAAAAACATAGTAACACAGACAATAGGATTAACTGCTAAGAAAATAATGAATGATAAATAGGTTTCCATACTTCTTCCTAAAACTCCTTTATTGTACATTACCAATATTTTTATTAAATCAGTTCTATTCAATATCCATTGAATTTTCCCTATAAAGTAGGCAGAGAGAAATTTCTACTTCTCTGCTTAGTACTGACCACACTCCATGATCTTGCCCCAAAGTACTTTTTCCACATTACCTCCCACTACTTCTCTTCACAAACCAGCTTCCCCAAACTGACAGAGCACTCACTATTTTCTCCACAAATCATGCCAGTTTTCTCCTCCAGAACAGGCTCATGCTTTTATAAGAAATCCTCCCCTCATCTCAGCCCCTAGCCAATTCTTACTCACTATTCTTCTTCAGCCCCAGCCCACCTTGACCTTTCCCTGCCTTCAATACACAGTTTCTGCCCTTCTGGTTCTATCCCTTCACTATACAATATAATGTTCTTATACAAATTTTAAATAATTTACATAGGAACATTTATCTCCCACAGAACAGTAATAATGTTCTCTTAGAAAGCATGTGATTCATTCAGAGTCCAATCAGAAGAGAGAAGTCACACAGTAAATGTAACAGTAAAAGTATAATATAAAGAATTATTAACTACAAGAGGGTAGAGGCTTTAAAAGTATAAAGAGCACTCTAAAGGTAACCACAATACCCAAGGCAGAAAAAAAAAATGTAGAAAAGGGAGTGAGGCTGCCTAGAATCAGATCCCCTTAGAAGGTGTGGTTGCAGCCCACTCGGTGGTGAAGACCTTTGCTGGGTCACTCAGTCTAGAGCTGGTCCACACCTGCAGGGTAAGCAGGAAATGCTCCCACATAGCAGGGTTTGGAGTGAGCTATGTGAATGCTGGGAGGACAGGACAAGGTAGTCACCAGGCCAGGGCTGGGGCTGCAAGCTCATGAGGCACTGCATGCAATGGGGACGTACAGCTACGCAGGACCAGCAAGAAGAAACAAAAATACAAAGTTCAGTCAAGAGTAAAAGCTCCAGGGACTTCCCTGGCGGTCCAGTAGTAAAGAATCCGCCTTCCGATGCAGGGGACGCAGGGGCCATCCCTGGGCAGAAAGCTAAGATCCCACATGCCACGGGGCAACCCATGTGACACAGCTGCTGAGCTCACGCGCCTCAACTAGAGAGCCCGCGTTCTGCAAACTACAGAGCCCACGTGCCACAACTAGAGAGAGAAAACCCAAACACCACTGCTAGAGAGAAGCTCGTGCACCGCAACGGAGAGCCGGCGTGCCACAACAAAAGACCTTGTGTGCTGCAACGAAGACCCAATGCAGCCAAAACATTTTTTTAAAAAAAGAGGAAAAGCTCCTTCCCTCTAAAATGCCCCCTCAGCACCCTTTACTGACAAAGCTTAACATTGTGCTAGTTACAAAGGAGAAATGCTTAAAGGGTCAAGCTCCACTCTCATACAGCAGGTACTGCAGGGTAGATTTAGAGCAGCTTAGCAATGAACTGACATTGCATTAAACAACTCTGCATATAGTAGAGGTTCAATGAGAACTTCTTTGGTTAACTGAATGAGTGAGAAGGAGACAAACATTTTTCTTGAAATGTTTTTTGAAAAATGTTTTTTGAAAAATGTTTTTGAAATTTCTTAGTTTGAATTCCTCATATGGTCAATATTGATAGACAAGAACTCAAAGGAACAAAAGCTCTTTGATATTCTCAATATTTTTTAAGAGTGGAAAAGGGGTCTCCTAAAACTAAAATGTTTGAGAACCATTGCTCTAAGAGAAGGTTTTGTATATATACGAGTGGCTCTGACAAAAATGTTAACATTTGTTAATTCAGTTAATATTAACAGTAATAAAGCCCGTATATATAACCAAAATAAAATATTTTTATGAAAAATTACTACATTTTCCCAAAAAATATAGTATGGAGGCATATTTTTGCAAATCTCTTTAATATATCACTTAATAGAAGATACCTAGATTCTCATTTTTACTTCTTCATTCAATCTGTTGTAATATTACACATTATGTAGCCTCTGAGAAATTCTACCATACACTCATGAGAAAATGAAAGGGAAAAAAGGAAAAGGAGTATCTTAGTGTTATTTTGCCAGTAGTTTTGACCTCACAGCTCCTCTGAAATGGTCTTGGGGACCCACAGTGGTCCCTGGACTACATATGAAGAATCACTATATTTTAATATGCACAATTCTCTTTAACTTCATGCTATAATGAGAACATTATCAGTGCACTTATTTATATTGAATCTACTTCCTCATTCAGTCACTGCATGGTTCAAAGATCTCTATAAAACAAAAGTCTTTACTGGGATGTTGGATGTCTGGAGAATAAAAATCAAAAAAACTGAATAGTTTTACACCAGTATTAATATAAAGGGTGTATTGATCAAGGTACATCAGGGAACAAACGAACACACACACACACATACACACACACACACACACACACACAAAGAAAGAAAGAGGTTTATTGGACAGAACTGGCTTACGTGATTACAGAGGCTGAGAAGTACAGACCCAGGAAAGCCAATGGTATAGTTCAGTCCAAGTCCAAAGGCTAAGTAATATTCTACCTTAATAAGAAAAGCATTTTTGTGTGTTCTGAAGACCATGTTGAATAGCTACCAAAACACCAGCACACTGTGCAAAACAGTTAGTTCTTGGCCCTGAGTGAGATTTTCGCAGCAGAAACAAAGAACATGCCAGAAACACTAATGAACACTAATATAATTTCATGCCCAGCCAGCTTAAGAAGCCATAATCAGGACCGCTGGATAGAGAGACTAGTGACAACTGAAATAGCAATTTGGGTCCCAGTCCATCTGGGATGATTTTTTTCTTCATTGTAAAATTAATATCTCTAAGCATTTATGTGGCCATTACTAAACTGAAGGCAATGTCTTATTTTTCACAGTATTTTTCATCTTCTCGTTTCCTTTAATCAACTTTTTTCTCCTCACCCCAATTTTGCTTCATCTGATTAGGTGGCAACATGATATACCAAGTAAATAAAGCTAAGAACCTAGAAATCAGTTTGATTTTTCCCTTTCCCTCACTTTCTTCTTGTAATCCACTGGCAATTCCTATTGCCTCTAAACTGTCTCCTCAATCCATCCAACTTTTCTTCGACCTCACTAGTTTATCAAGTCCCTCTCACCTCTCAGGAGGACAGCTAGAAGAGGCTCCTAACAGGTTTCATGAATTCCACACCAGCAGCCCTACAGTAGTTTCCTACAGGCAGCGAGATTTTTTCAAAACATACAATCTTTTCTCATCTCCACACTGCAGTGAGAATTAAATCCAAACTCTTCAACCTCTCAGCTTCAGTATAATCTTGCCCCTGCCTTCCTCTCTCACATTGTCTCCTACCCCTTTCTGCTTTCACTCAACATGCTCCAGAAACAGTGGACTTCTTTCTGCCTTTTTAAGATCCAAGCTTATGTCTGAGTCAGTGTTTCTACACTGGATTTTCCTCCGCTTGGAGTACTCTCTCCTCAGCTGGCTTATTTTTATCATTCAGGTCTCATCTCAAATACCGTATGTTGGTGAAACATTCCTTGGTCTGTTAAGTAGTTCCTTCCAAGATTCTTTCTAACATGCCATTCTTTGTTATTGCCTTCATAGCACTTGCCATTTACCGAATCTAATTAATTTGTTTACCTGATTGAAAAACTCCACAAAAAGGTTGTACTTCATCTATCTTGTTCATTCAAAAATCTAGAACAATATCTGGAGCCTTCAGCATGGAGTGGAAGGCTTTTATGACAACATCTGACAACCATCTATTCAAGTTTCCTGCTCTGCATGTCTGTAGCATTTCTATAATGCTCTCTTATGTACCAAATATATCATATTGGTTGGTGCATCCCCCCAGCCCCAGTGCAATCTTTTCAAGATCAGAAACCTCTTTTTCCTCCTAGCACCTAACAGAGGAATTCTGCACATATAAACTCTTGGTGAACTCCGATAAAGGTGAGCAAAAATGAAGAATTTCAAAAATTGTAGCAGTGTTGTTTTTTCAAAGATAGAACAAAAAAGAAAAAAAAATCATTGAATCAAATAACTTTAAACAATGTTCTAAAAGAAAAAAACAATGTTCTCAATGTTGACAGTTCCCCCCAGAGATTCCATTATTTTGGTAAGGTTGACACAGGTGCCCCTCACTTTTTTCATGGTCTATTATTATTTTCTTCAAACATTTACCTTCCATTATTTCTTAAGATAATGTCTTCTACTAGATTCACCCCCTACATTACAAAGTTTGTTTCTAAAGGACAGAATGAGGCACACATTTAGAAAAAGTAAATTCGTCCCCCAAACTCCAACACAAAAGGACAGAACTTGCAACTTCACAGGATTCTATTCCAACAACTTTACTCTCCCGAAAATGTCCTTTCAACTGCCTTGACAAAACATAAAACTTTTTCATCAACATTCTGCAGGAATAAAATTTCTCTTAATCCCTGAGTAAGGGCTTTGTTCTAGGTAGCCAACTTACATTTGAAAATAAAACGTATTTTATTTTCAAGAACAGCATCTGAAACTTTCAGAAAACACAAAACTGTAAGAAGAAGGTTTCAGGTAAAATGGCACAACATTTCTCCTTCTTGGGAGACTAGTCACCTCAGGAAGTTTACCTGCTACACATTAAGATCTAGGAACGAGGGACTTCCCTGGTGGCACAGTGGTTAAGAATCTGCCTGCCAATGCAGGGGACATGGGTTTGAGCCCTGATTCAGGAAGATCCCACATGCCACGGAGCAACTAAGCCCATGTGCCACAACTACTGAGCCTGCAATCTGGAGCCTGTGAGCCACAGCTACTGAGCCCGCATGCCACAACTACTGAAGGCCGTGCTCTCAAGAGAGAAGAAGCCACCATAATAAGAAGCCCGCACACCGCAACGAAGAGTAGCCCCTGCTCGCCACAACTGGAGAAAGCCCGTGTACAGCAATGAAGACCGAACACAGCCATAAATAAATAAATAAATTTATATTTAAAAAAAAAAAAAAAAAAAAAGATCTAGGAACTGGGCCAAACATTGTGCTACAGTTTAACCTCCTTCCCCTACAACATCTTAGAAAGCAAAAACATGAACCTAATTGGCCCTTACTTTGACTACCTGAATTTTCATTTTCACCTGTATGACACAGAAAATCTGTGCAACCTATTATCAAAAAGACCTATTATTAATAATCACCCACCCTCTCTTAAAGAGAGGCTAATTTTATAACGTGCTGTGCTTTTCTCATCAGGATCTTTTAGGACTCCAGTTTTCCCTACTCCTTAACCATCTGTTGAACTCCCTAGCTTGGGCAAATAATTAAACCTTTCTCTGTCTTGGTTTCTTTATCTTGGAATGCCTAAACGCCTTAGGTCTGCTGTCAGGACTAAATGAGACTGTCTGTATGATGTGCTAAAACACACTGATTAGGCGGGTCCTTAATACGTGTTCCTTTGTCATATTCATTCCTTTCTCTATCAAATAGTACAGAGAATAAAACTGGAAAATGTATGAAAAGAACATTTTCAAAGGTGAAAAATGAGATAACAATGTTAAAGAATAGTAAACTTTAAAACTTCCAATACAGAGGCACTCAAACCTTTCTCAACCCTTCCCTTCAAGATTCTACCTAACTCCTTTCAACCCATGTGAATCATCCCTCCTTCCCATCTCCTTCTTGCCTATTTCTTTCTAACTCTACCCTTTTCACTTTTTATCTTTAAAATCTGATATAAATACACACTGGAAACACACACACACATAACGTTACCAACATCTATAAAACTCATAAATCTAAGTTGAAGATCTTTGTTCTAAGATTTCTCTGATTTCTGAAATCTTGGCACTCCACCTCCATGGCTCTCCAAACTGTGTAGCTTTTGTGTTATGTGGTACTGAAATGTTTTGAGAAGCAGTTGCTAAAATGAAAAGCAACTTCAGAGAGAATAATCAGATGTTGCATTACCCCAAAAGGCAAGAGAGTCTTTATTCCGTAGCCAATTTTGTAATCATCACTTGCCTTTTCAAAGGAACCAAGACTTAAAAGAACACTGAAAGGTATGAGAAGATAGTATAGGCTGCGGTCTCTGGAAACTGCCTAAAGACTAAATATCACATTAACAATTCCAGCCTGTTGTCTGGATACAGCTTAATTCTGTTAATAATGAAAGACCAGAACTTAAGGTCCGTCCGGAATGAGCGTACAGTATTTACTTATTTCCATATAAATGGATATTCCCCAAAACAAAATACCCTACTTAGCAGTCACAGTCTGTCTAAGGGTACCAAAAATCTATTTTAAAATGTTAATATACCATATACCAGAAGAATAAGACTTTATTTTGACTTAAAATTAGTAACAAGAGTCAACAACTACTGAATAAGGAAATGGCAAGCAATGCTCAATCAGAGAACAACTCGGCTTGAGCAAAATTTCTCAGCTGAGTTCTCAGGTTCAAGGATAATCAGGCTACAAGAATTCAACTGGCAACCAAGGAAGTTGCTTCTTTTAGTAAACCCTAAAGTTCCAAATTACAATAGAAGACACTTTATAAAGGATGTGAAAGGAAGGAATAACATTCATTCCACTCTCACCCAAAGGAAATCATATTCCCATCTATGAAAAGGTTAAGAATTCAGGCTCTGAAGTCAGAGACCTGATTCTGCAGCCTGGCTCTGACACCACTCACCCCAGCCATCCACCTCTCCGCTACCATTTTATTGATGAAAATCAGTCCCAAAAAAGATAAGTGCCATAGATACAATAAAAATACTGTTTGAGAGGATTGTTATGGGGATTACAGAAATAGGAACTATCAAAGTAAAAACATATTTTTACTTTTTTATTTACAATGTATTATTTTTTTTTTTTAACATCTTTATTGGGGTATAATTGCTTTACAATGGTGTGTTAGTTTCTGCTTTATAACAAAGTGAATCAGCTATACATATACATATGTTCCCATATGTCTTCCCTCTTGCGTCTCCCTCCCTCCCACTCTCCCCATCCCACCCTTCCAGGCTGTCACAAAGCACCGAGCTAATATCCCTGTGCCTTGTGGCTGCTTCCCCCCAGCTATCTACCTTACTACGTTTGTTAGTGTGTATATGTCCATGACTCTCTCTCGCCCTGTCAAAACTCACCCCTCCCCCTCCCCATACCCTCAAGTCCGTTCTCCAGTAGGTCTGCGTCTTTATTCCTATCTTACCCCTAGGTTCTTCATGACATTTTTTTCCCTTAAATTCCATATATATGTGTTAGCATACGGTATTTGTCTTTTTCTTTCTGATTTACTTCACTCTGTATGACAGACTCTAGGTCTATCCATCTCATTACAAATAGCTCAATTTCATTTCTTTTTAAGGCTGAGTAATATTCCATTGTGTATATGTGCCACATCTTCTTTATCCATTCATCCGATGATGGGCGCTTAGGTTGTTTCCATGTCCTGGCTATTGTAAATAGAGCTGCAATGAACATTTTGGTACATGACTCTTTTTGAATTTTGGTTTTCTCAGGGTATATGCCAAGTAGTGGGATTGCTGGGTCATATGGTAATTCTATTTGTAGTTTTTTAAGGAACCTCCATACTGTTCTCCACAGTGGCTGAACCAATTCACATTCCCACCAGCAGTGCAAGAGTGTCCCCTTTTCTCCACACCCTCTCCAGCATTTATTGTTTCTAGATTTTTTTTTTTTTAATTTATTTATTCATTTATTTATTTTTGGCTGTGTTGGGTCTTCGTTTCTGTGCGAGGGCTTTCTCTAGTTGTGGCAAGCGGGGGCCACTCTTCATCGCGGTGCGCGGGCCTCTCACTGTCGCGGCCTCTCTTGCTGCAGAGCACAGGCTCCATACGCGCAGAGCTCAGTATTTGTAGCTCACGGGCCCAGCTGCTCCGTGGCACGTGGGATCTTCCCAGACCAGGGCTTGAACCCATGTCCCCTGCATTGGCAGGCAGACTCTCAACCACTGCGCCACCAGGGAAGCCCGTTTCTAGATTTTTTGATGATGGCCATTCTGACTGGTGTGAGATGATATCTCATTGTAGTTTTGATTTGCATTTCTCTAATGATTAATGATGTTGAGCATTCTTTCATGTGTTTGTTGGCATTCTGTATATCTTCTTTGGAGGAATGTCTATTTAGGTCTTCTGCCCATTTTTGGATGGGGTTGTTTGTTTTTTTGTTACTGAGCTGCATGAGCTGCTTGTAAATTTTGGAGATTAATCCTTTGTCAGTTGCTTCATTTGCAAATGTTTTCTCCCATTCTGAGGGTTGTCTTTTGGTCTTGGTTATGGTTTCCTTTGCTGTGCAAAAGCTTTGAAGTTTCATTAGGTCCCATTTGTTTATTTTTGTTTTTATTTCCATTACTCTAGGAGGTGGGTCAGAAAGGATCTTGCTGTGATTTATGTCATAGAGTGTTCTTCCTATGTTTTCTTCTAAGAGTTTGATAGTTTCTGGCCTTACATTTAGATCTTTAATCCATTTTGAGCTTATTTTTGTGTATGGTGTTAGGGAGTGATCTAATCTCATACTTTTACATGTACCTGTCCAGTTTTCCCAGCACCATTTATTGAAGAGGCTGTCCTTTCTCCACTGTACATTCCTGCCTCCTTTATCAAAGATAAGGTGTCCATATGTGCGTGGGTTTATCTCTGGGCTTTCTATCCTGTTCCACTGATCTATCTTTCTGTTTTTGTGCCAGTACCATACTGTCTTGATTACTGTTGCTTTGTAATATAGTCTGAAGTCAGGGAGCCTTATTCCTCCAGCTCCTTTTTTCGTTCTCAAGATTGCTTTGGCTATTCGGGGTCTTTTGTGTTTCCATACAAATTGCGAAATTTTTTGTTCTAGTTCTGTGAAAAATGCCAGTGGTAGTTTGATAGGGATTGCATTGAATCTGTAGATTGCTTTGGGTAGTAGAGTCATTTTCACAATGTTGATTCTTCCCATCCAAGAACATGGTATATCTCTCCATCTATTTGTATCATCTTTAATTTCTTTCATCAGTGTCTTATAATTTTCTGCATACAGGTCTTTCGTATCCTTAGGTAGGTTTATTCCTAGATATTTTATTCTTTTTGTTGCAATGGTAAATGGGAGTGTTTTCTTGATTTCACTTTCAGATTTTTCATCATTAGTATATAGGAATGCCAGAGATTTCTGTGCATTAATTTTGTATCCTGCTACTTTACCAAATTCATTGATTAGCTCTAGTAGTTTTCTGGTAGCATCTTTAGGATTCTCTATGTATAGTATCATGTCATCTGCAAACAGTGACAGCTTTACTTCTTCTTTTCCGATTTGGATTCCTTTTATTTCCTTTTCTTCTCTGATTGCTGTGGCTAAAACTTCCAAAACTATGTTGAATAAGAGTGGTGAGAGTGGGCAACCTTGTCTTGTTCCTGATCTTAGTGGAAATGCTTTCAGTTTTTCACCATTGAGGATGATGTTTGCTGTGGGCTTGTCATATATGGCTTTTATTATGTTTAGGAAAGTTCCCTCTATGCCTACTTCCTGGAGGGTTTTTATCATAAATGGGTGTTGAATTTTGTCGAAAGCTTTCTCTGCATCTATTGAGATGATCATATGGTTTTTCTCCTTCAATTTGTTAATATGGTTTATCACATTGATAGATTTGCGTATATTGAAGAATCCCTGCATTCCTGGAATAAACCCCACTTGATCATGGTGTATGATCCTTTTAATGTGCTGTTGGATTCTGTTTGCTAGTATTTTGTTGAGGATTTTTGCATCTATGTTCATCAGTGATATTGGCCTGTAGTTTTCTTTCTTTGTGACATCCTTGTCTGGTTTTGGTATCAAGGTGATGGTGGCCTCGTAGAAGGAATTTGGGAGTGTTCCTCCCTCTGCTATATTTTGGAAGAGTTCGAGAAGGATAGGTGTTAGCTCTTCTCTAAACGTTTGATAGAATTCACCTGTGAAGCCATCTGGTCCTGGGCTTTTGTTTGTTGGAAGATTTTTAATCACAGTTTCAATTTCAGTGCTTGTGATTGGTCTGTTCATATTTTCTATTTCTTCCTGATTCAGTCTTGGCAGGTTGTGCATTTCTAAGAATTTGTCCATTTCTTCCAGATTGTCCATTTTATTGGCATAGAGTTGCTTGTAGTAATCTCTCATGATTTTTTTTATTTCTGCAGTGTCAGTTGTTACTTCTCCTTTTTCATTTCTAATTCTATTGATTTGAGTCTTCTCCCTTTTTTTCTTGATGAGTCTGGCTAGTGGTTTATCTATTTTGTTTATCTTCTCAAAGAACCAGCTTTTAGTTTTATTGACCTTTGCTATTGTTTCCTTCATTTCTTTTTCATTTATTTCTGATCTGATTTTTATGATTTCTTTCCTTCTGCTAGCTTTGGGGTTTTTTTGTTCTTCTTTCTCTAATTGCTTGAGGTGCAAGGTTAGGTTGTTTATTCGAGATGTTTCCTGCTTCTTAAGGTGGGCTTGTATTGCTATAAACTTCCCCCTTAGAACTGCTTTTGCTGCATCCCATAGGTTTTGGGTCGTTGTGTCTCCATTGTCATTTGTTTCTAGGTATTTTTTGATTTCCCCTTTGATTTCTTCAGTGATCACTTCATTATTAAGTAGTGTATTGTTTAGCCTCCATGTGTTTGTATTTTTTACAGATCTTTTCCTGTAATTGATATCTAGTCTCATGGCGTTGTGGTCGGAAAAGATACTTGATACAATTTCAGTTTTCTTAAATTTACCAAGGCTTGATTTGTGACCCAAGATATGATCTATCCTGGAGAATGTTCCATGAGCACTTGAGAAAAATGTGTATTCTGTTGTTTTTGGATGGAGTGTCCTATAAATATCAATTAAGTCCATCTTGTTTAATGTATCATTTAAAGCTTGTGTTTCCTTATTTATTTTCATTTTGGATGATCTGTCCATGGGTGAAAGTGGGGTGTTAAAGTCCCCTACTATGAATGTGTTACTGTTGATCTCCCCTTTTATGGTTGTTAGTATTTGCCTTATGTATTGAGGTGCTCCTATGTTGGGTGCATAAATATTTACAATTGTTATATCTTCTTCTTGGATCGATCCCTTGATCATTATGTAGTGTCCTTCTTTGTCCCTTTTAATAGTCCTTATTTTAAAGTCTATTTTGTCTGATATGAGAATTGCTACTCCAGCTTTCTTTTGGTTTCCATTTGCATGGAATATCTTTTTCCATCCCCTTACTTTCAGTCTGTATGTGTCTCTAGTTCTGAAGTGGGTCTCTTGTAGACAGCATATATAAGGGTCTTGTTTTTGTATCCATTCAGCCAATCTGTGTCTTTTGGTGGGAGCATTTAGTCCATTTACATTTAAGGTAATTATCGATATGTATGTTCCTATTTCCATTTTATATATTGTTTTGGGTTCGCTACTATAGGTCATTTCCTTCTCTTGTGTTTCGTGTCTAGAGAAGTTCCTTTAGCATTTGTTGTAAAGCTGGTTTGGTGGTGCTGAACTCTCTCAGCTTTTGCTTGTCTGTAAAGGTTTTAATTTCTCCATCAAATGTGAATGAGATCCTTGCTGGGTAGAGTAGTCTTGGTTGCAGGCTATTCTCCTTCATCACTTTCAGTATGTCCTGCCACTCCCTTCTGGCTTGTAGGGTTTCTGCTGAGAGATCAGCTGTTAACCTTATGGGGATTCCCTTGTGTGTTATTTGTTGTTTTTCCCTTGCTGCTTTTAATATGCTTTCTTTGTATTTAATTTTTGACAGTTTGATTAATATGTGTCTTGGCGTGTTTCTCCTTGTATTTATCCTGTATGGGACCCTCTGTGCTTCCTGGACTTGATTAACTATTTCCTTTCCCATATTAGGGAAGTTTTCAACTATAATCTCTTCAAATATTTTCTCAGTCCCTTTCTTTCTTTCTTCTTCTTCTGGAACCCCTATAATTCAAATGTTGGTGCGTTTCATGTTGTCCCAGAGGTCTCTGAGACTGTCCTCAGTTCTTTTCATTCTTTTTTCTTTATTCTGCTCTGCAGTAGTTATTTCCACTACTTTATCTTCCAGGTCACTTATCCGTTCTTCTGCCTCAGTTATTCTGCTATTGATCCTATCTAGAGTGATTTTAATTTCATTTATTGCATTGTTCATCGTTGCTTGTTTCATCTTTAGTTCTTGTAGGTCCTTGTTAACTGTTTCTTGCATTTTGTCCATTCTACTTCCAAGATTTCGGATCATCCTCACTATCATTATTCTGAATTATTTTTCAGGTAGATTGCCTATTTCCTCTTCATTTGTTAGGTCTGGTGGGTTTTTATCTTGCTCCTTCATCTGCTGTGTGTTTTTCTGTCTTCTCATTTTGCTTATCTTACTGTGTTTGGGGTCTCCTTTTTGCAGGCTGCACTTTCGTAGTTCCCGTTGTTTTTGATGTCTGTCTCCAGTGGCTAAGGTTGTTTCAGTGGGTTGTGTAGGCTTCCTGGTGGAGCGGACTAGTGCCTGTGTTGTGCTGGATGAGGCTGGATCTTGTCTCTCTAGTGGGCAGGTTCACGTCTGGTGGTGTGTTTTGGGGTGTCTGTGGCCTTATTATGATTTTAGGCAGCCTCTCTGCTAATGGGTGGGGTTGTGTTCCTGTTTTGCTAGTTGTTTGGCATAGGTTGTCCAGCACTGTGGCTTGCTGGTCGTTGAGTGAAGCTGGGTGCTGGTGTTAAGATGGAGGTCTCTGGGATATTTCCACCGTTTAATATTATGTGGAGCTGGGAGGTCTCTTGTTGACCAGTGTCCTGAAGTTGGCTCTCCTACCTCAGAGGCAGAGCCCTGACTCCTGGCTGGAGCACCAAGAGCCTTTCATCCACACAGCTCAGAATAAAAGGGAGAAAAAGTAGGGAGAATTAGTAGAAGTATGAGTAAAGAAAGAAGGAAAGGAGGAAAGGAAGGAAGGAAGAAAGAAGCAAAGAAGGAAAGAAAGGAGGGAGGGAGGGAGGGAGGGAGGAAGGAAGGAAGGAGGGAAAGAAGGAAAAAAGACAGAAAGAAAGATGATACAGTAAAAATAAAATAAAGTATAATATAGTTATTGAATTAAAAAATATTTAGTAAAAAAAAAAGGGACGGATAGAACCTTAGGACAAATGTTGGAAGCAAAGCTATACAGAGAAAATCTTACACAGAAGCATACACATACACCTTCACAAAAAGAGGTAAAGGGGGAAAAATCATAAATCCTGCTCCCTGAGACCACCTCCTCAATTTGGGGTGATTCGTTGTCTAAAGGAGGGAAGGAAGGAAGGAAAGAAAGAAAGAACGAAGGTAAAGTATAATAAAGTTATCACAATTAAACTTAATTATTAAGAAAAAGAATTTTTTTAAAAAAAGTCATGGACGGATAGAGCCCTAGGACAAATGGTGGAAGCAAGAGTATACAGACAGGATCTCACACAGAAGCATACACGTACACATTCACAAAAAGAGGAAAAGGGAAAAAAATCATAGATCTCGCTCCTATATTCCACCTCTTCAATTTGGGATCATTCCTTGTCTATTCAGGTATTCCACAGATGCAGGGAATATCAAGTTGATTGTGGAGCTTTAATCCGCTGCTTCTGTGGCTGCTGGGAGAGCTTTCTCTTCTTTGTTCTCACAGCTCACAGGAGCTCAGCTTTGGATTTGGCCCTGCCTCTGCGTGTAGGTCGCTGGAGGGCGTCTGTTTTTTCGCTCAGACAGGACGGGGTTAAAGGAGCCGCTGATTCGGGGCCTCCGGCTCACTCAGGCCGGGGGTTGGGGGATGGGGGTAGGAGGGGCACTACGTGCGGGGCGGGCCTGCAACTGCAGAGGCAGCGTGACGTTGCGGCAGAGGCCGGCGTGATGTTGCACCAGCCTGAGACCCGCCGTGCGTACTCCCGGGGAAGTTGTCCCTGGATCCCGGGAACCTGGCAGTGGCGGGCTGCACAGGCTCCGCGGAAGAGGGGTGTGGAGAGTGACCTGTGCTCGCACACAGGCCCCTTGGTGGCGGCAGCAGCAGCCTTAGCGTCTCCCGCCCGTCTCTGGGGTCCGCGGTTTTAGCCGCGGCTCGCGCCCGTCTCTGGGGTTTGCGCTTTCAGCCGCGGCTCGCGCCCGTCTCGGGGGCTCGCGCCCTCAGCCGCGGCTCGCGCCCGTCTCTGGGGTTCGCGCTTTTAGCCGCGGCTCGCGCCCGTCTCTGGAGTTCCTTTAAGCAGCGCTCTTAAACCCCTCTCCTCGCGCACCAGGAAACAAAGAGGGAAGAAAAAGTCTCTTGCCTCTTCGGCCGGTGCAGGCTTTTCCCCGAACTCCCTCCCGACTAGTCGTGGTGCACTAACCCCTTCAGGCTATGTTCAAGCCGCCAACCCCAGTCCTCTCCCTGAGCTCCGTCCAAAACCAAAACCCGAGCCTCAGCTCGCAGCCCCGCCCGCCCCGGAGTGTGAGCAGACAAGCCACTCGGGCTGGTGAGTGCCGGTGAGCACCGATCGTCTGTGCAGGAATCTCCCCGCTTTGCCCTCCGCACCCGTCGCTGTGCACTACTCCGCGGTCCCGAAACTCCCCCCTCCGCCTCCCGCAGTCTCCGCCCGCGGAGGGGCTTCCTAGTGTGTGGAAACTTTTCCTCCTTCACAGCTCCCTCCCACTGGTGCAGGTGCCGTCCTTATTCTTTTTTCTCTGTTTTTTCTTTTGCCCTACCCAGTTACGTGGGGAGTTTCTTGCCTTTTGGGAGGTCTGAGGTCTTCTGCCAGCCTTCAGTAGGAGTTCTGTAGGAGTTGTTCCACGTGTGGATGTATTTCTGGTGTATCCGTGGGGAGGAAGGTGATCTCCGCGTCTTACTCTTCCGCCATCTTCAAGGTCCCCCCTCCCGGGCTGGCTTTTCAGTGGTAGTGCCCAAGATTACTCTTTCCTGCTTTTGCGCTTGACGCCCTCCTTCGCGGATGACGGCGAGCTCGTCCACCATGTTCGAGGTCTACAATGTATTATTTAAACAGAAAATCTGCCTGCTTGTTTTTGAAAACAGTGCCTGCCTTAGGAGGCATAAGACAAAGTGTAAAACAAGCAAAAGGGAATGAGAACACAGAACATGAGAGAAAAGTGAGAAATCGAATATAGACAAATAAAGAAAAGAGTCCAAGTGAGGTGAGAAAAAGAGAAGAAAGAAGTGCTTACGCTTTAAATGTAAAATTTGGAAAGACAAGAGAAAAGAGGCACGAACGCAGTGGTAGAAAAAACTAGGGTTACATTTATTTTCTGTCTTCCCAAGGCACTTCATAAACCATCCAAATATGATAAAAGAAACTGAAGTTCCAGGGAACAAAAAAGCAAAAGAGAATGATAGCATCACCTCAAATGCAGAGATTGTTGCTTTTGGTCACAAGACGATTAGTCTTCTATAATTCAAGGATGTGATATAAAATTTTTTGAAACTACAAGGCCCTTTTGAAGTCTCCTGAGGCTACATTAATTTAAGATAGCTCTAGTGGAATTAGTCCTTCCCAATACTAGAACAAAGCATAATACTGTTCTCCAGGATAAGCTATTCCATCTCCAATGCTACCAATCCAGCTGCTATTAAAAGAAAAAAGAAAAAAAAAAAAAGGAAAAAAGCCCCACCAAAACACACCTGGTCAACTGTAAACTGCCGTATTGGTCAATGATGAGGAAAGGAAGAACAGGCAAATACTTCTCTGACTGCTGAAATACGATTAATTCAACTTCCTCTTAGCAAATATAATCACCCAAGGATATTCTTCCAACAAAACATTCCTTTTAAACATAACCAGAAAAATTGCATGATGCAAGTGAACAAGTGACCTCCACTCCAACAGTGCTCTTGTTGCCCTAAGAGCAAATAAGGACTGTATTTTGTTTTCATAAATGTTAACTGAAGGCTCAATGAGTGAACACAAACATTGAGAAATTGTAGAGTTTCAGTTCCCATGCTAACTTTTTAAAGCTTCCCTCTGGGATGTACTGTCGAAGCTAAAATAGAAAATAGTTTCAGCCAAAACAAGTAACAGTAGGAACTCTGACCAACAATCAAGCACAGGTGTTGCCCAAACCACCATCCCCGCCCCCCCTCAAAAGGAGAATGTGGAGAAGGGAAGAGGGAAATTTCAATAACTTCAAAATTTTGACTCAATCTACTATTGAGATGTACTTTCAGGATTTCAGTAATATTCATAAGATAAGTGGAAACACCTTAGGCACACAGAAGAGGATCAAGTTCTTCTCCCTTGAGGATAACCAGAAGCAGGGATAGGTCTCCAACATTTTTTCCATCTAACTATAAAATTACCAAATATCTCCCTAAGAACTGTTTACATAACTTTAAAAAAAAAAAGTAATTACTTTTAAATGATCCTACAAGTAGTGACTAAACTCTGCAAGTATCATGAACTGGCAGTGACACTCCAATCATGGTGTTACACATCCACTAGATGTAACCAAGTGTATGCACAGACGCAGATAATACCATACACTTCATCTGGTACTCAGAATCCTCACAAGTATGGTGCATATAAACCTTGTGTTACTCATCTGCCATGAATCACCAGCATGAACTCATAGTTCACAATTCATAATGATACAACATGCTTTTTTGCCTTGTTTTACCCCTCTTTTTGTTTAGAAGGCTTGTGGTCTCTTTTTCTCCCCTGTGGAGCCTAATTCCTACCTTCTCTAGGAATTCCTATGATTGAACATATACCTTTGTAAGTAATTAACAAATTTTATATTTCCTACCTTGGAGTTTATAATATACAGAATTTTCCAAACTCATTAGTAAACTTCTTAAAGTTAAACTTCTACTGCCTCTGATTCTGTACAGTGATCTACACATAGCAGATGATGTGGTACACATAGTACCATGATGATGGAGGCTAACTGGATTATATTAATGGAACTATTTAAAACAGTAAAAATATCTTATTTAAATCATCCAACATTCCAGTGAGAAAGATACTGAATATGTAAAGTGCTTAATGTTACACAGAAGAGTGTGGGGTTTAGAAAAGTAACTTAACTTGTTCAGAACTCAATCCAAGTCTAACACTAAAACCATCTTCTTTAGCCTCTATATTATACTGCCTATCAAAGAGGATAAGAAGAAGTTCAGTTTACAAAGGTAACACATAATTTAAAATTTTTTAATTGCTTGGAAAACCTAGTGAAATGTATTTAAAATGCTCTAACAAATACCATTTCAGTACTTTTCCTTCATGGGGCTTGTCTACATGGATGAAGTATCACAAAAATAATCAAAGGGTCAAAAAATATATGTCAAAACAAATCTCTGCCTCCTTAAAAAAGAGGTTGGCTGTGAGACTGTATAATGAGGTCCTTTATCTCAGAAAAAGGAAAGGATGTGATATGAAGAAAGATCTGTGATCTGAAGCATGAGAGTTATATATAGCTGAAGAGAAGAAGATCGTTTAGGACAGTAGAAACAGCTTGCGTGAAGGACCTGGAGGACGGCAGAGTATAATGAATAAGAGAGACTGAAAGTTTGGCTGGGTAGGAGAAAATGGGGGAGATGAAGATGGAGTTGAAGGAAGTGAACAGCCCAAGAAGGCCTTATAAACAAAATGAGGACTTTTGCCTTTATCTTAACTGTTACAGAAAGACATAGAGAAGAGTTAAGCTGGGGCAAGCAGAGGTTGCTGTCCTAAATCAGATTTACATTTTGGAAAATCACTCTGGCTATAGTGTAGAGACCAGTTAGGAAATAGTTACAGCATCCCCGAAGAGAACCCCGTATTTAATTATGATAGTAGATGGTAAAGATAATGTGAAGCAACCATCCAAAACCTATATAAGAGGTAAAAATCGACAAGAATTGGTGTTGCATGAGAAACAGAAGTGAAGAAGAGACAGGGGTCCATAATGTACAACTATGTTTCTTGCTCAAATACCCAAATAAACAGTAGTGCAATTTCCTGAGTCTTGGCACACCAGACAGAGATCATTTTAGGGGGAAAGTTCAGTTCAAGACTTGTAAACAACAGAAGCTACTATATCATTTTCAGCAAAAAAGAAACCCATTAAAGAACATTAGAAAGCCCAGACAATGACCAAAATATACCCCAGGACCTCTTTAATGGAGACCCATGGTTCAGTGCAAACAACACTCCTCCCAACACCCAGGCTGAGTCCTATACATTGCTGGCCATGGATGTCCATGCTTCTACTCTCTGCAGAAGAAAACCTCATGGTGCCTCCTTTCTGTAGCCAATAGCTGACTAATCAAACCTCCTTTGGGTAGTCTGAATGGTGGAGATTTGGTCACCTATCAATACCCTAGCTATAAGGATGGCTTAAAGGTGTTGGATTTCTTTCTGAAGCCATGAGAATTCATAAGGCAAGAAATTCACCAAATATAAGAAAGGCTGCCAAAAAGAATAATAAATATCATCTAAGGAAGAAGGAGCATTAATTTTGTTGAAACATACAAGAGAAGATGTCAAGTAGGCAATTGGATATATGATTCTGTATCTTAGAGGAAAGATCTTAGCTATAAACACATTTGTGAATTATCTGCACTTATATTTACACATGTAAGTAAACTCCATAACCTCCTGTGTTTTTTGCTTTTTATAAACTTTTCAACAAAATCTTAAATATTTTATAAACATGATACTACAGAGTAAAGTTAATCCAATTAGTGTCACGCCACATATTATTATGGAACACGGAACATAACAATCTGATTGCAAACCTTTTTATCACTAATATTAATAGAAATACTTCAGAAGACAAGAGAGAAATTCATTCTAAACCACTAACTTATATGGCTATCTCTGATAACTACGAATGTTCTTACCATCTTTTACCAAAATGTTATTTCAATAGTGATTAGCCATTTCAGTGATTTCCAAGACCTCACAACAGATTTTGTCTGCAGCTGGAAGAAAGCGACTTAATCTTGCACTCACAAGCACACATAACTAGTTTGGGTATCTCGAGTATATTCACCTCTTGACCTTCACTAAACACATCTTTGAATCTGAACAGTTGTCTCCTGATTTATTTTTTTCAAATACAAAACCAAAATTCCCTGTTGAGTGTGTTGTATATTTATCCTGAGCAGCATTCATTTTAAAAGACAATGCGCTCTGGGGAAGAAAAAACTGACAAGATGCTAAAACTGACAAACCTATCTAGAGAGGGAAAATTGGAACTAATTGTGATTGAAACACCATTGTGATTATCCTCTCCACAGTAGTTTTGGCCTAAAATTGCTTCCTGGAACACAGAAAAGCACATAAATGTCCTTCTACACCTGAAAAAATGAAAATAAATAAATAAATGAGACTCAAACAAGTTTATGGATATACTAGCTGCAGCGACATCTGCTGAACGAAGAAATTCACGCTGATATCAACATTGGGCTTCCACAAAGGACACAGGGCTCAGGACTTCCCTTAGATTTAGAAAAGGTCCCACGAGGGACACCAGTCTTACCACAGGGACTCAGATTCTTCTTTTACAGGTAGAAATGGCCTCAGGATCAAGTTCCTTAAGGTAGTAATGGAAAGAATGGTTCCACCCACCTTGCTAGGTACCCAGCATCATAGGTAGGATGAAATCCAAAGGTCAAAATTACTACCCTAAGCCCCGTCCAATACGAAACAAGATAAAAAGGGTGGTGGTGAGAGAGATGTGAACTGTTAAGGAGGTGAGCAAAGGAGAGAGGCAGATGCCTGAGGAATCTAGTTCTCAGACCAACTACATAGATTTGCTCAGATGAGCTGCAAGAAGGATAAGATTTCTCCAGTGGATACAATTTCCTCCTAAAATTAGTCATTTTGTCTAAGTATAAACTATTTCTGGGTTCTCTATCAAATCAGTAAAAATAACTAAGAGTTCATTGGTCTGAACGGTCAGAGTAAACCCATGTGTCTCATAACATAAATACATAAATAACATAAATCTCATAACATAAATACAGAACCAGATAGGGTTTCAAGACTTTCTCTGTTGATAAACATCTGTTTCAAGCACCAGTCTCGGTATGCCAATCACATAAGGAATTCCCTCATTCTAGCAGACCCAGCAACTGAGTAAGCATTATTACTTTTACTTTAGCAAACTTCAAATGTGCAAGAAAGCATGGTCTGTTAAATCCCTACGGGCAGGAAACCATTTAGGACTAAACCCCTAACTCAGTGTTTCTCAAACCTGAGTAAAATACTAACCTTTAAAAAGGAAAACTTTCTCACAGGCCTCAGTGTTAAACTATGCACAGATAATCTCTGAGCATTAACTTATTATAACAAGAGTTTTTATTATCATACTCTTATCCATACAAATGTAAAAATCAATAAAATTAAAACTAATTTAATGTAATAAATGATGTTTTGCAGAATCAATATTGCAAATATTACATTTAACAGTGAAAACGTGTATATGTTTTTGTATAATTACATTTCACTTTTGGATTTGATTCTTCTTTTGATTTTGATCACAATGAAACACCATTTCAGTCAGTGTTATTATATCTTTGTTATTTTTGTTTGATAGTGATTTATAGCCCCTGATTCATGTTTCTGTTGGGTCAATAATTTAACAATGCATCCCAAAATACAATAGTAGAAAAAACTTAAAGCCATGTATAACCATTTCTTTTCTGATTATTTACTATATTTATTGTTAATGAACTTTTTTCAAGCTAATATATACAAACTCAGGACCTACACAATATATACGGTAAAAAATAGTATGATATCAGCTAATATAAATGGCACAGTTTACTATAAGTTTCTCACACTTATGGTACGTATTATCTGCCACATAGTAGCTAAACGCTCCCATCACTTTTCTCTGTGTGAACCTTCTGTGTGTTAAACCTTCATTTGTGCCCTAAACTATGATGCAATTTGTACTTTCCCTTAGCAAAGATATAACATCAACACAAATGCAAATAATGCCTTTGAATTATTTCTTAATCATCTGCATCATCTTAAATATGTATAATATTAATTTTAGACTTAAAAAATCCCTTACAATTTTTAAAACTTTCATACAACTCAGAGAATGTACCTATAGATTGTAGTTTGAGAAGCACTGCCCTAGCTCAGTTAATAATAAACTCAGCCTCAAGGAAGATTTATCATTTACAATACAGATAGCTGTAAATGTAAATTTATCATTTACAATACAGATATCTGAAAGTTAAAGTTTCTTTAACTTTTCTAAAGAAAAACATTTTTCAAAAGGTATTCAGAGGGATTCACCCCCTTAAAGTAAGAACCACCACTTTATGTTCTATGGTTTCCTCTTTGCCCGCAGCTTTAGAATTTAATACTAGGAAAGGCTTTGCTTCCCCTGAAAGTAGTAAAAACTAAATAGCTAATTATGTATTTTCTTTTAAAGTTGGTGCCAGGAAGTTTGCATCTAATTTGAAGTTCAGCTAGAACAGCAATGTAGGCCTTAGTGGCTGGAAAATTTAGCTTTATTGGCTGTGAACTTGATTTTATAATCATATTTGCTTTCTTGCATAGCAGGAGTCTTTTCTCCTTATTTATCTTGGCCATTTGGGTAATTATCTTAGAGGTAAGTCACCTCTAGTTATCTGTGTAACAATGAAAGTTATATGAAAGTATATAAATTAAATAATGAATGATTAGTAAATGAAGACAACCCTGACTTGTTACTAAGGTCAAGTTTTCCATACATGCCTATACCACTTTGCCAAAAGCCCAAAAGCCAATTCTACATAAAACTGTGACTGGAGAAGACAGTCAATTGTGACTGCCTGCTAAGCTAAATCTAAGAAGTAAAACCATCTACTGGTTATTTATCTCAATATTAAAACTGAACATAGTTACGTCAAGAAAAAAATGTGCATCGTGTAGTTATACCTCTGTCCCAACGCCACCTCATCTTCCTTGAATAGCAGTGTGCTGGCTGTAGAACAGAGTATTATAAATTGCATTAAAATGTATTATAAATTGTATTAAAATGTATTATAAATTGTAAATGGATCCCCACTTAAAGCAAAGCAGAAAATCCAAATTCAGAACAAAATTTAAATGATAGGACTACAGTAAAAAGTTGTAACAAATTCAAAGAAGATTTTGAAAAATCATCTTTTTAACAAGTTCATTCTAGCGAATTTTCAAAGAAGAAATCTCTTGATTAGAAGAAATCTTTCTTATCTTCAAAAGCACAGCTTACAAAACCTACATCAATCATCATTTTGATTAGTAAAAATTCACAAAGATTCCTTTTAAAATCAGAAAGGCGAGAAAGATGTCCCCTATCTTCCTAAAGAACATTGTTCTGGATATCTGAACAACATTGTAAGACAGATACTATAAATGTCTATATAAAACACTTTTTAAAAGTCAATAGATAGGGGCTTCCCTGGTGGTGCAGTGGTTAAGAATCTGCCTGCCAATGTAGGGGACACGGGTTCGAGCCCTGGTCCAGGAAGATCCCACATGCCGCGGAGCAACTAAGCCCATGCACCACAACTACTGAGCCTATGCTCTAGAGCCCGCAAGCCATAACTACTGAGCCTGCTTGCCAGAACTACTGAAGCCCATGTGCCTAGAGCCCATGCTCTGCAACAAGAGAAGCCACAGCAATGAGAAGCCCGTGCACCACAATGAAGAGTAGCCCCTGCTCACTGCAACTAGAGAAAGCCTGTGCACAACAATGAAGACCCAACGCAGCTAAAACTAAATTAATAAATAATTTTTTTAATCAATAGATATTTTGTTATCATTAATGAAAGTCATACAAGGTTTTCTAACACTTAAATAATAAAAGTAAAATAAAGAAATAGAAGATGACCTAATTCACATAAAAGGTTATTTCATATAAGCTATCTCTATAGTACAGTAAAACTTCCATTAACAAATTCCCTTACAAACTTTTAAATAGAAATTCAGCTGTTAAATGCTTTATCCAAAAACATTTCATAAATTTATGTGAAACAGAGTTGTTTGCATTTTTAGCTGCTTAACAAAATATACAAGGGCAAAGTTCTTATTTCTCCCAAGTCCAGTTGAAATAAACAGTACAGATCTTAAACTAAGAAACATCTGCAATGTTGTCTATTTTTCTAAGCACATAGTTAAGAGAATGAACTCTGAAGTCAGATCAAACTTGGTTCAAATCCTGGCTCTATTGCTTAAAAGTTAAGTGATTTTCACAACTTGCTTCCCCTTCTAGAGAACTGGGTTCCTTATCAGCAAAAGAGAGTTAACACCACTTGCTTTATAGAAATTTTGGGAGGCATACATGGAATAGATTTATCCCTTTAAATGTTTCAAATATTGCATAGAAAAAACACCAACAAGAAATTTCTACGCTTTGGTTTCTTACGTCAAAAATCCTTCATCGGGCTTCCCTGGTGGCGCAGTGGTTGGGAAGCCGCCTGCCGATGCGGGGGGCGCGGGTTCGTGCCCCGGTCCGGGAGGATCCCGCGTGCCGCGGAGCGGCTGGGCGCGTGAGCCGTGGCCGCTGGGCCTGCGCGTCCGGAGCCTGTGCTCCGCAGCGAGAGAGGCCGCAACGGTGAGACGCCCGCGTACCACAAAAAAAAAAAAAAAAAAATCCTTCATCACTCTTCTCACCACCTGTCAAAAAAAGCCAAAATCCCTCATATTGATTCTTTGTTATGATCAAGTCAGCAACTGTATTCTGATCAACAGTACCAGGGTGAATATTTCTCTTATGCCATCCTCTCTGCATCCACTGAGGGTGCTCCCTCTCTCAGAAACCCTCCTATCACCACTCAGCCAAAGAAATCACACTCATCTTTCAAAAATAAACTCAAGTTACATCGGGATCCTTATCCTGAATTCGCTAACAATTGGAGATCTGTGTTTACCAAAATATTGTAAAACATAAGATGATACAGCACAATGTAGGACATATGCAACCAGGCTCAACAAAATGAAACTATGATTATTCTCAGTCTTGCTTTCACTCTCTACAATCACCCCTCATTTCTAAGGAGGACTTTTGTTTGTATTCCTCAGTTTTTGTCATACCCCTGTTGACAGAGAGAATAAATGGGGAAAATTTTTAAATTAATCTAGAGAAACTATACATTTATTTAACAAAAGGCAGAAAGTTATCTGCGGAACAGAAAACACTGACCCTGAATGTAAAAGGTAGGTTTCCAAATACAAAGCCAATATAAAGATTTTTTTTTACAAAGATGCACAAAATTAGAGCCAAAATTAGTGATGTGGACCTTGGAGAAGCCATATAAAGAGGTTTTATAAAAGCAGTTTTTCCATTTATCATGATATGTATCATACACACAAACACAAATACATTGATACATACACATAAATCTGCAGGAGTCTTCAGTGAATGCATGCATGCTATTTTAAATGCTTTTTGATACTGAATATATGCTTCTCTTTGATGTGACACCAAAGGGAATTGAGCCTTCAGGTACGGACAAGAAGGTACATTTTTGTTCCCATTATATACATGAAACACTTAACTTTGAGACTGGCACAAAGGAAGTATCGAGTGGACGGTAGCTGCTTTCATCCTGTTGTCTATTCCTTAATTATTTTGTGTGTGTCCGCCATCTCCTCAAGAAAACAAGTCATCTTGCTGATGACAATACCCTACACTGCTTCAAGCCACAGCATCCAGCACTGTACTAAAGAAGGGGTCAAGAATCGGTAAGTATTGGCTAATTTAATCACTGACATTTGAGAAAATCCCAACATCTGAGACACAAATAATTAAGTTATGATGTGAAGCTCAGCTTCAGGAGAAGAAAGAATGTTTTCCAATTTATTTCTCCTCCAACACTATCTAGGATTTCTCTTCAGTACATAAGTCAGACTGGAGAGATAATATATGTGCTAATCACCATGCAAAGGAAGAATACACTACCTGCATTTGTATCCCTTCTCACTGATATATCTTGTTACCATGAAGGGGTTTAATACAGCCTTGCGTGTTATACCAAATGCTCTGAGATAATGAATCTAAATGTATAAGCTTTATTTCCATTAGAATTATATGTATCTAATCCTCAAAATAGAAGCACTCAATTTTAACTACAAAGGAAAGTGGTTGGTGTTCTTTTTTTAATACTTACTGTATCTATTTTTTTTAAGTTACATTTTAAAAGGACATATATCTCAGGCAATAAATGTCCTATTTATCTACTTTCACCTTTTTAGTGAAAAGCAGAAAAGAATGTACTTTCACCTTAGTACACACCTGCTGTCTCAAAAATATTCCGATGAATAACAGTCAGAAGCAGGAAAGAAAAGGGAGACAGAAGGGTATTATATTGCTGATGTTTCCCTGTTAGGCTCTGAGTGGCCACAATCTCACAAAATTCTGAGGTTTTAGGGACCTTAGAGATCATTTCATTTTGCCATATGTTTTATACATGAAAAATCTGAAAACACTGAATTTGAGAGACATACCTAAATGACAAATATTTTAAATAGTCAAGGAAGCAAAGGAAAACAGAAAGGTGAACACTGAGAAGCAGTCTTTTATTTTTGCCTGACAGTGAGTAATCCTGTCATTAAAAAAGTTGGAGGTTTTAGCCAATTTTCTGACACATCCTATAGTATAATAAAACTTCAATTAATTTCCTGAGTATAATGATCTTATTCACAGACAGTCTGCTGTGAAGTCCCAATCCAAAATATTTCATAAATTATAGGAAATAGAACCGTTTTTCTTTTCAGCTGCCTGACAAATTAATCCAGTGCAGATTCTAGGTCTCAATAAACAGACAGGCCTTAGGGAAAAATAAAACACTTATAAAGCTTAAAATCATTCCCAACAATTCAGATGGGGTCAACCAACTCACTTGAATACATGTTAATATGTGATCTTGAGCACGTTATTTCTCTTTTCTAAAACACAGGTCTTTTACTGATCAAACAGGGATAACATAGCCTGCCTCATAGGATTGGCATGAAGAGTATATGGGAGAGTATCGGCAAAGCACTCAATATGAGGCTCGGAGCATAGTAAATCTATGACAAATGAGAATCCCATGCTTGTTATCCTAATAACAATAGGAAAGGAATTAAAAAATATTAATTTTTATGCATCAAAACTCTGAACTTAAGTGATAATACTTTGACTCTCAAGCACATGAAACAGTAAATGAGGCTTCCTAACAAATGACTATTACAATGTTACTATTACAATCTCACTAGGAACAATAATATAAATTACTTTTTAATCTTTGATCTGTGAGGGTGAAAGAAATCTTAGTCATTCACCAGCAAGCGTGGTGGGACAGTGGGAGTAATGGGAAGGAGAGGTGAGAAGAGGTATCATTTAAATCACAGTGGCTTTGTCTAGTGACTCAGGGGGAGGTCTGACTTTGTCTCCTTGAGACAATGAGAATAGCATCAATAGACTATACCTTCTCCCTTGTCAAAATGGTACCATAAAAATGTTGCTAATTCAGGCAACTGAAAGATGGACTAAACTCATTGCAGAGCCAATATCTACCATGCTCAGGTATATCTAGACTTGTAGAACAGGAATTAAATCTATAGTGAAGAAAGGTCAATGTAATATATATATTGAGATTATTTTTCATTCATTTGCTTACGTTTCTAAGAAGCAGAAAAGTCCACCCTATATCAGAGACCTTTAATTTTTTCATTTAATCTGTAAGTCTATATATGAGTATGTATGAGAGACGGAGGGGGCAGAAGGTGCATGCAAAGGTACAGTAATCTCATACTTCATACATTTTTTAAGCTTAATTACTGTTCTTATTCTCATACAAAATACAGTTAAATGTATGTACACTAATATTTAACCATGACAAATTCAGCTAGTGAATTCTATTATCTGGAAATAAACTCTTTAAGAAATCTAAAAGTTTCCTACATTTATATATTAATAACACTTCAATTTCTACCTTGTAATTGAAATTTAAAAGTGCAACCCAGCAACAAAACATAATATTTCATGACTTAGCAACATGAATTAGCTGTTTTCATGTTTGCTCAAAATGTTGATTCTAAATTCTTGAAATCTTGCTTTGTCAGAAATACAGTAGCCATAGAAATTTGATTATGTCAATAACCCAAACATCATGACAAAAAATATTAAGACATGGTTCTCAACATAGGTCATCTATTGTAGATTTCACACAAACACAGATGCTTTGGTAAAAAGCTGTGATGAACAATAATATTCAAAAGTCACCACAGCATTATTAGTATGAAAACATCAAATTAAGCTATATGATTTCCAAATATGCATTTATTTACATAATTTGCAAATAAAACTCCCAGTTAACTCATTATATGAAAAGAATGTAATATTAACTAACACATCTGATTAATGACAGTTCCAAGCAGTAAAACTGTGCCAAAAATGAGTTATTTTAGTCAAATGTTGATGAAGACTTCTAGTTAAACTTTTGAATTCCAAACCTACCATCTCTAGGCCAATAAAAAAGTACCCTACAGTTGCAAATAAAATAGTTGTTCAGGGGCTTCCCTGGTGGCGCAGTGGTTGAGAGTCTGCCTGCCGATGCAGGGAATACGGGTTCGTGCCCCGGTCTGGGAAGATCCCACATGACGCGGAACGGCTGGGCCCATGAGCCATGGCCGCTGAGCCTGCGCGTCCGGAGCCCGTGCTCCGCAACAGGAGAGGCCACAACAGTGAGAGGCCCGTGTACCGCAAAAAAAAAAAAAAAAAAAAAAAAAGTTGTTCAATATATTGAAATATCTCTTAGTTATACTAACATAACAAAACCCTTCCCCAAATCTTTAAAATATGATTTCAATTAAGACCTATGCTTATTGTATTTTATTCATAGTATTAAAGCCATAACAATTTATAAAAACTTTCTATGACAATTACAATCCAAATATCCATTTTTAAATTGAAATACTTCAATTTATTTTAACAAAATATACAATCAATTTTTATTTTTTCCTACTTGCATTATGCGAGAAGTTTTACCAGAAACGTAATCCTAGCAGTCAAATTGAAGAGAATTACTTTTCAGTTAGTTATTAAGTATTTTTAGCTATGCCCTTAATAAGCCATGTATGAAAACTTGGAAGGTCTATAATTTAATTTCTAAATTGGAGGTGGAGCAAATCAAACATCCTGTTGAGCACTGATAAGAAAAATAATCACTAATTTGGCTACCAATGAATAAAAATATGTGGCACCACAGCACAGGAATGACTGTGTCCTTATTAAATAAGAAAGTAAATGAAAACCCAACTATCTAAGAACGATAGTAATTGCTATGGGCCTTTGCAAACAGAGATTTCCATACCGTACCAACCTTCCCTTATACTACACATGAAGGCAATTATAGGTAAAGAAAGAAATGAAGGTAAATGAGAAATCATGAAAAGACATATGAATAAGGCATAATAGAAAATTCTTATGAGAGTCCCAAAGAACTCAAGAACGAAATCCACAAAAAGGAAAAAAAATAATGCAGTCAACCAAGGGCAATGGGAATTACTACAGCAAACCTAAAAATATGTGATGTTACTATTCCTCACACCTCTTAGGCTCTTTCATTTAGTGAAATGTAAGCAGGAAACAAAATCAGAAATAATTTTGCTCATAAGTATTCCCCAGAGGATTTTTTTCAAGAATTAAATCCCTGAGATAGTGGTTTATAATTGAATGAATGAATGAATGAATGAGAGACTTTATCAACAGGAAAAAATAGAAATTCATTCTAGCTTTATGCTTTCATGATCTCAGCCTTTTTATCTTCTTTTTATTGTATCAAATATAAATAAATGAATAAATGAAACGTGAGGTGAAAGGCCCACTGAGACAATTTAGGTAAAGAGCTTCTGCTGTTTTACTGACTTAGTAAACAACAAATAAGCGTATCTTCAGAAGCTGATTCTGCTAAGAGGGAAAGGTAACACGACTATGTTCACAGTACTCAACAGAAATCAGTGGACATCATGGGCTTTATTTGTAAAATACATGCAGAATTTTGATGTAAAGAAGTGCTGTTGAAAAGACTTAAGTGTTATATTCTGTTTTGTTTTACTCGAGCAATAAGGAAATTTTATGCATTTGAAATCTACTTGAGTATTGGAGTTTGGGCTAGGTTTCCAACAGTGGAAACTCAGTAACGACTGTAAAAGAAAAGGCCCAGGGTGACCATTTAAGACTTTCTCCAAACAAAAACACAGAGTGAAACGGACACTATATATAATAATGCGCAGGTAACTAGTATAAACCAGGACTGTCCCAGAAAAATAAGGACAGGTGGGCAATCTACCCACCAGCTTCAGAACATGAAGCAGCATTTTCACTGTGGCCAGTACTGAGAGAAAACCATGTACCAAGTCCACGTAGGTGGACCTACGCATGCACGCACTTGATGGGGATGACAGAAAGTAAGACCTAAAAACTCCAGGCAGCAGGAGGGGAGCCAGAAATAAGAGGCCAGAATGAATAGCTAGATGATCAAAGACACTAAATTTTTATGGGATACTCATAGACTAGCTCACAGTCAAGGAAGAAAGTACTGAAGGTACCAATCAGGGTCAGATATAAAAAAAGTTCTTAAACTTCAAAGGCTTCAGTCTGTTGTAAAAAAACAGCCCAGCAGATACTACGTTTTGGGAGTGCAAAGGTGGAGGGTGGACAGGAAACTAACTTTGATAAAATTTGAGGACAAGAAAACTTATCAACAGTATCAAAATGCCCTTAAAGAAAAAGGGGGCAGAGGGTAAGGATGAGCACCCAGAGAGGTATTCATCGATTAAACGAACATTGATAAAATCCAGTAATGTGTATTCTGGATCAAGGTTTTCAAATTGATAGATGAAGGGTGCAATCTGTCCATAGAAATGTTTTGCGTGGCTTACAGAGTGTTTTGTAAACACTTAAGCCAATGTTTTTAAAAAAAGAAACTAACATAAAAATCGAGATTTCTAGCTTTTCTAGAATAACTGAAAGTAATGGAAACACTGGGCCTATAATTCAGCATGACAAAAAACAAGCAAAAAAAACAGAAAAAATCACTGTGGATTGGAATCTTTTTTAATATTTAAACTTTAAATGGAAAACTTATCACTAAGCTCTTACTACCTATTGGCCTAGCAGATCTTTGAATCTGCAAACCGTGTTAACTCCTTAGGAACCAGAAAGTTGGTCTTTTATCTCCGATTTAATGTAGTACTCTTTTGCCCCTACTCTCTAATCTAGAAGTTTAAAAAAAAAAAAAAATGGTTTCAGCTCTGTCTACTTTTTCAATTCTAGGGAACTTTACGTAAATACTGCTAGGTATTGAATCACACCAGTGAGACAAATCCTAAAATCAGCCAGGATTCTAAAAGTGGTTAAAAAATGACTCATTCAATCTTGAAGTTGTAACTTCTAACACATCCTACTAATTGAAGTCCAAGGGCCTGAAGAGTAAGGAATTTGATCAAGAGTAAGGAATCTCAGAACCTCAAGGCAATAAAGGGTAGCACCATTGTGTCAAAATGAGTGGTGACTTGATATAAATGTAGAACAAAAACATCTGTAAATCCAAAAACAACAGTAGTCCTACTTTGTATAAAGGGACTGGTGGTTTTATACCAAAGAAAATGAAGTGTGAGTCTAAATACAACATGTTCATACAGGTAGGATAGAGAAAAATCATCACTATAATTCCTCCAAGATCTGACAGAAGATCTGATAGATAACTGTAAAGGACATGGCAACTTAAACTTCAAAAATAAAAGATATCTCTGAGGACATAGTTTTCACAAGTCAAACTGATTAAATGAAAGTTCCTGATAGTTCATTTTCTCACCTAGGTCTTACTAAAAATGTATCCCAGTGTTTAAAACTTCCCTTCTCTAAATTAGAATTTACCAAGGTGAATTTCCAAAACGCTTAGGGTAAGGATTTTCGAATATTTTCTTAGGAAGATTTTTTATAAAAATGAAATCATGCAATGAAATTTACACAAAAGAAGTAAAGCTAAAATGTCATGGTTGAAATGGTAAGGGGCCTCTCTGCCATGCACTCCAGCCTACAAGGGACACTGTATTCAAGGTTCGAAGAGATGAAGTCAAGATCTGATCAGAAGCAGGAAAGGAGAATCAGGTGGCACTCTGGAGTCGACTATCTGCCTCAACTTTAAGCAGAATAGCTCAACTTTAACCAGTTTTACATTTTGATATTAGGCATTTGGGTTAGTATATAATCAGTTGGAACCATTCTGCAAATAAAAATCATCCACTATCCACAAATACCAAAACAAGCACAAACACTAGAACATCTCTGAATGCAAAACACTTCTATAAAGTATTAAATATTTTAGTTGTATTGTCCTACAATTCATTTTCCATACTGTGGTCAAAGGGATCTCTGTGAATTTCAGATTTAACTGGGTCTCTCCCGTGACCCCATATAAAGACCATGTGTTGTAACACAGATTACAATATCTTTCTGACCCTATCTCCTATCTTTGCAGCTTCTCCATAGCCCTTCTTGCACCATGCTTCAGCCATACTGGACTTCTTTTATATCCTCTAAAGTGCTATGCTCTCTCATACCTCCAAGTCTTTGTATATGCAGTTCTCTCTGCCTGGAAGGTGGCCTTTCCACTTATCTCTGCCGGGCTAGCTCTTATCCAGGTTCAGATCCCAAATGAGACATCACATTCTCAAAGGCTGTGAGCTTCCACAGCATCCTGTGTATCCCCCCCTAACAAACCACATATCACATTTATAATGCTACAGACAGTCCTCAACTTTGCTCAGCAGTGTGGGGCTGTAAAAATGAGCATGCAAGCTAAACCTGTGCAAATAAACCTTTATAATCAATAAGGAAATTTATGATTATTCAAACATCCTTTAAAACTTTTTGTCAAAACTATAAAAAATTCTTATTTTCAATCATAAATTTACAGGGAAATGAAAAAAGTGAAACTAATAATTATTTGGTACACTCAAACATAAAAATGTTGAGAAAACATTAATATAAAGGACATTAAAAACTCAACAAAGAGACACCTCACTGAAGACATTTTAGACATGGCAAATAATCACATGAAAAGACATTCAGTATTACTAACCATTAGAAAAATGCAAATTAAAACCAAGAGATCACTAAAAAACAATCAAAATGGCTAAAATAAAAACCAGTGCTAACACCCAGTGCTGGAGAAAATGCTGAGAAAAAGGATCACTCATACAATGCCAGTGAGAATATAAAATGGCTCAGACACTTTGTAAAACAGACGGACAATTTTTTATAAAACTAAACATTCATCTACCATACTATACAGCAACTGCACTCTGAGCATTTATCAAAAAATAGAAATTTACAGTTACACAAAAACATGTAGAAAAGTGTAACGACTTTATTCATAATAGCCAAACAACAAAAGTGTCCTGCAATGATAGAATGGTTAAAAAAACACTGGTACATACATACTATGGAATACTACTCAGCAATAAAAAGAAACAAACTATAGATACACTCAATAACATGCATGGATCTCAAGGGAATTACACAGACTTAAAAAATGTACATACTGTACGTACACACACACACACACACACACACACACTCCCTTTATATAACATTCTAGAAATGACAAAATTACTGAGAAGGAGAAATGTTTAGTGGTTCCCAATGGATACTGATGAAGGGGCAGGAAGAGGTGGATGTGGCTATAAAAGGGTGGCCCAAGGGGTACTTGTGGTGACAAAACTGTTCAATATCTTGACTATGTTGGTGGTTGGTTATATGAATATACACAAGTGATAAAATTGCACAGAACTGCATACATACACACACATGTATATGCACATACACGTGCACACATAGAAGTTCATGTAAAACCAGCAATATCTGAATAAGGTCAGGGTGTATCAGTATCATTTTCCAGGTTGTGCTACTGTACTACAGTTATGCAAAATGTAAGAGAGTATCATGGGGGTGAAATGGATGAAAGGTTCAGAAGAGCTCTATTATTTCTTGAAATTGTATATGAATCTACAATTATCTCAAAAATAAAAACTGAATTACACAGTTATCAAAAGTAGTTTGAGCAGGGCTTGCCTTCTTCATAAGTCTTATATATGGAGCTAGTGGGTATTTTATGCCTCCATCATTTGTCATATTCTTATCTAAATCTGGATTAGCTTCCAACATTTTATCCTTTGCACTCGTAATGTCGTGAAATAACTACAAGAATTCCTTTAATCTGAGTATTTTGCCAGTGTCACATCTGGGACATCTTTTCCTTTATTGTCACAACCCCCTTCCTCATTTATGACAACATATTCTCCTTCAGTAAGTTTCTCTGTCCATATGTCTAGTCTCAAGAGCTTGAAGATCAACATTTCTATGGTCAGCAATTTCTTCTACTAACTCCATTTAAGTTCAATTCAAATTTTACTTCCAGCATTATCATTTTTTTTTCTTCGCTGCACTTTGATCTTTGTCAGACAATTTACTCTTTACATTACCCATTTCTATAAAATGTCATGTAGGTTGACCACAGGGAGACAAGGAGGCAACACAACTACATGCTTGCTGTCTGCTTGAACTGAAGACAGATGAGCAGCGACCGCTTACCAACAGATTTTGAAAGAAGGGACATGATATGTCATTGATCATGATGCATATGTGTTATTTATATAATGATTTGTGGGCTGAACACCTAGCAGTAAGGTTTGTGTTTTATGCAACTACTCACAGTTAATAAACCAGAGTAACTGAAATCTGACCATGTTGCTGGTGGATTGGTAAACAGCAGTACAAGCAAAGGCTGCTTGAACTTGTCCCATATACCAACTAGTATGTGATCCCCTACTTTCCCAGGCATTATTGCCAAAAAATTCTTCATCCTATCCTTTATTTCCTCCTTATGTAAATATTGAGAGAGATTGTGATAAATGTTCCCAGTAAATGTGAACTCTCATAATATGAAAACATAAGCCTGAAAAGAAACCACAAACACAGTCATACTGATATTAATAACCATGTTAATTGTGAACTCTAGTGAAAGAATGCTGCCCAAATTCTGGAGTTTAAAATCATCTCATGACTATCTAGTGTTAATAATATAAGAAATAAAAAACCCTCTAGAAATAACTTAGACATGGTTTAGTGGGGTTTTGGTTTGGTTTTGGTTTTATCTTATTTTAATTTTACTCTTCTTTACCCAGCAATTTCCATGCTAAAATGCTGGTTTTCACATCTTGAACTGACACCCACTGACATTAGGATGAGCCATCTCAAAAGTGTGCTGCAGGGTAGCAAAAGAATCTTATCCCAGGATGTAAAATCTGCTAAAAACCTCCACTTAATTACCATGCTCATTGATTAAATCCAGAAAGTGCTTCAATTTTTCAGAAGGGAATTGCATCCCAAATATAAAAAGACTCATCTTGTATTCTTGTTAAACTTTGCATTTAATCTCCAAATATTTCATATTTAGAATGATCTGTATTATTTCATAACATTTGCTACATACATTTTACAAAAGTAATGCATGCTCATAGAAAATATGAAAAATGCAAAAAAGTTAAAATTTAAAGCACTCATAACCATACCACCCAGAGATAATCACTGTTTATTTACATTTTAACATATTTATGTTTTCTATATATGGAAATGATTTTCTCCCAAACAAAATTAAATTCCTAGGATACTCATTCTTATAAAGTGCATTTCCTTACATAATATATTCTGAATGTGTTATGGTTTTTATTCAATTATCTTTTACTACCCAACACAGGAATCAATATAAACAGCAGTAAGAATGGCTAACATCATTAGAAAGAGTAGGGCAATGTGTTAAGCATTTTATAAATTTTAACTCATTCAATTCGTATGACAGTGAGAAGGTAATATTATTGTTCCTGTTTCATATGAAATATGAATCTTAGACAGTTTAAATTAACTAAAAATTACACAGCTGATATATGATGGAGCTCAGATTCAAGCCCAGACCATTTTCATCTGGACTGCTCTTTAATCACATGCTTTCAGTCTCTCACGGTCAGCTCTTACCCATTCAAGTCCAAATTGCAGCATGTTTTAAAATAAGTATTTTTATTTCACTGGTACATATTTAACAGAAATTAAGCATAGTAGATGTTTTAATTAATTTAACACTTTGCTGGAGGGTTAAGATTATGTTTACAGAAACAAAAGGCTGTTTTCCTTATGGTAAGAGTGAACTCTGAAATTCTTAAAGGTATATTGACTTCATAATTGTACACTGTTTAAACATGCTCTCTTTAGCAGTGTTTACCCTCTGAATGTTATGTTGTGAAGATGAAAGAGTTTTCCTACACCTACACTCAGAACAACTGAATTCAGTAAATTATGCTGTGTCCAAAAGTATAACAGTATAGGCTGAAGCAGCTGGGCAAACCATTTTACCAAAGATAATAGAAAAGTACATTTCTATCCAGGATGTCCAAATTATTTGAAATTTAAAATAGAAGAATTGAAATACTTAAAATTTGCTTCTGTCGGTCTTGTACTTTCCCTTTCCATTCTTACCCAAGAAAGGTTTTTTAATATATTTAACAAGGCACAGTCCACACATATTTGTAGAGGGCCTAGAGTGTGTAGAGCAGCCGTTCTCTACCAATAATAATGTACGAGTCTGAGTGTGTATGTGTACATATCATATTGTAAAATTCTAGCAACTGAAAAGAATTTAAGTAAATTTTTAAAAAGTATTTTCACTGAAGTTCCCAATTTTTCTACACAAAAACAGTTTTTTCTGCTGGAATTTCACAATTTGAGATTGCTGCTGAATGCGGTTTTCCCCTAGTCATTCTTAAAGCATCCGTTGTTAAACATCGGTGAGCCAACTGAAAGGCAAATAGTTTTGGGCAAAGTAAATAAAGGAAAATCAGTCCACACAATGTGTTTAACTGAGCCAAATGGAGAAACGTCTAGGCCACAGGTGTTACTCATCCTGTTCTAGGCTAAGCCTTCTCTCTAGGTGCAGGGCCTCACTCTCTTCCTGGCCCTCCTCCAACAGTTATACCCATTCTCTCCTGTCTCTTTAGTCCATCCCTCTTGACTGATTAGCCCCTGCGTACAACCTCCTCCATCGTCACAGCAACAGCAGCCCCTCACTTCCGTCCACATTCCTCTGTATCTCCTGTGTTTTCCCCATCTCCACCCAAGCTTACTGAAGGCATAATCAATGGGGCTCCTCACTTGCACAGTGAGCTCACTTCACTGCAACCTTGCTTTTGTCTGCTTCTTTGGGTAAAACTATTTCCACCAAGGTCACCAATGAGTCCTTAATTAATGAATCTATTGGGCGTTTCTCACCTTAGTATATCTTTCCATAGAAACAAGAGGAATTTATCATTCTTCTGCATTCTTTAAATTCTTGCATTTTCTGACACAACTACTGCTATTTTTCCTGCTACCTCTCTGATGATCCTCCTCAACTTTCTTACGGCCTCCTCATTCTCTGCCGATGCCTCAGTTAAAGATTTTCACCTGAGTTTCTTTCTTCACAACAGAAATTGCAATGTTTCATGGACAATCTACCACATAATCATGGCTTCAGCCATCAATCTGCGCCGATGATGCACAAATCTATATTTCTACTTCAGATCACTTTCCAAACTAGTATGGACAATGTAAGTCTGGAAATATTTCAATTTGCTCTACATCATGAAGATAAAGCAGGATCAGAGTTGAAACTATAAGCCATGATTTCTGACTCCACTTTAGTCCCATGCATTTTCTAACATGGTACATAGATTCTCTAATTCTACAAGGGAGGAAATGTTAAATTTCAAAGAAAGAGTAGAAGAAATGTGAATTTCAGGACTTTACATAAGGGTAGTACTTCATGGTGAAGCTGGGACTTGGAAATTAAGAATGTTTAAAATTTCTAGACACAATTTAAGAATGAGGTGGAGCCCGGAAGTGTTGGGAGATGAGACAGGGTACAAAGATCCATTCCTCATAAACCAAAAAACGGAGACATTTTTCACTTCCATATTTTCTTTGCTATATTTGCAGTTACAGAAGAAACAATGCAAGGTAGCATCTATCATGCTATTAAATCTGAGCTTTAAGTATTTTCATTCTGTAGTTGTAACTTAGAAACTATTTAACCAGCTATGGATCAGAGTTCATATTTTAATAGTCTCATTTTATATCACAATATTAAGCAGCAGGAAAAAGGCAAAGATAGAGATCAAGGACCTCTGATTACTAACTGCCTTTTACAAGTTGTATAACATGATCTAAGAAGTAGTCACTTCCCTTAGAGGGCAAGAAAGGCAGGAATAGGAAAGAAGTATGGAGAGGGGTCTATTTTTCACTGCCTACGCAGGGAGCTCCAGCACCCAGATGCCTAGTCCCACCATGTGTGTTAAGAATTCAGCATTTCTGGCCACTGTCACAGTACACACTGTTCCCAGCCTCAGCCTATTTATATTTATAGAATAACTAGCTCTCTGTAACCAGAAAAAGAGATCAACACCACCCAAATAGTTATAAAAATGCATGCTTAAATAATTATAAATATTCATAATTATCATTCGAAATTATAATTAATTATAAATATTCAAGAGCAACTGTCTTTATTTTTCAAAATGATAGAAAAATGATACAATATTTCCATTTTAAGCACTTTACTATAATTAACTTATTGTTGATCATATTGTATTGGTAATATGTCTTCCTATACTGGAACTATTGTTTATGTCTGTCCTCCTAACTTGACTATAAACATCTCTTTTACCAGTGCATTCTTTTCTAGAAATTTAAGATGCAGCGTCACTTTTAGGAATATATGAAGTACTGATATGTTTTAACAATAACTAGTAGTGATGTTATATAGCCATTCAATCACCTCTCTTCGCCATGATTACACTCATGAAATTTCTGTGAAGTACATGAATAGAGAATAGGCCCATTCAAAGAGCCTGCATCAATTACAATATTATTTCAGACTTGTAAACTTTTCTCAAAGTTAAATGCAATGTATTTTTATCACCTTTAATACTCAAATACATCAAAACAGGTTTACTTATTCAGAAGTAAAGAGTGATAAGAGCAGCCAGTGATAATCTAAGCAGTTGTAATAAAGCAGAGGCCGAATTCCACTTGGTCCGCGATAATCACTATTTACTATAATGGTCCTTAGCCCTGAAGGAGAGGGCATATTCAGGCCAGAGCCTACAATCCCATTCAGACACCATTAGTGGAGGGGGCGGGCGGTTCTCTCTCATACTTTTCTGTGCAAGTTGGCCCTTCCTCCTCCTGCACCACAGCTCATGGCTTCTGTGTCAACTGAAGAGTTCAATACCTGCTACCTATTCAGAACAACCCAGCTGTGTGCAGTTGAATGAAAACACTACTCCAACCACAGAGAAATGTTAGTAGAAAGGGTTGCACATCCCTAAGTTTCAGCCACAGCAGAAGAATGAGAAAAAGATGAAAGAAGAAACCTCGAGCACAGCTCTAGGACATTTCCCAAAGACTGGGAGGTTTAGTCTACCAAAAATTCTCACTGGACAGTGCAATAACTCAACGATACTGGGCTTTCCTCAGTAGCAGATTACCTGGAAGTGAGATGTCTTTCTCAATCTGCTGTTTCAAAGCAAATAATTATCTTGATAAATCATGCAAATAGAACTCTTGTTCAACTGAATAACAAAAATATCCAGTGCATTATCTCAGCACACGGGTAGGCAGAAAGATAATAGGAAACAAGATGCTCGTTTCAATTTTTAAATATCTGCAGGCAGCAGCTGGAAAGCAGCAATAGATTTCAGATGGGAAGAGTAGTTCCTGAAAATATAATAGACTGCTCAGATTTGAAGGCAGAAGGAGAAAAGTGGGAAGACTGATACACATACGGATAAAAGTCTTTACCTATGTGATATTTTTGCTCATGGTTTCCACCACATGAGCTAGTTAGGAAGGATATGTGATACAGGCAATATCCTATCTAGCCTTGCCTCATTAAGATACATACTCCCCACGGTACTGGCACTCAAATATGGCACAGGATTCCAAATGGAGGGCAACCACACAACACAATGGTTGCTCATTAATAAGCACAATTTCCAGATACCACATTCTGATGTTTGGGCCCAGGAGTCTCCCAGTTAAAATAAGCACCCAAAGAAATTCTGATGTGTGGGGTCCTTGGGTCACACTGTGAAAAAGAACGACAGGATTTCCTAGTACTCTGTACCTGCTCCATCCCTGGCAGCCCAAGAAAACAAATGGTAGATGACTTAAAGGAAGCTTTAGGAAAGTCAGCTTATATAACACTAGAAAAATCACTGTTTTGCTGAATCTCAGAGAGATTTATCGAGGAAGAAACAGTTAATTTTAAGAAATGGTTTCCATTTTCCAGTTTGATAGCCACATGATATTATTTCATTTACTTTATGCTTGCATTTTGTGCCTCATGGATTACTACATTATATTACATTTTATACACATGATTAAATATTTAAGAATCATGCATTTCAATTGCCTGCAAAAATTCTTGTTTTAAATTTGCAATAGTACTTATACTCCATATATGTACCAACATTTTCATTTTATCGGACTTAAAAAGAATATTTTTGAGTAAATCTAATGTTATTCTCTATACAGTGGTATAGTTTAATTTTCTCTAAAGAATAAAATTTTTATAACATTTACTAGAAATCCGAAAGTGAAAATTTAAGTGTGTATCTTTGCAGGTCAAAAAAAAGTCTGAGGGCTACCCTGGTGGCGCAGTGGTTGAGAGTCCGCATGCCGGATACAGGGGACGCGGGTTCGTGCCCCGGTTCGGGAGGATCCCACATACCGCGGAGCGGCTGGTCCCGTGAGCCATGGCCGCTGAGTGGGATGGCCGCTGTGGCCTCGCAGCGGGAGAGGCCACAGCAGTGAGAGGCCCGCATACCGCAAAAAAAAAAAAAAAAGTCTGAAACAGATCTGTAAGTGCCTCCCAACTAGCTCAGTTGATAAATGAGGAGTTAGCCATAGGCTACACAGTAATATTTCAATAGACTGCTCAGCTGGAATTATCCTTTAGTATAGAATCATGAGAAGGCCGGTCTCTTTCACACACATTTTCCACTGCTGTAGTTCAATTCACTACTTCCTGAGTAATGTACGTTAGGGGAAAGCCTTCTTCATTAACATGCATTTATCTAAAATAAATAGAAATTTCTTATTTCCTTTCAAATATAAGCATGTTTACATTCATTGTTACTCAAGATTAGATCCTACAAAGTTCCCGTTGCAGAGCACAGGCTCCGCGGCCATGGCTCACGGGCCCAGCCGCTCCGCGGCATGTGCGATCCTCCCGGACCGGGGCACGAACCTGCGTCCCCTGAATCAGCAGGCGGACTCTCAACCACTGCGCGACCAGGGAAGCCCCTACAAAGTTTTTATAATAAAAAAAACTCTTTGAGATACGCATGATCTTTTGAGAATAAAAAAGTTTAAGAGAACATCCCATAAAATTCCCATCATTTTAATATAAATCTAAGAAAGTTTAAAAAACTTAAATGCCTCATTTCCCAGGGTCTGTTCACTTTACTATCAGAAAAACAACCAACAGTTATTGAACTCCTAATATGTATAAGGTCAGACTACTAAAGCTTGTCAAATATTATTTCATTTAATCCTCACTTAATCTTCGTATTTCTTTGTATTTCTTTGCTGGCCCTTTGTATAAGGGCCAGTAAGTGGTACAGACAGAATTCCAAATCTTTGCTCTATTGAACAGCATCTTCTTGAAATTTCATCAGTCAGAGAACATTAAGACGTGAGGACAGCTGCTATTACATAACGTCAAGGTGAATCACTAATTAGCATTTGAGTAACACATCCAGAGTATTAACCTAATATGGATGGTACATACAAAGCCATTTACTCACCGCCAAATTTAGTCTATGTTTTCACTTCCCTTGATAGAACTCCTAGACTACTTCTCCAAAATATTCATAATCGCTTGGACCCCATGTGATTCTCTTTCTGTTGATTTGAGCCTTGATAAAACGTCAATGTGCTTTTATATGCTTTTAGATAAGCACAGAGGAAACTAACAGGGATAAAACTAAGCTGCGCTGGATGGCAATGTCATTCCAACGCCGCTTATGACTAAAATTAGCCTGAGCTTGTTTTCAACATAACATTACTGTACTAAATTTTTTTTTTTTAAGTTTCAGATATATAAATACTGCCAATCCAGACCTCTGACTAACATGAAATAACTTATGTCACAATTCTGAAATAATACAATTTCAATAAAAATTAGAGAATTTCAGCATTGTGTTAGAATGAACAAATTTACAATGGTAAATATACAATAGCCTTTAAACTTTTTGAAATATTGAAAATGGGACATAGGACACTCACTATCCCTATTATTTCTTTCCTACACTTAAGAATTCAGAGCATATTAAGTATCATTAACTACTTGAAATGAATATGGCCAAGAGTCAAGTATCTAAATCTATAAGGACTAGCTTTTCAGTTATTTAGAATGTTTAATAATTAGCACAGTTTATAAGGATTCCACAAGTTATTTCAACAATACAATTTTTAACTCTACATATAGGTAGTCCCTGGAAAATCATTCACATAAAATTACTATCTCGGGCTTCCCTGGTGGCGGAGTGGTTGAGAGTCTGCCTGCCGATGCGGGGGGCACGGGTTCGTGCCCCGGTCCGGGGGGATCCCACGTGCCGCGGAGCGGCTGGGCCCGTGGGCCGTGGCCGCTGGGCCTGCGCGTCCGGAGCCCGTGCTCTGCAACGGGAGAGGCCGCAACGGTGAGAGGCCCGTGTATCGTGCAAAAAAAAAAAAAAAAAAAAAAATTACTATCTCAAGAAAGAAAAATATTTACCTATGAGAAAATCTGCTCTCCCATTTTGTGCCTAGGAATGGATACTTTTTTCTCTACGAAACTAAGCCTCTACTTCTCCATTAAAAAACATCAACAAGGGCTTCCCTGGTGGCGCAGTGGTTGAGAGTCCACCTGCCGATGCAGGGGACATGGGTTCGTGCCCCGGCCTGGGAAGATCCCGCATGCCCTGCGGCTGGGTCCATGAGCCATGGCCGCTGAGGCTGCGTGTCCGGAGCCTGTGCTCCGCAACGAGAGAGGCCACAACAGTGAGAGGCCCGCGTACCGCAAAAAAAAAAAAAAAAAAAAAAAAAAATCAACAAAACAATATCTGGTTACTACTTTCCATTATTTTGTTTGTTTGTTTTCTTTTAACTTTTTATAGCACAGGTTTGACTCTACAAAGGCCATTAAGCACAGTGGATTATCCCTTAACTTGTGTAAACTTTCCGAAAAATATGGAACATTTTGTATATTTAAATAGTATATTAAGTTGCTTAATTCATCTAAATAGAGATAGCTTTGTCAAAAAAATGCCTTGCAAATAACACATTTCATAGTTTCCAGCTTATTCCCACCCACTCATATACTATCTCAACATTTCAACAGAGTAATATATAAACCAAATTTTATTAAAATAAATCCATATTTTATATCTTAGAGCATGGAACGGAATCTTTTGTGTACTTAATTTGTAAATTTGAGTACACAGATATAACCAGGTCATTTTAAGTATGTACTACTCTGGAGAGGATTTATAAACAGAATCTAAATTATACTCAAAGTCATTTATAAAGGCAACTCTTTTGATTCCTCATTAACCATTGAGGAGAATTAAGAGAAAGAATGGGTGTGCAACTTTTTGCTAAAGAATAACAGAAATCGTGGTTTCTACACTTAAAACGACAGATTAAGGATTGTTGAATTCCCAGAGTTACTGAATGTTACATTTTGAATTAAAAATTTAAAAGACTCAGGGGCTTCGCTGGTGGCACGGTGGTTAAGAATCTGCCTGTGAATGCAGGGGACGCGGGTTCGAGCCCTGGTCCAGGAAGATCCAACATGCCGCAGAGCAACTAAGCCCACGCGCCACAACTACGGAGCCAGCACTCTAGAGTCCATGAGCCACAAGTACTGAAGCCTGCGCACCTAGAGCCCATGCTCCATAAAAAGAGAAGCCACTGCAATGAGAAGCCCATGCGCCACAACAAAGAGTAGGCCCTGCTTGCCACACCTAGAGAAAGCCCACGCTCAGTAATGAACACCCAATGCAGCCAAAAATAAATGATAACAAATAAAATGAAATTTTAAAAAATCTTAAAAAATTAAAAATTAAAAGACCCAGTATCAAACAAAACCATTTATAAATGAGGGTAAAAACCACATTTAATGTCAAAACTGCAAACCTACAAAAACAAACCCAAAACAATTAAGAAAATGGTAATAGGAACATACATATTGATAATTACCTTAAACGTGAATGGATTACATGCTCCAACCAAAAGACACAGGCTTGATGAATGGATACAAAAACAAGACCCATATATATATGCTATCTACAAGAGACCCGCTTCAGACCTAGGGACAAATTCAGACTGAAAGTGAGGGGATGGAAAAACATATTCCATACAAATGGAAATCAAAAGAAAGCTGGAGTAGCTATACTCCTATCAGATAAAATAGACTTTAAAATAAACAATGTTACAAGAGACAAGGAAGGACACTACATAATTGATCAAGGGATCAATCCAAGAAGAAGATATAACAATTATAAATATATATGCACCCAACATAGGAGCACCTCAATACATAAGGCAACTGCTAACAGCTCTAAAAGAGGAAAACAACAGTAACACAATAATAGTCGGGGACTTTAACACCTCACTTACACCAATGGACAGATCATGTAAAATGAAAATAAATAAGGAAACAGAAACTTTAAATGACACAATAGACCAGATAGATTTAATTGATATTTACAGGACATTCCATCCCAAACAGCAGATTACACTTTCTTCTCAAGTGCGCATGGAACATTCTCCAGGATAGATCACATCTTGGGCCACAAATCAAGCCTCAGTAAATTTACGAAAATTGAAATCATATCAAGCATCTTTTCTGACCACAATGCTATGAGATTAGAAATGAATTACAGGGAAAAAGACATAAAAAAACACAAACACATGGAGGATAAACAATACGTTACTAAATAACCAAGAGATCACTGAAGAAATCAAAGAGGAAATCAAAAAATACCTAGAGACAAGTGACAATGAAAACACAACAATCCAAAACCTATGGGATGCAACAAAAGCAGCCCTAAGAGGGAAGTTTACAGCTATACAAGCCTACCTCAAGAAACAAGAAAAATCTCAAAAAAACAATCTAACAGTACACCTAAAGGAACTAGAGAAAGAAAAACAAACAAAACCCAAAGTTACCAGAAGGAAAGAAATCATATAGATCAGAGCAGAAGTAAATGAAATAGAAATAAAGAAAACAATAGCAAACATAAATAAAACTAAAAGGTGGTTCTTTGAGAAAATAAACAAAATTGATAAACCATTAGCCAGACTCATCAAGAAAAAGAGGGAGAGGACTCAAATCAATAAAATTAGAAATGGAAAGGGAGAAGTTACAACAGACACTGCACAAATACAAAGCATCCTAAGACACCACTACAAGCAACAGTATGCCAATAAAATGGACAACCTGGAAGAAATGGATAAATTCTTAGAAAGGTATAACCTTCCAAGACTGAATCAGGAAGAAATAGAATATATGAACAGACAAATCACAAGCACTGAAATTGAAACTGTGATTAAAAATCTTCCAACAAACACAAGTCCAGAACCAGATGGCTTCACAGGTGAATTCTATCAAACATTTAGAGAAGAGCTAACACCCATCCTTCTCAAACTCTTCCAAAAAACTGCAGAGGAAGGAATACTCCCAAACTCATTCTATCAACCTAATACCATCACCTGATACCAAAACCAGACAAAGATACTACAAAGAAAATTACAGACCAATATCACTGATGAATATAGATGCAAAAATCCTTAACAAAACACTAGTAAACAGAATCCAACAACACATTAAAAAGATCATACACCATGATCAAGTGGGATTTATCCCAGGGATGCAAGGATTCTTCAATATACACAAATCAATCAATGTGATACACCATTATTAATAAATTGAAGAATAAAAACCATATGATCATCTCAATAGATGCAGAAAAAGCTTTTGACAAAATTCAACACCCATTTATGATAAAAACTCTCCAGAAAGTGGGCATAGAGGGAACCTACCTCAACATCATAAAGGCTATATATGACAAACCCACAGAAAACCTCATTCTCAATGGTGAAAAACTGAAAGCATTTCCTCTAAGATCAGGAACAAGACAAGGATGTCTACTCTCGCCACTATTATTCAACATAGTTTTGGAAGTCCTAGCCACGACAACCGGAGAAGAAAAAGAAATAAAAGGAATACAAAACAGAAAAGAAGTTAAACTGTCACTCTTTGCAGATGACATGATACTATACATAGAGAATCCTAAAGATGCCACCAGAAAACTACTAGAGCTAATCAATGAATCTGGTAAAGTTGCAGGATACAAAATTAATGCACAGATATCTCTTGCATTCCTATACACCAAGGATGAAAAATCCGAAAGAGAAATTAAGGAAACACTCCCATTTACCACTGAAACAAAAAGAATAAAATACCTAGGAATAAACCTACCTAGGGAAACAAAAGGCCTGTATTCAAAAAACTATAAGACTGATGCAAGAAATTAAAGATGATACAAACAGATGGAGAGATATACCATGTTCTTGGGTTGGAAGAATCAATATTGTGAAAATGACTATAATACCCAAAGCAATCTACAGATACAACACAATCCCTATCAAATTACCAATGGCACTTTTTACAGAACTAGAACAAAAAAATCTTAAAATTTGTATGGAGACACAAAAGACCCCGAATAGCCAAAGCAGTCTTGAGGGAGAAAAATGAAGCTGGAGGAATCAGACTCCCCGTCTTCAGACTATACTATAAAGCTACTGTGATCAAGGCAATATGGTACTGGCACAGAAACAGAAACATAGATCAATGGAACAAGATAGAAAGCCCAGAGACAAACCCACGTACCTATGGTCAACTAATCTATGACAGAGGAGGCAAGGATATACAATGGAGAAAAGACAGTCTCTTCAATAAGTGGTGCTGGGAAAACTGGACAGCTACATGTAAGAGAATGAAATTAGAACACTCCCTAACACCATACACAAAAATAAAGTCAAAATGGATTCGAGACCTAAATGTAAGACCAGACTCTATAAAACTCTGAGAGGAAAACATAGGAAGAACACTCTTTGACATAAATCACAGCAAGATCTTTTTTTGACCCACCTCCTAGAGTAATGGAAATAAAAACAAAAATAAACAAATGGGACCCAATGAAACTTAAAAGCTTTTGCACAGCAAAGGAAACCATAAACAAGATGAAAAGACAACCCTCACAATGGGAGAAAATATTTGCAAACAAATCAACAGACAAAGGATTAATCTCCAAAATATATAAACAGCTCATGCAGCTCTATATTAAAAAAACAAACAACCCAATCCAAAAATGGGCAGAAGACTTAAATAGACATTTCTCCAGAGAAGACATACAGATGGCCAAGAAGCACATGAAAAGCTGCTCAACATCATTAATTATTAGAGAAATGCAAATCAAAACTACAATGAGGTACCACCTCACACCAGTTAGAATGGGCATCGTCAGAAAACCTACAAACAACAAATGCTGGAAAGGGTGTGGAGAAAAGGGAACCCTCTTGCACTGTTGGTGGGAATGTAAATTGATACAGCCACTATGGAGAACAGTATGGAGGTTCCTTAAAAAACTAAAAATAGAATTACCCTATGATCCAGCAATCCCACTACTGGACAAATACCCAGAGAACACCATAATTCAAAAAGACACATGCACCCCAATGTTCATTGCAGCACTATTTACAATAGCCAGTTCATGGAAGCAACCTAGATGCCCATCGACAGACAAATGGATAAAGAAGATGTGGTACATATATACAATGGAATATTAGTCAGCCATAAAACAGAACAAAATTGGGTCATTTGTTGAGACATGGATGGATCTAGAGACTGTCATACAAAGTGAAGTAGTCAGAAAGAGAAAAACACATATCGTATATTAACACATATATGTGGAACTTAGAAAAATGGTACAGAAGAACCGGTTTGCAAGGCAGGAATAGAAACACAGATGTAGAAAACAAACGTATGGACACTAAGTGGGGAAAGTGGTGGCGGAGGGGGTGGTGGTGGGATGAATTGGGAAATTGGGATTGACATGTATACACTGATGTGTATAAAACTGATGACTAATAAGAACCTGCTGTGTAAAAAATAAAATTGAAAATTTAAAAAAATACATGTACACCGAAAAAATAAAGTAAAATAAATTTAAATTTCCATATCAAATGTACATATACTTTCCCCTCAAACAAAGATGTCAGTGCGCTAATGACACAGTGTAAACAGAAAATTGAACTATCATGAAATAGGTCATTATAAACTGAAGATAACTGGTACCAAAAAGAGAAATAAAGATAGGAAGGAAAAGAAGTACTGCAAATCCAGTAATAAAAGTCAAATTTTTTGTAGTTAATACAACTCTCTAAACTTAAAAAGGTAGAAAGAAGTAGGCAACCTTCTTCTGTACCATCTCTGTGTCACAGGCAGTGATGAGCATCAAGCATTCCATCTGCTGTCCACATTTCCCATCCCACTTGTAGTTAGATTATATAATGTGACTTTTTTGACCAATGAAAAAAGCAGCAGAATGCCCATGGAGATTTTCTAGTCACTGTCTCCCCTTACCACTGAGATAGAGAAAGTTCAGTGATCCAAACGGTGCAACTACAAACATGCAGAGCTTCAGTTAGCATGGGTCTCTGAGTTGTAGTCACTACAACTACAATTGGGTACAAAGTTCCCAATGACCTGCTATGGACATGTAACATCAATAAGAAATAAATTCCCTGAATGCCATGATTAATCAGGAACTACAACATAATCTAGTCTAGCTCAACCAAAAGACCTTCCAAAATCAAAGAGATAGTCATAACAATGGACTGTTCCAAACTACTTGGTATAATAGTATCTGCTTCCATTCCTAACTGCATATCTGGAAGCCTCCTTCAGGTCCCTCCCTATTATTGAGGCTCATAAATTGCAGTCTCACTAGAAACAGGCATAAACACTACATCTTCTTTATATGGGGATCAGTTTCCTGATCACTCATTTCTATCTATTACTTTTACCACTGATGTTTGGTCAATCATGGCGAAGTAAAAATATTCACAACACAATTCAAACAGTCCCTAGAAAGCCCATTAAAGAGCAAATTCCCCTTTTGTAAATCTGGAGAATTTCCTATGTGTTTCCTTCGGGCCCAGAATTTAAGTTTGTAACATGCTGCTTTTGATAGACAATACCCTTCCAATGATACTTCCATAGTCATATTCATGGTTCATTACCTTATCAAATTTGCAGCATTTCAGAAGTAAAAGGAACAAATTATTTAACCAGTCCCCCTCCCATTATATAGATGAGGAAACCAAATCCCTCAGTTAGTAATTAACAGAGCAAAATCCTGAACTTTTTGGTGTTATCATAACCTCCAAATTAGATATCTAACAATTTATGCAATAAACAGACCATTACTCAAATTTTATCATCTCATTATTATATAATTATAGTAACTCAAATGTGGAAACTTACACTGTGTTATATAATAAAAGTCTAACATATTGTGATTCAGAGTCACATGGGTTTGTTCAAGGCTTAATTTTTCTTAAACATTCTCAATGCTGAGTTTCAGATTTTTATATATTTCTTAGAAGCAAATGGCATTCAAACAATTACATTTTATTTCTTGTCCTATTATGGGGGGAAAATGATCCATACATAAACCTGCCAGATAGTTGCAGACGTCTGCATTACCTTACTGAATTCAACACATGTTGTAATACAGGATGACTGTAAAAACATATCATTAGAAACAGATAACTGATATGTCACCTGCATGAAAACAGGTTCAATTTATTCTCATGAATATCTCTCACATCTTGATAAGCTTTTGAAAACATTCAAAAAGGAAAGTGAAGGCATTATTAAGCTTTTCAAGAGTCAATAATGATCACTGACTTCTCCAAAACAAATTAAACAAACAAATAAATAAATAATACTTCCCAAGCAACAATGCTTAGATAATTTACTTTACAGTATATGGATAACAGTTACCTCACTTGTTTATTTCACCTATGTAAACACAGTTTACACGTGCACATTTTAATTTAAATATAGATGAATAGTCACATCATTTCTACCACATACTGGTTTTTCCTTTTAGGGTGACCCATAGGCCTATAATGCCTTTAATATTCTGAATCAATTTAAAAAGAAAATAACTTTCCTTTTCCTGTCATCTCATATATGCAAGTATGAGTTTATTAAACAGTACTGCTGTGATGGAATCAATGACTTCCTTTCCTAGTCACAGTGTGATTATGATGAGCTATATTTCTGTACTGTTAGTGGCAAAATTGAGAACGGGTTATTACAAAAATACTGTATCAGCATATATCTGCATTAGATATATTTCAAAAATGGCAAAGAATATCTAATAAACAATGTGATTCAAACCTATCTCCAATTTCTTGGAAGCACCTTACAGAACCTAGCACAATAGGCCACAGGAAGTAAACATGGATGTGAATAAAAGCTTGCAGGTATCATAGGCCACATTCAAGCTCTAATCTGGGTTATAACCCACATGCTCAGTTTTCTTTTTCCTAACAATCTTCATCTAAATTTCCATAGCCAGGAACAATCAAATGATATTTAGTCAGTTTTAAAGTCATTTCTGGGACTTCCCTGGTGACACAGTGGTTAAGAATCCACCTGCCAATGCAGGGGACACGGGTTCGAGCCCTGGTCCGGGAAGATCCCAGATGCCGCAGAGCAACTAAGCCCGTGCGCCACAACTACTGAGCCTGCACTCTAGAGCCCATCAGCCACAACTACTGAGCCCGTGTGCCACAACTACTGAAGCCTGCGCACCTAGAGCCCGTGCTCTGCAACGAGAAAAGCCACCACAATGAGAAGCCCGCGCACCGCAATGAAGAGTAGCCCCCGCTCGCCGCAACTAGAGAAAGCCCACACGCAGCAACGAAGACCCAACACAGCCAAAAATAACTTAATTAATTAATTAATTTAAAAAATAAAAGTCATTTCTGGGTTTAAAGTTTAAGGGTCTTAGTGTCATTTGAGACTTTATTTCATTTGAATAGAGGCAGAGGTGAAAGGAAAATTGAGGTGTTATCTATCTAAGAACAAATTTATTGGCAAAATGAAAGTACTTTCAGCAGATTAAAATTCAGATTATAAAAGCCCTTCCAAAGCCTTTTATAACTGACCTGAAGTGGAACTGGCTTTTCTTCTAGTCAGTGGCCATTCACACTCACGTGTACAAGTACCTCAGTGGTACATACCCACTAGCATGGTGTGCCTACTTCAGCTACTGATAGCATTTAGGCACTTTGGGACTGTGATTATGTGTTTGTTACATAACCTGTCGATATCAGTCTTTTAGAACAGAGAGAACAGGTCCCTCTCCTAGCTCCAGGGTTGGGTGTTTTCCAAGACAATTGTTCTGCGTAATGTTTAAGTTAAATCAAAAAGAGGGAAAACCTGATAAGATTGGTTTAAACCCTATCAGGTTTGATATCCAAATGCCAAGCCATTCTTGAGTACTCCAAAGAAACTATCAGTAGTATCATAACCATGATACCTGTCACCCATATCTCAAGCCACAGAAAGTAGTGTTTTCCTGGTTTCTGAATCTTTTTGCAAACATGGTGGAAGAACTGAGCCAGGAGATTTCCTCTGTGTTCAAATCAGTCACAAGATACGAGTTATTTGAGTGTAAAACAGATAAGCCTTTCCAGAGTACACCTGATGGACTAGCTCTTCACCATTAGAAAAACTTGTCACTATAGGAGTCAAAGAAGCCCAAAGTAAGCACAGAAATGAACTGAACCCTAGATGCTTCTGTGTAGCTTATCACTCTGACCAGCTCTTTAGCTGCTAAATTATAGATGTTAGGGCACTCTTCTGAAAAAGTCTGCAGAAAAGAAGGCTTGAATCACTTGGGCAAAAACATTGTAGCTATCCAAAGCAGTTCTAACTAATCCAACAGATTTAGTTAAAACACTTAAACCTTAAACTAAAGGATTTATACAAATTATGTCTCACACTTCTTCTGTTGTGGTACGTTAAAGTTCTTACAATGTCCCTATTTCTCGATTTTAAGTATTAAATAAAAATTGCTGCTCCTTTCCATAATAACACAAATATTTCTGTTTACTAAGCATCTCTATATATACCAAGTACCAGGCTAAGGGCTTTATATCTGTCAAACCTGCACAAGATCCCTACAAAGTAGATATCATTTTATCATATTTATGGCTGAATAAAATAAAGGCCTAAAGAAGTTTAAGGTACCAATCACTATAGGAGACAGAGTTGAGAATGAACCAGGTCTATCTGACCCCAGAGCCTTTGTGTCCACAGTGCCCTGCAGTTTTATAGCAATAATAATATACAATGAGGATGTGAAGGCAGCTCATGTACGTACTTAAATGATATCAAATTAACTGTGTGCGTTCAAGAACCAGGAAAGATAGTGAATTAGAATCACTGGAATTTAAATGCAGTTTGCCTGCTTTTAGATTTAATGAACATGCATGTGAGACAACAAACGTGGATCTGCTATACCCTTCATCTTGTCACTTCCTTCCTCTAGCTCACAGTATCAGCTTCTTTAGATGCAGAGGATGACTCCAATGTAAGAAAATATGTGTCTTCATAGAAGAGGACTTCTAACTCCAAGCAAACTACTCATCTGATGCTCAGTTGTTCCAACACTAGGGATGTCAGGGGTGGGGGCATGGAGGATAGGAGCTGTGTTGGACCTACTAAATGAAAGTACCTTGGTCGTTACGCAGTATCTTCCTTTAAGGATCTTAACTCCATGGGGCAGAATAGTTTACTATCTTGTTCACTTTTCTAACTCCTGTGTCTGATACATAGCAGGCCCTAAATAAATATTTGTTGATGTGATGTATGGTTAAATTAAACGCAGTTCTACTGCACGTGATAGTGTTCACGCTGTTTTCCGGCATTGGCAATAAGCGATACTGAATTATCCAGGCCCCCCCAACACTTCTACCATTGATTCTATCCAGTTTGACAACATTTACTTAAAGAAAAATTACTAATATATCACAGGATTCTAGAATTTTAGATTCTGTAAAACACTCAAGAGACTACCCACTTGGGCCCAAAATACTAGACTTCTCAAATCCAAATCTTGGTGAATTCAGAAATCCTCATAGTGTATCCAATATTCTCTGTTCTGACACACCTCGGATCACTTTTAAAAACACGAACACTCTGGCCCTCTCTCTGGAGTTAAATTTATTGGCCTCAGGTGGAACCAGCACCGGTATTTTTTTTTTAAGCTCCCTTAGAGTTTACGCAATCAGGTTTGATTACCACTGCCCTTTGCTGAATCTCTGAGTCGTGTTGACAGAGGCTCATATTAAAACAAATGATAATAGTAAGTATGGCAATAAAGAGTGTCTCTCCTTCTAGACACTCAGAAGTTGTTTCATATATAAATCAAACCCTTAACTTGGGCCTCATAAATACTAGGTCTCTACATCAAATACAGGTCTCTCAGCGCATAATAGCAGTGCTAAAATGGAAACCATTAACTACTATAAAATACACAAAGTTGGGCTTCCCTGGTGGCACAGTGGTTGAGAGTCCGCCTGCCGAAGCAGGGGACACGGGTTCATGTCCTGGTCCAGGAATATCCCACATGCCGAGGAGCGGCTAGGCCCGTGAGCCATAGCCACTGAGCCTGCGCGTCCGGAGCCTGTGCTCCGCAACGGGAGACGCCACAACAGTGAGAGGCCCGCATACCGCAAAAAAAAAAAAAAAAAACAACACAAAGTAATGCCCTACTTGAGAGTTTGAGAGAACCTTCGGGAAAAAAGTATTCTCACTTTGATGAGTTACAATGTTAGTTCAATGTTATAAAGTAATTAAAATGAAGTGAATCTAGCACCTAATTTTTATGATTTGACTCCCTAATGTGCATCCATAGCCTTCCCCACTTCCACAATCAAAAATAATGCAAAATGCATAGATGTCATCTCATTCCAGAATCGTTGCGCTTATTTTATGTCATTGGCATTAAATCTACAAATGTCAGGAAACTGTAAAATCAATTTCACTAAAATTTAGACATGGAAAAGGAAGCATGTTAGTGATAAGGAGGGAAACAGGAAGCACAGACTGAAGGAAAGAATAACTGAATTTAGGGTGACAGAGAGCAGAGAAAATAAATTGAAGGAGGGTCTGGGATGAAAAGAAAGGGACAGGGCCATGATCCACGCTTACTCTAATTAAACAAACAAAAGAAAATCAATTCGTGTAAGAGCAATTCCAATAAAGGGAGAGAGGTGCCTTAACAATTAACTCCTGTTAAAAAAAATTAAAATGCAGGCAGTCTGTTACAAGGCCAATGAGCAAGATCCTGTCTTTACGAGTTGCTTCCTCTGACTAGCTGTAGCTTCCTTTGAGTAATCCTAATTCTCCCCCAGTGAAGCTTTATCTTTATTTTCAAGTTACTTCCAATTTATTTTTAACACAAAGTAAGTGCTACTGACCCAAGATTCCTACTAACTGGAATGAGGAGTATCTGAGTCAGAAGTTCTTTTTTTTAACTCTTTAGGGTCACAGGTTCAGAGTGAGAGACCAGCCAGCCACCCCTATTATAACTGAACTCTAAGTAGCTCTATGCTCTTCACCAAGCAAGTATGGCTAATTCTCTGGGACTAAATTTTCATATCCATAAAGTAAGGAAATCGAGCTAGGTTTCTAAAGCGCTCCCTAGTTCCAAAGTACTGTAAGATTACAGAATACAATAATGGTATTTAAAATTCAGATACCAGAAAATCTTTCCATTATTCAGAGAATATATAAGAATAAAACTCTTCACTTCTTTCCGAAAGAACAAAAGTCACCCAAGAGTTAAACTGCACAGTTGACTTAGTTCACTTTCTTTTAAAGAGCCTTGACTTTGCATGCAATTTAAATTCCACCAGCACTTCACAAGTCAAGATTTCTGCCTTTAAGATATAGTAGGCATTTCACCAAGGGAAAGAAAGTTATCGTGAAAGTACATTTAGATGCCGATTTTTGCCTCCTCACTGTCCCACCACTCTTACCGAAGTTTCACTGAATCATTTTCTACTTATATACTCCCGAAGAAGAGATGCAGTTTCGAAAGTGCAATAATAATGATTTTAGAAAGCAGGATCTTTCCAAAGTACAGTTTAACTTCAAAGAGCTCTGAAGAGAAAATGAAAAGGTTCCATAGGTAAATAAGGTTCAAAACTGAGCATTCTAAGTAAAACCTCAGTAGATAAGCACAATATGGATAGATATCTATAAGACATTCAAAATGTATCAGGCCATGATCTGATAAATCTAGATTTAATTTTGCCTTTCACCTGGTGAAATAAAATGCTAGAGATGAAAACTGACTATTCTTCATCCTTAAATTCTTGACATAGAGGTGGATATTTAAAAGAAATTTAGTTGTATTACATGCCGAAATAATTACACTTAGTCGATTAAATTTTATAGAAATTACTTTCTTCCAAACTCAATATACATCTTTTGAGAAACTTACAGATTATGAAAATTTAATAAATATTTTAAAAACTAAGCTTTAGAAATTCTTAAAGATGTATTTAAGTTATATCTCTTCTTTTGCATTGCAGTGTGTACCTAATGTGGCCTATGCCATATAGATGTGGATGTCATATTTCTGAAATCTACTTCAGAACTGAGCATTTCATTCTCATGAGGGAAGATAAGTAGAAAGTAGGGAACATGAGTCCCTTTTCTCTAAAGCCAACAGTTTTGTAGAGGGACAAACCATTCAAAATTTGGGGGAAAAAACTCAGAATAAAACAAAAGCACATAAGAGATTGAAATTTGAGGGTAAGGCACAGTTTAATCATGAAGGAAATAACAGTGAAGGCAAATAAAGTTTCCTAACTCTTGTTCAAAACAAAAGTCCCTCCTAATTCAGTTTGTCTCCCCCATACACACACACAACACACATTTTATGTCTTAAGGTATACTTATAAAACTACATCATTCATATTTATGGCCTAAATAAACATTTGCTGATTATTCCCATGTAGAAGATTCAAAGCAAGATCTTAAACAGACAGGATACAATAATGAGTAAAAAATGGAAGCAGCATTTCAGAGGCTCAGAATCTACCAGGAAGGACATGCCATTTGGTCTCTGGCACATAACAGACCCAAAATAAATATCGTTTTAAATAAACATTTTTTTAAAAAAACAAGCAGTTCAATGATAAAAGCTTGCGCTCATACTGTAGTACTTGCCTTCCCACCTACAGAGCTTAATATACTAAATAAACATCATCATCCAACAGGGCATCCCTGTTATTGATGTAGCTGGAAAGTATTATTCATTCTTTACCCAAATGAGGAAACGGTTTTGGAAAGTTAAATTAGTTGCTCACAGCTACAGAATTAACAGTAAAATTGGGAATAGAACTCAGGGTTCCCTAAGCTATTGCTCCAAATATTTTTTTTCTTTTCCTAAATATTTCTCTTTTATAGGCCTTTAGGGGTCTCAAGTAGTTTTTCATAGTAATATTATCCATGAAGCAGTGCCTTTTTTAACATCAAGCTAATTCATCCTATCAAGTTTGCATTTTTCTATTTCAAAACCTATTTAAATGGACACTTTTTTCTGATGAAACTTTTCCACTCAAGAAAACTCTTAAGTTTTAAATTCAAAATTATCACCTGGAAATAAGTCAGGTGAAAAAAGACAAATATGGTACAACTTCACTCACAGGTGATATATAAAAAAACTAATAAGCAAACAAACAACAACACAAAGTAAAATAAATGAACAAACCAAACCAAACACATAGATACAGAGAACAGAGTAGTGATAACCAAAAGGGAAGGGGTGAGGTGGGAGGGGGTAAAATGGGTAAAGACGATAAACTGTATGGTGACAAATGGAAACTAAAGTTTTGGTAGTAAGCACGATGTAGGGTATGCAGACGTAGAAACACAATGTTCACTTGAAACTTATATAATCTTACAAATCAATGTTATCTCCATTTTAAAAATAAAAATAAAATGTTCCCAACAGAAAAATAAATGAAATACATCAGTAGATGGTTTATTAATTTGTCTATCACATTTCCAAAGTATAAACAATGATCTGCATTAAAAATTAATCTGGTGGGGAAAAAAACAAAAAAATTATCACCTAAACATTTCAAATTTCACTATAAAAGTACCACCCAAAAAGAAAATCACCATTTTGTAAACTAGTTCTAGATTTTTGTTACTATATTTTTTTTAAATCCATTAACTTATTAAAAAGAACTTTTATTACTTGAAGGATAAAAAGATTACCTTTGTGATTTATTACAAAAAATTCACTGTTAAAGTCTGTTTGCCTTCGAAATAATTTTAAGTATTTGGTTCGAGGCAATCACACCAACACAGCTAAATATACATCGTATTTTCTCATTTTGCCCTTTGTTAGCATAGGCAATAACTTTATGATGTCTTAGGGCTATTGTTTCAGTGTAATTGAATTCTTAGAAGATTTCATTTGCCTCAAAACATTTCAAGAGCACAATATGAACAACTCAATTATATAATCAGACAACTCAGTGAATTGAAACTGAATAAACAGAAATACTGGGATTTGTCTGTGAACTATACCATGCTCTTCCACACTCTGTCACTCCTGCCACCCCTACCAACAAGAGACTCAGAAAACATTTGCTTTCTCTTCGATTCTTGCCCCTCTCCATTATTATCCTGCCAATTCATTTTATTAGTTGCCTCTGTTTAATCAGTTTGGACTCTATCTGTACTACAATGTGGAGTTAGTTAGTAAAAATAAATGGTTACTTCCATATCAATCACATGAAATAACACTTTTATTGCAAAGCATTTCTAACCCAAATTGCACAGCTTCTTAGCATATGTTCATTGTGTATATTCTCATAAAAATATTTTAATGCAATCTATTTAGATTTTGACTACTGTTGTAATATTGTCATTACTCTTATCTGAATGGTAGTTACTATAACAACTGTAACAACTCAATGTCTCCTCAATCTGCCACTGTCCTTCTCACACCTCATCAGCATATTTCCACCCTAGCCCATTTCTTTGCCACCCAACCTCTTTCCTCCCAAAAGGTCAAAATGGGATACTGGGATCACTGTAACCACTAACGCACCCAACCAAACACAAACTTTTGCTTCCCTGAATAACAAGTAAATGTGTACTTAACCCCAAGAAAGACAGGCCATTCCAGATTTCATTCCTCATCCCAAGTTCTCAGCTCTTTGATAAAACTGCTTAAGCTATGAGTTCAATGGCATTTTATTGCAAGGAAAAATGCTTAGAGATTACACACAGCTGCATGGAATGAACACTGTCCCAACTGTCCTAGGTTTGTCCCTGTTATTTTGGGCCTATGCAGTTAGCACACCTTTCTCTAGCATAAATTAACTGGTTTACGTAGTCTGAAGCCTAAGTCTTCTTATTCTATATCCAAGTTATGACTATAGAACTTTTAAACTTCTAAATAAGGTTTTCCAGGAATAGCTCTGCTACCAGGTGCCTATATCATAATAAAGGAATGGACTTCAGAGGCATGGCACAAGCACACTAGGTAATGAATGGTGATAAACACAAGCTAGAAATAAGTAAAACTGAGGGAGAGTCTGTAGAAAAGATTTTCTAATGCTCTGGATGTGGTGATTCACATTCACATCCACAAGAACATCCAAGAACAAGAGAATTAAGCCAAATAGTAGGTGTCAATCCATTCCCACATTCAATATATCCAGGGAAATCAAAGGAAAAGTGACAGGGGTACAGTAGGCACATTGTATACATTGTTCATTTAATCCTTGAAATGAATTTCAAAGAGTTAAAGAGTAAGCCAGAAACCTAAGGACAAATAAAGGCTATCTGGAGTTGGTCTTTTTTACTTAACTTTAAATTACTGAGGACAGATAATGATAACTAGGACTGACAATTTTAGTTAGGCTATATTTTAAGTGCTCAAACATGATATTCTGATGACTGGTACAAATGACTACTCCATGGAATATAGAATAGACACTAACTCTGCTCTCAAAAGAGTGTATCTAACTTCTTGGTATTTCACAAAGACATTTCTAATAAGTCAGTGTCATAAATTGTTTCAATTCCCCTTGCCAAATTTTGAATAGAACATGGAATGGGGAAATGAACAGAAAAGGCTGGTACATCTGTGTATGTGAATTTGGGTGTGTATATAGTCCCATGTGGATGCACCATACACTGTAAATGTTGGAAAGTGAGACAAGCAATTTCAAGGCAAGAAATGGTAATCTAATGGTAATCTAAGACTGGAAACATTCCTATATATATACATATATATATATACATATATATATATATATATATATATATTTTTTTTTTTTTTTTTTGCGGTATGTGGGCCTCTCACTGTTGTGGCCTCTCCCGTTGCGGAGCACAGGCTCTGGACGCACAGGCTCAGTGGCCATGGCTCACGGGCCCAGCCGCTCCGCAGCATGTGGGATCTTCCCAGACCGGGGCAAGAACCCGTGTCCCCTGCATCGGCAGGCGGACTCTCAACCACTGTGCCACCAGGGAAGCCCCCTCCAATATATTTTTAATTAGTATTTCCAAGTAAAAGCAAGGTGCACAACAGCACACCATAAGTTCCTGCCAACAATTTTGTACTAAGGCTTCTAGTCAACCAACTCAATTTGTTCCTAGTGTTCATATGCTATTTTTAGAATTTTTCACCCAATGATGATATGCTTAAATACAATTTCAAGGCTTAGGCCTTAAACTTTATTCCCTGACTTTATGCACTACGCATCTATGTCAATTCACATTTTGATGTGCAGTACATATACATCAATCAGGCACGGATGCATCTATAACAAAACAGGATGGACCACTGTAACACAAAATGCTAGAAATGGTTTACATAAAACATACACAGATAAACATGCCCTTTGCTTCCATTACTTGATGTTTATTAATTTGATGTTGTACATTAGAATCTCCTGGGGAACTTTAAATAAATATCTATGCCCTGGCCCTAACTCAAACCAATTAAACAAGAGTTTCTGAAGGTGTGGCACTGGTCCTTTATAAAGAATCCCCAGATATTCTAAAATGCAGAAAGCTCTGAGAACAAGTGTTCAACAATTGCTTTAATACATTCCCTAAATGTTACTTGAAATTATCTTCTCTTCTAGTCCCAGTATCCTAATAGTCCATTATGCTAATACTAATACATTACAAATTATTAAAGGCAATTATATAATAAATACATTTTCCTATATAGTGATCAAGAATGTGGGGTTTTCCATCATCCAATTGTCCTTGTGTTAGTGGTCAGTCCAAATTTATGAGACAAACCTTTTGCCGACCTATGGGTATCTCGTGGTCTCAGCACAGAAACAATCTCTTGAGTAGCAAAAATGTTTCTACTGCATGTATGATTACCTTCTATCACATTGCAATTAATTGTATTTCATTTTTTTATCTGCTGCATAAAAAAAGACAGAAGACAGCCACAGAAACAATAATATAGTCCCTATCTTCCAACTTTCCAGGACCTCCCCAGTGTACATTTAAATATTAATTTCACACCTTGTTTCATATTATTTTCCTTCTTTTATTGATAAAGATAGAAAAAGAGACAGATTTTTATAATTCTATGCTACTCTAAATTCACTTGCATCATTCTCAGTATTTGTTGCTATATTTGTCAATATGGGGCATATTCCTCTGATGACACAAGCCATTACTACTTAGTTCACTTTGTATATTTCTCTTCCTGTTCGATCTCTAGTCATTGGCGTAATGCTTGGTTCAGATCTTGGAACGCTTCTGCTCCCTATTCATACCTACTATTGTGATCGCATCTAGTTTTCATGGTTTCAAATATCATCTATATACTGAAGACTCCCAGATAGTCCTCTCCCCCAAATATCAGACTTGGAAAATATGTAGGTATATCAAATACAACATCTCTAAACCTAACTCCTGTTCTTCTCCAATTATCTGCCCTGCCCACATTCATCATTATCTCAGTTCACATCTATTCCATCCTTCCAAGTGCTCAGGCCGAAACACTGTTTATTCATACTAGACACAATGAATCCAATCTGTCACCCAATCCCATTAACCCTAATGTTTAAACACCTCCTTTGACTATATGCTGCTCCCAAGTCACAATCTTCTCTCACTTCGATTATCACAAGGCTCCTAACTGGTCTCCCTGTTTCTACTCTTGATCCATTCCAGTGTCCACTCTTCACATCGTTCAGTCAGTTTGACCCTATCAAGATACAAGTCAACGGATAAAGAAGATGTGGTACATATATACAATGGACTATTAGCCATAAAAAGGAACGAAACTGGGTCATTTGCAGAGATGTGGATGGACCTAGAAACTGTCGTACAGAGCGAAGTCAGAGAGAAACAAATATCGTATATTAACGCATATATGTGGAATTTAGAAAAATGGTATAGATGATCTTATTTGCAAACCAGAAATAGAGACACAGACATAGAGAACAAATGTATGGGGGAAGAGGGGGGTGGGAGGAATTGGGAGATTGGGATTGACACATATACACTATTGATACTATATAAAAAATAGATAACTAATGAGAACATACTGTATAGCCCAGGGAACTCTACTTAATGCACTGTGGTGATCTAAATGGGAAGGAAATCCAAAAAAGAGGGGATATATGTATATGTATTCATTTTGCTGTACAGCAGAAACTAACACAACATTGTAGGGAACTACACTCCAATAAAAATTAATTTAAAAAAGAAATAATTAAAAAGATACAAGTCGGGGCTTCCCTGGTGGCGCAGTGGTTGAGAGTCCGCCTGCCGATGCAGGGGACACGGGTTCGTGCCCTGGTCCAGTAAGATCCCACATGCCGCAGAGCGGCTGGGCCCGTGAGCCATGGCCGCTGAGCCTGCGTGTCCAGAGCCTGTGCTCCGCAATGGGAGAGGCCATAGCAGTGAGAAGCCCGCGTACCGCAAAAAAAAAAAAAAAAAAAGATACAAGTCAAATCACATCACTCCACTTAAAACCTTGCAAAGTCCTGAGGATGGTCCTATACAATCACCATTACTGCCCTGACTTCATCTCCTACTATAGCCCCTCACACTCACTCTTGTTCAGCCCAAATGCTGGCATGTTCCTCCTTCAGAGATTTCCCACTCACTGATCCCTCTGCCTGGAATGCTTTTCCCCTGGATATCTGCAGGGTTTGCTCCATCACAATCTTCTAAGTCTTTATTTTTCTCCATGGCACTCAGAATCACTGTATATTCTACTTCTAACTTTTTACTATCTTTCTTCCCTCAAAATATAAGCTCCTTGTGGGTAAGGAATTTCATCTATTTTGTTCTTGAATTTATCCCAAGTGCCTAGAAGAATGCCTGGCACATACGTTATTAAATGAATATTTGTAAAGTGAATTAAATGAATGAGTTGGTAAGTAATAGGTGGTCATTAGAACTGACTGAATTATCTTCATCACAGTACTTAAATGTTATCCAAAATACTGAGGAAAGTCAAAAGGGATCTGAAAGTGATCAACTTCATTAAAGCAAGAAGAAGCCAAAAAAAACAAAACAAAACAAAAAAAAACAGAATCAAAGTTTACTAGACAAAGAAAATGTACTTAACTACAAAATAAATGAAAAAAATGTCCTAATTAACATGGAAGGTCAACTAAAATGAGAACTACATGCAATTTCCATTCACTCTACAGACTTTAATCCATTTCAGAACTGTTATAAGCATATAAATTAGGTTGTATTTTAAACACATTAAAACTCTACCTTTCTTAATGTGAAAAAGAAGACTTGTTTCTTGCCCTGTTTAACTCCAGTACAGTCAAGAAATATGTTTCAGATGTAATCTGTGGACACTGTATGCTTTTGAGGATCTGAAGCCTCACAAATCTTTACAGAAATACAACAAATTAACTATACATATTAAAGTGAAAGTTATATTTTAATAAATGTGAATTATAAGTTACTTTCATTTATATATATATAAATTATTACATTTATATAGTAGAGAGTAAATATATTAGTAAAGTAAGGTAAATAAAACATAAGCTATGCTCTGCCTCTGGACAAGACTGAGTAGTTCCTTTTTTTTTGGCTGTGCCACGTGGCACATGGGATATTAGTTCCCCCACCAGGGATAAAACCCGTGGCCCCTGCATTGGAAGCATGGATTCTTAACCACTGGACTGCCAGGAAGGCCTAAGACTGAATAGTTCTTATTGAACCAACCTTCTCAAAGATGACAATTATAACCTATATAAGTTTGGGATATTTATTGCAGCATTAATTATAATAATAATTTAAAAAGAAGGGAAGATATATATGCCTGGTATTGTGGAAATATTTTAAAATGTATGTCACTTTCATATGACAAAGAATCTTTATATGTTACCCATTCCAAAATTATCTTGAAAGATAAGGAAATACAGATAATATATTAGGTAATAAAAAAAGGGAAGAATCTTATATCCTATAGGGTCATTATTTCATCACGTAAACATACGTATACATACATAGAGATGTACACATAAACGCTATGCTAACACAATATAATGTACATATACTCTCATTGGGAGCAAAATAAAAATAACATCAAATATTGATAGTGGTTTTCTCTTGGTTATGAAACTTATTTGTGATTTTTTAATTGTTTTCTGAGTTATTTAAATTTTGGAGGATTTCCCTGGTGGTCCAGTGGTTAAGAATCCACCTTCCAATGCAAGGGACTCAGGTTCAATCCCTGGTCTGGGGAACTAAGATCCCACATGCTGTGGGGCAGCTGAGCCCACGCACCACAACTGGAGAAGCCCACGCGCTGCAGCAAAGAGCCCATGTGCCACAACTAAGACCCAACACAGCCAAATAAATAAATAAATAAATATTAAATTAATAAATAAATTTCTGTACACTATACATGTATAGTTATAAGATCAGAGAAAAAATAAGCACGACAAATCTCCACTGAAAATACAAATAAAGAAGAAATAAATGTTGAGAAAAACACCCATCATGAATCTGAAAGCAAAGACTATTCTCCAAAATAATTACTGTTAATGCATATGTAGAACCTCTCTTTTTTTCAAAGAAGCCCAAATAATTCCATGAAATGTTCTACATAACTAAAAATTATATATACTCCCTTGGGGGAAATTTTACAGAGCAGAATATTGTCACTTCCTGATGTCTTCTATTTTCTCTTTTAAAATGCTAAAGTGTTACTTATGTATAACTATCTTCTACCTTTACCTCCATTCCAGTATAGTTGTTACATTATGTAAAGTTCAAATAAGACTGAAGATAACAGAACGAAATGATGAGTTATTTGTTATGACTAAAATGATCTTAGAGACTAAATTGTAAGAAGCTACTTTAATTTTTGAATATTTATCACAGGAAAGTATTATTGTAGGCACTATTAGGAAAAGAAAGTAAAACATAGTACCTAATTATTGGCCACTTGCCTCATCTCCCTGAAAGTCTTCTATTAGACTGCCTAGCTTCTGACTAAAAGCTCTACTCTGTTCTTTTTGGAACTTAGTCAACTCCTATTTCAGCCACTTTATTTCCACATACTCCAGTGTACCTGGTTCTTGCTTCCCACTCTCTCTCTCTACACTCTCCCATTGCTACCTACAGTCATGGGATAAAATACCATGAATCAATTATATGAAATACAATGCACTTCTGGAAACCATATAATTCACTCTCTCCTTTGAAGTAATGGCTACTAAAATGACATGGAATAATTAAAGACACAAGACCAATCCATGTACGTTACCAACACGATACCCTTAGTACTTGTCGGGGTTATTAAAATCTACCTTCACTGTTTTCAAAGTATGTTCACAACCATGTATTATTTTGGTCCTTACAACTACCATCTGGGAAAGGAAGGGCAACTATTAATGTCCTGATTTTATCTTATTTTTTAAGATTTTTTTTTGATGTGAACCATTTTTAAAGTCTTTATTGAATTTGTTACAATACTGCTTCTGTTTTATGTTTCGGTTTTTCAGCCCCGAGGCATGTGGGATCTTAGCTCCGTGCACCCCCTGCACTGGAAGGTGAAGTCTTAACCACTGGACTGCCAGGGAAGTCGCATCCTGATTTTATCTTTAAAGAAGGGACCATTTGTCCAAATCATGTAGACTTATGTCCAAGTCGTAAGTGTTAGAATCTAGAGCCTCCATCTTCCAAAATAATAAGCTCACAGTAAAAATTGCTTCGATTACTTCCTTTTCCTCATAAGGTATTGGGTATATCTCCCCAAAACATTAAATCCTTTACAGGTTGTAGATATTCACAGACTCTTGGGAAATGCTTAGGAAGTCATATTGTCCTCTCTAACACTAGTTGGCTAGATCAGGGAGAAAAAGCTTTGAGTCCAAGGTATTGAGTCCAGGGTATCCACTTCACAGAGTGGAGAGCAAATCCCCTCAGTTTTTTTTTGTTTGTTTGTTTCATAATGTTTTGTTCTTATTTATTCTGCTTGTTTTTACTGATGGTTTTACCTGGAATAATCAACAATAAGTTACAGGAAATGGAGAACACAATGAAGTATTTTATCTAAGCTTTCCCATGGACACCTACATGGAAGAAAAAGTAGGGAAGGGACTTTCCAACTCCTGTTCATCATGGATATAAACCTCTGAAAATAAGGCTTCAATCCCAACACCATGTGGCATGAAGAACATCAAAAATGGGTTCATCTATGGGCTTCCCTGGTGGCACAGTGGTTGAGAGTCCGCCTGCCGATGCTAGGGGACACGGGTTTGTGCCCCGGTCCGGGAAGATCCCACATGCCACGGAGCGGCTGGGCCCATGAGCCATGGCCGCTGAGCCTGCGCATCCGGGGCCTGCGCTCCGCAACAGAAGAGGCCACAACGGTGAGAGGCCCGCGTACCGAAAAAAAAAAAACAGGGGGTTCATCTAGTACAGAATTAACCTAGGAACAGGTTAAGTGGGAGGAAAAAAGTCTCAGAGAAAAATCCTTTGAAAATGAAGGATTTTAAAATCCTTTAAAATCTAGATATGACTCTCTTTGAAGTAGTCCAGATAAAATTAAAAGGACATAGGGGAAACTTTGTAGAAAGATATCATCTTTGATCGAGTCAGTACAAAATAACAGAGTAAGAGAGGAGCAAAGTGCGAGTTCTGTTCCCCATTAAAAACTCAACCTTCCCCTAAGAACTGTGCCTTAGAGAACTGTCCAATTTTGGAGTCTATTAAAGAATTCTGTACTATTCTGTGTGATTTTTTTCTGATATTCAGCATCTAATATTTCCCTGGAAAATCACATACATACACACAGATACAAACACCATATATACAATATGACAATTTTTAAAGGTTCATAAACCCCATAAAAATTCATTATTAATGCAATATGTAGATGAGATATATAAAGAGCAGAGGGAATTGAATTTACCTTTCTCTCATTCTTCAAAAGAGGAAACCAAGGCATCAAAAGAGCCGACATAATCTATTTTCTCATTAGAACAAGAACTTACAACTAGCAACCTGAGCATACCTCTAGTCTCTGATAAAAGGTTAAACATTTTCCCAAATATGTAGTTGATGAGTTAGTACTTGTTCAAGTTTTACTTTAAGCTATAAAAATCAGTTTGTGTGACATAAAATTCAGATTTGAAAGATAATAACAATAAACCATATCAGACAGATTCAGATGCAATTTTTCAAATGTGGATATTTACTGGCATTTGCTTGAAGATATTTGTATAGTAACAGACACAGTTTTGGTGGCACAAGGCACTTTTTTAAAATGTTTCCAGTTTCACAATGTTTCAAATGGTTTCACATATCTTCTTTCTATGCTTTTATGACATTATAGGCTGCAGCTGCTTTCAACATTAAATAAAATCCAAAGTAAAATGATGTATTTCATTTTTCAAATGTTAAAATAATGATCACAGAGCAATTCAGTAAGCCAGATAGAGATAGAATTATGTAGAAAGTCTTACAAGAATAAACCTTTTCCAAAATTACTTCTGTATCCTAAATATCCTATCCTTGTTAAGAATAATGTTTGAGAAGTTCAAGTTGACCTGCAATACTGTTCTGTGGAAATCATTTTCAGATATTATTATGTGTCATAGTGCAAAGCACCTGCATTAAGTGAACAATTATGTAGGAAAGGTAATTTTCTGAATTGGACATAAAATAATTCCTAATGAGCTGCTGAAAAAGTATAATGGGGAAAGGCAATTTATTCCTTGCTAAAAAAAGTAAGTGAAAGATATTCAAACCAATTTCTTACAGATTAATGAGTTTACTAACCAGCCATGTCACCTTGGGCCATAGGGAAAAAGAGAAATAATATTTAATAAGTATCAACCACATGCTAGATACTATCAAATGCTTCACAGACATTTACTTTCACTGATACTACAAAATTGAGGGAGGGAGGGAAGAGGCAGGGAGAGAGACTGAGAGAGAATTTTATTATTCCAAATGTACTGATGAGAAAATGGAAACTCAGAAAGGTTCTGTATCATAACCAAATAGCAAGCAACAGAAGGTGGATTTGAATTCAGGTTACTCTGGTTCCTGTGTCAGTTAACCTATTCCTACACCATTCTATTTGTAAAATGAAAAGTTGGTCTAGAGACAATCTCTGAAGTCTCTTTTAGATTTAATGGAAACTCATTTTGATGATGCTAAGGGTACTAGTCTGGTGCTACCACCCAAGGGTGGTACAATACACTGAATTTGGGGATTTCAAGTGTCAAAATACAAGGAAAATTGAGCACAAAGGAAAATGCCTTCTTTAATGGTATACTATTATTATTATATTATTATAGTATAGTATTACAGTAAAAACTTGTATAGTCAAGTGTCCATTAAAAAAAAAAGGGTAGTGGATATTTAAAAGCAGCGAGAACCTATATGAAAATTATAAATCATTTCTGTTGACCACTCATTTCTCTTTATTAATTCCACTTAAATGATTTCTTGGGGCCTATAGGTATCCACTTTCTAAATACAGATACAGAGCATTTGAAATTCCAAACAACATTTGGATCACTGCCACTGGTCCAGTAAAAAATTGTTCAGCCTGCACAAACAAGAGAATAACATGAAAGCTGTCCTATTTTTTAAAATGGATTTCAGTACAAAGGGTTTATATAAACACTGTGACTAGAGAGAAACCTGGACTTTATGATGAGGAATGTGACATATAACAGCAATAGTCAGCTCTTCCCACTGGCTTATTGTCTTCATTGATTTAGTTTTGAGTAAAAGAGAACAGAAGAAATATTCACCTCTACCAAGCTAAGAAGACTCTTTCTCGATTTCACTGACAATGAATCTACATGAGCAGTTCAGTAAAAAAACAAAAAAAGAAATTAAAAATCAGTGCCTATCACATCAAGCAAGGTTTCATTGTCACAATTATACTCTCAGTAGCCAAGTTACACTATAAAACATAACAAGAAATATCATCTTCCAAAACTGCTGCAAAGATCTGAAACTCCAAAAATTTCACATAGCATACACACAAACACAATGAAATATTATTATAGCGTTAACCATCAGAAAATAGTATAAAAATGACAAGAGAAGTACCAGAGATCATTTCTACATACAGAAAGATGAAATACAACAGGGTTGGAATTAAACCCACTCAGACCATCCTTTTAAGTACTAGATCCATTCCATTCATCTATGGGGAAATGTTTAAAAAGGCCAATTTAGCAACAGAATACATTAACAGCAGTTAATTCAAATCATTTTCTGAAACACCCCCTTTTCTCTTTTTTATCAATATTGTCATTCCTTGTACTTATTTATGCAAAAATAATTTGAATTTCAAGATAATTAATATATGCGCTCAAGAAAAAATGTGGAGAAAAGCTCAATCATATTTTAAAAGATTTTGAGTCGTTCGTTCAGCAATTATTTACTGCAGGTCTATATAACAAACACAGTGCATGAAAGTGAATGGTGGTATTGTTTCACCTTACTCTTTAAGCTTCAGTCTCTTAACTTTATTTTCAAGGATTACATAACTTTATGAACACTACCATATCCTTTAGCTTTGTTTTAGATATCAATGCATTAAGCCACAAAATTGAAAGTCAAGGGACTTCCCTGGTGGCGTAGTGGTTAAGAATCCACCAGCCAATGCAGGGGACACGGGTTCGAGCCCTGCTCTGGAAAGATCCCACATGCCTCGGAGCAACTAAGCCCGTGCGCCACAACTACTGAGCCTGCGCTCTAGAGCCCACGAGCTAGAACTACTGAGCCCACATGCCACATCTACTGAAGCCCAGGCGCCTAGAGCCCATGCTCTGCAACAAAGAGAAGCCACCGCAATGAGAAGCCCTCATACCGCAATGAAGAGTAGCCCCCGCTCGCCACAACTAGAGAAAGCCTGCGCACAGCAACGATGACCCAACACAACAATAAATAAATAAATAAATAACGGAAAGTCAAAATCAGCAGTAGGGTTACATCCACAAGTCATTTACAGTTGGACAGATTTTTACTTTCTGTAAAATTCTAAGTTACTTCTTAGCCCTGTATGGAGTAGAGTAAAACGCTAGAACCATGAGACAAACTGCATACTAAATGCTATCTATAGTTAATACTGAATTTATTTCTTAGACATTTCAGAGAAGAATCATCTATTTGTTGAAGCAGCTACTAATTTAGGAAGTATATTCGTACCTTAACAGGTTTGCTCTTTACGAACAATTAAATCAAGACTTTCAAATTAACTTTTTCCTTTTTCAAAAATTACTCCTTTCTCATTAAAGAATAACTTTGTTGTAACAAACATGAAGATACAGAGAACAGGGTAGTGGTTACCAGAGGGAAAGGGGCTGGGTGTGGGGGGTGGAGAAATGGGTAAAAAGGATCAACTGTATGGTGATGGATAGAAAATAAATGTTTGGTGGTGAGCACACCATAGTGTATACAGAAGTAGAAATATAATGTGACACACACGAAACATATAATGTCATAAACCAATCTTACCCAATAAAAAATAAATAAAACCTTTGTCCTGACAACCAGTGTCAGGTGAACTTCTAATACATTCCATACACAGGTGTTCCCACAAAATGTTTCCCTTGTTAACATTTTTATCAGCAGAATGATTCTTGGTTTAATATCCAACTTAATAGAGATACCTCTCAATACAAAGATTTTTGGCCAATATTTTTTCTGAAAAAATATTTTTACTTATGACTCAAAACATCAATATAGTTGATAAATAAAACTATGCATGGCAAGAGTTGTGTGTTACATCCAAATACAGTAAAACATCAGAATTATGTAAATATTTTGAAAAGCTCAGAGTGACTACAAGTGGTATGTGTGCAGATAAAATGAATATAAAGCAACGTATTCCATACAAAGAAACTCTGTAATAAATTTAGTTATTTGGATCATAATTATTTTTTTGGATCAGGAAAAAGTTTTTTCAAGCATTATACCACCTACTTTGATAACCTATTATGTATGCTATGTTTCCGCTACATTTTAATGAACTGATCGGCATTTTAGTTAGCAATCTAACACATTACATTTTTTCCCATTTAAAACAATAGGAAATTGACTCCTTGTTATTTAACATTCTCACACAGAATATCTACTTTTTGGAAACAGACTTTTGACATTAAGTGGAGATCTCTATGAACCAAGGGATGACCTATTATGTGCAAGGGAAAAGATAGAAAGTTTGTCTTAAAGGAAAAAATAAGTATAATTGTTTTAGAACGTTGAAAGAAATTAGTCCAGGTAAAACTTCAGTGGATAAAAGAAACTGTAACAAGTTTGCAGAGGAAAATTTATTTATTTTGGAGTATTTTTGAAGTATAACACCTGCAAATAATGTGTCCTGAAAAGAGACGATGAACTGTGTTGAAAACTTTGGCTCAGTTTTGACAGGCTTTTTTGTAATTTTTTCTTAGCTTTTACTGCCAAACATCATATTAATGCCAGACTAGAATTATGTTTTCTTTCTGTTAAAATAACAAATTGATCTTAGCAATTTCAATCTCCTCTTAAAAAGAGGCTGTAAAAATTATTCCCAACTTTCTGTGTAATTTGAGCAGAGATTCTGTACCTCTGCAGATAACTTCTTTTGTGCATTAAGCTGATTTTATTATGGTTTTGATTTTTAAAAACAAACACACAGCTTCATTACTTCTAGAAGAGTTTTCTTATAATGACATTATATTCTATTTTATTTTTAAATACTAAATATTAATAGAAATTAATATAATTACTATGGTAATAAATATTACTATGAGTAATATTAAAATATTGATATTATTCTTTGTTCTCAGACACCTATGCTACTATCTTACTCAAGTGACTAATCTCCTGCAATAAATCGTTTAATTCTGCCTGCATAATAAGACCCTAAATTCAGAAAAATAAAAATTTCAAAAAGCCTTTCCTCATAAACTGTGAAGTTTCCTATGGGGCTTTGGACAACCACAAAGATTTGTTCCCTTAACTTATGAGACCACAGAAACCAAAAATAATTGTTTGGTATGCTCCATATATTTCAACCATCTTTTTTTGTTGTTGTTTTTAACAAGAATTATCTTTGGAGAGTATTTACGATCATAAGGGGGAACTGTTAAAAAAAGTTCCAAAACTTGCAACTAGGCAAAAGAATGACTACATATCCTTCACCCAAGAATTAGCTGATTCTTTAATTGTATGTACCTTTGTCTGAGTCACTATTCATTATTGATTAAGACATTTCATAAATCTGTGAGAGAAGATGTTAATTTGCAGAAAGCTCATGGCAATACAAACTTAAACGAGAAAAATACAAATAAATTTTGTCTAGTAGAGTGGCAAATGATTTCTGTTTGGTAGTAAAGATAACCTCAAAGGTTTCAAATGTATTGCCCTGCTAGACATTAATTTATTTAGTATAAAATTAGGAATCTTACTTCAGCATTCTTTCTTTCAGTGACTATAAATGCCTCCCTTGTTCCTATAATCTTTTGAACCAGCCTTACTATAGTGCTGGTTCCTGAATGAATGAATTAAACATATCTTTAGCATGTGTTCATTTACATTATATAATACTTCAGTCATTTTTAGGTTTTGAGTTTTTATAAACTATGTTGGCTTATTTCTTCTATGTCATAAGAAAAAAGAGAATATAAAAACTCTCAATAGTAACAATTGCGGTTAGAAAACAAATTTACTAAGGCGGGAAGATTTCCCATTTCTCAAGTTTCAGATACAGTAAATGCTTTGAAATCAAGGAAAAACTCACACTAGGCTGACAAGAGAATATCATGCTGCTATAATAACTGCTTTATTTGTTCACTCTTCTAAATATCACAGCTTCTGAATTCTACTACCTATATATCTCTCCTACTATATCTGCATTAGAGTTTTGTAATGGGCACCGTTGTTTACCTCCCCAGTATCCTCCCGTCCTTACTCCATTACAACCTGGCTAGCCACATGTACCAGGAGAAACCGGCATTAACTTCAACCTCAGCTCCAATTAGGGGAGGAGGACAGGCTTTATAGTATCAGCCAATCATGTCTTATTCTGCTCGTCACTGATTGGTTTAGGCATAGATATGGGACATAATTTTGGCCAGTTGGACAAGAAGAGAAATCTGTTGATGAGTACCTCAGAAAAGTTCTTTACGTTGACTAAAAAAATAAAAACAGACATAAGGAAGAGACAACCTCTTTTTCTTCATGTCTGAAATTAATACCTAGAATAGCTGCAGATCTTATACCCATGAGGGGAGCTAGCCTGAGGTTAAAAGATGAACTTAAGAGTAGACGAGCAGAGAGACAAAAGAACGTGGAACCTTGAGGACATCACTGAACCACTTAATTAGACAATCCTGGACCTCCTGTTATGTGAAAGCAGCTTTCCTTATTTATGGTTTAAAGACATTTTGAGTTGGGCTTTCCATTATTTGGAGCTGGAGAAAGCATGACAGATTAACTTTTGCCATACTTCCAAGTCCGCCCTGAAGCTTTTTTGTGTGTATCCTCTAAAGAAGGATCTGTACTCCAATTTGTTTACATAGAGTTCAAAATTGAGATCTTTCTCCTATATTTCTACATACTTGGATTCCCAATCTTGAGTTTCCCAAGACATGAAACCTCTGGAAACTTATTTGACCTCTAGGAACCTCAGTTCCCTCATCTATAGCAAGCATTAATACATACCTGAAAGGGCTTTTATGAGAATTAAGTGAAATGTCATATAAAAATGCCTAGGAATGGATAGAATTGGTCAGAAAAGCATTTTTTTAAAATTATCTATTAAGTCTAACCTAGCTTGGACAAAATCACACACTCAAAACATAATTTTTAAATAGCCAGATTTGCCATTCTACTTTTCTATTTAATTCACCAACTGTTTCAGAACTGGGGAAGGGAGGGAGGTACAGAAATATATAATTGACCTTATGAAATTTGTGGAACTGTCCTATTTAATTTTATTCTCATAAACAACAGGAAGCAAGTCAGCATATCTTTTTATTGTCCCGAGGTGAAGACTTCATGATGCTGCTGGCATTTATAAGTTGTCACGTGCTCTAAATATATAAAACATTCACTTTTGTTGAGAAATATTTCTCAATCAGTAATTTCCTTTCTGAAGTAGGGGGAAGAGGTCTAACATACCACCATACTCTCAACATACATAAGGTTGGAAAACTGAAAATCTTCCAAGATTTCCAAAGTATCTTTTTATGTAATGATAAATATATATGCATAGCCGTATATTTTTCACAATGTTAACTATATGAGAAAATTAACGTCACATATTTTAAAATAATCTCTAATTTAATCACTTAGATTTCATTGCTTTTTTGCATAATTATTTCCCCTGTTATTTTTCTTGTGTTTGAAGACAAAGCTTTTAAGCTGAGAGTGTCTAAGAGAGTTCTTTGGTCATCATGAGGCAAGTTTACTTTTAGAGAGGAAAGTATAAGGTCGTAACTGTACTTTTAGTCACACTCTCCCCAAGGAAAAGTAATTTTGTTTCCTTGGGCCATGTATTGATTTTATTTTAAGGCATATGTTAAAGGTGACTGCATAGTCTTTGAGAGTACTCCGTATTCTTAGCCCTAATTCATTTAGGAGGTTGGAAGTTCTCTAGCACTGACACCAATATTAATTTCTTTTCTTCCTCTTTTTTTTTTTTTAAATACTGGCCTGTTTTCTTCCCCTGAGATATATCGGGACATATCTAACCTAGATACATTTCATACTTGAAATAACAGGAAAATATTCCTGTCTCAGCATGCCATTTCTGTCCACTGTAATTTGGATATTCTTCATGTTGCATTTATGTCCACAAGGGTAATAGTACTTACATTAAAAACTGGACCTCATGAAGTAACTCACCCTTCACGTAGTCCTTTACAGCCTTTCACTCTGTGACCCTGCACTGCCTCCAACTCCCACTGTTTTTAATAAGCAACTTAAATGTGGTAAACTGTCTTCTCTGTGCCAAGGGCAAAAGCACCAACAGACACATGATGACATGGTTTTGGAAGAGCACATGGAAATAAGCCCATAATTCTAGTCCTAAAATACCCCATTGCAAAAAAAGTCTCAAGATTATTTTCAAACCCTAACCTTTAGTCTGAGTTCTTTAATCCAAAAATTTTTCTGCTACCATACATGCTCTAATGAGACAGCAGATAATATATGTGTTTCAAAAAGTTTGCTTAGACAGACAGCCACGCAAGCAAGTATTCATCAAATAACTAAAAATAACATACAGGTAAATCAAAAAAAGGACAAAGCATCTCACTAGGGGGTGAGAATGTCACAGAGGAAACCCTGAAGCTCAGCAGAAATTCCAAACAACAGTGAGTCTCAGATCTCATTTCATATGATGATTAAGACACAATCATTTAAAGCTTTTAAATTTTGGAAAGAAATAGTATTTTAAATGAAGTAGTAGGAAATCATTCTAGATTAAAGCTAATATAGAGCTGACGTTATACAGGATTTAGAGATCTAAGACCAAGTCAAGGAAATTTATCAGCCGCACTACAACTATGAAGCAGGAGGGCACTGTGGCAAGAGTAACTGTGATGTTAGACAAACAGACCTAACTCCAAACTCTGCCCCTCGGTTGCTTTCACCTAGTTATTTACTCTACTTATGTCTAAAACGTCACTAATTTTGTAGGGTTCATGTGAGGATTAAAAATATATCTCATGCTCCTGGTATAGTAAAACCCAGTAAACTACCAGTAAGTCACAGGTAATGGTAGCAAGTACCCTCATTTCAGAGATGCTTATCTCAAAGTGTTTGGTGTGCATCTAACCATTGTTTGCAAAATGTCTCTTGGAGCCTTACTTCTGTTAAGTATTTTTCAGAGAAGCCATCTTGATGGAGCTGGAAGGTAGAGAGGAAACAGGTAGAGAAGGGAGGTAGGAAGTACAAAGCAAGCAGATTCTGGAACCAGTGGCTCCTTGTTATCAATTTTACATATTTGAGTGCTGAGAAGTATTGCTTTCAAAAAAAGAACTCTACCAGGGCTTCGCTGGTGGTGCAGTGGTTGAGAGTCCGCCTGCCGATGCAGGGGATGCAGGTTCGTGCCCTGGTCCGGGAAGATCCCATATGCCACAGAGCGGCTGGGCCCGTGAGTCATGGCTGCTGGGCCTGTGCGTCCGGAGCCTGTGCTCCACGGAGGAAGAGGCCATAGCAGTGAGGGGCCCGCATAACGAAAAAAAAAAGTAGAGACAAATGACAACAAAAACACTGTTCAAAAACGGTGGGATGCAGCAAAAGCAGTTCTAAGAGGGAAGTTTATAGCAATACAAGCCTACCTCAAGAAACAAGAAACATCTCAAATAAACAATCTAACCTTACACCTAAAGGAACTAGAGAAAGAGGAGCAAAAAACACCCAACGTCAGTGAAGGAAAGAAATCATAAAAATCAGAGCAGAAATAAATGAAATAGAAACAAAGAAAACAATAGCAAAGATCAATAAAACTAAAAGCTGCTTCTTTGAGAAGATAAACAAAATTGATAAACCATTAGCCAGACTCGTCAAGAAAAAGAGGGAGAGAACTCAAAACAATAAATTTAGAAATGAAAGAATAGAAGTTACAACGGACACCGCAAATACAAGGCATCATAATAGACTACTACCAGCAACTCTATGCCAATAAAATGGACAACCTGGAAGAAATGGACAAATTCTCAGAAAGGTATAACCTTCCAAGACTGAATCAGGAAGAAATAGAACATATGAACAGACCAATCACAGGTAATGAAATTGAAACTGTAATTAAAAATCTTCCAATAAACACAAGTCCAGGACCAGATGGCTTCACAGGTGAATTCTATGAAACATTTAGAGAAGAGCTAACACCCATCCTTCTCAAACTCTTCCAAAAAAATTTCAGAGGAAGGAACACTCCCAAATTCATTCTATGAGGCCACCATCACCCTGATTCCAAAACCAGACAAAGATACTACAAAAAAAGAAAATTACAGACCAATATCACTGAGGAATATAGAGGCAAAAATCCTCAACAAAATACTAGCAAACAGTATCCAACAACACATTAAAAGGAACATACAACATGATAAAGTGGGATTTATCCCAGGAATGCAAAGATTCTTCAATATGCACATATCAATCAGTGTGATACAGCATATTAACAAATTGAAGAATAAAAACTATATGATCATCTCCATAGATGCAGAAAAAGCTTTTGACAAAATTCACCACCAATTGATGATAAAAACTCTCCAGAAAGTGGGCATAGAGGGAACCTACCTCAACATCATAAAGGCCACATACAACAAATGCACAGCAAACATCATTCTCAAGAGTGAAAAACTGAAAGCATTTCCTCTAAGATCAGGAACAAAACAAGGATGTCCACTCTCACCACTCTTATTCAACATAATTTTGGAAGTCCTAACCACGCAATCAGAAAAGAAAAAGAAATAAATGGAATATAAATTGGAAAAGAAGACCTAAAACTATCACTGTTTGCAGATGACATGATACTATACATAGAGAATCCTAAAGATGCCACCGAAAATTATTAGAGATAATCAATCAATTTGGTAAAGTTGCTAGATACAAAATTAATGCACAGAAATCTCTTGCATTCTTATACACTAACAATGAAAGATCAGAAAGAGAAATTAAGGAAACAATCCTATTCACCATCGCAACAAAAAAGAATAAAATACCTAGGAATAAACCTATCTAAGGAGGTAAAAGACCTGTACTCAGAAAACTATAAGACACTGATGAAAGAAATCAAAGATAACACAAACAGATGGAGAGATATACCATGTTCTTGGATTGGAGGAATCAATATTGTGAAAATGACTATACTACTCCAAACAATCTACAGATTCAATGCAACCCCTATCAAATTACGAATGGCATTTTTTACAGAAATAGAATGAAAAATCTTAAAATTTCTATGGAGACACAAAAGACCCTGAATAGCCAAAGCAGTCTTGAGGGGAAAAAACAGAGCTGGAGGAATCAGACTCCCTGACTTCAGACTATACTACAAAGTAACAGCAATTAAGACAATATGGTACTGGCACAAAAACAGAAATATAGATCAATGGAACAGGATAGAAAGCCCAGAGATAAACCCATGCACCTATGGTCAACTAATCTATGACAAAGGAGGCAAGCATATACAATGGAGAAGACAGTCTCTTAAATAAGTGGTGCTGGGAAAACTGGACAGCTACATATAAAAGAATGAAATTAGAATGCTCTCTAACACCATACACAAAAATAAACTCAAAATGGATTAAAGACCTAAATGTAAGACCAGACTCTATAAAACCCTAAGATGAAAACATAGGAAGAACACGCTTTGACATACATCACAGCAAGATCTTTTTTTGACCCACCTCCTAGAGTAATGGAAATAAAAACAAACAAAAAAAAACAAATAGGACCTAATAAAACTTAGAAGCTTTCGTACAGCAAAGGAAACCATAAACAAGACGAAAAGACAACTCTCAGAACGGGAGACAATTTTTTCAAACAAATCAACGGACAAAGGATTAATCTCCAAAATATATAAACAGCTCATGCAGCTCAACATTAAAAAAACAAACAACCCAATCCAAAAATGGGCAGAAGATCTAAATAGACATTTCTCCAAAGAAGACATATAGATGGCCAAGAGGCACATGAAAAGCTGCTCAACATCACTAATTATTAGAGAAATGCAAATCAAAACTACAATGAGGTATCACCTCACACCAGTTAGAATGGGCATCATCAGAAGATCTATAAACAACAAATGCTGGAGAGGGTGTGGAGAAAAGGGAACCCTCTTGCATTGTTGGTGAGAATGTAAATTGATACAGCCACTATGGAGAACAGTATGGAGGTCCCTTAAAAGACTAAAAGCAGGGCTTCCCTGGTGGCGCAGTGGTTGAGAGTCCGCCTGCCAATGCGGGGGACGTAGGTTCGTGCCCCGGTCCTGGAGGATCCCACATGCCGCGGAGCGGCTGGGCCCGTGAGACATGGCCGCTGAGCCTGCGCGTCCGGAGCCTGTGCTCCGCAGCGGGAGAGGCCACAACAGTGAGAGGCCCGCGTACCGCAAAAAAAAAAAAAAAAAAAAAAAAAAAGACTAAAAGCAGAATTACAATATGACCCAGCAGTCACAGTACTGGGCATATACCCAGAGAAAACCATAATTCAAAAACACACATGCACCCCAATGTTCACTGCAGCATATTTACAATAGCGAGGTCATGTAAGCAACTTAAATGCCCATCGACAGACGAATGGGTACAGTAGATGTGGTACATATACACAATGGTATATTATTCAGCCATAAAAAGGAAGGAATTCGGGTCATTTGTAGAGATGTGGATGGACCTAGGGACTGCCATACAGAGTGAAGTAAGTCAGAAAGAGAAAAATAAATATCGTATATTAAAACATATATGTGGAGTCTAGAAAAACGGTACAGATGAACTGTTTGCAAGGCAGAAATAGAGACAAATATGTAGAGAACAAACGTATGGACACCAAAGGGGGAAAGTGGGAAGATGGGGGGGGGATGAATTGGGAGATTGGGATTAACATATATACACTAATATGTATAAAATAACTAATAATAACTTGCTGTATAAAAAAATTAAAGTAAAAAATATAAACAAAAATCAATTAAACAAAAAAGAAACAAATGCCTTATTATCAATTGTCTACAAGAGGGTAATGGAAATATTAGGCAAGGTGATCCACTCATTTTAATGAGTGACTAAGGTTCCCAGAGAGACAGACTATAGGTTAGAAATGGTAAGATAACAAAAAAACTCCCTCGAAATTTCTTAGATATATTAAAATATGATACACTGGATACTAATATTATTTAGTAAATTTTGCCTAAGTCTTGTCTTAGAAAGCTAAGAGACTATTACAATTACATAGAAAAACTTAGCTGAAATTCTGTTAGTTATATATGTTATCATATAAATCAAATATTTTATTCAATTTTCACTATATAACACTCTCAGAAGAAAGCCAGGCACAAAATCATGAGACCCATGCATGCTCACTATCGAGTACAAAACACATTTAGTGTCTCCAAATAGATATTGAAGAAAGCAAGCCTTATTTTAACAACGTGGCTAATAATCTACGTTTAAACTCTGGGATAAAAATAAAAGAAAGAAAAAAAGGATACACAGTTCTAAAAATAATATGTAAATATAAAGGCACATTTCATTTCTTATCGTTCTCAGTGTAATGCCATTTGCTCTCTAAATTTTAGTTTGAGGATTTGATAAGGGGGCAAAATTGAGATCTAGTAGGGCCTTAAACTACTGAATCACACCTCACTAAGCTTTACAACAAAGGAGGAATGGTTTCTTACTTCAATCTTCAGATTAATTTAATGACAAAGCCTTTTAGATACAGAGATAGATACATAGACAGAAAGAATGTCTATTCTATTCCATTTTACAGATGGAACTCTGTATAGTGATTTACATTATTATCAGTGAAAGGTACCAAATTCAAGGTAGGATACAATGTAGCGTAATTTTATGCTGTCAAATGGGTACTCTATAGACTCTAAAATTCAATTAGTCATTTTACAAAAACCTGTTAAAAGGTAAAAGCAGTTATAATTACACTTGAAGATAAATGTATTGAGATGTCAATCATGATCTCTATGCTCAGATCTAGGTCAGAACATGTAGTAAAATTATCCAATGAATTTGTTTCATGATGTCACAAGTATGGAGGAACAACTGACAAACAAGGTCATGAACACAGATATATTTGAGATAGAAGAACAATTTCCAGTTCCCTGCAATGTTTCTCATTCTCTATGGATTTGATTTTTATAGACTAGACTTTTGAAGAGTAGAAGACTGGGATTAATTCGACTAGTAAAAGACAAAAGAAAGAGCGAGATCCTAAAAGGGAGCTCCTTCTTTAGTATTAATAACATTTAAAATTATATCAAAAATAAACAGGTGAAATCATTTATAAAGGCAAAGCTAAATATTAGTAAGTATGTGAAGGTCTTCTAACTACATTAAAATCTGAGCTGAATATAATATTGGGAAATGAAGTATTTTTTCTTATTCAATTAATTTTTTAGCAAGAGAAAGACCTTTTTTGTTTAACCCTTGACCAAAATATTTAAACCACATTATATAAGTTGACAATTTTCCTAAGTAAAATGAAATAGTGCCTTAGGAAATCAAAGATGAAAAATATGATTTATGTTCATGAGGGCATTATAGTTTAGTGGAAAGAAGGAGGTATTTTTAAAAGTACTATAGGGCTTCCACCACTATGGTGGCACAGTGGTTGAGAATCTGCCTGCTAATGCAGGGCACATGGGTTCGAGCCCTGGTCTGGAAGGATCCCACATGCCGCGGAGCAACTAGGTCCGTGAGCCACAACTACTGAGCCTGCACGTCTGGAGCCTGTGCTCCGCAACAAGAGAGACCACGATAGTGAGAGGCCTGCGCACCGCGATGAAGAGTGGCCCCCACTTGCCACAACTAGAGAAAGCCCTTGCACAGAAACGAAGACCCAACACAGCAAAAATTAATTAATTAATTAATAAACTCCTACCCCCAACATCTTCTTAAAAAAAAAAAAAAGTACTATAATAGCAATTGAAATATGTATCAAGTACAGTGGGGAGCATATCTGAATGTGAAGATAGAAGAAATATTATATAAAAGCTCCATGCCAACCAGGAAAATCTTCCCAGAGCAGATGGAACTTAAGTAGACATAGTAAGAATGGATAGCAGTTTGGTGAGTGGTAAGTGAACAGAGAATTGTCTCAACAGAGGGAAGAGAACATACAAAGGCTCAAAGATGTCAAAGATCATATTATCTTTGAATGTGGGGGGTCCAGGTTGGTGAGAAAAAAGGAGTTTGAGTCCATCTGAGGTATCCTATTATATATCTTTCATCCTAATCTATAACATTTTTTAATTCTTAGCCTAGTTTCCCCAAAGTATCCTTGTGAGCATTGGTTTTATTTACTCTGTTTTTTGCCATTTTCTATTAACATATAAGATACCTAGAGGAAAGTACACAGCTCATAATTGTACAGCTCAATGATTTTCAGTTTGAGTACACCTGTGAAAACACCATCCAGATCAAGAAAGACTGTATTACCAGCATCCAGAAGCCCCCTTCATGCCACCTTCCAAGCACTAACCATCCACAACCCCTGCCAGCCCTTCCTGGAGGTAAATAATACCGACTTCTAACATCATCAATTTGTTTTGCCTGGTTTTGAAATTTACATAAGTGAAATACAGTACATTATCCTTTTGTGTTTCTTTCCCTCAAGATTATGTGTGTGAAATTCATCCATATCATATATGGCAACAGTTTGTTCATTTACACTGCAGTGTAATATTCCATTATGTGACTAATCACCATTTATTTATTCATTGCACTGTTGACAGACATTTGGATTGTTTTCAGTTTGGGACTATTTTGGATACTGATGTTGTAAATACCCTTGTACATGTCATTTGGAAAACATGTGTACTCAGTTCTGCTGGGCATATACCCCAAAATGGATCTGTTGGGTCATTAGGCTGTACAAAGTGGTTGTACAGATTTATACCTGACTATAGTACAGTATATGAAGAGTTTTACTTTCTCCATACTCTCACCAACACTCAAATTTTGATTTTCATCTTTCTGCTCAGTGTGTAGATGTTTCTCAATGTGGTTTTAATTTGCATTCCTTTGATGACTGAGTTGAGCAGGTGCTCACACCTTCACATGATTTTTGGCCATTAGGATATACTCATTCTTTTGCATGCTATTTTAAACGTACTTAGCTGGCCTTTCAGCCACCATCATTGTCACCTGACAAAGGCAGTTTTGCTGAAGAACACTTTAAGCAATTATTGACAGCATTACGTCTTCAAATGAGAAGAAATAATTTTCTTCTTTTCTACCCATCTTCATTCTTTTCTTATTCTTTTCTCTTTTTTTTTTAATTAATTAAGTTATTTATTTTTGGCTGCGTTGGGTCTTCATTGTTTGCGCATGGGCTTTCTCTAGTTGCAGAGAGCGGGGGCTACTCTTCATTGCGGTGTGCGGGCTTCTCATTGCGGTGCCTTCTCTTGTTGTGGAGCATAGGCTCTAGGCACGTGGGCTTCAGTAGTTGTGACTTGTGGGCTCTAGAGCACAGGCTCAGTAGTTGTGGCACGTAGGCTTAGTTGCTCCACGGCATGTGGGACCTTCCCAGACGAGGGCTCAAACCCGTGTCCCCTGCATTGGCAGGCAGATTCTAACCACTGCACCACCAGGGAAGCCCAATTCTTTTCTTATTCTAATCTATTTATTCACCCTCTCTTTCATCTTCCCGTCTACCTTTTCATTCCAAAAACATCAATAAACAGAAGTCAATTAACAATGTCGAAGTATTGTAAAGAGAGTTCAATAACAAGTGTGCATCACAGGCCCAGCCTTCTTAGTTTCGAGTTGGTAAATGTTTGAGTTCTCTTTTTTTAATAACTGAAAAAAGTAAGCATTAACTTTACTGACTATTTACTTTAAAATAAATTTATCATTCATAAAATTTTAATAAGATAAATCTAAATGTCTCCTTTTTCCCAATTTATGAATAGATAATGTTCAGTGAGCATTTTAAAGGAATATCAAAAGGAAAATGAAAAAAACAGTATAGATTGTAAAAAGAGAACAGTAAAAAAAGAATATATACATGGATGCTTTCTTTCACCTTCTCTGAAAACCAAGCACAAATTATATTTGGTAAAAATAAAGTGGCTGTGACCTTTTTCCCTCCTCTGCATGATTAATTAATTAATGTCCTATTAATTGGAAGATGTGGCTGAATTTCTAACACTTTCATTTTCTGTGCACATCATCCCGTACTGTAACCACCGATTAAGCTGTTCATCAAAGGTGAACCAGCAAGGTCACCAGAGCAGTATCTCTTCAGTTATTCATTACCCATCTTCAATAGTAATTAACAATGGTAACATTTCCATAAATCAACATCTTTCTGATTGTTCTCTGATGATAAACAGTCAAAATATGTGCATCCCAGCCTACCCTTTTTACTTTTATATAAAAAATTCAGTCTAAATGTACCACAGAGAAAACTCAGGTGAAATATTACAGGAGTTTCTTTAATTAAAATATACCAGAGAAATAAGGTTATGTACCTCTGACAGAAAAATACAAACCTACTTACACAACTAAATGAGTCTAAAACAAACAACCCAATCAAAAAATGGGCAGAAGACCTAAATAAACATTTCTCCAAAGAAGACATTCAGATGGCCAGTAGGCACATGAAAAGATGCTCAACATGACTAATTATCAGAGAAATGTAAATCAAAACTACAATGAGGTATCACGTCATATCAGTCAGAATGGCCATCATTAAAAAGTCCCCAAACAAGAAACGCTGGAGAGGATGTGGAGAAAAGGGAACCCTCCTACACTGTTGGTGTGAATGTAAATTGGTACAGCCACTATGGAGAGCAGCATGGAGGTTCCTTATAAAACTAAAAACAGAATTACCATATGATCCAGCAATCCCACTCCTGGGCATATATCTGGAGAAAACCATACTTCAAAAAGATAATGCATCCCAATGTTCATAGCAGCACTATTTACAATAGCCAAGACATGGAAGCAACCTAATTGTCCATTGACAGATGAATGAATAAAGAAGATGTGGTGTATATGTGTATATATATATATAAACATACACACACACAATGGAATACTACTCGGCCATAAAAAATAATGAAATAATGCCATTTGCAGCAACATGGATGGACCTAGAGATTGTCATACCAAGTGAAGTAAGTCAGACAGAAGAAGACAAATATTGTATGACATACTTATATATGGAATCTAAAAAAAATGATACAAATGAACTTATTTATAAAACAAACAGATTCACAGACTTAGAAAACAAACTTATGGATACCAAAATGGAAAGTCTGGGGGGGGGGGGGGTGGGGTGGGGATAAGTGACAATTTAGAATAAAAAGTAGATTTAATTCACCCTACTCTCAAACAGCACATCACAGTGTGGACCAATAAGAAAAATTAGTTATAAAGTGTTTATGATCATGATTAAAATACTGAAAATATATTTTAAAACTTAAGTTACTAATAATAGGCAATCATCCCATCAATTATGTATGATAATATACTATAATAAAGTGATTACATATTATTAAATAGTTACTAATGTATTACATTATTAAATATAATTATATTGTATATTATATATGTGATCATACATAATTATATTCCAATGCTGGTTTATTTCTAAATTTTAGAAAAATAATTCATTCTCTTTAGTATTTTAAAATTCCTGTCTGCATTTTCAATTTCTCAATTTAATAAGTTATTGGTAAACATATATGCACAGAGCTTGGAATTAATTCAAAATTAATATGCAGAATTGAAGGCACAAACATTAGTCTTGTAGTGTATAAAATGGTATGTATATGTTAATATCCTATGTCAGTTAAGAGAAAACACAGTTCAAACTGGCTTAAACAATAAGAAGATGTACTATTTCACAAAACCAAAATTCAAAGGATATAACAAGGTCAAGGTAAAGAAAGTAGGGCTCAGCCCTATTTTTCTACAATCCACTCAGAAAAGATCTCTCCATTTGACAGTTTGGTCTCCAGGCTGCCTCTCCTCAGAGCCACTGGCATGCTCATGGCCAGTGGAATGAGATAAGCTCTCTCCCTACCATGAAATAAAGATGTTTCCCTTCAGTCTAATTAGATCAAATCTTGTGATTTAATAGAATAGGTAGTTAAGTGAGCTGAACTCATTTTTAGACTATTTGGTTTGTTCTTCATTTTTTTTTTATTACTTGGTTTCATTTCCATTTTGCTTTTTTATTGAACAGAGGGGAAAAAAACTAATGTTTCTATTTTTCCAGAGTTAGAGATAATGAAGATACAGTGAACATTCTTGAGGAAAATAGGATTATATAAAGTTATCGAGGGAAAGGCAAAGAATCCATCGAGGGTCTTTGATGGGGTCAATTAGTTTGACCACAATAGTTTATTATAATAATTAAATTATTGTACTATACCTAACATAAGAAAATGCTATTCATTCCAGAGGGATTTTTCCAACACTGGATAAACAGAAGGATTCTCACCTTGTGGCATCTCGGGTGGCAGATAATGAGGTTCTTGAGCACTAACATGAACCCATTCAAAGTCATCATATAGATCCTGGTGGTAATCACAAACTCCCGGACCATCATCAAAAGTACAGCCACCTGAAAGGGGAAAAGAAGAACTACTGTTACATTCTAAACATTAGAATGTGCTGGAGAAGAAAACATTATACTGAAGTGTACAATGTGGTACTCATAAATTTAATAATAAATGTACTCCTATTTATCACTATTTTCACTAAATGTTCACATAAAATGAAATTTCTATCCGTATCTTGTGTGAATAAGATAGTGGTTTGAGCCTCAGAAGTAAGGCTGAGATTTTTAGATATGAATAATATTAGAAGATATATGTAATAGTGAGGCTTTCCGGAAATATACAAACCACCTTCAATCTAAATAGTTTTTAACAACTTTAGCAGGGAGAAGGGGAGGAAAGAAAAAAGTGAAAATTGTCTTTCTTTATACAGCAAGTTCAAAAAGGTGAAGTTAATAATTAAATTTACCCAATTTCTTGCTTTAGAAGAACACTTTGAAATCCACTCATAATAGCAAATGAAATACTTACAGCTTTATGAGGTCTAAAGTGTTTGAGGTCAGTGAAACATGCTTCCATACTTCATTTAGATTGCTTTCACACACAATTACGACTTAAAAGTGGGAAAAACTGAACGAAGCATAAAACTGATCAGATTAGCCTACAATCACTCTCACTACTTCCACTTTATTTAATAACCTCTTTTTTAAAAATGGAGGTAGCCTTTCCCCTTTACATCAGTCATTTTTCCTGGCTTTATTTTCTGGGGTAATTTTATGGCACAAGTAGAATAATTACTTTTGCTTCTCAGCCTACATATACAGGCACACACAACTCAACATATTTAGTTTATTCAATTCATGAAAATCAGAACTGGCCTATATGTCTAATCTTGAAAGAAAATGGATTAGAACTAATGAAAATTCAGCAGTAGGTTTAATGAGAAAAACCAATAACCTGTCTCCCTTCAAGTAGCTTATTTGTTTAGTTTCCATGGGGATCTCTGTGAAGAAACTCAGTGAATTCTCTGACCAAACAGCAGGCTAGGGGGTGGTAAACTTCAGGCCTGTAAATTCTTCTCTGTAAACAGAGAATTCACTTTCCTCATCAAAAATTTATCAATCTGAATATGAAAAAGTTATGTTCCTCACCAATGACAGAGACAAGCCAGCATTACATGCAAAGAAGGCAAAATCAGAAATGTCCAGATGACACTATGGCCCAAAGAACCTTTTTCAAAAGTGGAATATATATATATGGGTATCCTTGAACCACTCTTATGACCACATCAATCCTTTAAAATAACCAAACTTCAGCAGCTTGAAAGCTTAATGTTGTCTTTTAAATATGCCTAAAACAGACTTTATATAAATGCTCTCATGAAAAATGATTTATTTTTTAATTTAAAACTAATCAATGAAAAGAGGTTGCTAGGAAATGAATCTTCACATAGCAAGGGGAAAGTTTTTCTCAATATATAATTTGTTCTCACAATCCTAAAATAACTTACTGCTGTGCAACCCATACCTTCAGGGCTTCCACTGCCCTTTGTGAGTGACCCCTGTATATAAGTTTAAACTACCAATGGAACCTACATTGGTTCATTTGGAAGACAAATGGGCTTAATTGCTGTCCTTCATAGCCACTGTTAATTTTAGCCTCCAGGATTCTTATTAGCAATAACAACTAGGAAGAGCTATACAAAATAAGTGGGTCAACCCCTGTTATTTGCTGCACTTCACTCCCGAATCAGTCAAGAGTCTTGGGGAAAGTTCCTGGTCGATCTGAGTTGAGTGATAGAAGAATTTTTTAAAGATGACTTTTTATTTTATAATTTACAATAAATTCTAATCTAAGAGGTACAATACATCTATCCACCACATGTGTAACATAGGAATAAATCTTTGGTAAAAGATGTTTATGAATCTTTTTGTAAAGAGTTTTGTATTTCAAAGTTAAGGACTAATACAGTGTATCAGACTGGGTATAAAAAATACAAAAAAATACTATTATTGGCCTGATGAATGGGATAGACAGACATGCATGGGAGAGTATATATATACAGTATGTTACAAGGGATCGTAACAGTATGACCAAAGTCACAAAGAACACAAATGACAAATGAATTGGCTACCTATACCTGAGTTGGTTTTGGAAGGCTTCACGGAGTTACGCCTAAAGATGAGTAAGGATGTGCCAGGCCAGAAAGGAAATTGGATTGAAATTAAAAAAAAAAGCAAAAGCAAGGGCATAACAAATCTAAAGAAACATGAGATGTTGGACAGTCTCAAGTAATCTCAAATAATTCTGTGTAATGAGCATGAAAAGTATGTAGGGGACAAAACAGAAACAAAACTAAATATGAAAGATTTTTAGATACTGTAAACATTTAGATTTTATTCTATAATTGTATGAAGCCATTGAAGGATTTTATCCAGAACTATGACACAATTCAAGCCACATTAATAATAATAATGATAATGATAACAACAATAATAACAACAGTTATGTAGAGTTTAAAGAGTAATGGGGGAAAACGGAGGTAGATAATTTGGTTCAACCTTACAACGGATAGCACATAATATAATTTGAGCTAATTCCATTTTGCATAATCCCAGTTTACCATTTAAGGCTCACTAGAAAGCCCTAAAAACAAAGTCTTCTTTAATACATAGTCTTCTATACACATGCTCCTCTGTTCAGACATTTTTATATATAGTATTATGATCTATTTAAAAGAGAAACAGCAAGGTTCTAATTCATAAATAAAAACATAATTTATGAATTTAAAGTTTCACTGAGCTAGACAAAAGGAGGCAATACTGAAATGGTGCTCAAGAAATGTCCTGAGGCAGAGGGGATGAAAATGAACAAGGAAACACCTTACATTTTCAGTTTTTGTATTTGCTACTGGTGACAGGACTACAGGGAGTACAGCAAAATCATTTCAGCAAAACGGCAACTGCAAGTTCCTTGACCCTTGGAGGAAAATTACTTCTGAAGAGCCATTTCACAGATTGCTAATTCCTCTATGCCAGTCAGTCAGCTAAAGGACAGATCTTTCACTGCAACGGTCTGCTTCCATTATGACAACCCATTTGTGGGGCTTTGCAAGCTGTTCACCTGAAAATAAAAGTCAAGCTAATTTGGACTTGCCTGAATTTCTTTACATTCCTAAGCAACTCAAATAAAAGATAGGCATTAAGAAACATTAGGTACAAAAAATAGAAGTATTCCTAGCCCCAAAATTATATTGCCTAAACATCTAGCATTTAGAGAGATTCTTGAGTGTTTATTTAAACAGACAGCTCTATGAGAGAGTATGGAAATAGAGATTCTTTCTGTGGAATCATAAAAGAATGAATACTAAACTCAAATCCCTTCTGATATCAAACTTTTCAATAAAACCCAGGGTCAGGTTAATTTAGAACAAAGTTGAATTGGAGAAAAATAAAAGGTCAGTAAGGCCCTGGACAACTGTGAACATGTTATGGAGGACATTCTTTTGAAAGCTATTGTACTAGGACCTTCCACATTCTCCCCTCCAAGGCACCTACGCAGTCTTAATTTTCTGATTGAATCTAATAGCAAGAAACACACAGAATTATCTTTCATGGTTCTTTACTATTTGTAAAGAACAAGCTTCATTTAGCTCAAAATACAGATCATTTTTGTTATTATTTTCTTAAAATGATTGGAATATACAGGGTTTTGAAAAGTAAGAGTAAAGTCCTAGACAAAATATGTTGGCAAATGCAATGTCCTTAACACTGTTGTTTTATGACCCTCAAAAATGGGCAAATTAATATTTTCCAATTGTGAATTAAGCTGTGATACACAAATTTGCTCATGTAAGTGATCATCAACTTTGAAATAATCTTTCTTCCATTAAGAACACAATGAAAGATTAATATATGTCACATTAGGACACATGCAATACTGAGTTAAACTAACTTTGAATAGATCATCTTTGTCTACGCTAATCAGAACCATAATATAATTTTACTGGTATAAGCCCCAAAACTCATTACAAAGAAGCCGATACATGTCACACAAAAAAATTTAAAAGAACAGACAAGTAACTTATTACTGAATCTCTTAAATGTAATTCCATTCATAATCTGAGTCAATATTGTCTTCTCCCAGAAAAGCAGGTTTTTACAAAGTGTAAAAATTGATGCTTTTAAATAAAGTTCATATTTCCTCTGAAATCTACTGGGATATCTTAAAATATTTTTTTCCTTTCAACTTTTGGGAATATTAAAGATACAAAATAAGAATTGACTTAACATAGTCAATGCTTAGAAGTTTACCTCCAGTCTAAGGATAAACAATGCTTGTTCTCAATTTAAGTACTGAAATTCAAATAGGAAAACAAATCCAAGTAGATGCAAAGGACGAATGCCTTTGAGGTCATAAGTATGAGTCACTGGTCTTAATGCGTCACTCTGGTTCAATAACAAAGAAGATCTAATGAAGAAAAATAAGAAAATTTATGAATAAGAGTTCCTTAAAAGATAACAACTTCAGATCCAGAAAAAAACTCTTTTGCCCTGCTAGTAGTTAAGTAGTAGAAGAAAATATTATTTGAGCCTAGCTCCTCCATAAAGGAAAAGGAACTTGAAACACATGATGGAAATCCAAACCCAACATTTATTGATAGATACAAATGACTCTTAATGATGAGAGAAGAGCTCATTTCAAACACACCCATAAATTATCTAATTGTTCATCTCTAGAGTTCCATTTCTAGCCAAGAATATATGTTTAATACATACAATCCAAGATTATTTAGCTAGTAAGACTTCTATTCAAATTGTCTATGATTTGAAGCAAATGCTATACTCCAATTGACTGAATAATCTTCTTTTAATAAGACTAAATTAACCAGCATAGAAAAGTAAGTCCAGTTTTACTCCCCTCCATCTTTGCAGAGAAGCAATATTAACATCTCCTAAACGTCAATTAAGAAGACTTAAGGAATTTTAAGGAACTGGTACATACCACCACTCAGATGGTACAAGAAAGAGACAGCATTTCTAGATGAAGCCTGGAGAGATGGCTAAGCACATATACAGCTTTCCTATTTTATTTCTTTGAGCTTCAATTTCCTTCCCAATAAAATCAAGATAATAATAGCTACAGTACAGTTGTATGAGGATTAGTGATAATGCATGTAAAGCCCCTAACACTCAACAAGTTTTTTTTAACAGCACCTTATTTTTTCATGTTCCTTTCTTAACAGTGTACTCTGTATATATGCTATACAAATGCAAACCTATGCACATATTAAACAGCAAAAGTCGAAGAAAGAAACTTATGGTTTCCATATAGTTTATCCAGAAAGACTAAAGAGAGTTCCCATAAAGACAATATTATCATATTACCATTACCAGTTTTCCCTGAACACTCTTCAGATATGCTTTCAATAAGGAAACACCTTACTTTAGATCAAGGTATCAGCAAACTTCAACTGTAAAAAGCCAATTAATAAATATTTTAGGTTTTGCAGACCATATCATTTCTATCTCAACCACATAACTGTTGTCATTGGAGCAAGAAAGCAGCCACAGAGAATACCTAACAAATGGGTATGGCTGTGTTCAAATAAAACTTTTATGGGACTTCACTGGTGGTGCAGTGGTTAAGAATCCGCCTTCCAATGCAAGCGACCTGGGTTCAATCCCTGGTCAGGGAACTAAGATCCACATACTGCAGGGCAACTAAGCCTGCACGCTCTAGAGCCTGTGCACCACAAGGAGAGAGAAGCCCACGCGATGCAACTAGAGAAGTCCAGGTGCCACAACGAAAGATCCCGCATGCTGCAATGAAAATCCTATGTGCCGCAACTAAGACCCGATGCAGCCAAATAATAATAAAATTAAATTAAAAATAAAAAACTTTTATTACAAAAACAGGTGGCAAGCTGGATTTAGCCATCAGGCCATAGTTCACCAACCCTTGGGTTAGATCACTCTGATCTTAAGTATCCTTGAAAATTATAGGTAGTACACAGTCTGGTTAAAAGCTTACAAACAAAGGTCTTTCATTTCTGCCTCACCTCCATATGACTTGATTTTCTTTCTCATATATCAAGACGAGTGGCAATAGGCCACAGCCAGGAAACTGAAACTGGAAATGGGGTCTGAATGACAGTTCTACATCTAAAACCACATCAGACTGTCTGGCTGGACAGAGGTCTAAATCAGAAAGTGAGAATATGAGAGAGCTTTCAAGGTCCTGTAGTCTGGGCTTCAAGCTTTTCAGACAACAAAGGGAAATATATTTTACACTGTGACCCAGCATATATTGATACATGCATACATGCATGCAAATAGTCAAATATACAGTATGTGTGAACGCAAATACACTTATTCACTCAATCATTTATTATCTCCAACTATGGGTCACTAGTCGGGTGCTCTTTCTATAAGTGAAATAAAATTAAGAGTAATTGCGTGAATCAGGGAAGTATTGGGTTGGCCAAAAAGTTCGTTCAGGTTTTTCCATAACTAACTTTTTGGCCAACCCAATAGATATGAGAAAAAGAAAACAGGATGGCAATCCTCTGTTTCCAATACACACAAGCATATGTCCATTGTGGGAGGGTACCCAGAAGACAGACGTAAGCAATCCAAGTCTCTATGCCTAATTTTCAGGTCTCAGGTACAAGCTGAGGTCCAAAAATAAGCCTTTGAGACCTGGGCAGCCCTGACAGTACATATGTGACTTCATCCAACCTCATTATGGAGCTAATGGATGATTACATGCCAAACAGCCATAGAAATGATTTCACAGATGAAAAGAGGTTCATTAAAATGTAAAAGGAACATATTAATAAAAAGTGCCTCATACTAGAAAAAATTAAAATTTCCCAGAGTTACAGAGCAAGAAAGTGTCAGAGTCAGGATGTGAACCCAGGTACTATATAGGTTCTCTACTCTTGACCATGACATTAAATGGCTCCTCAAATGAAGTGTGATTAGACATCTTCAGAATCATACAGTACAGCTCCCTTCAATCAGCATAACCTCAAGCTACTGCTCAACAAAGACAGCGTTCATTACCCATCTCACCCAGGTGATAGTACGGGGTGCTGCATCTTTTGTGGACAAAATGTAGTAAACTTCCAACCATATTACATGTCAAAGTCTCCTAGACTTGATGCCAGCAATAGGAAAGGTTCTTTTTTGGACAGAGCTATAAAAGCCAGGCTGATTAACTAGTAACTTCAGCAAAGAATTTTATTTCAATACAGTGACTTAAGGCTAAGAATGTATATGATCATAGCACTGTCCTATCACTCTTGCTTGGAAACCTTCACTTTCACCTCATCTCCCCTAAAACACGTATAAACAAATGGCTTTTCTACCTTTAAAAACATTAAAATAAATCAAAAGCAATTTTGTTCTGGCAATTTTTGCATAGCCCTGACATGAATCCTAGGATAAGAAACCAGGTGCTTTTGCAAAGATCATTAATGTATTTACCCAAGTTTCTTTTCCTATTTTTCATCATTTTTTTCTATTCCAGTAAAATCTCATCATTTTTGTCTAGCGTTAGATACACAATCTAGAGAAACCCATTGAACAAAGTAATAGAGAGTAAATGTACTGAAAAATAAAATTCACAACTGAAGCCATTATTTACATTTTGGTAAAACTGGAAACCATCCAAGCTCACATTTAAACATTTCTTTGTTTTGTTTTCTTTCTCATGGAGGGATTCCTGGTGGGCTCCACTTCACCCATATCAGACACATTCTGGCTTATTTCAGCAGTTGCTCCTGACTCAGCTCAAGCATGATGGGTGATGGATCATTTTTCATTTACGAAGGGAGTTCTGCAAAATGCTGAAGCCATGTAAAACAGAATTCCATAACCCAACCTCCTAGAGGAAGGGCAAAGATCTGCCTTGAGGTTTTTTATTCAAAATCTTATAGCAGATTGGCAAAGGAATCAAATATTCTCAGCTACACTTTAAGAAGTTCAACAGTTCGGTTTTGTAAGACTGAAATACACTTCGAAAAAAATAACTAATTTAGGTAATTAAAATGCATCTTGAAAGTAAAAAGAAAAAATTATCTTTTTCATTAATATGAAGCCCCTTTCCTATTGAAATGTTTCTAGACTTGGTGTAATAAAGAAGGTATACAGGTCAATGTTTGGGTTTTCCACAGTTCTTAAAATATACTCTTAAGAGTAAAGACAGTTCTTTCTGCCATTTTCTTTATTTAGGAAAAAAAGCTGGACATTATCATTTCTATCATTTCTAACTACTGATTTCAGATGTATTAACCAGTTCTTTCATTCTAAGCATCATTTAAACAGTCAGTTTGGCCTTTTACCAAGTCCACAGCAAACGAGCCACTCACCCAAACACAAGGAAATCCTTACATTAATATTGAGTAATGTTAGAGACCTTATTGTCAGAGATCTCTACCCCCTTTCTCATAAAGAAAGTAATCGGGGCTTTAACCAATGTTTTGGTGAGACTTTTAATAGCCTTTAAAAACTTCGACTTCTGACCAAGTCAGTGTTGAAGGCTGAATTATAACTTTCTCTGCTCAAATTTCCTTTCTCAGGACAGTGCATATGGTTACCATTTAGTGGAATCACCACATAAAATAAAGATCCCTCAACCAGCAAACACCAATGCTCAACACAGACATTTAAGTGATATGTAAGTCAACAGTCAGTCTAACCCTAATGAAGAGAGTCATAATTGGGAGAATGACGAATAGGTTTTACACAGGGCCTCTCGAGTGAGATTCAGATCTGGCTGTATCCTTATTTTTTCATTTCAATACCAAAAAAAACAAAAACAACCAATTTGGCTCCACTTTCCCATTTCTACTTCCACCTACTACATAGGAATGCTGTGCCAATTAATTTTAAAAATCTCTCCACAATACCCTACGACTAGTAAAGCTACATGCTATGCACGTTTAAGGCATCAAGTTTGGGTTTTAGTTCGGAAAACATCTAGGTGAGATCCTTATTATTGTTTCATATTTACATGACATTTTTAAAGTAGTATGACCAAAATTTGAAGGATTAGAAAACAGAAAATGAGCTTACCACAATATCCCATCATTCCTGGGCCTTTGTAAAAAGATAAAGCGGCTCATATGATAAAAAAATTCGGTCATATGTCAGAAATTCATGCCACCACTGACTCTACTCCCTAGCAGAACTCCTAAAATATAAACTACCACAATTCAACTATTCTTACATAATAAAAATATTTTAAAGATGTTGACTCTGCCTGTAATAGAATTTCATGTGAAATTCAAAAATATAAAAAAATGCTTCAGTGCAGAAAAGAGGTCTGGGCCTGGAAGAATAATTTCGTACAGATAAGTTAACTTTCTTTTGTTGCAAACTCCATGCATATCAGCGGCTCTTGGCTCCCAAGAATAGTAGGTATAAAACTGTCTACAGACTTGAAATATCTTTGTCTCATCAAATTTGGATGATTGACTGAAAGCATTATATCCCATTTATTTAACATACTTACTTTAATTTTCCCTCCAGGTTTTGCTCTAAAACATAACAACCGACTTTAAATCCATTGAACTGTACAGTTTACAGATAAAAGGCAAACACATTTCTTCAAAATGAACCATGAAAACCTGGAAATTTTTTATTTTCAAATATGAGGGGTGAGAAGCTGGCACACAGATTTGAATAATAGATTAAAACCAGTTAACAGTATGGAGATAGCATTTGAAGTACGGTATCTGCTGTGCAGCAGGACAGCTTTCCTGCCTCACTTCTCACCTCAAGCCATAGCTTGTGTTTTGAAATTGTCAAAGCTCTAAAAATAGATAAAATAAAAGACATTATTACAGTGCAAATCTGACAAGCCCATCCTAGCAAATAATTAGTAAAAACAAATTGCCCCTAATTAATGTCTTAGTAAACCTAAGTTTACCATCCTATTACAGTAAAGGCAAATTGTAACAAAAGTGAGCATTTTTGTTCATATCATTTGCAAAACTTTAAAGATTAATAATATCTAGTGTTGACAGTACACGGGGTAACAACAGGAAAGCAAAAGGCACTTTTGGCTGGGGGGGGGGGCAATTTGGTTTTTAATCACTTGCCTTTCAAACCAGCAATAACACTTCTCGAAATCTACCCTACATAAATGTTCACATACGTGCAGTCCTCAGTCCTATAAATACAAGCTAGGCCAACCAATTTCCAAAAAAAGAAAAAGCAAAACAAATTATGTATGGGTCTTCTCAATAGCATCCAAAGACAAGGGCTAACTTCAAGCTTGAAGGGCACTTATAGCAAAATTATTCACAAATAAAATCACAAACTTTGTACTAATGAGCACTAGTAAGGTATTTTAATACTTAATTCACATGAGAAACGTAAATATTCAACACTATCGATTCATGAAGATAAAGATGAAGCATATATTAAGAGGCAATATAGAATCTACAATTATTTGGTAAATGTTAAGACAATAAAAAGATGCAAAGATAGAGGTAAAAAAAAATGTTGAATCAAATGCACAAACGGAAAGAAGAACATGCCACAGGAGATCAATGATATGAAAGTATCTCTCCATAGCCACCAATTCTTTCAACTGGATATTTAACCAGATTGGGAAAACAAAGAAAAACTGCTTATGAGAAGTAACAGTCTATGATAAACCATTCAAGATAAGACTGATTACAGCAATAGCATCGTCATTCCAAAACAAAATTATCTAAAAGAATGGCTTTGAGTATAACTTCTTAGTATTCTCCTGACAGCTAATAATATAACATAGTTCCTTTCCACTTATCACTTCAGTAAGTTCAGGTCTCATCTGAAGGTACAACCAGAATGAAAAGTAGATTACGGCATAATAGAGAGCTAAACATATCTAAAACTTTTCTGATGCTACTTTATCTGCAAAGGATGGGTTAATAACTTTGTCAGAGAATGCATACATATATGTATTTCCATATGAAATGCGTGGATTATGATTATGACTATCTGACTTCTTATTATTTAATTCAAAACGTTTCTAATAATCTGATATTAGTAAAATAAAACCTATTTCTAGAAAAGCACTTTCAATTGGTAGAATATAATTCAATCAATTAGTGAAGTATAATTCAATTAGTGAAATTTTTGCAATTAACCTTATTAGAGGAAATAGGAAAATACCTTCCAACTTCAAGTACCTTCCTAACCCCTCCTCTTATCTCTCAATTTTGCATTTAATTTTAGACTACAAGTTAGATGTTAACATAGATTTTAGTTTGATCAAGATGATGCATGGAGGACGTAGAACTGGAGGAACTGAGACACGAAAATCATGGTTTAGAGCAAGCAGTCAGCTGATATTCCAAGTAGTTGTACTTGACTAAGATTCTTTCAGGAAATGCTCTATGGAGTGGGTAGTAACAGGGAGAAGGGCTGTTGGGTTACAGAAACTAGGTGACAGAGACTCAGAGAAATGAAAGCATCTTTTGGGGAAGAAACAAAAGAGACTTGGGAGGGGTGGGAGTGGGGGAGCTGTGCTATAGACTAAGAGTGTGAAGGGTCCAAGGGGGTGGAGGGTAGGGGGAAGAGACCACTAAGGTGAGGCCTAGATGGATATGACAGTGAAGTCTGTACCTGACTCAATCTAAGTGGCAAAGTCATAATTCAGGTATAAGTGGCCAACCATGCATGATACCATGAATCGTATGAAGTTGCATCTCTTTAAGAACTGCCCACATATACACAGAAGTTTTTAAGACAAGAGGCATTCAGATTCTTGCTCAGCAGGTTTTAACCTCCAACCTGTTAAGGACTGCCACACGAAAGGGAAATGTGTGAGGCTAGGAATCTTCTCCTTGCTGCGATCAGGTCTACAAGCAAATATCTCCCCACAAGATGAGCATAATCCATTTACAGGATTCTTCAGTCCACCCCTACCCCACCCCTCCGTAGTCCATAAAAGGGATTGGCTATGCTTCATATTAGGATTTGTTTTTCATGTATGTGAAGCATCTTGTAACACAGACCAAAAGACTTATTTTTGCTGTGGGGATACTGGCTATAACATGGTCATATTTTCAAGAAAAATTATTTCTACCAAAACATTAAAAGTCATTAAAAGCTAGTGACTTGTTATGTGGCCTTGCCCCAGGCTGTGGCAATGTCTACAAAATGCAGTCTTGAACTGGGTTATCTGTAATTTCTTTAAAGACCACAAAAGCTTAATGAGTGAAAGACTACTGAATCTGACTCAATGACATTAATTACACCTCCAAGGGTGAAGTGAGAACTGTGTGAGTCAAAGAATAAAATTTTATAGTACTATAAAAAACTGGTGTAGAAGGCACAGGGGAAGGGAACTGCAAAGTAAGTAATTGAAGGCAGGAGAGTTGACTTCCTGCCCAATCACTAACTTGGCTGAGCCTTCAGTGGTAAAACTTTCTTCCCAGACTTAAATTTATAATCACAATAACAACCACAGCTTCCAAAGAAAACCAATGAACACACTCCTCTTCTTAAACATTTAAGATACAAAGTAAATCTCTCTAAGGACACAGTGTGTCTGGCATAGCTTTTTTTTTTTTTTTCCAAATCTCAATGTTACCATGGAGAATAGGCAGACCTAAACCAGTCAACATGATTGTATACATTATACACCAGAACATATAAACACGTATTTTCATACAGAGAAAGGAGGAGATTTTTCAAGTTTCCACTCCAAAATTGAGAGCAGCTTTATTTCAATCCTATGATCAGAACTATTCTCTATATATTGACAGCTTCAAGCAGACATAAGTAATAGGAAATTACAATATGCACCATTTTTGCAATTACAATTTTTAGATGCATTAGAATTCACAAATAAAACTCAGAAAGGCTTTATGGTTCTCAGAGGAGATTAATCAAAATATCTGATAAGAATGCAAACAAAGTATAAAGCCAACAGTTACTTTTCACATGAAAAAAAATATTTAACACAGTTCACAGCACATAGTAAGCAGGTTTGGTTTTTTTGTTAATTAAAAATAATCACATATATTCCCACCAACCAGAGGTAATCAGTGCAAACATTTTGGTGTGTATTTCTTTCTAGGCTTTCCCACATTATATTATCTTACTGCTTATTGCTAAGATTTAGGAAAGCTACCACTTTCCTAAAATTTATAGTACCCAGCCATTTTGCCAATGCTGTAAATCTAATAATGTTACAATTCACGCTCCCAGGACTCCAAAGTATAAATTCATAATGTCTATATAATGCTACTTTTGTTCTCCTTTGTGTGTTTGTGTATGTATAATTATTTAAATCCACAGGAATTTCTAAAACAATATTTATAATGGTGATATTGAACAGATGTTAATTTCTTGGTGCTCTTCCTCTCAGCTGGCATGTTAACTTTTTTGGTAGATTACTATCTCTCTGTACTCACCTTCAATGCTACTACCAAAAGGGGATATTCTTTATATCTTTATATTCTTTATATATATAGGATATTCTTTATACAGAAGTATAAATGTGTTAGAAGTAGTAAAAGATACACATGTCACTATAGTAGAGATGAAAACTGCACCAGCAGCAACAGCAATAATTGCAGCTAACTATGCCAAGTGGCTACTATAGACAAGGTACTATTCTAAACACTTTATGTGAAGTAATTCATTTAATCCTCACAGTAACCTAAACAAGTGGGTACTATCAGTACTTCCATTTTGTAGATGAAGAAGCTAAGGTAAGCTCAGTTTACCTGAGCTTCAGTTATTAGTTCGAGGTCACATTGCTAGTAAGGCACCAATCCAGGATCCAAATCCAAGCAAAGTTGACATTTCTGAACTTTCTTCAAATGGATGGGAATAAGCATTTCAAAGGGAAGAGTAGCATCAAACTTGAGGATAAAAGCCAACAAGCGAGCCAGGTATTACCAAATCAAAATGCAGACTAAACAAGCAGCCGCAACCTATATAGGCCAGATAGCACAGTCATTCCTACAAACGCAGGAAAAATCTCTAGAGAAATAAGATACATTTTTGCACAAACTATGACCAATTACAAGAGGTCCCTTAGGAAAAGCAGATTTCATGCTCCAAACACTCCCATGTAGTCAAGTAATGGCTTCCTCTCAGCCTAAGAATCTCATAGACTTCTCAAACCATGAATTTTAAGTAAGCTATTGGCACGAATTCTCTTTCACCTCTTTCTTCATTTCTTCTCTTGGAGAGGAGGAAGGAGGCATAGTCTCATTTTAGCAGCTGTGACTCAGCTGTCTACTCTCCATGCCCACACCAGGAATTTGGACATCCCTTCAGAGATGCCATTTACAACTGAGAAACTGTTGGGAGAGCCTCTTTCAGCTAGCATCTCTTTTGTGTAATAAATATTTTTAACCCAGTTTATTTCAGCATCTACAGCCCATGTATTTCTTTAGTAGTAGACGACATTTAATTTACTAGAGCTAGCTATTTGAGGATGGTGACTGTATTTAAGCCTACCTATATACCACTAAAGCAGGACAGGCAGTGACATTCTAACCTGACTCCTGACAGAGCTCAAAGCACCCATAAGGAAAAAGAAACTAAACATCAGGGATATCTGCCAAGTGTCTATCTGCATGGAGTGCTGTTTAGACCAGTGTATTAAAAGAACATTAATTTTTCCCTTACCTCAATGAAGTCCACCCTAGTTTTCTAGGAAAATGCAGGGCTCCACTTATTTTAAATGCCCATTTATTTAAAATCAAAGAATTTGGGAACTCCCTGGCCGTCCAGTGGTCAAGACCCTGCGCTCTCACTGCTGAGGGCCCAGGTGCGATCCCTGGTTGAGGAACGAAGATCCCACAAGACACGCAGCGTGGCCAAAAATAAAAATAATAAAAATAAATTAAAGGTAAATAAATGAAATAAAATTAAATTAAAGAATTTGAGAATGCGAGAAGCTGCAAAAGATCCTCAAGCTCACTGAGTACAATTCTCCACCCAGTACAGGAATGTCCTCTAGAGTCTCAGGACAGATGGCCTCTCTGCATCTGCTTGGATATTTTCACATCCAAGGCAAGGACCTCTGTGGTATCAATGGTATTGCACCATGATGGCTGTGAACTCACTTAACAATTCCGATGGAATGGTATGACACTTTTGAGAAATTTTATCTTCCCAAAGACTACAGCCTATTGTGTGTAATAGAACCATTAAACTTCAGAATTGGAAAAGACTGTAATGATCATTTAAGCATAGGTCACTTTTTGTTTAACCTTGACCACAATTTAGTTAAGTAGGAGGTCTACAGGTGTATATATGTGAAGCTTAGCCTATAATGATCACTGTATGAGGACTGCCCTCCCCTACTGAGCCAACTTTTCCAAACAAAGCTTCATTTCTGTTGACTTTTTCGTATTCAAACTGAAGTCTATTTCTTAATTTTTCTCTTTCCATCCTATTGAATTGACCTTACAACCCTGATCCAAAAAAAAAAAAAAAAAGACTAATAAAAATTAATAGGTACCTAAAGGAAGCAAAAACTACAGTACTGAGATTCTGATGAGTCCATGGGTCACAACTTGGGGAAAAAAGAAACTGGATCCATCCAGCCTTTAAGAGAAACTGCACGTGGAGAAAAAAATTCTATGTGATACTTCCCAAACTCTAAGGCACAAGACTGTTTGTACTAAATATATTTGTAATATTATGTAAAATGAATGCTCATAGAAAAAGACTACACTTTATCCAACTCCTGGTATGTAAGTATCAGAACGAAAAGGGACATCAAGATTTTACCTTAATCAGCTCCCTACCTCCAGGCAGGAAAGGTATCCCAGCCTCCTTTTACACTGGGGACTCTCTAAGGTTACCTGACTTTCCCAGACTCAGTAAATGATGAAAGAGACACTCTGTCCCAGGATCCCTTTCTCCTTGTCCAGCAATTCTTTTTCCTCTATTACACACTGTCCTCCAATGTTTATTGTTCAGCTTTATCAGCCAATTTAATTTTTAAAATATTTTTTTTACTAGTGTGCACAAATGAAATTTCCTCAGAATGGAAGATTTTTTTAGATAGCAGATATTGTATATCATTCACCTAATTTTTTTTTTTTAAATGAATCAAACAGAAGAGAAGTTGGATTGCTTTGCCACTATTTTCAAAACTTCATTTTCTGGAGATTAGTTCTTTCACTGCCTTGTCCCAGTTAAGTAATAAAGCCATCTATAAGCTTTTCTAAATGTGGTTTAGAATATGAGAAACCAAACAGTTCAAAACAAAGATCAACTTTTGAAAAAAGAAAGAAACTTAAGTATTTATTATAAATCACATATTATGTGTCAGATACTGTAGGTAATACTACCATTTAAAATTTACAAACATTTTTTAAATTTTATATAATTAATTGAATATTTACAAATATTAACATCCAGATTTTTTCATTTAATATGAATACTTAATTTCATTTAATATCTACAAACAGAGTCAGTGAAAATGTTCTCATTTCCAGAAAATGAAACTGAACGGATCCAGTTTCTTTCTTTTCTCCAAGTTGTGACCCATGGGGCATCAGAATCTCAGTACTTTAGTTTCTGCTTCCTTTAGGGACTTATTAACTTTTATGAGTCTTTTTTTTTTTTTCAGTTCAGAAAACTCAGATACAGAACAGTTCATCAATTTGGCCAAGGTCCTATAACTATTAACTGGTAAACTGAAACCTGTTACCTCTTTCAAAAGCTTGTATACTTTTCAATCCATGTGAAAAACAAAAGCAACTGGGGTCTTGATGACATACAGGAGAATGAGGAAACAGCAGTAACTGTTCATAAGCAGTCTAGATTAGATATTAGTAAAGCAGGTAATCAGTTTTTCTTTGATAAAATTTCTTTAATTTCTGCTCACTTGCTCCCATGATTCAAGGGTCAGCACAAACTGGAAGAGCTATTCTCTGCATGTCCCCTTCCAAATCTCCTCAACAACCTTAGAATTCTCCAATGCTAAGGCTTCTATGTGAAAAATTTTAAAAAGATTTTTCTCTAAGAATTTTGCTTTTTATTCTTGAGAAAAACCTGGATGAGGCATCATATAAAAACTTAATTTGTGCTTTAATGCCCAAGGCCACAACTGCCACAATTGAAGAAAGCTTTTCCTTTCAATAAATAATATTTTATTATTTTAATAAACACACAAAAAGGTATTCATATTTCAGTAGTGAATAAGGCTCCATTTGAGATGTACAGTAGTGAGGGAAAAAAAACATTATTTTCACAAATCACTCTCACAAACCACTTTGGCAGAGATGACTATTGAGGATAATTTCCAATTGTCAAGTCCCCTTCTCGATTCTGAGAGAACAGACTTGAGCTAAGGAGTTGCACCTGAACACAAGAGGCAGCAGAAGAGCCTTGTAGAAGATAATGTCATGAAAAAAAAACCCATAACCCAACAATTGTTACAATTACAGTAACATTAAGTCCCCATCTATGAGAGACTGGATTTTGTTCCCTCAATCACAGTACGCTGTGTGAACATAGCTAGGTACATGAAACATAGAAAGGTTTTAATAAAAACTGTTGCAAATAATTGAAAATATAAGATGAAAAGCCTTATTATTATATGTATGATTTTTAAAAAGCTTGGTTGTGTTAAGTTTGTGATGGCTGGGATTAAATGTTTGGGGCTGATAACATCTTCTCAGGTAATATCAGAGTTCAATGAATCTAATTACCAGTAAAGAACTCAAATCAATAAACACTAATTGAAGTACCAGTAGTATCAGTACTGCATTAGATAATGGACTAAGTGGCTGCCATAAAGGGAGCCGGAGAAATGTAAGTAAGCGATTACAATATGAGAAGTATACAGCATACATATAGCAACAGGAGAAGTGATTAATAAACACTATACTTGCGTAGGTAGTTAACAAAGATTTCACAGAAAATCTGACATATGAACTAAGTTTTGAAGGAAGAATGAAGACCGCCAGACAAAGAAAACAGCAGGTGCAAAAATAAGGATGACTAAAATCGGATTAGCTTTGTTTCGGGGGAGTGTCAGGTTTAAAGAGGGATCCTAAAAGAAGAGCTGGAGAGGTAAACAATGCTCAGTAACAACACGCATTGTATGTCATGCCAAGTATCCCAGACTTACCTTATTATTGACAGACAGCAGTGAAACTTTTGTTTTAAAAAGACCAGGCTGGCAGTAGTGCAAAGGACAGATTGTAGAGGGCCACCCACAAGGGAGAAAGACAAGATGTGAGGAAGTGACTGCAATCGTCTGGGTGAGAGTTGGTGAAGGTCTGAACGAACCAAGGTTTAAAACCAGATCTACTGTTACTGAAACGGAGCCAGACCCTATGGTCCTTCCTCCCATGTCCTCAGCCTGCCTCTTGTCTGTGGAAAAACTGTAGCCAAAGAATAAGTTTAATCAGAGAAGTGAGAAAATACAGAAGCAAATAATAATAGTTCAGTCATTAACCAAGTCAAGGACCTTTAGTTCCCCCTCACAGGCTATAGATGATATTCTGAGCCATATCCTGTGAGCTGTCTTATAGATACTGAAACTCCCACCAGGTGGAAGAAGTTAACTACATGATGGCCAGGCTGTAGCCATGACATAAACTGCCACAGTTCTGAGAACTGGCCTCAAAGAAACGGGAACAAACCGACCCTGGAATTGAAGATTAATCATACTTAAAACAATCCAGATGACGCTGGTCAGACCACCACAAGACCAGTTTCAAGATGACTGTCAGAGCTGACTGTGCTGTTTCTGCATGCAGCCCCCTCCCTCCCTCTATAACAGCCCTTGCCCCCTGGTTGTCAGTGGGGGGGGAGTCGGCCTTCAGAGAGGAGTCCACACCCCACCCCCAAGGCCAGCATCCAAAATAAAGCAAACATTCCTTTCCACCAGCTTTGCCTCTTTATTGGCTTTTGAGCGGCAAGCAGCCGGACCCCACTTTCAGTTACAGTACTACAGTAGTATACAGATGTTTTCTTTTTTGCAAGCGATTGAGGAAAATAATTTAAAACTATAAATTGATAGGCATTATTTTTTAAATAAAAAGCTTACATATTCAATGTATCTTGGCTTTCCTTTAGAATTAAAATGAGAGGATGATGCATGGATACACAAAAACATACCTATGCATCCATAAACGCATGCAAAACAAGATGGAAAGGATAGGTCAAAAAAATTGCTATATTTCTTTCAGACTAGTGGGATTACAAGCTTCTTTCTATTTTCTAAATTCCTTAGTATGAATTCCTTTATCTTAAAGATTTTATAGATTAATCTTTTCACTCTCTAAACTAATTTAAAAAAACATTTTAAAACAAATGAGAATGTTCTCATCATTCAGTAGATATTTACTAAGTAAGGACAAATCATACGTTTACATATGTCATAATATGTGTATAAATCCTGTGAAGCAGAAAATTTTATTTAAAATTCATATTTTCCTCTTATTTTTGTATATACTCTGATATGCAGTGAAAAAATAATCCCCATTTTTTTCCCTCGGTTTAATGTTTATATTTTCAGAAAACAAACTACTTAGGTTTAACAAGTGTCCAGGATTAAAGATGTGGTATGTGTAAGGGGTAAGAGACCCTAGGAGTTAAAATACTAAGATGAGCGAGCCATTTTGAAGGTCGTACATAGGAAAACAACAGAGGGTTAACCCTAATTTCAAAATTGCTCTATAGCAGCCGCATAGCGCAGGGAGATCAGCTCTGTGCTTTGTGACCACCTAGAGGGTGGGATAGGGAGGGTAGGAGGGAGACACAAGAGGGAGGGGATATGGGGATATATGTATACATATAGCTGATTCACTTTGTTATACAGCAGAAACTAACACAACATTGTAAAGCAACTGTACTCCAATAAAGTTGTTTAAAAAAATTGCTCTATAGATAACACAATTCTCCCTGCAACCTTACACAAGGTTAAGGCATTAAATATCAATACCTCCAAAGAGAAGTTTATATACTGTTTTACATAGAAAAAATATAATGGTTAATACTGCAAATTCAAAAATATTGTATTAGAAAGCATGAGAATCATTTAATAATGTTAACAGGCACAGATCACTTTAATACAAGAAAACTAATTTGTTGGCGTACCATTAGATGTTCTTTCTGAATCTAACGTTATTATAAATCACTCCAACTTCACCAACATACAAATATTTAATAATTAGGCAATAACAATGAAGCTTCCATCTTGATCTGCTTAATAACATTTCTTTGATAACAGCAGTATTTTTGTCACGCAGTCCCTCTTCCTTAATTTTCTCATTCCTAATAACATTGTCATGAATTCAGAGTTCCCCTTTCCTCCCTGAGGAACAAACTGCATCATAGTATATCTCATTTACCTGAGGTGTGAAAAAGCAAAAAGAACATGGCCCTTTTCATCTCTAATTCCCAGAGACGTTCTCAGCAACTCCTCTCCCACTCTTCACAGTCTGGGGTAATGCACTGCATTACTTCCTACCCATATCCATGAGATGAAAAGGAAAGTAAAAAGGGATCAGGTGCAAGTGGCTGTGTTTTTTAACTAAGGTTTTTATAAAAAACATGCAAGATAAACGCTCACCATTCCAGAAGACACTGTATCTTGTCACAAAAAATAATTAAAATGCATTTTTACCAATACTACATTTAATGAATTCTATTTATTATAAAGTAATGACCATTTAAAATCCATTAGGTGCCATTTTCTTAACATAGTTATAGTTCCTTCAAACTCTCCCCTCAAAATTCCAAATATTCCAAATGAAGTTTTTTCGTTTAGGAAAAAATGTGGTTTGAACCAGAGACCACAGTCCTTATTAAACATCTTAGCATGCACCACAAGCATACGTCTATGGCACCCATGTCTTGCAAACGTGTCCCTTGGGAAACAGCCTGTCTCCTCCTCAGTACCAGAACACTACTAAAGAGCAGCAGCAGGTAACTTACTTGACACATCACAGTTCTTGCCAAATTTTAAAGGTTGAACAGTGTCCGTGACTTTTAATCAAACCACCTTTTTGTCTACACCATTCTCTTTTCCCATCCCTATTTTTTTTAACTAAAGTATAGTTGATTTACAATGTTGTGTTAGTTTCTGGTGTACAGCAAAGTGATTCGGTGTCTTTTTCCTATTCTTTTTTTTGTTTTGTTTTTTTGGTTTTTTGTCTGCACTGTGCAGCTTGCAGGATCTCAGTTCTCCCCCCAGAGATTGAACCCAGGCTACGGCAATGAAAGCCTGGAATCCTAACCACTAGGCCACCAGGGGACTCCCCTTTTTCATATTCTTTTTCATTATAGGTTATTACAAGATACTGAATATACTTCCCTGTGCTATACTGTAGGACCTTGTTGTTTATATATTTTATATATAATAGGTCATGTCTGCTAATCCCAAACTCTTATTTTATCCCTCCCCCCCTTTCCCCTTTGGTAACCGTAAGTTTATTTTCTACGTCTGTTGAGTCTCTTTCCATTTTGTAAATAAAAGTTCATTTGTATCATATTTTAGATTCCACATATAAGTGATATCATATGAAATTTGTCTGTCTGACTTACTTCACTTAGTATGATAATCTCTAGGTGCATCCATGTTGCTGCACATGGCATTATTTCATTCTTTTTATGGCTGAGTAATATTCCATTGTGTAATTGTACCACACCTTCTTTATCCATTCATCTGTCGATGGACATTTAGGTTGCTTCCATGTCTTGGCTATTTTAAAAAATGCTGCTATGAACACTGGAGTGCAGGTATCTTTTCAAATTAGAGTTTTCTCTGGATATACGCCCAGGAGAGGACTTGCTGGGTCATATGGTAACTCTGTTTTTAGTTTTGTAAGGAACCTCCATGCTGTTCTTCATAGTGGCTGTACCAGTTTACATTCCAACCAACAGTGTAGGAGGGGTCCCTTTCCTCCACACCCTCCCCAGTGTTTATTGTTTGTGGACTTTTTAATGATGGCCATTCTGACCTATGTGAGGTGATACCTGTTTTGATTTACATTTCTCTAATAATTAGCAGTGTTGAGCATCTTTTCATGTGACTACTGGCCATCTGGATGTCTTCTCTGGAGAAATATCTTTCTAGGTCTTTGCCCATATTTTGGATTGGGTTGTTTGTTTTTTTGTTATTGAGTTGTATGAGCTGTTTGTATAGTTTGGAAATTAAGCCCTTGTCAGTTGCATCGCTTGCAAATATTTTCTCCCAGTCCATAGGTTGTCTTTTCATTTTGTTTACGGTTTCCTTTGCTGTACAAAAGCCTGTAAGTTTGATTAGGTCCCATTTGTTTATTTTTGCTTTTATTTCTATTACCTTGGGAGACTGACCTAAGAAAACATTGGTACAATTTATGTCAGAGAATATTTTGTCTGTGTTCTCTCCTAGGAGTTCTATGGTATCCTGTCTTATATTTAAGTCTTTAAGTCATTTTGAGTTTATTTTTGTGTATGGTGTGAGGGAATGTTCTAACTTCATTGATTTGCATGCTGTTGTCCAGGTTTCCCAACACCACTTGCCAAAGAGACTCTCTTTTCTCCATTCTTGCCTCCTTTGTTGAAGATTAATTGACCATAGGTGTATGGGTTTATTTCTGAGCTCTCTATCATGTTCCATTGATCCATATGTCTGTTTTGTGCCAATACCATGCTGTTTTGATTACTGTAGCTTTTTAGTATTGTCTGCAATCTAAGAGGGTTATGCTTCCAGCTATGTTCTTTTCCCTTAGGGTTGCTTTGGCAATTCTGGGTCTTTTGTGATTCCATATAAACTTTAGGATTATTTGTTCTAGTTCTGTGAAAAATGTCATGTATAATTTGATAGGGATCACATTAAATCTGTAGATTGCTTTGGGTAGTATGGCCATTTTAACAATCTTGATTCTTCCAATCAAAGAGCATGGGTTCCTATCCCTATTTTTGATGTCTCCCCCTGCTCATTAATGCTACACTCCAGTGATTCCCTCTAGCTCTGTAAAGCACTCTATTATGTCACCATCCACAACACTTCCTCAATATACTCAGTCAATTACATAAAGGCTTTGGCCTTCTTTCCTTCTGAAATTCTTATCAGGGCTTCATGTAGACTTCTCCAAACGTCTACAAATAAGTAGTATCCAATAACCCCAAATAAATTATAAATAGTAGCACCAGGGTTCTTTTTGATCTTACTACATGAAGCTCAGAAAACATTTGGGAGTAAAAAACATTTGGGGGAGGGCTTCCCTGGTGGCGCAGTGGTTGAGAGTCCACCTGCTTATGCAGGGGACACAGGTTCGTGCCCCGGTCCGGGAAGATCCCACATGCCGCGGAGCGGCTAGGCCCGTGAGCCATGGCCGCTGAGCCTGCGCATCCGGAGCCTGTGCTCCGCAACGGGAGAGGCCGCAACAGTGAGAGGCCCGCATACCGCCAAAAAAAAAATAATAATAGAACATTTGGGGGAAAGGGGCTATTACTTGAAACATAGGGATCTATTCAATGTGTGTATTACAGACCAAGAAAAGACGAAAATGGAGACCAAAAGGAGTAGATGTGGCTTTTAGTTGCCTCTTTCAAACAATGGAAAGTAGAAGAACAGGTCATTGGAATTCAATAGGAAATAGACCTGAGAACATGCTAAAGACTTTAAATTTCCAACAAACTTGCTGCCCTGGGCACCCCTCCCTACCAGTGCTGAAGAACCAGGCAAGAACAATTCTGGGATTAAAAAGGATCCCAGGGCTTCCCTGGTGGCGCAGTGGTTGGGAGTCCGCCTGCCGATGCTACGGGACGCGGGTTCATGCCCCGGTCCGGGAGGATCCCACGTGCCGCAGAGCGGCTGAGCCTGAGCGGGCCTGCGCGTCCGGAGCCTGTGCTCCGCATTGGGAGTGGCCACAACGGTGAGAGGCCCGCGTACTGCAAAAAAAAAAAAATCTCATTGACCGATGGTGGTTGTGCTGAGTGCTATGTTGAGAATAATAAAGCTTGATCTAAAGCCAGTTAGGAAGTACAAAGACAATAGCAATATCTGCCAGGACATGGACTAGGGGCGGGGGGATACCAGCATGTTTTCCAGGTGTTTAAAAAAAAAAAGGATCACATGTTCTTTGTGTTTTCAACAAAAAGCTGTTGAGCAAAAATGGTGAGAAAAACATCTGTTCATCTAAAATCTTCCCTACAAAAAAGAAAGTACCAAAGGATCCAAAAGTTTGCTTCCAAGATTCCCAAGATCAACACTTTCCTCTTGTGGAAACTCAGGAGGTTGGTTTAGCTAGGTATGAAATCCTTCACAGTAGATGCTTAGTAAGGAAGCCCAATTAATACACAGCAAATGAATAATAATGCATAATAGTGAACATGTATAAGATCTACTTTGTTGTGAGTTTATGCCAATACATTTCCAAACACTGTTCATGTGTACTCACTCTACTTTGCCTATTGCTTAAAATATTGTTGTTTGTTCTCCCTAAAAAAGGAAAGGGCTTTGATGTCTTTGGCTATAAAGTCTACAGAGAAAAACAGTCAGCCCAAATGACTAACTCAAATTAAAAGATAAAAATATAACTTGTCCAATGAGGTTGGAATTCTGGGAATGGTCTTGTTTCCTACACATAGTGAAAGTAATCATTAAAATAAATACAAAGCTATAACTTTGCACAAATTTGCCTGAAAGTCTTCCTAGTAAAAAGCTAAAATGTATTATCTTTTTCCTTCTTTGATCTGTGAATCAACTGTTGTTTTAAATCAATAACTGTTTAATTACCACCTACTAAATCCAAGACCCTACACTAGATAAGTGGCTCCTGCTTTGATGAGTGAGACCTTGCAGCAGCCCTCAGAGAGCTTAGAGTTGCATGGAGAAGCCTGGGCAAGGATACAAAACAACAACACAGAGCAATCTGTGGTAATTACAACAGAAAGCACAAGCAAAATTATGTAACTGCTTAGAAGAAAGCAGGAACACTTTCACATTTGCCACTTATGGCCAGGATTTTATGGAAATGACAGCACCAAGACTAAGCCTTAAAAGATTCAACCAACTAGCACTGAAGGAGGACATTCAGACTGTGAACAGCATAGGACAGAAACAGTGTGTGCAGCTTTTATCTGAATGAGATGAAGACAAATTAAATGGCTGTTCTTAGTATAAGTCATCCTCAACTCTAGAGAAAATGATAAAATCCAATTTTGGTATTCAGAAGAGACTGTCTTTGCCCAGGTGAGATATCCTATCTTCCTGCCTCAACAGCTCCTCTGCCTCTCTCAAACTTGCACACTACCCTTCCTACATCAGCTTCTAGTTGCTTGTATATACAAATTCATTCATTCTCAGATTATTTTAAACCAATATTCATGAAACCAGCAAGTTTATTTTTCCCACTTGTCATTTTTAAAAAAATAAAAGTTTATTTTAGTATATTAACCAGTAAAGAAAACTATTAAAATATTTTGTCTTAAAAATTATTAAAGCAACAAAGGTTTTTTTTTTTTGGGCGGCGGGGGGAATCTCACCACATAAAATAAAGTTGGGGAATATAATTTTTGAGTTTATTAGTTTAGAAAGGTGGGAGTAAATGGGGGCATAAAAACAGAAAAGGGGGACTGGTTGTCAGAAATAGTCCCATTAGTATTTATTTATTTATGGCATTGGGTCTTTGTGGCTGTGCGCAGGCTTTTCTCTAGTTGCAGCGAGAGGGGGCTACTCTTCGTTGCAGTGCATGGATTCTCATTGTGGTGGCTTGTTGTCGTGGAGCACGGGCTCTAGGTGCACAGGCTTCAGTAGTTGTGGCGCACGGGCTTCGTTGCTCCGTGGCATGTGGGATCTTCCCGGACCAGGGATCAAACCCGTGTCCCCTGCATTGGCTGGCAGATTCTTAACTGCTGTGTCACCAAGGAAGTCCTCCATTAGTATTTTAAAAGAACACTGGTGTTTGTGGCAGAAGATATTAGTCAGTTTTTTTTCCCTTTTTGGATGAAAGGATAAAAAAAGTGGATTCTCACTTTTTTAATGGAAATAAGGTAAAAGTGGGGAAATAAGTATTTATTGTTTGGTTGGGTGGGTTTTTTTTAATCTTTTTTTTTTTTAATCAAACAGAACACTCTTCTGAGAGAGATTCTAAACTTCTTGAATAGTGAGAACAAGATTCTTTACAAAGCATTCGAGACTATCTTGAATACTCACGCTTCCAGAGTTACAATCCATTTCAGGAAGGAAGGACTCAGTAACTAAACAAGATAGCACCTCTCTGCTTCCCACCCCACACAATATACCCAGAATGAGTTGCTAAACAGTAGAATTAGTCAGTATTGTTCTTTTTCAGCTGGAATCACAAAGATCTTCATACAAAAAGCAGAGAGTGAGAGGTTGATTATAATGACAGAATTATCATCAAATAATATTTCTTCAAGCTCCACAATAAAACTGAGAAGCTAAAATTCTGTTCTTAAAATCCTTCTGGTATAAAATGGGCCTGGGTTTGGTTACCGTTTTGGCAGGCTTGTAAGAACACCTTACTCTTGTAAACTAACAATTCATGATTCATGAGGCAAGATCCATTTAAACAAAAAAAACACACATTGCTAAGCAACATACAAAGGCTCACCCACCTCAGAGCCCAGGCCAGCAACCAGGAGCCAACAGAGCTGCTTTGTACCTCTATTCTGAGTTCCCCCTGCCTGCAGCCCTTTTCATATTGTAGATTTCCTAAGTGTGCTGATAAAAGGTTAGGTTAGATTTTCCATCATGCATTATTTTTCCCCATGCACACATTTTTAATGTTACTTAAGCTATGAATTTAATGTTGCAGTTCTTGTGTGTGTGCATACGTGTGTGTATAAATTTATTTTAATACCTTATAATCATTCTAAAATAAAAATCCACTCCTCTCCACTTTTTCCCAACAAATACAACTCTCTTTCTGTGAAAGATCTGAAGTACCACAAAACTGTCTTATACTCTGGAAAACAAAACACGTGCCACTAGGATAATTCATACAGATAGAATTACCAGTAATTTATTCAGTAAATTTCGAATCAAGTACCATATGCAAGTCATTATTTTTGCCATGGCCACACATGGGATTTTTGCACAGCACTTATCTGTAGGTCCTACAGCAGCCTCACTCCAAATCAACATGGTTATTCAGGGAACTGTAACGCCAGTTCCTCTGACCATTCCCTTTACCATAGTGAATTGGCACAAGGGTGAAACCAAACCCAACACATCAGAAATCCCTGCCTGGAATTTTGGGCCTGGTTAAGACTCACTCCACTAATAGAAATTAGGATATAAAATTTAAGAACTTTCAATGGTCATACTACTGTGTTGAAAAAAACACTACTGTGTTTTCTTTCTTTCCTCAAAGAAAGAAACATGAAGCCAACACACAAAGAAACAGAGAAATTAAATGAAGATGGCACCGTGAGGGGTTCTGTGTCCTGGTTCTACTTGTTCCAGAGGTCAGACTGCATGCTTGACCTCCCTATGACTTGTTTATTATTCAGTTTATCCTTGGACTTCATTAGATTCCCATGTAGTTTTCTAATACATTTCTTTTCCCCCTCAAACCATCAGATCTTTGTCTACAACCAAACGATTCTTAACTAACAAAATATTGGTCCCATTCGTTATAGCACGGGAGAATGGTTTTTTCCCAAAGATCTCAAAATAGTTTATAACATAACACAGATGTTTTTAAAAAAATAAACTGAGCATTTCTGATCTTTAGAAATGTTAAAAAACTGAGGTTAAAAACTTTAAGGGACTAACATAATAACCTGGGCAGTCAGTGGTATACATGCTGTGCTAAAATAAAAATCCTCAAAATTACTCTCTGTGTTCCCTAATCTCTGCAGTTCAAACTCAGACTAGCATACAGTCATCTTAAAACAAGTTCAGCTCTCTCTGGCAGTTAAAAACCCTTTGATGAGTAAAGTTGGGTGTGTTCTTTTCTGAGCACCTAAGATCAAATTAAAATGTCTGGCCAAAAAACCTTGGGAAGTCCAGCTTTTCTGATTTAAAAAGAGGAAACTGAATTTTTCCTCTTGCTTTTTTTAATGAGGATGTGACCACTGGTTAGTAATAACAGCTCTGTGACTAACAATAAATAAAAACTATTTTCAGATTCTTCTCATGACCTAGGAACACTATCAATCTAAAAATTATAAAAGGAAAAAGAAAAGCTTAACATTTTATAAGGTAACTAAACTCCATGAAACTAGTATGGACAAGTTCTGGGACTTTAATAGTTTTTGTTGTTGTTTCATTGAGGTGGCAGGGACAGGGGAGTAAGAGAAGAAAAAAATACAATCATGAGTTTCATGACATTAACATTTATGCCAGTGTATAGAGTCAAACAATATATTTTGGAGCAATGTAAGAATTATATATTTAAACCTTATGTCTTTTCATAATAATTTGCTGGATCGATATTTCTGTTTGGGTGAGAGGGTTGGTGTTTTCTCTTTAATAAACATTTCTTGAGTTTTTCAGACTGTAAGAATAGAATGTATAGCGGTGAACATATATTTTAATTCATTTAATCTTAAGGAAAAATAACACATTAAATTACTCTTAAGAGAGCTATAGCAAATAAAATGTGGTACAAACTTTTTATTTTTCCAGCAAGAGAGTAAAGATCTTCTGAAGGGAAAGCATGGCTACCACTGAAAAATCACTTTGCGAAGGGAAGTTTAAGCCTGTTTATCTTGTCAAATTAATATCCAGAAGACTGAGGGTAAGGTCCACACCTCTCAAAAATGCAGCACTTAACCTCAAGGCACACTATTCACAGTGGCTGGATAAAACAGGGCTTAGAAAGTAAATATGTGATACCTGTGGAAGTTCAGAAGGATTCCCTCCCTTTTACTAACAGCTTGAAAAAGCCTATGGCAAAAATCCTGAGGGAATCCTGTTTCTGATGCTCAGTCACTCCTTTTCTCTCAATCAAATCTGCACTTCCTTTGGCCCAAACGACTGGAGGAGACTCTTCTGGTATCCTCTCTCTTCCAAAAAGGAGTAGAGAACATTGAAACCGAGCAGAACCGTGTGGGGCTCCTGGATACAAATCCTTTCTGTGTCCCCTACTTCTTGATTGTAGGAAATAGGCTTCATTCAGCCTTCTTGACCTTCCCTGAGTTCTGAAGGGCAGATTCTAACAGCTGTTAATCAGGGAAGGGCGGGAATGCAGAAACAAGGAAGGGGCAGTCAAGAAACAATAGTGCAGCCTTGGGGCAGGTCCTGGTTCCTCCTCAAGGAATATATATAACAATATCTTTGAGTTCTTCTGCAGAACCAAGGCCCCCCGCCCAGGTGGAGGATGGCAACTTCAGGCTGAGGGCAAGATTCCTGAAGCAACCCCTGCTACCTCACCACCAACCAATCAGAAGAAAGCCACACACCCTACAGCTCTCACCACAAATTCTGCCTATAAAAACGTTTCCCAAAAGCCATCGGAAGTTCAGGGTTTTTGAGCACGGGCCATCCATTCTCCTTGCTTGGCCCCTGCAATAATGCAAGGCCCTGTGGCCCTTGGGCCTGTCAAGGATGCATTTCCCCCTCATGGCCTCCAAAGTGCATTGGTATTTATCAATTCCAGGTTCAGTTCAAAAACCAACTCATTTTTAAAGCTCTTCTTGAGGTCCCTCGTTGGAAGAAATACCTCCCAGAGAACACTGATTCTACTTTTCTTTCATTATCTACCACCTTCTACTTTCTATTAAAGCTACTTTTCTAGTATTTTATTCAGTCTTTATAATCCCTTTGAAAGCAGCATCTGGGCCTTATTCACCTTTTTATTCTTCTCAGCACCCAAGAGTGGGTCTTGATTATTTCTTAAGTGAAAAATTCAAATGTAGCCTAATCCTTATAACTTCTTATAACTCCCTATGACCCCGATCACACACCATGCTCCATCAAATGCTTTCTGCTTTGAGAAAATTAATAAAGAGTCGGCACTTTCAATACTCACTACATCTTTAAAATTATATAGGAACAAAATCTAACATCTTCAAAAGAAACAGTTGTATTTTTAAAGTTTTACTGAACATTTTGTCACTTTATCTTGTCATTTGTAACTAAAAAGGCTTTATAACCCATGTTTGGGGGGAGGAGGTGAAAACAAAAGAAAAGCATTTGTTCCTGCATAAGATAACCTTAAAAAGCCATTCTTTCTTGATTTACCTGAAATTAAATACACAGTGTTCCAATTTCAAATTAGAACTGTCAAGGAAACGTTTTTCTTTTTTTTACTAAGCTGATAACACTCTGAAGATTTCAGAGCTTTGACTTTTTCGGGTATTCATCAATTACACCCTTCCATAGGGAGTCCTCCACTTAGCCAGCATTGCAACTGCCAAAGCACAAGTTCTCCTTTCAAAACATAAAACACCAGTAAGTTGAAAGATTATGACCATCCTTTAATGTATTTCCCCATGATGTGTTCTAATGTGCATCAGTACTGAACAGACATGTGTTAAGGGTGTAGAGCTAGCACTGACTGTATTAATAATAACAATTATTGCCACTCATGATGTGCCAGAGAATGCTTATGTGTTTTACATGCATTATCTCATTTAACCCTCCCCACAGCTCTATGAAGAAAGCACTATCATTATCGCCACAGATAAGAAAACCTAGGGAGGTGTTACATAATTCACCCAAGTTCACACAGCTTGGACACTAAGGATAGTTCCGGGACTTTAGCCCAGGTAATCTGACACCAGAGCTCAAACTCTTAGCCACCATCCTCTCCTACTTGCCTTCTATAAAGCACACAAGAAATACTCTGCAATTACATTCAGTGGTTGGAGAGCCACTCCTCTCAACCAGCACACTTCCTGCCATTACTGACAGTCTGAAGGTACATCAAGATACTGGAAAATAATGTCTGTACTCCTTCATAGACAAGTGAAATGTGTTCTCTAGGAAAATGACAGCATAAAAGACAAACATGATTTTCAAAACTTTTCATGACTTAATTATTTTTAAAGATTTTATTAATTACCTCTGTGTTCCTCAAAGTAAAATTTTAAAAATTTTGTCAGTCCCAGATGACTGCCACACCAGAATCAGTCCTTTCTCCTTAACCTCTCCCTCCACCAGCCTTCCCCACTTCCAGTACCAACCACCACCAGCTAGCGAGACAATAAAACATTTAGCACTGTCCTTTCCATATACAGTGAAATAAAGAATCATATAAGAATCTGTAGGCACTGTGGACTGATGAATCTTCTTCCTAAGGATTCACTTGCACTGAGTCTATTCAACAACTGAAGCTGCTTGGAATTCTAGAGCAGGACTACCCTATCACTGAGCATCATACCCCTAGGCTAGGGGAAAGCCAGCCTAGCACTCTAAAGATGTGCATCCGTAGTAGACCACTAAAAAGATCTTAGGCCTAACTATCTATACAAACATTCAGCTTGTTCTGTAAATATTTATTAAATGCCAGGCACTGTTCTGAGCATTCCGAAAATAAAACACAATGAAATATTCAGAGTCTACATTCCACAAGCAATGGCAGGTAAATTCGGGAATGTAATGCAGAACAGTAGTGGGGATGCACATGTCCCGTAAGAGGAGCTGTAATGAGTGGATGAAGGATTCCAGTGTGAAGATTTGTGGTGAAGAGTCATTCCAGGCAGAGCAAACATCAAGTACAAAATGCCCAGGTAGAAGCAATCTTTCAGGAACCACCAGGTGGTCCACCAGGTAATAAACCTATGACTTCAAATTGACTACTACATTATTCCAAGCAACTGAGTTAATTACCAACATCAGAATCTATCTGGATTCCTGATAAAAATATTCATATTCCCTGATCCTCTCCTACTAATTAAAAAATAATCTGGAAATAAGACCCTAAAACCTACCATTTTAACAGCAAGAGCTAGACTATGCTGAAACAAAGGTAACAGCACCACTTCCAGAGTGAGAGCAAAAGAAAGTCTGACAACTAAAGCCATCCCTATCCAACTCATCTATAAAATATATCCCCTTACAATGTATTCCAATGCATTCTAGTGATGAGACACGGGGCAGAGAAGTGTTTTAAAGTAAGAGGCATCACTGTGAATAAATAAATATAAATACAAATATATAAATGTGTATATATATATATATATACACACACACTAAAGGCCCTTCTAGAAGTTGGCCTTAGTGATTCAGAATGTAAACTTACTCTACACAACACAGTGTATATTATTAATTGTATGACTTCTGTCTTGAAAGACTTAAAGTAATTAAGATCAAATACAATTGAGAACATCCACTATGATGAGATACATTTGCATAATTTTCAATGCTGTATAAAGTTAATTTTAAATTATGGGTGTTGTTTTCATTTTTTAATTCACTTCTAAGGTATTTTAGTCATAAACAATCAGAATTCAATCCATGTAAGAGATTTTACATGTGATTCTAATGATGAAAAGGTTACCTGTAGGAATAATAGAATCACCTTGATAAATGAATGGGAAATTGGGTATGCTTTTATAATATGAGCAATTTAAGTGAAGAAACTTAGATTTGAAAGTAGTAGACTCTACCATCTGAGCTTAGCAATGACTTAAGAAAGAAAAAGAAAAAAGCTGCAAAAAAACTCTGGAGACAGCTTAATACAGCTTTGATAGGAGACAAAAGAGGAGAAAGCCTAGTTCTGTACTTGTCAACCACTTAGTTTCCTCATTGAAGGTAAAAAGGTAAAATAGGGATAGTACCACCTCTCTCAAGATTATTTGAAATATTATGTGGCACTGAATTCTCAAGTAACTAATGAAGAGCTTAACATAGACTAGGCAATCAACACATGTTAGTTCCCCTTCTAAGTCACCCCCCTTTGAACCCTGTTAGATTTTATTTGACTTAACAAGCATCTATTGAATGCCAATTATATCAGGGAGTATAGGTTTTTTGTTTTGTTTTGTTTTTTTGTGGTACACGGGCCTCTCACTGTTGTGGCCTCTCCCGTTGCGGAGCACAGGCTCCGGACGCGCAGGCGGCCATGGCTCACGGGCCCAGCCGGACCAGGGCACGAACCCATGTCCCCTGCATTTGCAGGCAGACTCTCAACCACTGCGCCACCAGGGAAGCCCAGGGAGTAGTATTTTAAAAGCTGGTAATGTAATGATAACTAAAACATGTTACATGTCTTTAATGATGATAAAAAGACAGAAAGAACAATAACTAATGTAGCACAGTAGATACTATTATAAGAATGTAACAAAACACACATAAAATATTTAATTCTGCTAAAACAAAAAAAAGAAGGGAAACCACAAAGAGGTGACTTTTAGATTTGACATTGAAATATAAGCAAAAATTTGTCATGGAAAAAAGACAAGAAAGGCCACACTGGGAAAAAAGGAAACGTTAATTCAGTAAATACTGATTAAGCAGCCTAGAATGTGCCAGGCCCTGGACTGGCACCAAGTATGCCTAAGCAGAGGTCTGGAGATGTGAATATACATGGCATCTTCCAGAAAGAGCAAGTACATACTAGGCTCTCCCTCTCCAATGCCTATCACACACTCCCACATAAAAATAAATATTAGTCAATATGGTGATTTTTAAAATATTCTTCATTATTATGCAAATGTTTGGATTTTGTGTTGTGTTGGGAATGTTCTTTAGAGAGGTTCTTTATAAATTTTAAATAAATATACAGTCTTAAAACACAAGTGTCTATTATATCTAAAACATATTTGGAAAACAATACAAACTGTCTTGTGAGCTAAGCATTCCGAAAAATGTTTCATTTAATAAATAAGAGAACAGATTCCAATCTCTCCAACTCAACTAGTAGTCAAGGCTGATGATACCAGAATAAAATCATTTTTTAAAATATGCTTTTAAACTTATCACATGCTACAAATAATGTCAAGAGCATATCAACCGAAAGGCAGTCCTCATTGTGAACTGGAAAAGCTCAAGACATGCTTATCTTAAACCATTAAATAGTCTAGCATCATACTGGATCTAACTGCTTGTTTTTCTTTCTTTTTCAATGAAGCAAGAATCTCTTATAAAACCTCATTTAAGTGCACAGTAAAACTTAACGTGAGATCTCCTTTTAAATCACGGATACCAACAGTAAAACTGTTTCCTTATAAAGCCAAGCGAAATACCCAAATGAATAAGACTTGGCCTAAGGACAGGGTAGAGATATCGTGGTACCCTGACATTTTCATTAAAAGATTTACTGTTTTCCACCCCCTATCTTTGTAGAAATAGGAGGAAAATGTATTAAGTATTTTCTTACCTTTGATACAGGAAGAAAGGGAGGGAGGGAGGGGAAGGTGAGAGAGGAGAAAGTGTTGAAAACATAGCCCCTTACAGTTGCATGTAATATAATTTGTTGGAATTGTCATAAACCACCACAGATCACATTTATAACTACTATTTTCAAAGGATTTTGTTTTTAAAACCCCAAACGGGGCTTCCCTGGTGGCACAGTGGTTGAGAGTCCACCTGCCGATGCAGGGGACATGGATTCGTGCCCCGGTCCAGAAGATCCCACATGCCGCGGAGCGGCTGGGTCCGTGAGCCGTGGCCGCTGAGCCTGCGCTACGCAACGGAAGCGGTCACAACAGTTGAGAGGCCCGCATACCGCAAAAACAAAAACAAAAAAAACCCTCAAACAGAAATTCAAAAATCCCACTGAAAAATTTTTGAATTTCCCACAGAAATTCAAATATCATCACTTACATAACAGGTAAATTGTGATAACATATTATTGTTTGCATACCCTGCTATATTTTAAATAGGATTCAGTTTCAAAGGGAGAAAAAAGCTGCTGACGTAAACTAAACTTTTTAGGAATTATTACTGTAATATATAAAATCAAAGTGTGCCTCTGGTGCATTTGAGAATGCAATAATGTAATTGAGAGCAGTTCTTAGAGACAAAGGGCTAAACAAATGCGAGTTACTGCTTTTGTAGAACTATGGTTATGTAGCAATTTAACATGCTTTATATAAAACTGTAGAACCTATCCATTACAAACCATAAGATTATCAGCTCTCATCTGAACCCTACAAAAATATGCCTATGTTCCTATTTTCCTCCCAAAATGAAACTATTTAAGGTGGGTCATCAATTCAAGATTTCCAAAGTTGAACTAATATTCTCACAAAGGGCTCAGTTGTGTCATTTGACCAAAAGCATGAAACATGAGATTAGTCTAAACCAATGTTACCTCTAGCATAAGGTATGTTGTGTTTCAGATATACACACACACACACGCACACATACACACACATACACACTCTCAAACACACACACACATACATATCAATGTAGTTTATTCAATTTCTCTTTTATATTTTTGCTATAAACTTTTATTTAGTATTTATCTTGTTACTTTAAATTTTCTTTTCGTGATACTTTCCTTAATCAAAGTATTCATTTAGCTGATTTTGTAATTTTATTTTATTCTGAGTTTAATATTTTAAATATTTTATCTTATAAGTATTTAAGTATTTTATCTTTTATTCTTTAATTATTCAATTTCCATAGCATTTTCTAATTTTGTTTTTTAGAAATTTCTAAGAAACTTTCACCCTCTTTTGAATAGATAATGAGGAAGGCACGAGAGCAGAGCAGTCACAGGAACACGATCCATAAGCCATAATAGAAAAGACAGAAGGACAACTTTCTTTTGAGAAGTTCCATACAGAGCCACCCACAACCCAAGTCAGTGATCTCCCAGGCAATCCTGGAGAATTTGATCCCAACTATCATTAGCAAGTAGCGGCTGACACACCTATTTTTTAATCCATTTAGACAACAGTCTAGGAACCACACAGGTAAAATCACTCCTTCAGAAGGATGACAAGCTAGCCTACAAAACAGCCCAGATGAACTGAAGCGACAATATTATATTAAGTGATAATATAATATTATATTATCTTCATCACCTCTCTGAGGAGACAGGTAGATATACTAAAACCCACAGTCTCTGAGCACAGTTACAGGATGTGGCTTCTTCTCCTGAGCAAACCAGCCAGGATAGACAAGAAGGCATACAGGGCTTTGCCAATAAGGTGTTTTACTTAGTTTCAAAACTACTCGTACTAAAGAGTAAGGAGATACTTCTGAACCTCCCTTCCACCTTTTTTGGAGACATGTACAATACAGAGGGCAGTAGAGCAAAGTTGTCAGCAACAGTAGGGTAGATTTACCACTTAGTAGCTATGTGACCTTGACCAAACTGCTTCACCTCCTGATATCTCAGTTTATGTACTTGCTATATGAGTCAGGCATAGAACTTGCCATATAAATATATACATCGAAGTATTAAATGCGATTGTGCACATGGAGTATGACTGACCCTTCAAAAACTCAGTAAACGTTATCTAATTTATTTTTATATATGTATACGTATAGCTGATTCACTTTGTTATAAAGCAGAAACTAACACACCATTGTAAAGCAATTATACTCCAATAAAGATGTTAAAAAAAATAAAATACAAGTTTAAAAAAATTTATTTAAAAAAAATCAAATTCAAAGTGCTAGAATCTCTCTTATGCTGGTCCATTCCAAGATAAACTTGAATAAATAGAATCTCACTTCAAGGAAGGAATTTAAATATTCCTCATGTGTAAACCTCATGTGTCATTATTATAAAAAATTTTTAAATGCCTATGGTTGAAATTCTCCCAAATAGATTCCACAGTTGTTTAAAACAATTCCAAAATTTAAAACTTCCAAACGCTTGGCTTGCAATAGCCATTATGACCGGGTCTAATATTCTGAGTCCTACAAATGCGTAATTAAATAGCTTCTCCTAAAAATCAGCTGGACTTTTGAGGATGAAATAGTTTGACTGAAGGTATAATGTACATTTATCACCAATAATGATAATTAAATTTATTTTCTTGATGTAGAAATTATCTCAACATAACTATTCAATGGCTTAGGTCTGAATTTACTATAGCACCCAGGAAGAGGCTGGGCAAAGACCAAGAGTCATACAGAACAACCTGGGTCAGCTTATGAAAGTAGAAGAAAATGATAGTTTTCTATCTTGCTAGTGGGTGATTTTAAAGCAGTTCCTTATTTGTTACTTGAAAGAGAAATGCTGACCCAAACAATGATTAGAGACTATTCTCAAGGTACAAGTCACAAAGAGTTGATGGATCAAGGGCAGGATTGCAATCATGACTATTTGTGAAGTAAACCCCTTTTGTATTGTCACAGCTTGGCCAAAATGTGAAGCTGGACAAAAATTGTCAGAAAAGCCAGTACTGAGAAATTAGACTGTAAACAACCTGTCTTTCTAGTCATCCAATCAAGCGCTCACATAACCAGAAATAAACATTTTGGCATTAGGACTGAATGTAGTTTAAGAAGAGAAGCCAACTAATTGGCTTGCCAAAATGAAAAAGATAAAAAAAAAATAAGACAATATAAAAGGCAAGAATTAGACTTCTTACAAGTTTTGGAGAGTCACAGGTAGAGTAACAAAGAATAACCTCCTAGGCGATATACAAAAAAATCATTTGTAAGTTACTCTTTAAGGTCTCAACCAACATTTCTCCAAATCATTTAAAACAATGCTTACTTTCCCAGGATAGCCCCCTAAAGACTGGTAGGCAGTTTAAATCCAGTTTTAAAGTATAGTTTTGAAATTCTGCATTTAAATTAGAAAATGACAGAAAATAATAAAGTAGTAATACTAGCAATTAAAATGGTAAAATAATCCAACTGAAGAAGGAATCTTTCAAAATATATCTATCTCACCTGCTGGAGCTTAAAGAAAAGGAAATTTGAAAATCTGTGGAGGAGGCGTATTTGGAGATACATATAAAGTTTCTGAAGACAACTTTTGACAGTTTTGCTCACTTTAGAAATTGTTACAAAGCTACTTTCTCTAAAGCACCTTTTCTCTTCCATGCTTTGAGTATATACTGACACTAATTTCATCAATTTAAATTATTTATGGCACATAAATGAAAGGGCACAGTGGCAGCTAAATAATAAAAGCTAACAATCAGTGGGTAACTTTCTGCAAAAAATGACATGCTGAGAACTTTACATACATCATTTTATTTTAGCCTCAAAACAACCCTGTAAGGTAGGTATTATTTTCCCCATTTTATAGAAAGCAAAGACACAGAGTACAAGCTAACTTGCCCAAGACCACCAGGTAGGAAGAGGAATTTAAAACCCAGGCAGTCACACTCTACAGCCTTAACCTTTAATGCTATATTGCTTTTGTGAAAGATTGTTCTAAAATTTAGCTGGCCAAATGTGGAAGAGAGAAAAGAACGGAGATAAAGAAGTTCTTGCTAGAAAGAAATTGAATGAGATAAAATTAAATGAGGCGAGTGGAGAAATTATGAAGGCACACCCAAAAGCAATAGTACAGGGCAGTGCTGTTTCCTGTTGAGTGGTGCCATAGGGATATAGCACAAGGGCCCTGAGGAGAGTGAGTGCGTGGAACTTACTGATAAAACAGACATTTCCTACCACTGGCCAGAAGGCGTCGCTATTCCTAGAAGTACTGGGTTCAATGGAATGTGTATGTTGAAGCTGATTCACTGTATAAACCACTTCACAGCACAGCGGATTCAAAAGAGAGGCTTGTCTCTGAGTGACCCCCACTGACATTTCCACCTCTGCTTAGGAGTGAAGGAATAAATGAAGATTTGGCATGCCACCTTTAAATGGCTGCCAATCCCTGGCTCTTCACTCTATCTACTCTTAACACACACATTAACACTCTAAATCAAAATGATTCTTCTACTCTAAGTTTCTTCTTTGAAATGGCAATTGCCAGAAGGGATTTCTCTAAGAAGAATGTGCTTTATCACTGCTGGGGCCCAGAGAAGTTTGAATTAAGGAAACAGCTGGCTGCTTGCCGCAGGCAGGGAATAGAGAAGAGAGAACCAGTCAGCCTTCATCCCTCTACCTCTGTCCAACTATCTACTTCTAGCTCTCTCCATCTGCCTTTATCTTACCTCCTTTGATTTGAGGATCAAATCAAAGAGCTGTAGCCCCACCTCCGATGCAATGCATTATCAACTTACAAAGAGATATAAATAGCCAACAAGGGCTGCCCCCGGTGCCAAGTTAGGCTGAGAAAAGCCTAAAGAGAAGGGAGATAAGGCTCTAAAGCTGAAATGTGAACATGTTACCAAATACAAGTACCACCTCTTAAGCTCTAAGTGATCAGCTAGCTGCTTTTGAACTAATTATCAAATAATGGCTAGCATTTATAGAGCTCCTACTCTATGCCAGGCATACAATAAACACCTCCAATCTCCGCATCAACTCTAGGAGGTAGCTTTTGCTTCCCCACTGAAAACTAAAGTTCAAAGACAAATACTTATATATGACCATATAATTAGGAAGTTATGGGTCAGTATTCCAATCGGATCGCCAAATCTTATGTTCTTTCCATTACACAATGATATATTTATAATACAAGGAGCACACCAAGATTTGCTTACAAAGTTCTTAGCAGCAATCAAGGAATTACTTTTAATTTTAATTCTCATTTTAAAAATGAGAAACATTTCTTAACAGATCAAGTCCAATAAATGGTGATAAAGTTCTTTACTAAACGTGAATTGACTACTTAAAAGAGAAACAACAGCTGAGCAATTATGCATCTTTCGCCTCTCCTCCTACTTCATAATATTTTACAATTAAATTACCAAAGGGCATGGGGAGGTGGTTACGAAGGAACAAAGTAGATAAACATCTTTTTCTATAAAACTACAAATTAAATGGCACCAAAACTCTGTCTGATTCACCAGTGAATTCATACAGCCATAAATAAATTCTGCCCATGGCAAGTGTACAATATATTTTTTAATAAAAGAATAATTATGAAAAATTGTTCACACTGATATAATTTGAAACCATCAGCCTTAGTATGTAGGGTTAATTCAACTGTGAAAGAATTATAGTAGGTTTACAATAACAGAATCTCCTTTAACATATTATCTTCATGATTTATAGTATGATTTCAGGATTCTAAAATCTATGCTTTAGGGTAAAGAGAAAGTATGGGGGAAAAAAGGCCAAACACCAAAGAGTAAAGTCTACAATGGATGACAGGGTCTAGGGCCCTGCAAATGATTACATGCTATTCCTAATTAGTCTTCCAAATGTTTGAGAATTAGCTTGTTGAAAGTGAAAACTCATTGCAACCAGACTTCTAAACGTTAAGGTTCCCAGAGTAGATAATTAAATATATTTGGCCTGTAATATACCTCAACCATGTGCTAATTCAAAGCTTTGCTTTAAAACTTGGCTCTGAATCTGATTTAAATTCTGATTCACACAAGAAGCAGGAGAGGGATAAGGAAGAATAATGTCCCCATCCTACCTTTTGCTTTGCTTGGAGTTAGTTGGCTGTAAGCAAAATTTCAAAGTAATTCAAACTAGCCTTTGGCATCCTTTTACCTCCATTTTCTTGCAAAGCTCCTACTACCTAATTTTGAGATCTCCCAGGGGCTGCAAGATGTCCCCCATTGTAGGGAATGGCGGGGGGCATCTCCTGCCTCACCTGAGGACTGAATGCTAGGCAATTGCCACATTCCTCCTTCCTTCCTAATCAAAACTTTTCCCTCACTCCAGGGCAACTCATTTCAAGTAAGTGTTAAGAAGGAAACAATGTAATTAAATTATTTCATACTAAAGTATTGTTTTTTTAAATTAAATCTAAGGGCTTCCTTGGTGGTGCAGCGGTTAGGAATCTGCCTGCCAATGCAGGGGACCCGGGTTCAAGCCCTTGTCCCATATGCCCGTGGAGCAACTAAGCCCGTGCGCCACAACTACTGAGCCTACGCTCTGGAGGCTGCAAGCCACAACTACTGAGCACGTGTGCCACAACTACTGAAGCCCGCACGCCTAGAGCCCGTGCTTCGCAACGAGAAGCCACCGCAGAAAGAAGCCACCACAACAATAAGCCCGCGCACTGCAACGAAGAATAGCCCCTGCTGGCCACAACTAGAAAAAGCCTGCGCGCAGCAACAAAGACTCAACTCGGCCAAAAATTAATTAATTAAAAAAATTAAATTTAAAATAGATAATATATTTGCATGTTTCAATTTTTTTTAATTTAAAAGAATATAATGAAAATTTCCCCTTCCACAGGTAACTGCATCCATTTATCTTCTGGATTCTTGCTAAGTTGTTTTTTATACGCATGTATGTGTGTATGCAAGCAAATGGGAATACACTTTATTTTCTCCCTTATTTAATAGAAAAGCCAGCAAATTATACATGTTGTTGGGTATCCTTAAAAAATTTTTTTTTATCTTTAATAAAATGTCTTGAAGACCTTTCCATATCGGTATATAAAGGACTGCCTCATTCGTTTTTCAACAGCTGGGGAGTATTCCACTGCATAAATGGACAAATTGATTTAAGTAGTTCCCTATTGGTAGGCATTTAGTTGCTTTCAATCTTTCGTTATTAAAAACATACTGCAATGAACATCTTGTACATAGATACTTTTAATAAATTCCCAGGGGAGGTGTTATTGGATATACCCATCTGTATTTGATGGGCATTGCTAAATTATCCTCTATGGTGTGTGTTCCAACTTACACACCAAACAACAACATGTAAGAGAATGCCTGTTTCCAAATCCTCTGATAACAGAGCATTATCCAATTTCTGGACATCTGTCAATCTGATAGGTGAAAAAAATAGCATTTCTCTATAATTTTAATTTGCATTTCTTTATTATGAGGGTAATTGAGCATCTTTTCATCTATTTAAAAGTTTATATTTCTTTTTCTATAAACAGTTTATTCACATCCTACCTACAATAGGAACTTTGGGTAGCCACTTAAACCCCTGAAAAGCATTTGATGTTTTTTTAAGTAGACTTAATCATCCACATTAGCCCTTAAGTGGTGCTATTTCAGAAAATATGAAAATGTGAAATGAAAACTTCAGGCAGTGCAGGGAGAACATATGATTGGGCAGAAGTAATCAACAAAGAGCTAGGTCAGCCTGGCCTAGGTGTTCTGAAGTTCTCTTTTATGAATAAGAAAACCAAAGATTAGAAAATTAAGTCAGTTGATTAAAAGCACTTGTTTTCTTGCTTGTGAGGACCAGAGTTCACACTCAAAGCTCCTCTTCCTAAGGCCAGTCCTGGCCTCCCTATATTAAGGCACTTATCTTTCTCCTCTAGACAACCCAGAAGAGCACTAATCTATGTTAGCTTGGGAGTCAGACAAAACTGTCTTCCATAAAGAAAGGCAAAATAATAAATGTATAACCCAATCGGTTCCAAAAAAAAAAATTAAGACAGATTCACTAATATTGCCTTCCTAAAAGGTAATCACAGATTAGTAATTTAAGCAGACATGTATAGGGTGGTTACACATGAAAGCTAGGCAGCTAGTGTTATTCACTATTAAAGTTAAAAGAAAAGGTTAAGAAAGCACAAATGGTCTGTACCATCATCCTAAAGAGAAGCCAGCAGAAAAGAAAGTCGAGAAACAGTTCAGAAGAAACCACAGCCGCCACTAACACTCAGTAGCTACTCACATGTAAAGAGCAAGCATAACTAACCCTTCAGAGTCCGCAGACTTCCAAATCCAGACCAACCAAGGAAACACCAAAAGTCAAATCTCAGGTACTAAAAAGATATTTGAATAAATATCAAAAAAGACAAATATGAATACCAGTGGACATGTCCTCAATATACTTTATAATACTATTATGCTAGTTACAATTCTGAATAGAGATGCAGATTTGTAAAAAGTTTAAATATCCGAAAGTTAGTTCTGGAACCCTAAATAAATGAAGCAGGTGGATTTTCCTCACTGAATTCTTTCTTCCCTGCCAGATAAAATGCTTCTAGCCTTACTGCCATAGTCACCTCACTTTTCTGTACACTGTCTACCCCCTTTTGTAACTCTCTCTTCCATTACTTTATCTCTGTCATTTATCTCTTTATTTCCTTCAACGTTGGTGGGACCAGAGTGTACGAGAAATATAAAGTCTAACCTCCTACCCCCTCCTTTTCTCAGGCCCCCCAAATCACCTCAGTTAAACTACATTCCAAGTAAATAAACATTTCCCCTTTATCAAATGCAGGTTCATAACAAGCCCTTTATAACAAGCCTCCTGCCCACAACCCATGGCCACCCATAAGCCTCTCCCTTGTAGAAAACTGAGCCACCAGTGCCCATAAAATATACCTACTTGTTTCTAACCCCAGGTTCTTGTCCCCTAACAACCACCTAGGTCATTTCTCCTATGCAGTGATGAGATTCCAAGGAATAAAAGTATGTCTTCATACATACACGGCAAAAAAAATATATTCAAACTAAAGTTGTACCAAAATGGTAGGGCAGTCTCCACTATGTCCTGAGTAGAATAACTGAGGACAGTCACAGACATACAAAGGGTTAACGGAGAGTGCTAATTCATGCGTTTCCATGGCTCTAATTAGTATAGGCAGTACATTAATACAGTATCTGTGAAGTAATGAGTGATCAGGAGCCTTAATGACTAATTGAGAAGAAAAATCAAGATTTACTGTAAAAGCAATTCAAATTCTGATAGCATTGGTGAATAGCACACAAATGTGTATTTTTAGCAGAACTGTAAAGCTCAAAATTTTATAAGTTGGTTGCAATTTTAAAATAAATCTGACAAATCAAGTTATAAAAACATTATAACATAGCAAGAGAGGCTACATTTCACAAAGAAATAAATATGAGAAACAAATAGATTAACTTCTTTAAAATGGTGGCAGAGAAAAACATTCTGGTCATTCTAAAAAAAATAATAACAACAAGATAATTTATACTTTCTTTTAATAAGCTCAGTCTAAGTCATGGATAAGTTCCACAGTTGAGTTAAACACAGAAGTCTTTAAATCATTCCATTCGCCAGGTACCTGTAGAAGGGAGAGATGAGAAGATAAGAGAGGAGGAGTGAGGAAGATTGGAAAAGAAGAAAGGAAGGAGGAGATAAGGGCAGAGTAGACAGAGTACATAGGTAAAGGAGAAGGGAAGGGAGGAAAAGGGGAGGAGGAGAGGAGGAGGGAAAAAGAAAAGTAAAAGGATCATAATTACAATTTCAAGATAACATACTCTATGAAGAATGGATTTGAGGGAACTCTAAATAAATTAGGGAGCAAATATAGTAGTCTCAGTGGCATAGACTAAAATGGTGAGGATGGGGTAAATGTAATAAAGTAGAAAGATCTGGGGACTTCCCTGGCAGCACGGTGGTTAAGAAACCACCTGCCAAGGCAGAGGACACGGTTCAATCCCTGGTCCAGGAAGCTCCCACATGCCGTGGAGCAACTAAGCCTGTGTGCCACAACTACTGAGCCTGTGCGCCACAACTACTGAAGCCCGTGTGCCTAGAGCCTGTGCACCACAATTACTGAGCCCACGTGCCGCAACTACTGAGCCCACGCACCTAGAGCCAATGCTCTGCAACAAGAGAAGCCACCCAATGAGAAGCCCGCTCGCCGCAACTAGAGAAAGCTAGTGCACCGCAAGGAAGACACAATACAGCCAAAAAAAAAAAAAAGAAAGAAAGAAGAAAGATCTGATAATAGACTAAATAGCGCTTAATGCTTGAAGGCAAGGCACGAGGGAGAGGGAGAGACTGACTTCCAGGTTTCTGATAGCAACCACTGAGTCAAGGCTGGCAGGGAGGGCTGGAAGAAGAAAACACAGCTTTGTACAGGAGTTCGATTATTTCAATTTATCATGACTAGGAAATAACCAAATGGAGACATGGAATGAGTGAAAGGAAGGTCCTGGAGCTAGACAGAGACATCTCCTTGACTAAACTTTATACAGGCTCCTCTGAGCCCTTTTCTTGACTAGGCCCCATGTTTGCCAGACCTGCATAGCCCAATCTTAGCAAAAATCCTGCACCCACCCTGGAAATCTGATTGACCTCAGTATCAGATCAAATTCCTCATCTTCCACCATTTCCCCTCATGATATCTCATCACCCTGGAATGCCTTCAGCAAGAATCCTGCCAAGGAGGTTCCACCAGAATCCCCCCCTTACTCCTGATGTTTCCTCTTAGGAATTTTCCACCCACTGACACCCACCCTACTCCTTGGCTATGAATCCCCACTTGTCCATGTTGTATTCAAATGAAGCCCTGTTATATACTAAGGTCTCTATTTCCCTGTTGCAACAGTTCCTGAATAAAATCTGTTTTTACCACTTTAACTACTGTCCAACTCTGGTTTTAACAGGCTCAGAAGAGAGGTCAGGACAGGAGTTATAAATTTAGGGTAATGAATGGGTTTATTGATGGTACTAATAACTCTAGGATTAAATGGTCAAGAAGAGAATATAGAATAAAAAAGAGAAGGCCACTATGAAGCCCCAAGGATATCAAACTAAAATTGAAATTTGAAGAGATAATGGACTTCCCAGTTTGAGCTAAGCAGATGGGGCTAGAAAGGTAGGAGAAAAAACAGGGAATGAAATAATGAAAAACACAGGAAATAGCTTTCGAAGGAGCTTGTTGATAAAAGAGTATCGTCCAAGTATTGTCCATTCAAAGAACAAGAGAATTTCTTCCAAAGCCAGGACTTTCACATACCACTTAAATGGGCATTTAATTATTGACAGAAAAAACAAGAACTTGAGCCTCAACTCTTCATGTATAAAGAATACTTTACTGAGCTGCTAAGAAAATTTATATATAGATATATATGGGCATTTAATTATTGACAGAAAAAACAAGAACTTGAGCCTCAACTCTTCATGTATAAAGAATACTTTACTGGGCTGCTAAGAAAATTTATATATAGATACATATATATATAATATGTGTGTATATAAAATGTATATATAATTTCTGGCACATACTGATGCTCAAAAATGAAAGTTCTTTTCTATTAAAAATTGAAAGGCTGAGAATAAGAATGCATTAAATGAATATAGATCTATTTACGTTATACATTGTTTTCTTTCTACCATGTGGCCAACTTGTAGGAACTAAGCAAGGGCAATAGGTATGTAACATTTACATATCTTGATTTTTTTTAATGAAAATATGCCAATTTTGTTTTTTTCTTTTTTTTTTGGCCACACAGCTCAGCATGTAGGATCTTATAGTTCCCCAACCTGGGTTGGAACCCATGCCCCCTGAAGTGGAAGTGTGGAGTCTTAACCACTGGAGGTGCCAGGGAAGTCCCTACATATCTTGATTTTTTTTTAATGTTTTGAAATTTTTGGTTTTGCCTTAGGAATATATACTAATGTTTATATTATCAGTACAATTCTACAGTCCCGGTGAGAAAAACCAAATTAATAAGATTGTCTAATTTGAGAGAGTTCCCCAAATAATAATTGTTAGACGGGTAATACACTGTCCACAAATGCTGAATTCTTTGCCTCTCTTCCTCTGTGTTTTCGAAATTGAACAGCAGTTAACCTTGGTACAGTTGCCAGAAACCTCCATGTGTAGATGGTTCTAACACGTCCCATCTTGTCGAGGTTAAGACTGGGCCCGTTTTCTTTGCTTAGAAACCTAGGCTGGCCT